>NC_136168.1:314310-914310 GCF_965212315.1 Lampetra planeri
CACTCCTATCCCGCGCTGCGGAGATACAAAGACGGCCGGGATCTCCCTTTCTCTCCGACCCTGGGTTTAACATCGCTCTTTTATTATGTATTTTATATTCGACCTGGTGGTGATTCATCCCGCATATGCTTCGGGTCGAGTTGTATAGACTTTAACGTTACTTTAATAGCAATACAGAATAATTGAGCTTTTTGTCTTAACTAGGCGAACGCGAACTTCTGGTGACCCCCGCAGCCTTGTTGTTCAGCTGAGTCTGCATCCTTGAGAGATACACAACACTCTTATTCTCGCTCACTGTGGCCATCCAACCTTCTGCTCTGGGAGTGTTATTCTTAATCAGCTCCCTCCCCTGTGCACACAGCCTTGAGCTGACCCACTTCCTTGGCCTTTTTGGGTTTATCTTTGCTCCCTCAGCTGCAGGAGGACAAGGCGTATTTCTACCTCCTCCCTGTGTGCACGTGTTCCAACTAGCTCGGAATCCCTAAACACACAATCAGTGATGATTCCTGGCTGTCTGTGGTTGTGATTTAGACAAAGGCGCCTCTGCTTCCTTCCATTGCCTTTGAGTTGACACTGCCCTATTATTCGCCCATGTGCTGAGGTCATAGAATTCGTTTTGACTTCAGTAATATTAACATTCAGTATTGGATTAGCAAATGGGCAATGGTTCATTGATGTAGCTCGCAGCCTGGTCTCCAATTTGAGCGAGCGCGAGGATCGATAATTTAGCCTACTCTGTTGTTGAATTTCGAATTTTGACGTTACTTTAAAACCATGCAGGATGGTTGGGCTTTTTGCCTTAACTATGTCTGGCTGACTCTCCCACTGTCTCTGCCGCCTGCACGGGTGACATGTGCCCGTTCATCAGGCCTTATCTTTCCTTGAAGCAAGGTTGCAAATTCTGCCATCCTAGCCCTCCTCCAGTTCATTACTTAACAACACCTGGTGTTTTGCAGTTTGCTGCGCTTTGGTGTGTTTTCATTCATTATAAAAACAAGTAAAAAGATAATATATAAAAAAAATATCAATTTTGGAAGAAGGGGTTAGTATACAACATGCTCCACGGGAGGTTTCTGTCCTCCCTGAGCTCGCCTTAGGACACCTGCGTTACCGTTTGACAGGTGTACCGCCCCAGTCAAACATTGTCCCCGGAGCGGGTCGTGCCCGGCACCACGAATGGTATTCGGGCGCCAGAGGCACTTGGAGCCAGAAGCGAGAGCCCCACGCGGAGGGCTCGCCTCCCCGCCTCACCGGGTAAGTGAAAAAACGATCAGAGTAGTGGTATTTCACCGCCGGCACCCAGAGCCACGAGGGACGAGCACCGCCCACTTATCCTACACCTCTCATGCCTTTTCACCATGCCAGGCTAGAGTCAAGCTCAACAGGGTCTTCTTTCCCCGCTGATTCCGCCAAGCCCGTTCCCTTGGCTGTGGTTTCGCTGGATAGTAGATAGGGACAGTGGGAATCTCGTTCATCCATTCATGCACGTCACTAATTAGATGACGAGGCATTTGGCTATTTCTTCTAGTTCCCCGAAAGTTGGTTGGGTCGGGTACCCATATGGAAGGTAAAATATTCCGAGGTTTGTTATGTCGATGGTTCTGCTGCATACCCGAAAGGATAGGCCGCGACTTGGCAGATTGCCATCTTAACAATCCATTAATTTTACCTTAAATTATCCTTTGCTCCAGGAGCGCCATATCTTTACAGAACCCTCCATGACCTTGATCATCGCTAATTTCACCCATGCACTTGACAATCCCACCTTTTTTGTTACTATATTATTTAAAGCACACCAACCCCCACGTGCGGATATAATTAATGCCTCTGTTCTAATTTCTTTGTTAGGATATATCGTTTTTAGATATGCTTGCATTTTTTTGTCAGTAGCGTATTTCTTTACTTTAAATTCGTATGCTTTAGCCAATGAACGAGATTCCCTCTGCAGTTCCACCTCACATTCAAGGAACCGCAGGGGCAAATGGCCCGGTGGCTGACGCAGCTACAGGAGTATAACCTGCAAATCGAGTACAGGGCTAGGCGGACGCACGCAAACGCCTTCTCAAGGCGACCCGCGGTGTGCGCCGAAACGAGGGCGATGGAGGCCTGCCCGTGCTTCACAGGGGGACGTTGTCGACAGGCAACGGCCCCCCTGGAGCGCCCTGAGAGTAACTCTCCTCCGCTGAGAGAAAGTGCCGTGTATGCCACAGAGGTCCCTGCAGAAGGAGCCAGGGACCCAGTGGACTGCCCGGCGGGCACGAAACCGACACCCCGGATCCCGACGGGCTGCTCAGCCCTGCCCAGTCAGATCCAAGAAGATGTCGGCTGTGCATTCCCGGGCCTGGATGACGAGCAGCTGAGACAGGCCCAGCAGCGGGACCCGGACCTGGTGGCGGTGGAGGCGGCCCTACAGGGACCCTGGAGTGGTTTGTATGCCCGGTTGTGTGTAAAGAACGGGGTGGTGCGGGAACTAACCGAAGCCGGGCAACCGGGGTGCATTTGTGTTCCCACCCAGGTGCAGCCCCAGCTGCAATGGCTGGTGCACGACCACCCGCTCGGGGGCCATGACGGGGAACGGTGCACTCGGGAGACCCTGCATTGCCAGAATCTCTGGCCCAAACTGGCACGACGTGGCCGCCTGTGTACAGGGCTGCCGCCCTTGTCAACAGTGTGGGCAGAAACTGGCGCGGTATCAGGTGCCCCTGAAGCCGTTCCGCATCAGCCGGGCAAACCAGCTAGTTGGGATCGACCTACAGGGGCCATTGCCACAATCCCACCAAGGCAACCAGTATATCTTCGTGGCGGTGGAGTATTTCATGCGCTATCCAATGGTGGTGGCAATCCCAGATAAAACGGACCTTGTGGTCGCCCAGGCATTTGTGGAGCATTACATGCTTAAATATGGGATCCCCCAACGAGTCATTACTGACCAGGGTAGTGATTTCGAGGCAGAGCTATTTCAGGCGCTGTGCTGGGAGTTCAGAATCCAGAAGGACCGAACTATGGCATACCACCCCCATGCGAATGGTATTGTGGAGTGTATGAACCAGACCTTAGCCGGGAAGCTCAAACATATGGCGGCCCGCAATCAATAGGATTGGGACGAACACCTCCCCTATGCCCTGTTGGCCTATGCCACCAAGGTACACACATCTACGGGACAGACCCCGTTCCTAATGATGTTTGGTCGTGAGTCTCGCCTACCAGCAGATCTGTGGAGCACCTGATGGGGACCCTGCAAGGGACCCGTGGCCGGGCCTACCAACAGGGGGAGGCCGCACATCAGCAGCAAGGGCAGGGCGCCCGGCCCCGTGTGGAGCCCCCTTTCTACTCAGCGGGCTCTAAGGTATGGCTGCACACCCCGCGCGTGTTGGCTGGACAGATGGGGAAGCTGACCACCTACTGGCGCGGACCCTGGACTGTGGTGCGGCAGATCTCTGCCTGGACGGTGCTGATCCAGGGCGGGGAGAGAGGCCGAGACACGGTAGTTAATGTCCGCCGATTAAAACCGTGGAGGGCAGTCCCGGCGAGGGAGGCACCCCCTGGGTGCCCCGAAACCCCGGAATCCCCGCACCTCCCATGCCACCCATACCCGAAGGCTTTGCGCCATATATGGGCCCCGCGTGGCTCAAACCCCCAGGGGGCCCCGGCCCGACAAGGAGGCGGCGGGGGCGGCGGCCCCAGCCCGCGGATGCCGGAGAACAGGAGGAGCCTTTGGAGTGGAGAAGGAGACCGCCGCAGGAGCCTCGGAGAATGGAGCCACCGCCCATAGATGTGAGGTATTTTCCAGCAATGGAGTGAAGTTTGTCCTGAAGGAGTATGAGGGCCTGTTTGAAGATGACATCAGAAAAGTTGACGTCGCGGTTTGTATCTGTTCTGCTTCTTTACCTCACTCAGTCAACTGCCGGCCTTTCATGTCGACTGTATCGTTTTTCAGATGCTGACCGTATTGCCAGCTTTCTATGTCGACTGTAGCAATGCTTATGTCATTGAGTCGGCGTACTGGCAGTCTATAATCTAGACTGTAGCCTGCTTCTAAATTTACGTGTGCGTACTCTTTTATGTAGACTTATTTCAGCTTTTTCTTCAATGCATTTCTATTATGTCGATTGCGCACGTCACGCTATTTACTGATACGTAGCACTGCGATGCTGATTAATATGTTATACTGCTAAATACGTTGGACTTTCTTAGTTACAGCATTTCGTCTATCGTTTTATTACATTCGTGGGAACATCACCCATTTATATTTTTCCATACCGCACTTTTACTTTCCACCAAAGCGGGGAGCATGCAGAGAGGTTTAATGCCCCAAATATTGTTGACCTTGCTTTCTTATGGTGGGTGAGGAACATTGTGAGAGAGACATTGTTCTTCCATACCAAGAAAACACCATCGCACGATTTCCTGACATCGAAAGAGCACACGATGCCCTACAATAACACATTTTCCTGTCACAAGGCCAAGATGGGTACCCCGTCAAGATTCCTCCAATTACAAAGCTGCAGGACAAAGACATCGTCACAAACCTGTCTCCTCTAAAAAAAACTTCTATTTCTTCATGATAATGGACAGAGGAGGAAACCGCATATTATGGTGCACAAACCTCTTTCACCAGTATGCTGTCGATGAGTATGCCAACATTGAGTGTGAGCGCCTTCTTTACATTCAACTGAATCAAAACCGCCTGCGTGTGAACAGCATGCTCATCTCTGGGACGCCATCAATCCCGAAGGAGATGCAAACGGTCACAATGTGGGCTGATTAATAATGTTGCCTTCATCCTTCACAGCTCCACCAAGATACATGCATGAGAAGACTCAGAATGCCATTACCTACATCAGCCAATATGCCACAACCCATTTCTTTATCGCCTTCACTTGCAATCCCAAATGAAAGGAGATCCAGGTTTACCTTTATCCAAACCAAAAGCCACCAGACAGACATGACATCTCAGCGAGGGTTTTAAAACTCAAAGTTTATGACCTCATGATACTTATTACGACCAATGAAGGCGGCGTCTTTGGATAGACAAGCAGTAACTTGCACACCATTGGGTGGCAAAAACGTCGTCTTCCTCATGCTCACATTTTGCTATGGATGAGGGAAACAATTCATGCAAGTCACATTGACACATTTATCAGTGCTGAGCGACCTCACCCCCATCAAGACCCTGCCCTTTTTTCTATGTGGTCTGCGACCAAATCGTGCATGGCCCATTTGGCCAGTTCTATCCAAATGCGCCATGTATGCAAGACCACAGATGTGCCAAAAGGTATCCACGCAACTACTTGAAAGACACTCAGTCGGCCCATGATGGCTATCCTCGATATCATCACAGAAATACTGAGCATGGTGGATTTCAAACAACGCTCAGACCTGCCACGAACTCGCTAATTAAGGTTCAAAACCGGTGGATCGTTCCCTACTGCCCTCTCCTGTGCAAGATCTTCCAGACCCACTTTAATGTGAAATTCTACTCTTCAAAAAAAAGCAATCAAATGTTTGCCAATACATCAACAAAGTCTCTGACATGGCTGTCTTTGCCTTATAAAACAGAGGGGCAAAGTGTGCATGAGCTCAAACTTTTCCAAGGAACATACAGCGAGGGAAAAAAGTATTTGATCCCCTGCTGATTTTGTACGTTTGCCCACTGACAAAGAAATGATCAGTCTATAATTTTAATGGTAGGTTTATTTGAACAGTGAAAGACAGAATAACAACAAAATCCAGAAAAACGCATGTCAAAAATGTTATAAATTGATTTGCATTTTAATGAGGGAAATAAGTATTTGACCCCTCTGCAAAACATGACTTAGTGCTTGGTGGCAAAACCCTTGTTGGCAATCACAGAGGTCAGACGTTTCTTGTAGTTGGCCACCAGGTTTGCACACATCTCAGGAGGGATTTTGTCCCACTCCTCTTTGCAGATCTTCTCCAAGTCATTAAGGTTTCGAGGCTGACGTTTGGCAACTCGAACCTTCAGCTCCCTCCACAGATTTTCTATGGGATTAAGGTCTGGAGACTGGCTAGGCCACTCCAGGACCTTAATGTGCTTCTTCTTGAGCTACTCCTTTGTTGCCTTGCCCGTGTGTTTTGGGTCATTGTCATGCTGGAATACCCATCCACGACCCATTTTCAATGCCCTGGCTGAGGGAAGGAGGTTCTCACCCAAGATTTGACGGTACATGGCCCCGTCCATCGTCCCTTTGATGCGGTGAATTTGTCCTGTCCCCTTAGCAGAAAAACACCCCCAAAGCATAATGTTTCCACCTCCATGTTTGACGGTGGGGATGGTGTTCTTGGGGTCATAGGCAGTATTCCTCCTCCTCCAAACACGGGAGTTGAGTTGATGCTAAAGAGCTCCATTTTGGTCTCATCTGACCACAACACTCAGTTGTCCTCTGAATCATTCAGATGTTCATTGGCAAACTTCAGACGGGCATGTATATGTGCTTTCTTGATTATGGTCCCAGCTGCCTGATTCCTCACCGTTCTCATGATCATTGCAACTCCACGAGGTGAGATCTTGCATGGAGCCCCAGGCCGAGGGAGATTGACAGTTATTTTGTGTTTATTCCATTTGCGAATAATCGCACCAACTGTTGTCACCTTCTCACCAAGCTGCTTGGCGATGGTCTTGTAGCCCATTCCAGCCTTGTGTAGGTCTACAATCTTGTCCCTGACATTCTTGGAGAGCTCTTTGGTCTTGGCCATGGTAGAGAGTTTGGAAAATGATTGATTGATTGCTTCTGTGAACAGGTGTCTTTTATAAAGGTAACATGCTAAGATTAGGAGCACTCCCTTTAAGAGTGTGCTCATAATCTCAGCTCGTTACCTGTATAAAAGACACCTGGGAGCCAGAAATCCTTCTGATTGAGAGGGGGTCAAATACTTATTTCCCTCATTAAAATACAAATCAATTTATAACATTTTCACATGCGTTTTTCTGGATTTTGTTGTTATTCTGTCTCTCACTGTTTAAATAAATATACCATTAAAATTATAGACTGATCATTTCTTTGTCAGTGGGCAAACGTACAAAATCAGCAGGGGATCAAATACTTTTTTCCCTCACTATACATCAGCAACAATGAGGCCATTTGCTGAATTATAGGCTTCCCCATCCATTACCGTTCCCCCAGTCGTCCATTTGGCACTTCACCTCCAAAATGGTCAATGCATCTACATCTCCAAATGAAATGCCTAACATCACCACCCTTATGGCGTTCTTGGTTTTGTGCCCAAGTGACCCATTTGCTGCCAACATGCTCTACCATTAAGGTCCCTCCTACTATACATGGACTGCTCAAATAAAATTGAAGCGACGTGCTGCTGACGGTGAATCGGATGCCTTAGGATGAGTCTACACAGTTCATTCCAACAATCAGCAGTGCTACTTTATCCCAATGCTTCTCCATTTTGCCAAAGGGCACAAATCTTTCCAAGACCTCTTAACAGTGGAAGGAGTTGTTTGTGAAACATACAGGGAAGCTTGGAATGTTCGTGCAATTCTTGCGCATGATCACCATCTTCATATACCTATTACAGAAGCGTATGTTGGTCAATCCCCTTTCCAACTGACATTGCTCTTCTGCATGAATCTTCAAGTTTGCAGCCCATCTAACCCCATGGGACTTAGTCAAAAATAGAAAGAGGGCATGAGTGAGGACATCCTCCACGGAGCTCAATGACAAAATACAAACCTCGACATCAATTTTTCTGATGTCATCTTCAAACAGGCAATCATCCTACTTCAGGAGAACCTCACGTCTATGAGACTACCAACACCCTACAGGGACAACCTGCATACCCTTGCTTAAGAGATCCTACGGGAAATATGCTATTATGCTTTACAGATTCTTAAATGTAGTTAGGAAAATTAACCAAAGCTGATGGATGCACAAATAGAAGCATACACGGAAATCTTGGACGGCATTGAGACTACAAATCGAGTAATGTTTATCCTTGATGTACCTGCCAGTACTGCTCCTCGCAAAGTCTCACCAGAGAGAGAAAATTTCTATAGCTGTGGCATCATCGGGGATTTCTGTGTAAGTCGATGTGGGTGTGTTTGAGTCCATGTGTGTGCGTTTAGGTCCATGTGTGTGTACGTCGATGTGTGTGTAAGTCCAAGCGTGCATGTCAGTCTGTATGTTAGTCCATGTGTGCATGGCTTCATGTGAGTGTGTAAGTCACTGTGTGTGTCTATGCGTGTCAGTTGATGTGTACGTCGATGTGTTAGTCCATGTGTGTTAGTCCATATGTGTGTAAGTCAATGTGTTTGTGTGAGTCGATGTGTGTGTGACTCCATGTGTGTGTATCTAAAGTCCATGTCTGTGTGTGAGTCCGTATGTGTGTGTGTCGGTTGGAAACATTTAGGCTGGCCTGCCTACGATCCATCCTGGGTTTAACCAGGCTGGATTGTGTGAGGAGCTCACAAGTCCTTGAAAGATCTGGGCAAAGTCCCATCAGTGAGCTCCTCCGGCAGACAAGGCTGCGTTGGCTGGGTCATGTAGCCCGCATGCCCAGCCACCACATGCCTAAACAGCTTTTGTTCGGCCGGATCGAGGGGGCTAAATGGGCGCGGCACGGGCTAGAGAAGAGATGGAGTGATGTGGTACAGGAGGACGTGGAGCTGAGTGGACTTGCCGATGACTGGTACCAGCGGTGTCAAGATCGGCCTCAGTGGAGGAGGCTCGTGAAGGACGCTACTGGGCAGTTGGAGGCAGTCGCCCTCCAACAACGGAGGGCGGAGGAGCGACGCTCACAACAACGAGCGGAGCGCCGGGTGGCTAAAGCACAGCAAGTTGGCACAGTAGGGGGCACAGGTGGTGCATCAGCCAGTCATCTCGGTCAGTCGACCCGTGGCACCTGCTGGGTCTGCCCCGTGACCTCCTGCCAGCGGGCGTTCGACACTTCACGTGGCCTCAAGGTGCACTTGGCCTGGCACAAGCGTCGTGGTGACGTCACCGCCACTTAGTGGCGAATGGCGGTTGTTGTTGTTTTGTCGGTCAATGTGTGAGTCTATTTATGTGTGTGTGGGGAGCGATAGTGTAACGGTTAGCGCGCTGCACTATGAACCCGGCGACATGGATTCGATTCCTGATCATGGCCAACACCAGTGACGGTTATCTGAACCAGTCCCGGACCTCCTCTAGGTCGACGCAGCCTCAAATGATTACCTAGCGCGGTGTGTAAACATTGACACTAGGCGGTCGGGCGTGGTGCTGGCCACCCACCCCCTTGCATACCGTTCTGGCCTTCATAGGTGCTCGCTAACAGCACTTGCCCCAACAGTCTGCTCAGGCTATACGGGGGATCTTTATCTTTGTGTTTTGAATCCATGTGTGTGTGTGTAAGTCGATGTGTGTGTGTGTAAGTCGATGCGTGTGCATGGGTCCATGTTGTGTATAAGTCCATGTGTGTGTCTCTTAGTCGATATGTGTAAGTCCATATGTGTGCTTAGATCCATGTGTGTGAGAGACTACGTGTGTGTGCGAGTCGCTGTGTGTACGTCGATTTGTGAAACTCCATGTGTGTGTATCTAAAGTGGATGTCTGTGTAAGTCGATGTGTTTGTGTGTGTGTGGGTCGATGTCTGTGTGTGTCCAAGTCGATGTGTGTGTGTCTTTTTCGCCCGGGCAATGCTGGGTACTTCCCGCTAGTGCTGTTATATAAGAGCACAACTTCATCTCTCTGTGACGAACGCTGCACTTTCCGTCGTTTTCATGCAGGGGGCGCTGCAAACCTATGCGTCCCCTGTATGAACGACGGAGGCGCAGGGGCAGACGTTCGATCACGTTGGAATTGATCTGCAGACGGCAGTCTTCTCACACGACCAGCTGTGCCGCCTTATCTCGATCCCGCGATCCCAACAAGGTAAAAGTCTGCATCGAACCGAATCCCCGGCAAGGCCATCTACTTAACGACGAGAGAATATTCACACAAAATGTAATTTTCAATGAAGTCTTCCAGATGTAAAATGATACAAGCTTTCAATGAATAAATACAATTATCTAAAACACAATACAATTCAAAGTTGTTTAATTTTCAAACTTCAAAACGGAGCATCGGGAGCTTGCGTGGATGCGTCGCTCGTGTGCAATTTTCGTGACTTTCCTGGCCCAAGGCCATAAATGGTTGTGAGGGGCGCCGCAGGCGTTCAGGCTTGCTTCAACCCATGGTTGTAAATATCCAGATGTTAATGGACAAGGAGCATTTGTCCTAGTTCACCAACATATAAGACGCCAAGCAAAATTTGAATGAGTGTTGTTGTGGAGAATGTATCTCCTAAATGTGCTCTGTCATGTAACCGAATATACATCTTAACCAAAAATGCATTAAAAATGTGCTCTTAAAATTACCTCCTTGCTATGAAGCAGATCAGTAGACACGACATCTTTCATTTATCAATCTCTCCAGAGAGTGCATCATTGATTCAGTGCAAACCACCTGTGGCCCTTATTGGTGCACAGCGTCTCAACAGCAGCCGGGCTTGCTTCAACCGATAGTTTCGAACATCCAGACGTTAATCAGCAAGGAGCATTTCTAGTCCTAGTTCGACAAAATCTACGTCAACACGCAAGACAAAATTATAATTCGTGTTCCTCCTTTTCGTGTAACTTTTGAGTGGTATGCCTTGTAACTGATGAATGATCTGAGTGTGCTCCCTATTTCAAAGACATGAGTTGGTCCAGAGGCAGATGCTTCCAGAAAACACAAAAATACCCTTTGACCTGTATCACAAGAACAACGGGTCTCACCCAAGTTATCTGTACAGGTTGCTTCCAAAACACACATTTCGTCGTACCATCACTTATTCAATGTTTGACCCTCATAGACAAAATGTTACATGTACGCACACAATCAGACAAGTATTAATTTTAAATTATTGACAATTATTTATACAAATTAAATTACTGCACTTAAATATACTGCATCAGCTTCTTGGTTCTTTCGGTAAAGTCACGTAGAAGGGAAGTAATAAAATAATAAAAATAAAACATAATAAAATAATTCTCACGTTTCGGCCACAATGCAAGCAGCCGTCCTCAGGTGGAGAACAGGTCCGTCAAGTAGACAGAGTCTGAATTTCAGACTCTGTCTACTTGACGGACCTGTCTACTTGACGGACCTGTTCTCCACCTGAGGACGGCTGCTTGCGCTGTGGCCGAAACGTCGTGAGAATTATTTTATTATGTTTTATTTGTATTATTTTATTACTTTCCTTCTACATGACTTTACCGAAAGAACCAGGAAGATGAATCCCTGCAGTCACGAAAGCTTTAAATCGAAATACTGCATCAGGTTACATCGTATTAACAAGATATAAAAAAATACCACCGTCTGCTTAACAGTGTATGTACAACATACTATTACGCCATTCAAAACGAGTAGGCCATTGCATGCTGGCATCTGGGTCAAAATGTAGCACATTTTAAACATTACCAACAACCTACACAACTGGGATGCCACATCAACCATCGCCCCCTACGGACAGGCTCTTGTCCAGATGCAGCCCGGTGCAGGGCCACCACCTTGTGCCACACAA
Source organism: Lampetra planeri (assembly GCF_965212315.1). Lineage (NCBI taxonomy): Eukaryota > Metazoa > Chordata > Hyperoartia > Petromyzontiformes > Petromyzontidae > Lampetra > Lampetra planeri. The sequence goes on from NC_136168.1 coordinate 325,864, forward strand.
GGGCAGCTGCTACTTGGGGATGCTCTTCGAGTGTTTGAGACGAGATACGCTACAAAACTCCGAATTGCCAAAGACGATTTTGCAAGCACCATGAAAATGCAATTGATAACAGTGACTGCTTGGCAGCTTATGGACTCTCGCTCCTGGTTAGAGATCTACCCAACCCACAGGTCCACAAAAGACTGGCCGCTCTTAAACTGCAAGTTGAATCTAGGAATTGAGTGTTCAACTTCACATTATTGGTTTAAGGCCTGTGACAAAGGTGCATCTATTGGAGCTACATCGTCTCAAGCTTAGACATCTACCGGGTCTCCATTTGACTTTGTATTGTCTCGAAGGAAGTCCACCCACACCTCCACTTCCACAAACTGCTGGGAGTTGCATAGCTCTGCCTCGCAGTCAGAATTCTCCTCCTGCTTCACGTTGCCTCCACCGATTTGACGGTCCAATTTTGAATCTTCATCTTCACATTTTACCTTCACTTATTCGCTCTTAATCATCACTTCTTCACATTTCACCTTCACTTCTTCATATTTCACCTTGATACCTTTAAAAGTGTCCAAACCGGGATTTTTTTTTCCGTGTCTTGTTTGATGAGGGATGGGCTCGCGGCACTTGGACTTTCACAAGCTGATTTCAGACTCCACTCCTTGTGGATCTTCTGATGCTTGTGTGTTCTTTGGTGTCTTTGAAGATTTGGTGAAAGTGTAAATGCTTTCCTGCACGGAGTGCACCTGAGGGGTTTCTCTCCCGTGTGTGTTCTTTGGTGTTCTACAAGAGCAGATGAACGTGCAAACGCCTTCCCACACACACTGCACTTGAAGGGTTTCTCTCCCGTGTGTGTTCTCTGGTATGCTACAAGAGCAGATGACTGTGCAAACGCCTTCCCACACACACTGGTACTTTGGTAAACAGAGATACATCAAAACTGATGAGGATATAATCAGGAGATAGTACCATGTCCTTGACCAAAGAGACTAGTTGGGTTGAGTTGAGTACTGCCGAAGAGGTCTTGCCTGTGAAGGGAAGTAGAGTATCTGATAGAAAACGGGCTAGTTTGTAGGTAGAGAAGTTAATCGTTGACACCCTAACAATAATTGAGGACTTGGTCTAACATGGATTGAATTCGGATGTACCTGCGCTGGTTAGGCATTGCATCACCAACACTTATTTTACCTGGAATGGCACCTTGTACAAACAGAATGAGGGTACCCCTATGGGCTCCTTGTCACCAGTGATAGCCAACATGTTCATGGAAAAGTTTGAATCAGACGCCATTCAGACATCCACCCTGCGTCCTTCCCTGTGGAAGAGGTATGTGGATGACACTTTTGTCATTTGGCCACATGGCCTCCCAGCACTGAACCACTTCTTGGACCACATCAATTCAAGACATCCATCCATCAGATTCACCATGGAAGTGGAGAAAGATGGCAAACTACCATTCTTAGATATTCTGTTTGAGAGGAGACCTGACGGATCCTTGGGACATTCTGTCTACAGGAAGGCCACCCACACAGATTCGTACTTGAAACCGGATTCCCACCACCACCCATCTCAAAAGAATTATCTCATCAAAACGCTATACCACAGAGCTCATGGAATTTCTGACCAACACCACCTGGTCAGTGAATTGAGACATGTACATGGGGCCCTCAGGATGAATGGATACTCTGAACGCACCATCCGCCAAGCTGTTTCTCCCACCATACAGAAACAGCCACTTGAAACTCTGATCAAAACTGTCACGTTACCATACATAGCAGGCGTGACCAAAAATATCTCCAAAATTCTAAACAAACATAAGATCCAAGTCCGATTCAGTACAGTACATAAAATCCGTGATCTAATTCCATCTGTGAAGGATGTCATCCCTGACTTGCAATACCCTGGAGTCTATAAACTGAGTTGCAGCTGTGGTGACTGTTACATTGGGGAAATGAAACGTCATGTCTCTGATCGTGTCCGCGAGCACAAGTCAGATTTGAAACACGGCAAAATTGAGTCTTCCGCCATTGCTGATCATTGCTACAACGCGGTGGGCTCTCATGAGATTGTTTTCTCCGAGACTAAGGTGCTCTGCAAACCCTCTAGGCTACCATCAAAGGGTTGTACACGAAGCCATTCAGATATACAAACACAGACATAATTTCAACCGTGATGATGGGTACAAACTTAGTAATCATTGGAAAGATGTTATCATATTCTTAGGTTTTTTCGGTAAAGTCACGTAGGTAAAACATTTAAATTAATAAAAGTAAAATAAAATAAAAATCACGACGTTTCGGAGGCAACACAAGCCTCCGTCTTCAGGTGGAACCGTCACAGCCACGACAGCCGTATCAAGTAGGAAGGCCAGCGTCTCGAGAAGCTGTGAAAAAACCTAAGAATATGAATCCTTGCAGTCACGAAAGCTTCAAATCTAGAATTAATGCCCTCTACGGGGAGGAATTCCACCTATCTGTTAGAGTTTTTAACAGACAACGGGACAAGTCACAGCTTCTCGAGACGCTGGCCTTCCTAATTGATACAGGTGTCGTGGCTGTGACGGTTCCACCTGAAAACAGAGGCTTGTGTTGCCTCCAAAACGTCGTGATTTTTATTTTACTTTTATTAATTTAAATGTTTTACCTACGTGACTTTACCGGAAAAAACCTAAGAATATGAATCCTTGCAGTCACGAAAGCTTCAAATCTAAGATGTTATCAACCATGCAAAAAAGATTTAATTACACATTTTTGGACCATCTTATCTGACAGGCACTATTTTACTTTACTTTACAGAGTGTTAACATCCCCAGCGTTTACCAGTACTCTTTATTGTCAGCCAACACTGGTATAAACATGGGCATTTTCGTTCTTTTCTATCATGTGTATCATATACATGTCCACGTACACTTGCACCCCGTACTCTCTTTTAGCCCCCCCCCCCCCTCCTCGTCCAATACGTTAGCATGTGCAACAATAGTTACTTGCGCACAAACATGTCTACGTCGCCTACGTAGCACTTCGTGCCTTCTTTTAGCCCCGCCCCCTCCCTCCCGATACATTCCATTCATTGGCTACCACATTCTGATAAGCTCCCCCCCCCTCTCCTCCCCCCTCAACTTGTATTTAAGGGCTTGCATCTTGAATCCTTGCCTCACTTGATGCAGCAAATCTGGCTGTGATGGTCCCACCTGATGACAGACTTGTGTTGCCTCCGAAACGTCGTAATTTTATTGTTTTATTTTTATTAAATTTTTTACCTACGTGACTTTACCGAAAGAACTAAGAGTATGAATCCTTGCAGTCACGAAAGCTTCAAATCTAGAATTATAGGTATATACCAGAGGTGGGACAAAGTCATTGTTATGCAAGTCCAAGTCGAGTCGCAAGTCATCAAATTCATGACTCGAGTCTGACTCGAGTCCAAGTCACATGACTCGGGTCCACACCTCTGGTATATACACACAGAGGTACACACCTAAAGCGACGGTTGCAAAGGCACCTCCTACTCAACAAAGCGTGGTGTCTGGTATTAACCCCGGGGTGAGGTTGGAGGTTGCGGAGTGATTGCCCAGCTGAGGTGTGTTATCATGAGTGTGTGGCGTATGCTAGTGCACTCCGAGGGGGCCTGCTCCTCCAGCCCCACCCCTTCGCCCCTGGACTCGGCCGTGGAGTCAGCCGAGACGTCTGGGGCTAAGCCAGGTGGACGAAAGTCCGAGGGGTTGGGATACACTGGGTGAGGGGGCGAGCCACTGCCGTTTGGCCCCTGGTCACCAAGCTGGCCGCCCCTGCCCGCTCAGAAGGGCTGTCCTCCCAGGTAGAAGAGGGCACCGAGGGAGAGAGCGAGACTGGCTGGGGGTTGTACCTACGGGCCCGTGGCCTGACCAGGCGGCACGGCAGAGAATCAAGTGATCCGGGCAGCGAGTCGAGTGAAGATCGTGCACGAGACTGCCTGAGGTGGGGGCAACACCGGGCGGGCCCTCGCCACGCCGGCAAGGCCTTGGGTGGTGCCACCCCAAGTTCACCCACCCTGCTCACGTAGACCTTGCGTCGCATGATAGCAGCGCGCTAACCGCTGCATTACCAACCCCATCACCACCACCAACACTACCGTTAACCGGACCGAGTTTAAGTTTCGATTTAAAGCTTTCGTGACTGCAGGGATTCATCTTTGTGGTTCTTTCGGTAGTCACGTAGAAGGGAGATAATAAAATAATACAATTCCCATGACGTTTCGGCCACAACGCAAGCAGCTGTCCTCAGGTGAAGAACTTTAATGGCAAGCTACCCTTTTTGGATGTCCTAATTAAAAGGCGATCTGATGGTTCAATGAGCCACTCTGTCTACAGGAAAGCTACCCATATGGATGCTTACCTAAAACCGGATTCCCACCACCATCCATCCCAGAATGCCCTCATCAAGACTCTACACCATAGAGCCCAATGCATCTCCGACCAGGAACACATTTCCAGTAAACTCAAACACGTACGCCAAACTCTTAAGGCTAATGGTTACTCAGACTACACAATCCGCAAAGCCAACACTCCAACCATCAAGAAGGATCCGGTTGAGGAACCATTCAAAACCATCACCTTACCCTACATTGCGGGGGTCACAAAAAAGATCTCCAAAATCCTGAATAAACACAAGATCCAGGTCCGATTCAGCACAGTACATAAAATCCATGATCTGGTCCCGTCTGTAAAAGATGTGGTTCCAGACATACAGTACCCTGGCATCTACAAACTAAGTTGCCTCTGTGGTAGCAGTTACATTGGAGAAACCAAACGACATGTCTCGGACCGCATCCGTGAACATAAAGCAGACCTGAAACACGGTAGGACAAACACCTCAGCCGTGGCAGATCACTGTTACAATTCAGTGGGCTCACATGACATGGACTTCGCCAAGACAGAGGTTCTCTGCAAGCCATCTGGCTACCATGAGAGATTTGTTCATGAGGCGATCTACATATACAAACACAGACAACTTCAACCGAGAAGATGGATTCTGGCTCAGCAATCATTGGAAGGACGTTATAAACCATTTCGGATCTTAACTGATTGTGTTCACGTTTACGGTGACTTTCAGACCACAGTCCACTCACTGGCATTGACTATATATATCTTTCGTATTCTCCGCAGGGAATTGAGTCTTTGCTCTGCTGCAAGTCTCCCCACACCACTCTCCCATTGACATATTTCGTTGCTTCCTCTTAGTACCTTTCACGCGACGGTCAATGGTATAGTGTATAGCAGTTTGTATAATAATAAATAGTATAAAAGTGTAATGTTTCATATAATGTATAAGGTAATATAGTATCGTAATTGTATAGTGAATATACAGCAGTGTGGTATACAGTAGGGTGGGTAGAATAATACATAGTGTAATATTACAATGTATAGTCTAAGGTGGTGTATAGTAATACAGTATATAATTTATTGTTGGATTTGTCTATGGCAGTATATAGTACGGGGTAGATCCGTGTGATTAAGGAAAAAGTTTAGCTGGAGGCATCTTATATTTCTTGCGACAGAATTGTAATGTATGACTTACTATTAGTAGCTCAGCTTATTGGAGAGTATATTTAGTATATTGATATAGTTTATATTTTAGTTTTTTACATGGTGGTTTGGCTGCTACAGCTCCTTACTATTAAAATTCCTTCCCTTTATTACTGCTAACTCTACCTCCTCCCTTTGTTTCTGCTAATCCGACATAATGCACGGGCATAATATGACTTTGAGACCCCCCCCCTCCTACGCATTCCACAAAGTGACTAATCCCATTCTGCATTTTCCATAAATATGCTAAATTCCTCTGTTGATATGCAAATTCCTGTCATGGCGCTCTTCCTCCCCTAACCCAGCTTAAATATACGCTGCCAAGCTTGGTGTTCATTCAGACGCTGTCTTTCCGACAGACCTGTTCTTCACCTGAGTACGGCTGCTTGCGTTGTGGCCGAAACGTCGTGAGAATTGTATTATTTTATTTTTATTATCTTATTATCTCCCTTCTACGTGACTTTACCAAAAGAACCAGGAAGACGGACTGAGTTTATAGGTAGAGGCAACCCAAGTTGGACACATATTAAAATGGAATCTTTATTGACATCAGAGTAGCAATGGACACTTGTCCCACACTTAAACCCCACCCACCAAACTTACCCCACCGGACCCGATTACCCCATCCTACCCACCCCAAGCACACACCTATCTTACCCCACATGTTGAGCTAGATTCATCACCATCGATGTAAGTTTATTACCGTTAGATGTTTTTCTGGCAAGACCACACATGGATGCTGCTGTTGCTGTCACTGCTGCTGTTCCTGCTGCTGGTGCTGTTAGTGCTGATGCTGGCATCGCTGGTGCTGTTAGTGCTGCTGCTGGTCCCCGTTGTTCTCCTTGTTAGCGATTCTGAACGAGTCCCTGAAGTTGGCCCGGGGCTGCGACGTCAGCTTGCTCTTGGCCTCGACTTTAACCAAGCGATGTTTGAGGTCACAAACCTCCTGCACCACCACAACAGCCACCACCACCGTAACCATCGACTCAGAGACCCGTAGACTCACGCACAGAGAAACCCATATACTCGCGCAGAGTCCGATTCACACAGGAGGCACAGAAACCCTTAGAGACCCAGACACAAAAAAGAGCCAAACTTTCAAAAGAGACTGAGCTGTGGTTAAACCGGCTACTCCAGTGACCCTTCCGGTTACTCCTAACACGGCTAAGTCTGCCCCGCTGCCCGGCTCATAAACTAAACTAAAAAAATATATATTTTACCAAGTAAGGCCCACTGAGCTATGCAGCATTTTCAGAAACAACCTGGCCATATATGATAGCTAAACAAAGTGACTTATCATGTGGAGATTTATAGCAGCCAAATACTCTAAACAGGTGTCGATTATAAATGTGGAGGGAAAACCAGAGGACTCGGGAGAAAAATCTAAACATGGGGAGACACGCAAACCCAAAATATGCAGCAGGCGTTAGGTCTGGGATCGAACTCATAACCTCCTGTATACCAGGCGAGGGAGTTAACATCTCGCCACCGACACCCAGCGAGGCTAACCTGGGTTGCCCGCCGCCTTGCGGGGCCGCCGAACTAACTGTAGTGTCGCCACTGCCGCCGCCGTCTCCCCCACTGCCCGTCACCTCAAAGAGCCTGGTGTTGTCCTGCTTGATCTGCATCACGTGGTGGATGCGCTGCCGCGAGTTGTTGTGGCCAAGGACACGCGCCAACTCCTGGCCCTGCTCGCGGAGCTCCGAGCGCAGGACCGCGTTGGTACTGGTGAGGAACTCTCGCTCACTCAGCAGCTCCTGCAGCTGTGCCTGGGGACACAGATGGACAAGGGAGACAGACAGAGAGAAAGAGACTACTGCAGCCATGCCGATGCACGTCTATGGTTCCATACGCGAGTCCACGGGTCTTTTTAACCCACGAGCCCACGGGTCTTGTTAACCACGAGCCCACGGGTCTTTTTAACCACGAGCCCACGGGTCTTTTTAACAACGAGCCCACGGGTCTTTTTAACAACGAGCCCACGGGTCTTTTTAACAACGAGCCCACGGGTCTTTTTAACAACGAGCCCACGGGTCTTTTTAACAACGAGCCCACGGGTCTTTTTAACAACGAGCCCACGGGTCTTTATAACAACGAGCCCACGGGTCTTTATAACAACGAGCCCACGGGTCTTTTTAACCACGAGCCCACGGGTCTTTTTAACCACGAGCCCACGGGTCTTTTAAACAACGAGCCCACGGGTCTTTTTAACCACGAGCCCACGGGTCTTTTTAACCACGAGCCCACGGGTCTTTTTAACCACGAGCCCACGGGTCTTTTTAACCACGAGCCCACGGGTCTTTTTAACAACGAGCCCACGGGTCTTTTTAACCACGAGCCCACGGGTCTTTTTAACCACGAGCCCACGGGTCTTTTTAACCACGAGCCCACGGGTCTTTTTAACCACGAGCCCACGGGTCTTTTTAACCACGAGCCCACGGGTCTTTTTAACAACGAGCCCACGGGTCTTTTTAACAACGAGCCCACGGGTCTTTTTAACCACGAGCCCACGGGTATTTTTAACCACGAGCCCACGGGTCTGTACGCGAGCCCACAGGTCCCTGCACAAGTAATTGGCGACCAGCCTAAGACCACTGACTCACTACTGTTGAGAACCCGATAATACAATGTCTGCGATTGGCTGGCTCGGCCTCTCTGACCTCTTGACCTCTGACCCAATGAGAGAATTAATTTAAAAAAATAAACCGAGCGTAAAGACCGACAGCCCCAACATCAGCGAAACAACAAGGCGCCATCACCTCTGCTTTAGCCAAGGCCAGCTGGGCACTGTCCACATTGCAGAAGTTCATCAGCTCCCCCTCCAGGCATTCTGTGTGCATCTTCAATGATTTAGAATTTTCCTGGAGCCTAGTGTTCTCCTCACGGAGCTCCGCTGCCTCATCGCAGAGGTTCTTCATCACTGCGTCCAGGGCCTCTGTGCGAGTAGTCAATGATTTCTCGCTTTCCTGGAGCCTAATGGTCTCCTCGCGGAGGTACTTCACTTCTGCCTCCAAGCTCTCAGTGCGAGTCTTCAATGATTTCTCGTTTTTCTGGAGCCGAGTGTTCTCCTCACGGAGGTTATTCACCTCTGCCTCCAGACCCTCTGTGTGAGTCTTCAATGATTTCTCGTTTTTCTGGAGCCGAGTGTTCTCCTCACGGAGCTCCACTGCCTCCTTGCAGAGGTTCCTTACCTCCGCCTCCAGGCCCTCTGTGCGAGTATTCAATGATTTATCGTTTTCCTGGAGCCTAATGGTCTTCTCGCTGAGGTACTTCACCTCTGCCTCCAAGCTCTCAGTGTGAGTCTTCAATGATTTCTCGTTTTCCTTGAAATTAGTACACTCCTCATGGAGGTTATTCACCTCTGCCTCCAGACCCTCTGTGTGAGTCTTGAATGATTTCTCGTTTTCCTGGAGCCTAATGGTCTCCTCGTGGAGGTTCTTCAACTCTGCCTCCAAGCTCTCAGTGTGAGTCTTCAATGATTTCTCGTTTTTCTGGAGCCTAGTGTTCTCCTCACGGAGCTCCACTGCCTCCTTGCAGAGGTTCTTCACCTCCGCCTCCAGGCCCTCTGTGCGAGTAGTCAATGATTTCTCGTTTTCCTTGAACTTAGTGCACTCCTCATTGAGGTGATTCACCTCTGCCTCAAAGCTCTCAGTGTGAGTCTTCAATGATTTCTCATTTTCCTGGAGCCTAGTGGTCTCCTCACGGAGTTTGTTCACCTCTCCCTCCAGGCCCTCTGCATGCATCTTCAATGATTTCTTGTTTTCCTGGAGCCTAGTGTTCTCCTCACGGAGCTCCACTGCCTCCATGCAGAGATTCTTCACCTCTGCCTCCAGGCCCTCTGTGTGAGTCTTCAATGATTTCTCGTTTTTCTGGAGCCTAGTGTTCTCCTCACGGAGCTCCACTGCCTCCTTGCAGAGGTTCGTCACCTCCGCCTCCAGACCCTCTGTGCGAGTAGTCAATGATTTATCGTTTTCCTTGAACTTAGTGCACTCCTCATGGAGGTTATTCACCTCTGCCTCCAAGCTCTCAGTGCGAGTCTTCAATGATTTCTCATTTTCCTGGAGCCTAATGGTCTCCTCGTGGAGGTTCTTCAACTCTGCCTCCAAGCTCTCAGTGTGAGTCTTCAATGATTTCTCGTTTTTCTGGAGCCTAGTGTTCTCCTCACGGAGCTCCACTGCCTCCTTGCAGAGGTTCTTCACCTCCGCCTCCAGGCCCTCTGTGCGAGTAGTCAATGATTTCTCGTTTTCCTTGAACTTAGTGCACTCCTCATTGAGGTGATTCACCTCTGCCTCAAAGCTCTCAGTGTGAGTCTTCAATGATTTCTCATTTTCCTGGAGCCTAGTGGTCTCCTCACGGAGTTTGTTCACCTCTCCCTCCAGGCCCTCTGCATGCATCTTCAATGATTTCTTGTTTTCCTGGAGCCTAGTGTTCTCCTCACGGAGCTCCACTGCCTCCTTGCAGAGATTCTTCACCTCTGCCTCCAGGCCCTCTGTGCGAGTCTTCAATGATTTCTCGTTTTTCTGGAGCCTAGTGTTCTCCTCACGGAGCTCCACTGCCTCCTTGCAGAGGTTCGTCACCTCCGCCTCCAGACCCTCTGTGCGAGTAGTCAATGATTTATCGTTTTCCTTGAACTTAGTGCACTCCTCATGGAGGTTATTCACCTCTGCCTCCAAGCTCTCAGTGCGAGTCTTCAATGATTTCTCATTTTCCTGGAGCCTAGTGGTCTCCTCACGGAGTTTGCTCACCTCTGCCTCCAGGCCCTCTGCATGCATCTTCAATGATTTCTTGTTTTCCTGGAGCCTAGTCTTCTCCTGACGGAGCTCCACTGCCTGCTCGCAGGGGTTCTTCACCTCCGCCTCCAGGCACTCTGTGCGAGTCTTCAATGATTTCTCATTTTCCTGGAGCCTAGTGGTCTCCTCACGGAGGTCCTTCACCTCCACCTGCAGGCCTTCCGATCTCTCCCCAATCAGCGCGGTCCCCTGGGGCAGATTCCGCACGTTGTCCTCCAGGGCGGCCGCTCGCTTTCTCGCAGCTCCCTCTGCCTCCATCGTCAGGAGGCGAGAGACTTCCTGATCCCGGAATTCCGCCGCTCTCTCTACGCGGAGTTTTTGCAACTCCGCCACCAGGCCCTCCGCGCGTGTCTTCGCCGATTCCTCGCTATCCTGGAGCCCTGCGGTCTCCTTGCGGAGCTCCATGGTTTCCTTGCGAAGGTTCTTTAGCTCCGCCTCCAGCCGCAGTCGGACTTCCTGAGCACAAACAGACCAGGCATAGTTGAGGAGATTTGCAGTTTGTGAGCCCCTATTTATTGGGTCGCTGTCGAGCCAATGACAGTTTGTCCTGTCCTATGAATTTCCACCACGCGCTCTGCAGTTGGAGAGACACGCACGCGCACACACACACAGGAGAAGAGAGAGAGACACGCACGCACACACACACACACACACAGGAGAAGAGAGAGAGAGAGACACGCACGCGCACACACACACACAGGAGAAGAGAGAGAGAGAGACACGCACGCGCACACACACACAGGAGAAGAGAGAGAGACACGCACGCACACACACACACAGGAGAAGAGAGAGAGAGAGACACGCACGCACGCACACACACACAGCAAAAGAGAGAGAGAGAGAGAGACACGCACGCACGCACACACACACAGGAGAAGAGAGAGAGAGACACGCACACACACAGGAGAAGAGAGACACGCACACACACACACAGGAGAAGAGAGAGAGAGACACGCACACACACACAGGAGAAGAGAGAGAGACACGCACGCACGCACACACACACACAGGAGAAGAGAGAGAGAGACACGCACGCACGCACACACACAGGAGAAGAGAGAGAGACACGCACGCACGCACACACACGAGAAAAGAGAGAGAGACACGCACGCACGCACACACACGAGAAAAGAGAGAGAGACACGCACGCACGCACACACACGAGAAGAGAGAGAGAGACACGCACGCACGCACACACAGGAGAAGAGAGAGAGAGACACGCACGCACGCACACACACACACACGAGAAGAGAGAGAGAGACACGCACGCACGCACACACACAGGAGAAGAGAGAGAGAGACACGCACGCACGCACACACACACAGGAGAAGAGAGAGAGAGACACGCAGGCACGCACACACACACAGGAGGAGAGAGAGAGACACGCACGCACGCACACACACACAGGAGAAGAGAGAGAGAGACACGCACGCACGCACACACACAGGAGAAGAGAGAGAGAGACGCACGCACGCACGCACACACACAGGAGAAGAGAGAGAGACGCACGCACGCACACACACACACACAGGAGAAGAGAGAGAGAGAGACACGCACGCACACACACACACACACGAGAAGAGAGAGAGAGACACGCACGCACACACACGAGAAGAGAGAGAGACACGCACGCACACGAGAAGAGAGAGAGAGACACGCACGCACACGAGAAGAGAGAGAGAGACACGCACGCACACGAGAAGAGAGAGAGAGACACGCACGCACACGAGAAGAGAGAGAGAGACACGCACGCACACGAGAAGAGAGAGAGAGACACGCACGCACGCACACACACACACGAGAAGAGAGAGACACGCACGCACACACACACAGGAGAAGAGAGAGAGACACGCACGCACGCACACACACACAGGAGAAGAGAGAGAGAGACACGCACGCACGCACACACACACACACACAGGAGAAGAGAGAGAGACACGCACGCACGCACACACACACACAGGAGAAGAGAGAGAGAGACACGCACGCACACACACAGAAGAGAGAGAGACACGCACACACACACACAGGAGAAGAGAGAGAGACACGCGCACACACACACACAGGAGGAGAGAGACACGCGCACACACACACACAGGAGAAGAGAGAGAGACACGCGCACACACACACACAGGAGAAGAGAGAGAGACACGCGCACACACACACACAGGAGAAGAGAGAGAGACGCGCACGCACGCACACACACACAGGAGAAAAGAGAGAGACACGCACGCACGCACACACACACAGGAGAAAAGAGAGACACGCACGCACACACACACAGGAGAAAAGAGAGACACGCACGCACACACACACAGGAGAAAAGAGAGACACGCACGCACACACACACAGGAGAAGAGAGAGAGACACGCACGCACACACACACACAGGAGAAGAGAGAGAGACACGCGCACACACACAGAAGAGAGAGAGACACGCACACGCGCACACACACACAGGAGAAGAGAGAGAAACACGCGCACACACACGCAGGAGAAGAGAGAGAGACACGCGCACACACACGCACGCAGGAGAAGAGAGAGAGACACGCACACACACATATACAGGAGAAGAGAGAGAGACACGCACGCACACACACAGGAGAAGAGAGAGAGACACGCGCGCACACACACAGAAGAGAGAGAGACACGCACACACACACACATGAGAAGAGAGAGAGACACGCACGCACACACACAGAAGAAGAGAGAGAGACACGCACGCACACACAGGAGAAGAGAGACACGCACGCACACACACAGGAGAAGAGAGAGAGACACGCACACACACAGGAGAAGAGAGACACGCACACAGGAGAAGAGAGAGAGACACGCACGCACACACACACGCAGGAGAAGAGAGAGAGACACGCACACACACGCAGGAGAAAAGAGAGACACGCGCACACACACACACAGAAGAGAGAGAGACACGCACATACACACACACACAGGAGAAGAGAGAGAGATACATGCACGCACACATACACACAGGAGAAGAGAGAGAGACACGCACGCACGCACACACACACAGGAGAAGAGACACGCACGCACACACACACAGGAGGAGAGAGAGAGACACGCGCACACACACAGAAGAGAGAGAGACACGCGCACACACACAGAAGAGAGAGAGACACGCGCACACACACAGAAGAGAGAGAGACACGCGCACACACACGCACGCAGGAGAAGAGAGAGAGACACGCACGCACACACACGCATACAGGAGAAGAGAGAGAGACACGCACACACACACACAGGAGAAGAGAGAGAGACACGCGCACACACACGCACGCAGGAGAAGAGAGAGAGACACGCACACACACGCACGCAGGAGAAGAGAGAGAGACACGCACACACACACGCACGAGAAGAGAGAGAGACACGCACACACACACGCACGCAGGAGAAGAGAGAGAGACACGCACACACACACGCACGCAGGAGAAGAGAGAGAGAGACACGCACACACACACGCACGCAGGAGAAGAGAGAGAGAGACAGGCACACACACACGCACGCACACAGGAGAAGAGAGACACGCACGCACACACGCACGCACGCACACACACACAGGAGAAGAGAGACACGCACGCACACACACACACAGGAGAAGAGAGAGAGACACGCACACACACAGGAGAAGAGAGAGAGACACGCGCACACACACACATACAGGAGAAGAGAGAGAGACACGCGCACACACACACATACAGGAGAAGAGAGAGACACGCGCACACACACACATACAGGAGAAGAAAGAGAGACACGCGCACACACACACACATACAGGAGAAGAGAGAGACACGCACGCACACACACACACACACAGGAGAACAGAGAGAGACACGCACGCACACACACAGGAGAAGAGAGAGAGACACGCACGCACACACACACACACACAGGAGAAGAGAGAGAGACACGCGCACACACACAGGAGAAGAGAGAGACACGCGCGCACACACACAGAAGAAGAGAGAGACACGCGCGCGCACACACACAGAAGAGAGAGAGAAACGCACGCACACACACACATGAGAAGAGAGAGAGACACGCACGCACACACACAGAAGAAGAGAGAGAGACACACGCACGCACACACAGGAGAAGAGAGACACGCACGCACACACACACGCAGGAGAAGAGAGAGAGACACGCACACACACGCAGGAGAAGAGAGAGACACGCACGCGCACACACACACAGGAGAAGAAAGAGAGACACGCACACAGGAGAAGAGAGACACGCGCACACACACACAGAAGAGAGAGAGACACGCACATACACACACACACACAGGAGAAGAGAGAGAGATACATGCACGCACACATACACACAGGAGAAGAGAGAGAGAGATACATGCACGCACACATACACACAGGAGAAGAGAGAGAGACACGCACGCACACACACACAGGAGAAGAGACACGCACGCACACACACACAGGAGGAGAGAGACACGCGCACACACACAGAAGAGAGAGAGACACGCGCACACACACAGAAGAGAGAGAGACACGCGCACACACACGCACGCAGGAGAAGAGAGAGAGACACGCACGCACACACACACATACAGGAGAAGAGAGAGAGACACGCACACACACACACAGGAGAAGAGAGAGAGACACGCGCACACACACACAGGAGAAGAGAGAGAGACACGCGCACACACACGCAGGAGAAGAGAGAGAGACACGCGCACACACGCACAGGAGAAGAGAGAGAGACACGCGCACACACACACAGGAGAAGAGAGAGAGACACGCACACACACACGCAGGAGAAGAGAGAGAGACACGCACACACACGCACGCAGGAGAAGAGAGAGAGACACGCACACACACACGCAGGAGAAGAGAGAGAGACACGCGCACACACACGCAGGAGAAGAGAGAGAGACACGCACACACACACGCACGCAGGAGAAGAGAGAGAGACACGCACACACACACGCACGCAGGAGAAGAGAGAGAGACACGCACACACACACGCACGCAGGAGAAGAGAGAGAGACACGCACACACACACGCACGCAGGAGAAGAGAGAGAGACACGCACACACACACGCACGCAGGAGAAGAGAGAGAGAGAGACACGCACACACACACGCACGCACACAGGAGAAGAGAGACACGCACGCACACACGCACGCACGCACACACACACAGGAGAAGAGAGACACGCACGCACACACACACAGGAGAAGAGAGAGAGACACGCACACACACAGGAGAAGAGAGAGAGACACGCACACACACACGCAGGAGAAGAGAGAGAGACACGCACACACACACGCAGGAGAAGAGAGAGAGACACGCACACACACGCAGGAGAAGAGAGAGAGACACGCACGCGCACACGCAGGAGAAGAGAGAGAGACACGCACGCGCACACGCAGGAGAAGAGAGAGAGACACGCACGCGCACACAGGAGAAGAGAGAGAGATACATGCACGCGCACACAGGAGAAGAGAGAGAGAGATACATGCACGCACACACACACACACAGGAGAAGAGAGAGAGAGACACGCACGCACACACACACAGGAGAAGAGAGAGAGAGACACGCACGCACACACACACAGGAGAAGAGAGAGAGACACGCGCACACACACACATACAGGAGAAGAGAGAGAGAGACACGCGCACACACACACATACAGGAGAAGAGAGAGAGACACGCGCACACACACGCAGGAGAAGAGAGAGAGACACGCGCACACACACACATACAGGAGAAGAGAGAGAGACACGCACGCACACACATACAGGAGAAGAGAGAGAGACACGCGCACACACACACACATACAGGAGAAGAGAGAGAGACACGCGCACACACACACATACAGGAGAAGAGAGAGAGACACGCGCACACACACGCAGGAGGAGAGAGAGAGACACGCGCACACACACGCAGGAGAAGAGAGAGAGACACGCGCACACACACGCAGGAGAAGAGAGAGACACGCGCACACACACGCAGGAGAAGAGAGAGAGACACGCGCACACACACGCAGGAGAAGAGAGACACGCGCACACGCACACAGGAGAAGAGAGAGAGACACGCGCACACACACACATACATACAGGAGAAGAGAGAGACACGCACACACACACACATACATACAGGAGAAGAGAGAGACACGCACACACACACGCAGGAGAAGAGAGAGAGACATGCACACACACACGCAGGAGAAGAGAGAGAGACACGCACACACACACGCAGGAGAAGAGAGAGAGACACGCACACACACACGCAGGAGAAGAGAGAGAGACACGCACACACACACGCAGGAGAAGAGAGAGAGACACGCACACACACACGCAGGAGAAGAGAGAGAGACACGCACACACACACGCAGGAGAAGAGAGAGAGACACGCACACACACACGCAGAAGAGAGAGAGACACGCACACACACACGCAGAAGAGAGAGAGACACGCACACACACACGCACACAGGAGAAGAGAGACACGCACGCACACACACACGCACACAGGAGAAGAGAGAGAGACACGCACGTACACACACACACAGGAGAAGAGAGACACGCACACACAGGAGAAGAGAGACAGATACATGCACGCACACACATACACAGGAGAAGAGAGAGACACGCACGCACACACACACACAGGAGGAGAGAGAGAGAGACGCACACACAGGCACAGGAGAAGAGAGAGAGACACGCGCACACACACAGAAGAGAGAGAGACGCACACACAGGCACAGGAGAAGAGAGAGAGACACGCGCACACACACAGAAGAGAGAGAGACACGCGCACACACACACGCAGGAGAAGAGAGAGACACGCGCACACACACACGCAGGAGAAGAGAGAGACACGCGCACACACACACGCAGGAGAAGAGAGAGAGACACGCGCACACACACACGCAGGAGAAGAGAGAGAGACACGCACACACACACGCAGGAGAAGAGAGAGAGACACGCACACACACACGCAGGAGAAGAGAGAGAGACACGCACACACACACGCAGGAGAAGAGAGAGAGACACACACACGCAGGAGAAGAGAGAGAGAGAGACGCGCACACACACGCACGCAGGAGAAGAAAGAGAGACACGCGCACACACACACACATACAGGAGAAGAAAGAGAGACACGCGCACACACACACACACATACAGGAGAAGAGAGAGACACGCGCACACACACGCAGGAGAAGAGAGAGAGACACGCGCACACACACGCAGGAGAAGAGAGAGAGACACGCGCACACACACGCAGGAGAAGAGAGAGAGACACGCGCACACACACGCAGGAGAAGAGAGAGACACGCGCACACACACGCAGGAGAAGAGAGAGACACGCGCACACACACGCAGGAGAAGAGAGAGAGACACGCGCACACACACGCAGGAGAAGAGAGAGAGACACGCGCACACACACGCAGGAGAAGAGAGAGAGACACGCACACACGCACGCAGGAGAAGAGAGAGAGACGCGCACACACACACACATACAGGAGAAGAGAGAGAGACACGCGCACACACACACATACATACAGGAGAAGAGAGAGAGACACGCACACACACACGCAGGAGAAGAGAGAGAGACACGCACACACACACGCAGGAGAAGAGAGAGAGACACGCACACACACACGCAGAAGAGAGAGAGACACGCACACACACACGCACACAGGAGAAGAGAGACACGCACGCACACACACACATGCACACAAGAGAAGAGAGAGAGACACGCACGTACACACACACACAGGAGAAGAGAGAGAGACACGCACACACAGGAGAAGAGAGACAGATACATGCACGCACACACATACACAGGAGAAGAGAGAGACACGCACGCACACACACACACAGGAGGAGAGAGAGAGACGCACACACAGGCACAGGAGAAGAGAGAGACACGCGCACACACACGCAGGAGAAGAGAGAGACACGCGCACACACACACGCAGGAGAAGAGAGAGAGACACGCACACACACACACAGGAGAAGAGAGAGAGACACGCACACACACACACGCAGGAGAAGAGAGAGAGACACGCACACACACACACGCAGGAGAAGAGAGAGAGAGACACGCACACACACACGCAGGAGAAGAGAGAGAGACGCACACACATACACGCAGGAGAAGAGAGAGAGACGCACACACATACACGCAGGAGAAGAGAGAGAGACGCACACACACGCAGGAGAAGAGAGAGAGACACGCGCACACACACGCAGGAGAAGAGAGAGAGACACGCGCACACACACGCAGGAGAAGAGAGAGAGACACGCGCACACGCACACAGGAGAAGAGAGAGAGACGCGCACACACACACATACATACAGGAGAAGAGAGAGACAAGCACACACACACGCAGGAGAAGAGAGAGAGACACGCACACACACACGCAGAAGAGAGAGAGACACGCACACACACACGCAGAAGAGAGAGAGACACGCACACACACACGCAGAAGAGAGAGAGACACGCGCACACACACGCAGGAGAAGAGAGAGAGACACGCGCACACACACGCAGGAGAAGAGAGAGAGACACGCGCACACGCACACAGGAGAAGAGAGAGAGACGCGCACACACACACATACATACAGGAGAAGAGAGAGACAAGCACACACACACGCAGGAGAAGAGAGAGAGACACGCACACACACACGCAGAAGAGAGAGAGACACGCACACACACACGCAGAAGAGAGAGAGACACGCACACACACACGCAGAAGAGAGAGAGACACGCACACACACACGCACACAGGAGAAGAGAGACACGCACGCACACACACACGCACACAGGAGAAGAGAGAGAGACACGCACGTACACACACACACAGGAGAAGAGAGAGAGACACGCACACACAGGAGAAGAGAGACAGATACATGCACGCACACACATACACAGGAGAAGAGAGAGACACGCACGCACACACACACACAGGAGGAGAGAGAGAGAGACGCACACACAGGCACAGGAGAAGAGAGAGAGACACGCGCACACACACAGAAGAGAGAGAGACACGCGCACACACACACGCAGGAGAAGAGAGAGACACGCGCACACACACACACAGGAGAAGAGAGAGAGACACGCACACACACACGCAGGAGAAGAGAGAGAGACACGCACACACACACGCAGGAGAAGAGAGAGAGACACGCACACACACACGCAGGAGAAGAGAGAGAGACACGCACACACACACGCAGGAGAAGAGAGAGAGACACGCACACACACACGCAGGAGAAGAGAGAGACACGCACACACACACGCAGGAGAAGAGAGAGAGACACGCACACACACACGCAGGAGAAGAGAGAGAGACACGCACACACACACGCAGGAGAAGAGAGAGAGACACGCACACACACACGCAGGAGAAGAGAGAGAGACACACACACGCAGGAGAAGAGAGAGAGAGAGACGCGCACACACACGCACGCAGGAGAAGAGAGAGAGACGCGCACACACACGCACGCAGGAGAAGAGAGAGAGACGCGCACACACACGCACGCAGGAGAAGAAAGAGAGACACGCGCACACACACACATACAGGAGAAGAGAGAGAGACACGCGCACACACACACATACAGGAGAAGAGAGAGACACGCGCAAACACACACACATACAGGAGAAGAAAGAGAGACACGCGCACACACACGCAGGAGAAGAGAGAGAGACACGCGCACACACACGCAGGAGAAGAGAGAGAGACACGCGCACACACACGCAGGAGAAGAGAGAGAGACACGCACACACGCACACAGGAGAAGAGAGAGAGACGCGCACACACACACACATACAGGAGAAG
The DNA here is from genome assembly GCF_965212315.1 of Lampetra planeri. NCBI lineage: Eukaryota > Metazoa > Chordata > Hyperoartia > Petromyzontiformes > Petromyzontidae > Lampetra > Lampetra planeri. The sequence goes on from NC_136168.1 coordinate 346,030, forward strand.
AGAGAGAGACACGCGCACACACACACATACATACAGGAGAAGAGAGAGAGACACGCACACACACACGCAGGAGAAGAGAGAGAGACACGCACACACACACGCAGAAGAGAGAGAGACACGCACACACACACGCACACAGGAGAAGAGAGACACGCACGCACACACACACATGCACACAGGAGAAGAGAGAGAGACACGCACGTACACACACACACAGGAGAAGAGAGAGAGACACGCACACACAGGAGAAGAGAGACAGATACATGCACGCACACACATACACAGGAGAAGAGAGAGACACGCACGCACACACACACACAGGAGGAGAGAGAGAGACGCACACACAGGCACAGGAGAAGAGAGAGAGACACGCGCGCACACACACACGCAGGAGAAGAGAGAGAGACACGCACACACACACACAGGAGAAGAGAGAGAGACACGCACACACACACACGCAGGAGAAGAGAGAGAGACACGCACACACACACACGCAGGAGAAGAGAGAGAGACACGCACACACACACACGCAGGAGAAGAGAGAGAGAGACACGCACACACACACGCAGGAGAAGAGAGAGACACGCACACACATACACGCAGGAGAAGAGAGAGAGACGCACACACACGCAGGAGAAGAGAGAGACACGCGCACACACACACACAGGAGGAGAGAGAGAGACGCACACACACGCAGGAGAAGAGAGAGACACGCGCACACACACACGCAGGAGAAGAGAGAGAGACACGCGCACACACACACGCAGGAGAAGAGAGAGAGACACGCACACACACACACGCAGGAGAAGAGAGAGAGACACGCACACACACACACGCAGGAGAAGAGAGAGAGAGACACGCACACACACACGCAGGAGAAGAGAGAGAGAGACACGCACACACACACGCAGGAGAAGAGAGAGACACGCACACACATACACGCAGGAGAAGAGAGAGAGACACGCACACACACACGCAGGAGAAGAGAGAGAGACACGCACACACACACGCAGAAGAGAGAGAGACACGCACACACACACGCAGAAGAGAGAGAGACACGCACACACACACGCACACAGGAGAAGAGAGACACGCACGCACACACACACGCACACAGGAGAAGAGAGAGAGACACGCACGTACACACACACACAGGAGAAGAGAGACACGCACACACAGGAGAAGAGAGACAGATACATGCACGCACACACATACACAGGAGAAGAGAGAGACACGCACGCACACACACACACAGGAGGAGAGAGAGAGAGACGCACACACAGGCACAGGAGAAGAGAGAGAGACACGCGCACACACACAGAAGAGAGAGAGACGCACACACAGGCACAGGAGAAGAGAGAGAGACACGCGCACACACACAGAAGAGAGAGAGACACGCGCACACACACACGCAGGAGAAGAGAGAGACACGCGCACACACACACGCAGGAGAAGAGAGAGACACGCGCACACACACACGCAGGAGAAGAGAGAGACACGCGCACACACACACGCAGGAGAAGAGAGAGAGACACGCGCACACACACACGCAGGAGAAGAGAGAGAGACACGCACACACACACGCAGGAGAAGAGAGAGAGACACGCACACACACACGCAGGAGAAGAGAGAGAGACACGCACACACACACGCAGGAGAAGAGAGAGAGACACACACACGCAGGAGAAGAGAGAGAGAGAGACGCGCACACACACGCACGCAGGAGAAGAAAGAGAGACACGCGCACACACACACACATACAGGAGAAGAAAGAGAGACACGCGCACACACACACACATACAGGAGAAGAGAGAGACACGCGCACACACACGCAGGAGAAGAGAGAGAGACACGCGCACACACACGCAGGAGAAGAGAGAGAGACACGCGCACACACACGCAGGAGAAGAGAGAGAGACACGCGCACACACACGCAGGAGAAGAGAGAGACACGCGCACACACACGCAGGAGAAGAGAGAGACACGCGCACACACACGCAGGAGAAGAGAGAGAGACACGCGCACACACACGCAGGAGAAGAGAGAGAGACACGCGCACACACACGCAGGAGAAGAGAGAGAGACACGCACACACGCACGCAGGAGAAGAGAGAGAGACGCGCACACACACACACATACAGGAGAAGAGAGAGAGACACGCGCACACACACACATACATACAGGAGAAGAGAGAGAGACACGCACACACACACGCAGGAGAAGAGAGAGAGACACGCACACACACACGCAGGAGAAGAGAGAGAGACACGCACACACACACGCAGAAGAGAGAGAGACACGCACACACACACGCACACAGGAGAAGAGAGACACGCACGCACACACACACATGCACACAAGAGAAGAGAGAGAGACACGCACGTACACACACACACAGGAGAAGAGAGAGAGACACGCACACACAGGAGAAGAGAGACAGATACATGCACGCACACACATACACAGGAGAAGAGAGAGACACGCACGCACACACACACACAGGAGGAGAGAGAGAGATGCACACACAGGCACAGGAGAAGAGAGACACGCGCACACACACGCAGGAGAAGAGAGAGACACGCGCACACACACACGCAGGAGAAGAGAGAGAGACACGCACACACACACACAGGAGAAGAGAGAGAGACACGCACACACACACACGCAGGAGAAGAGAGAGAGACACGCACACACACACACGCAGGAGAAGAGAGAGAGAGACACGCACACACACACGCAGGAGAAGAGAGAGAGACGCACACACATACACGCAGGAGAAGAGAGAGAGACGCACACACATACACGCAGGAGAAGAGAGAGAGACGCACACACACGCAGGAGAAGAGAGAGAGACACGCGCACACACACGCAGGAGAAGAGAGAGAGACACGCGCACACACACGCAGGAGAAGAGAGAGAGACACGCGCACACGCACACAGGAGAAGAGAGAGAGACGCGCACACACACACATACATACAGGAGAAGAGAGAGACAAGCACACACACACGCAGGAGAAGAGAGAGAGACACGCACACACACACGCAGAAGAGAGAGAGACACGCACACACACACGCAGAAGAGAGAGAGACACGCACACACACACGCAGAAGAGAGAGAGACACGCGCACACACACGCAGGAGAAGAGAGAGAGACACGCGCACACACACGCAGGAGAAGAGAGAGAGACACGCGCACACGCACACAGGAGAAGAGAGAGAGACGCGCACACACACACATACATACAGGAGAAGAGAGAGACAAGCACACACACACGCAGGAGAAGAGAGAGAGACACGCACACACACACGCAGAAGAGAGAGAGACACGCACACACACACGCAGAAGAGAGAGAGACACGCACACACACACGCAGAAGAGAGAGAGACACGCACACACACACGCACACAGGAGAAGAGAGACACGCACGCACACACACACGCACACAGGAGAAGAGAGAGAGACACGCACGTACACACACACACAGGAGAAGAGAGAGAGACACGCACACACAGGAGAAGAGAGACAGATACATGCACGCACACACATACACAGGAGAAGAGAGAGACACGCACGCACACACACACACAGGAGGAGAGAGAGAGAGACGCACACACAGGCACAGGAGAAGAGAGAGAGACACGCGCACACACACAGAAGAAAGAGAGACACGCGCACACACACACGCAGGAGAAGAGAGAGACACGCGCACACACACACACAGGAGAAGAGAGAGAGACACGCACACACACACGCAGGAGAAGAGAGAGAGACACGCACACACACACGCAGGAGAAGAGAGAGAGACACGCACACACACACGCAGGAGAAGAGAGAGAGACACGCACACACACACGCAGGAGAAGAGAGAGAGACACGCACACACACACGCAGGAGAAGAGAGAGACACGCACACACACACGCAGGAGAAGAGAGAGAGACACGCACACACACACGCAGGAGAAGAGAGAGAGACACGCACACACACACGCAGGAGAAGAGAGAGAGACACGCACACACACACGCAGGAGAAGAGAGAGAGACACACACACGCAGGAGAAGAGAGAGAGAGAGACGCGCACACACACGCACGCAGGAGAAGAGAGAGAGACGCGCACACACACGCACGCAGGAGAAGAGAGAGAGACGCGCACACACACGCACGCAGGAGAAGAAAGAGAGACACGCGCACACACACACATACAGGAGAAGAGAGAGAGACACGCGCACACACACACATACAGGAGAAGAGAGAGACACGCGCAAACACACACACATACAGGAGAAGAAAGAGAGACACGCGCACACACACGCAGGAGAAGAGAGAGAGACACGCGCACACACACGCAGGAGAAGAGAGAGAGACACGCGCACACACACGCAGGAGAAGAGAGAGAGACACGCACACACGCACACAGGAGAAGAGAGAGAGACGCGCACACACACACACATACAGGAGAAGAGAGAGAGACACGCGCACACACACACATACATACAGGAGAAGAGAGAGAGACACGCACACACACACGCAGGAGAAGAGAGAGAGACACGCACACACACACGCAGAAGAGAGAGAGACACGCACACACACACGCACACAGGAGAAGAGAGACACGCACGCACACACACACATGCACACAGGAGAAGAGAGAGAGACACGCACGTACACACACACACAGGAGAAGAGAGAGAGACACGCACACACAGGAGAAGAGAGACAGATACATGCACGCACACACATACACAGGAGAAGAGAGAGACACGCACGCACACACACACACAGGAGGAGAGAGAGAGACGCACACACAGGCACAGGAGAAGAGAGAGAGACACGCGCGCACACACACACGCAGGAGAAGAGAGAGAGACACGCACACACACACACAGGAGAAGAGAGAGAGACACGCACACACACACACGCAGGAGAAGAGAGAGAGACACGCACACACACACACGCAGGAGAAGAGAGAGAGACACGCACACACACACACGCAGGAGAAGAGAGAGAGAGACACGCACACACACACGCAGGAGAAGAGAGAGACACGCACACACATACACGCAGGAGAAGAGAGAGAGACGCACACACACGCAGGAGAAGAGAGAGACACGCGCACACACACACACAGGAGGAGAGAGAGAGACGCACACACACGCAGGAGAAGAGAGAGACACGCGCACACACACACGCAGGAGAAGAGAGAGAGACACGCGCACACACACACGCAGGAGAAGAGAGAGAGACACGCACACACACACACGCAGGAGAAGAGAGAGAGACACGCACACACACACACGCAGGAGAAGAGAGAGAGAGACACGCACACACACACGCAGGAGAAGAGAGAGAGAGACACGCACACACACACGCAGGAGAAGAGAGAGACACGCACACACATACACGCAGGAGAAGAGAGAGAGACGCACACACACGCAGGAGAAGAGAGAGACACGCGCACACACACGCAGGAGAAGAGAGAGAGACACGCGCACACACACGCAGGAGAAGAGAGAGAGACACGCGCACACACACGCAGGAGAAGAGAGAGAGACACGCGCACACACACGCAGGAGAAGAGAGAGAGACACGCACACACGCACACAGGAGAAGAGAGAGAGACGCGCACACACACACATACATACAGGAGAAGAGAGAGAGACACGCGCACACACACACATACATACAGGAGAAGAGAGAGAGACACGCACACACACACGCAGGAGAAGAGAGAGAGACACGCACACACACACGCAGGAGAAGAGAGAGAGACACGCACACACACACGCAGGAGAAGAGAGAGAGACACGCACACACACACGCAGGAGAAGAGAGAGAGACACGCACACACACACACAGGAGAAGAGAGAGAGACACGCACACACACACGCAGGAGAAGAGAGAGAGACACGCACACACACACGCAGGAGAAGAGAGAGAGACACGCACACACACACGCAGGAGAAGAGAGAGAGACACGCACACACACACGCAGGAGAAGAGAGAGAGACGCACACACACACGCAGGAGAAGAGAGAGAGAAAGACACGCACACACACGCACGCAGGAGAAGAGAGAGAGACACGCGCACACACACGCACGCAGGAGAAGAGAGAGAGACACGCGCACACACACGCACGCAGGAGAAGAGAGAGAGACACGCGCACACACACGCACGCAGTAGAAGAGAGAGAGACACGCGCACACACACGCACGCAGGAGAAGAGAGAGAGACACGCGCACACACACATATACAGGAGAAGAGAGAGAGAGAGACGCGCACACACACACACATACAGGAGAAGAGAGAGAGACACGCGCACACACACACACATACAGGAGAAGAGAGAGAGACACGCGCACACACACGCAGGAGAAGAGAGAGAGACACGCACACACACACGCAGGAGAAGAGAGAGAGACACGCACACACACACGCAGGAGAAGAGAGAGAGAGACACGCACACACACACGCAGGAGAAGAGAGAGAGACACGCGCACACACACGCAGGAGAAGAGAGAGAGACACGCGCACACACACACATACAGGAGAAGAGAGAGAGACACGCGCACACACACGCAGGAAAAGAGAGAGAGACACGCACACACACGCAGGAGAAGAGAGAGAGACACGCACGCGCACACACAGGAGAAGAGAGAGAGACACGCACGCGCACACAGGAGAAGAGAGAGAGATACATGCACGCGCACACAGGAGAAGAGAGAGAGATACATGCACGCACACACAGGAGAAGAGAGAGAGATACATGCACGCACACACACACACAGGAGAAGAGAGAGAGAGACACGCACGCACACACACACACAGGAGAAGAGAGAGAGACACGCGCACACACACACATACAGGAGAAGAGAGAGAGAGAGACACGCGCACACACACACACATACAGGAGAAGAGAGAGAGAGACACGCGCACACACACACATACAGGAGAAGAGAGAGAGACACGCGCACACACACACATACAGGAGAAGAGAGAGAGACACGCGCACACACACACACATACAGGAGAAGAGAGAGAGACACGCGCACACACACACACACATACAGGAGAAGAGAGAGAGACACGCGCACACACACGCAGGAGAAGAGAGAGAGACACGCGCACACACACGCAGGAGAAGAGAGAGAGACACGCGCACACACACGCAGGAGAAGAGAGAGAGACACGCGCACACACACGCAGGAGAAGAGAGAGACACGCGCACACACACGCAGGAGAAGAGAGAGAGACACGCGCACACACACGCAGGAAAAGAGAGAGAGACACGCACACACACGCAGGAGAAGAGAGAGAGACACGCACGCGCACACACAGGAGAAGAGAGAGAGACACGCACGCGCACACAGGAGAAGAGAGAGAGATACATGCACGCACACACAGGAGAAGAGAGATACATGCACGCACACACACACACAGGAGAAGAGAGAGAGAGACACGCACGCACACACACACAGGAGAAGAGAGAGAGACACGCGCACGCACACACATACAGGAGAAGAGAGAGAGAGAGACACGCGCACACACACACATACAGGAGAAGAGAGAGAGAGAGACACGCGCACACACACACATACAGGAGAAGAGAGAGAGAGACACGCGCACACACACACATACAGGAGAAGAGAGAGAGACACGCGCACACACACGCAGGAGAAGAGAGAGAGACACGCGCACACACACGCAGGAGAAGAGAGAGAGACACGCGCACACACACGCAGGAGAAGAGAGAGAGACACGCGCACACACACGCAGGAGAAGAGAGAGAGACACGCGCACACACACGCAGGAGAAGAGAGAGACACGCATACACACACACATACAGGAGAAGAGAGAGAGACACGCGCACACACACACACATACAGGAGAAGAGAGAGAGACACGCGCACACACACGCAGGAGAAGAGAGAGAGACACGCGCACACACACGCAGGAGAAGAGAGAGACACGCACACACACATACAGGAGAAGAGAGAGAGACACGCGCACACACACACATACAGGAGAAGAGAGAGAGACACGCGCACACACACACACATACAGGAGAAGAGAGAGAGACACGCACACACACACGCAGGAGAAGAGAGAGAGACACGCACACACACACGCAGGAGAAGAGAGAGAGACACGCACACACACACGCAGGAGAAGAGAGAGAGACACGCGCACACACACGCAGGAGAAGAGAGAGAGACACGCGCACACACACGCAGGAGAAGAGAGAGAGACACGCGCACACAGGAGAAGAGAGAGAGACGCGCACACACACACACATACAGGAGAAGAGAGAGAGACACGCGCACACACACGCAGGAGAAGAGAGAGAGACGCACACACACGCAGGAGAAGAGAGAGAGACGCACACACACGCAGGAGAAGAGAGAGAGACGCACACACACGCAGGAGAAGAGAGAGAGAGAGACACGCACACACACGCACGCAGGAGAAGAGAGAGAGACACGCGCACACACACGCACGCAGGAGAAGAGAGAGAGACACGCGCACACACACGCACGCAGGAGAAGAGAGAGAGACACGCGCACACACACGCACGCAGGAGAAGAGAGAGACACGCGCACACACACGCACGCAGGAGAAGAGAGAGAGACACGCGCACACACACGCATGCAGGAGAAGAGAGAGAGACACGCGCACACACACGCATGCAGGAGAAGAGAGAGAGACACGCGCACACACACGCATACAGGAGAAGAGAGAGAGACACGCGCACACACACGCATACAGGAGAAGAGAGAGAGACACGCGCACACACACGCAGGAGAAGAGAGAGAGACACGCGCACACACACGCAGGAGAAGAGAGAGAGACACGCGCACACACACGCAGGAGAAGAGAGAGAGACACGCACACACGCACACAGGAGAAGAGAGAGAGACGCGCACACACACACATACAGGAGAAGAGAGAGAGACACGCGCACACACACACATACATACAGGAGAAGAGAGAGAGACACGCACACACACACGCAGGAGAAGAGAGAGAGACACGCACACACACACGCAGGAGAAGAGAGAGACACGCACGCACACACACACGCAGGAGAAGAGAGAGAGACACGCACACACACACGCAGGAGAAGAGAGAGAGACACGCACACACACACGCAGGAGAAGAGAGAGAGACACGCACACACACACGCAGGAGAAGAGAGAGAGACACGCACACACACACGCAGGAGAAGAGAGAGAGACACGCACACACACACGCAGGAGAAGAGAGAGAGACACGCACACACACACGCAGGAGAAGAGAGAGAGACACGCACACATACACGCAGGAGAAGAGAGAGAGACGCGCACACACACACGCAGGAGAAGAGAGAGAGAAAGACACGCACACACACACACGCAGGAGAAGAGAGAGACACGCGCACACACACGCACGCAGGAGAAGAGAGAGAGACACGCGCACACACACGCACGCAAAAGAAGAGAGAGAGACACGCGCACACACACGCACGCAGGAGAAGAGAGAGAGACACGCGCACACACACACACATACAGGAGAAGAGAGAGAGAGAGACGCGCACACACACACACATACAGGAGAAGAGAGAGAGACACGCGCACACACACACACATACAGGAGAAGAGAGAGAGACACGCACACACACACGCAGGAGAAGAGAGAGAGACACGCACACACACACGCAGGAGAAGAGAGAGAGACACGCACACACACACGCAGGAGAAGAGAGAGAGACACGCGCACACACACGCAGGAGAAGAGAGAGAGACACGCGCACACACACACATACAGGAGAAGAGAGAGACACGCACACACATACACGCAGGAGAAGAGAGAGACGCACACACATACACGCAGGAGAAGAGAGAGAGACGCACACACACGCAGGAGAAGAGAGAGAGACGCACACACACGCAGGAGAAGAGAGAGAGACACGCGCACACACACGCAGGAGAAGAGAGAGAGACACGCGCACACACACGCAGGAGAAGAGAGAGAGACACGCGCACACACACGCAGGAGAAGAGAGAGAGACACGCGCACACACACGCAGGAGAAGGGAGAGAGACGCGCGCACACGCACGCAGGAGAAGAGAGAGACGCGCACACACGCACGCAGGAGAAGAGAGAGACGCGCACACACACGCAGGAGAAGAGAGAGAGACACGCGCACACACACACATACAGGAGAAGAGAGAGAGACACGCGCACACACACACACACATACAGGAGAAGAGAGAGACACGCGCACACACACACACACATACAGGAGAAGAGAGAGACACGCGCACACACACACACATACAGGAGAAGAGAAAGAGACACGCGCACACACACACACATACAGGAGAAGAGAGAGAGACACGCGCACACACACACACATACAGGAGAAGAGAGAGAGACACGCGCACACACACACATACAGGAGAAGAGAGACACGCGCACACACACGCAGGAGGAGAGAGAGAGACACGCACACACACACAGGCACAGGAGAAGAGAGAGAGAGACACGCGCACACACACACACAGAAGAAGAGAGAGAGAGACACGCGCACACACACACACGCAGGAGAAGAGAGAGAGACGCGCGCACACACACGCACGCAGGAGAAGAGAGAGAGACACGCGCACACACACGCACGCAGGAGAAGAGAGAGAGACACGCGCACACACACGCAGGAGAAGAGAGAGAGACACGCGCACACACACGCAGGAGAAGAGAGAGAGACACGCGCACACACACACACATACAGGAGAAGAGAGAGAGACACGCGCACACACACACACATACAGGAGAAGAGAGAGAGACATGCGCACACACACACACACAGGAGAAGAGAGAGAGACACGCGCACACACACACATACAGGAGAAGAGAGAGAGACACGCGCACACACACACGCAGGAGAAGAGAGAGAGACACGCGCACACACACGCAGGAGAAGGGAGAGAGACGCGCACACACGCACGCAGGAGAAGAGAGAGACGCGCACACACGCAGGAGAAGAGAGAGAGACACGCGCACACACACACATACAGGAGAAGAGAGAGAGACACGCGCACACACACACACACATACAGGAGAAGAGAGAGACACGCGCACACACACACACATACAGGAGAAGAGAGAGAGACACGCGCACACACACACACATACAGGAAAAGAGAGAGAGACACGCGCACACACACACATACAGGAGAAGAGAGACACGCGCACACACACGCAGGAGGAGAGAGAGAGACACGCACACACACACAGGCACAGGAGAAGAGAGAGAGAGACACGCGCACACACACACACAGAAGAAGAGAGAGAGAGACACGCGCACACACACACACGCAGGAGAAGAGAGAGAGACGCGCACACACACACAGGAGAAGAGAGACACGCATACACACACAGGAGAAGAGATAGAGAGACGCGCACGTGCACACACACAGGAGAGAGAGACGCGCACACATGAGAGGAGAGACAAACAGAGCAAGAGAGAGACACAGAAGGAGAGATACAGGCACAGAGAGAAAGACACAGGCAGAGACACTGACAGAACCACCGGGAGAGGCAAAGGGAGAGATACGAGGAGAGACAACTTCACCTGCATCTCTTCTTGCACCTGTTCCAGGTATGTGTGCAGAGTCTTATTCTCATTCTGCAGGTCCTTCAGCAACCCTGCACACATGCACACACCGCACCAGATACTCACTTCACGGTGAGTCGACCTAGGGGAGGCCCAACACACACAAATAGAACCAGACTCGCAGACAAGATCCTTTGGTCTCCCTCGAGGCGGAGTCGATCTAGGGGATGCCCACAGCCAGTACAGATAATCACTATCCACGAGCTGGAATCAAACTTGGGTCGCTGGGTTCATAGTGCAATCCAACAACCACTGCGCCACCGCTCACACACACAAGACAAATATCCCCCATATTGCCTTCACACTGTTTGGGCAAGCGCTGTTAGTGAGCACCTATGAAGGCCGACATGGCACACGAGGGGTGTGTGGCCAGCACCACGTCCGGCGGCCTTTTGTTTCTCTAGTGGCAATATTTACACATCACACCAGATACTCATTTGAGGGTGAGTCGACTTTGGGGAGGTCCAGGACTGATTCAGATCATCGTCACTGGTGTTGGTGGTAGCCACAAGTGGGAATCAAACTCGGATCGCCAGATTCAAAGCACAGTGCACTCACTGCTACACTCATACACACACGCAGATCCACACTCCCACAACTCACACCTACAAACTCAGACCCACAAAAAACAAAGATTCCCCGTATGGCCTCTTAACAGGATGTTGGGGCAAGCGCTGTTAGTGAGCACCTATGAAGGCTGACATGGACACATCAAGGGGCGAGTGACCAACATCACTCTTGCCTGCCTTCGTCTCCCCCAGTGCTGATGTTTCATGCACACCGTATAGGACCCGTTCAGATCATCGTTACCGTCACCGGGTGTTGGTGGAATTGAACTGGGGTCTATGCTGCGGTTCGTGGCTCAGCAAAGTGTGCCAACCGTTGTGCCACCGCTCCTCACAGTGCACGTAGTGCCAGGTGTGGTACAGTGATTATCATCACCTGAAGCAGCCTTGAGACTATACCTGAGACTCGGCATCCGAGTAACAATCAGGACTCCAATTCCCAAGACTCCAATTCCCAAGACTCCAATTCCCAAGACTCCAATTCCCAAGACTCCAATTCCCAAGACTCCAATTCCCAAGACTCCAATTCCCAAAACCCGGTCACAAGACTCTGATCCTGAGATCTGGTGCCATAGATTCCAATCCCGATATCTGGTCCCAAGACTCCAATCCCAAGACTCCTTTACGTAGAATTCCCCCGCAACCCCCCCACATTGTACCCCCCCCAACCCCCCCCCCCACATTGTATCCCCCAAACCCCCCACAAATTGTACCCCTCCAACCCCCACACAGTCCCCCTCCGCCGCTGCCCGACCTTTCTGTCTCTTGCCGAGTATGGCGGGTGAACCCTCCCCCTCCTCAGAGTCCCCGCCGATGGTGGACGAGGAGGAGAGTCGGCAGAACGAGAAATCCTTTGTGGGGTGGGTGGAGGGGTAAGATATACACACACGGACAGATGCCGCTTTCACGACGTGACAATGCATGAGTTTACCACGTAGTAGGCTTTCACGACCAATATTTATATACATAAAAGGGAAATTTGTGAATGTGTCTGTTCAAAATGTTTAGCATACTTCCTGACATGCAACAAACTTGAAATTTGGCATGTGGGTAGCTTCCAGACTGTACACAATGCAAAAAGCATAAAAATAGACTTTTGTATTTTTGGGCGGGGGGGGGGGCAATAATGGATATATTTTACACGGCAAGTGAGCGGTGACATCACATCTGCGATGTCACCCACATGCGGCAGTGTCACGCAGTGCGCCTGCTGACGTCACGCATCCCCCCCACCCTCCGCGTAGGCCGTGTATTAATCCAAGACAAGAATCCAAGTCTCGGGCGAAGCCGGGCAGTAAAGCTAGTTATTCATAAAAAAAAAAATTTGGGTTAGATCACATAAATGTCGTTAAACCCGCCACAGCCAATTAGTAAGGTTTGTCACGTAAACAAAACGTGGCAATTAGTTACTACTTCAGCACACCGGTGTGTTAGAGTAAATCCACTACATTTACAATTTTAGTAGCGTGAAATTTTGCTGATTATTACAACCAGCTTCAGGCGATTTTTGCAAGAATTGTGACAAATTCTGGACATGGGGCAGAGCGGGTTAGTATAGTGCAGGGAAACAGAGAGACAGGGGACAAATACATGTGCGCGCACACACAGAGAACCACACAGGACGGTGACCGAGACAGACGCACGAACAGTCACAGGGTGGAGCGGGTTGGTTTAGCATGGAGACACACGCACGAACACACGGACATGGGTTGGAACCTGTCCCATGCTGCAGAGTGACTTTATTAAATGAAACGACAGCGAAAGAGTGGAGAACTCACCACACTGCTGCACGTACTCGTGCTGAGCACTCTCCGCTTTGGTTCTGCACACGCGCACACGCGCGCGCATACGCGCGCGCACACACACACTAAGCAAAGGTCCCCCGTGTAGGGGCAACAGACTATGGGGCAAGTGCTGTTGGCAAGAAGCGGTGCCTGCAGAGGTCAGCACAAAGTGGATGGGTGGTATGGCCGGGACCTAGTCCTACCCGGCCGCCTTTGTCTTCCCAGAGATGATGTTGTACACACCATGCCAGAAACTAATTTAAGTCCGAATCGACCTAGGGGAGGCCCAGGACCATGTTTGGGTATTTATTCATCACCAATGTTGGCCGTGAGTGAAAATGGACCGTGTCCCAGAGTTTGTAGATCAGCGTACTAATAGCTACGCCACCGCTCCCCACTATATATACGCAAGCTCATATGCATGCACAAAGAACCTGTGTAAACTTGACAGGCTGTTGTGGCAAGTGCTGTTTTAGAGTAGCTAATGAAGGCCAGCACACGAGGGGGTGGGTGGTTGTAGCTGTTGTTGTAGTGGAGAATATGGCTGTAGTTGTTTATGATATTCGTGTCGGTTGATGGTGGTGTCTGTAGCTGATGTTGCTTTAGTGGTGGTGCTTGCGTTGTTGCCGAGTATGATCCTACCCCTGGCGTTGTGTGCAAGTGTATTGTTGTGCCATGTATGCCAGTAACCAACCACCATCAGCAACCAAAAACAACAAAGTGCACAACTCATGGAGGTACTCCACACGTGGGGATGATGCATGGAGAGAATCTGAGAGGTAGTGCTGGAGGATAGGGAGAGACTGGCCTCTATAAGCAAGGGCTGAAGACGCAGACATACAAAGATACCGAGTAGCCTTAACAGGCTGTTTGGGCAAGTGCTGTTCGGAGTAGCACGAATGAAGGTCGGCACAGCACACGAGGGGGTGGGTGGCCAGCACCACGCCCGGTATGGGGTGGAGGATCTTGGACCCAGTCTCGTCTGTACCTTTGGGTCCCAGGAACCGCTCCCCGCGAGGGAAAGAGACGGCTCCCTTCGTCTTTGACGTCGTCTCCACATCGTAGGTGCCCGGAGGAGGAGCGCAGCCTGCATAAAACCAGACACACACAAAACACCAGCCGTGATGAAGGCCTAATAACTCTAAACCCAAGCCACTGCTGCCACATCTCACGAATCTGCGATGCAGCAATTCACCCATTTCATCATCACTCTATCTCCTCCCACAGTAGTCGTCACACTCCTCTAAGTTCCGGTCCTTGGCTGCCTCTCTGTTATTAGTCTCGACCCTGCCCCCTCCCCACCACTCCTATAGCTGTGACATCTCCTTCCCCAGGCCTCGCTCGCTTCTCCTAGTTTGGTTAAAACAGCGTTACCTGTGGCTATACCATCATGGGGAGTAGACCCGTGGATTATAATGAATGGGAGGAAAGGGAACGGGAAGGAATAGTGGGAAGGAATTCCCCAAGATGGACAAAGTGGAGGGTGGCACGGCTCAACATCAGTGGCAGGAAGACAGCAGAATGACGGGGAAGGAATCACCACAGCTAAGATGTTGGGGATGACAAGGAGGAGGTGATAATGAGGAGGGGAGGAAAAAAGGAGGAGCGTGTCAGTTTTCAGTGGGCAGCGGTGGGGAGAGGGGAGGGGCTTAGAGTGGGGTGACCACACAGGAGTCGCGTCATTTACGGGAGGCTCGAGCAGGTTTAGAGAAATGAATATCATAAACCTGTATTTATTCTCTAATTCATGTGTTCCTCTCCAGTCTCTCGATGAAATCGTAATGGTCTACCCACTACTGGATGAAGATCAATGTGAGGATGTCTCTTCTCTGTGTTCTCTTATCCACGCACTCCTCTCTCCTGTGTAATTCCCAGCATGCATCTCTATGTTTCTCTACGCCCTCTTCAGTTTTTGTTCCATATTTTCCATTAAGGCCCCAGTGCTTTCTAAAAACTGACATTTATAGTGAAAAAAACAAAGCGATGCGCCTCCAGAAGAGAGTTTTCAATGTATTGCAGATATGATTTCACGCGTTTACCCAGGGAAACGTCACCGAGTCTCAAGACTCTCTTTAAGGAAGGTCCTGCCAATCTGTTCCCAGTAGGGGGAGCGATGTTGCTGCTGTGTGGTCTAGCCGAGGGGCACCCCCAATGGCAACTGTCCTTGTGTATTAGTCTTTTGCCAGTAGGGGAGCAATATTTGCTGCGAGATTCTAGTTGGGGAATCTGCAAGGGATTTTTGTTCAGCATTGGAGATATGGGTTTTCCCAAAAGCAGTTCCACTGTACGTGTGGGTTTAGCTATGGGGGGAGGAAAGCGGAAAACCCGGAGGAAACAAATGCAGAACAGGGGGAGAAAGTACAAACTGCGCATCCTTACTCACACTATTCATGTCTATTCAACAACTTGGGTTCTCATCAGGAGACGCGTTTACAATGTGATTCTCATCAGGGCCCCATGATGTAAACAAATGCAGCCTCCAACTCTTGGAATCAAGTCATCTCTTTTCGGGCCTCTGTATATGTGCCATGATAAAGATGGGCCATTGCGAGAGAAACAGACGGAGACAGAGACACATAGTGGAGGCATCCAAATGCAAGGCTTGAACGTAGGATCTCAGTGTCTACAACACGGTCATGGCACGGTGGTGGCGAGATATAAAATACCTCGCCTGGCATACAAGAAGTCATGGGTTCGATCCCGACCCTGATACCTGTATATTTGAAGTTTGCATGTTTCTCTCCCCGTGGTCGAGTAGAATCAACATCACGCGTTTAAGAGTATATGGCTGTTACAAATGTGCATATAAGCCACTTGATTGGGCTATAATTTGTGGCCAGGTCGCTTCTGAAAAAGAGTTACTGTATATAGCTCAGTAGGCCTTACCTGGTAAATAATGATATTCTTGAACCCCTAAGCGCGACAGACACAGACCCAGGCTGTACAACGTCACGTGTGCATGAAACTGTACGGCCTTACAATGCAGGGTCTATTCTGGCCTCTCAACCTATGCGCTGTTGAGCTTTTCGCACCGTATGTAGCTAATCGGAGATGCGAGAAGCATTTGAGACACTGCCCGAAACGTCGAACACTGTATATGTATCCCATACCGGTCAACCCCCTTGTCAGTGCCTACCTTATCAGACCAATTCAGACATTATTGGTCACCCCGTGCCTTAAACATCTCAACGTTCATCCTACAAGTCCATCACAATGGAGAAACACAAACAAATGGACAAAAACATGTTTTTTCCCGCATTGAAACGGCTGTACCCCGTATGGACATGCAAACTCAATTTCCCTGTACATGAGTATGGGTAAACCGTATGGATTGGCAGCTATGTTATCCATTCGATTCAAGGCCCAGCACAAACGCGCGGTGTTACCGACTGTCGTGTTGGGTTTTGTATCGAGGGCTGCTGGGACGCGTGGTCGAGACGAACAACGGAGAAGTCGCCAACGGAACGCGTCCCAAATGGAGGATGTCCACCGTCGACAGAGCATGGCTGATGTTCACAGCTTAATTACACAGCATTGCCCTAGCAGCCTTAACAGACTGTTAGGGCAAGTGCTGTTAGCGAGCAACTATGAAGACCGGCATGGCATACGAGGGGGGTGGGTGGCCAGCACCACACCCGGCCGCCTTTGTCTCCCCAGTGGCGATGTTTATACATTGCGCCACACTCATTTGAGGCTGAGTCGACCCTGGGGAGGCCCAGGACCGGTTCAAATAATAACGATGACTGGTATTGGCCGTGAGCGGGAATCGAACTTGGATCGCCGGATTAAAAGCGCGGCGCACCAACCACGACACCACTGCTCCCTCTAACACGAAACTCACCCGACTATACAGTACCGACATAATCCAGCACTATAGCCAGTTAGATCATGACCACAGCTTAATTGCACGCAAAAGGCATCCCGTATAGCCTACAACGCCTGTTGGGGCAAGTGCTGTTAGCGAGCACCTCCTAAGGCCCGGCCGCCTTTGTCTCTCCCCAGCGTTGCTGCAGTCGTTGCGTAATTACACACGCACCAGGGACTCATTTAAGGCCGAGTCGACCTAGGCGAGACGCGAACAGTGCAGCGCTAACCACTCACTACGCCATCGCTGCCCCAACAACGCGAACACTGCATGCGACCTTAAGCGGACGTAATAAATAACAGGCGACGTTTCGGGTAACCGCTCTTCAGTATACAGAGCTTACCCTCCTGCTTAAGCAGTGGTCAACGAACAGTAGGGAGCTTACCAAAAAACCCCACTTACCCAAGTCGTCATTGAAGCGTCTCAAAGGCGCCCTTGCGAAGGACATCCTTAAGTTTGCAACGTTACCAACAAATTAACAATCGCAATCATCCGCAGCAAGCCGAGCGAGTACTAATCGTCTGGCGCTAAGCAAGTGCCGTCCGTTGCAGGCAGACGACAGATTTAAATTCTACGTCACATGACCGCGGCCCAATCAGCGGACGGTATCCGGGGCGCGAGCCGAGTCATGGAGGAGTTTGGGTGGGAGTTAGGGGGAGATCACGCGCTGTGATTGGTCGGTGGCGAGACGGGTGGACAGAGTTGGGGGGGGGATCAGGGGGATGGGGGGAAACCACGCGCTCTGATTGGTCGGCGACGGCCGCTCGGATTTGATTTCGTAACGGCCTCCCACGAGCTGTGGTTTTTCGGTTGGGTTCTTAGGTTTCTCTTTAGATTCTTAGGTTTCATTATAAGTGTAGATAAATTATGCCCGAATGTTTAACTTTTAATTGCATATTCACTGTTATATATGTAGTTACGATGTAATTATTACTGTTATATATGTAAGTGTGTATGTTATCCATCAATGCATACAACTTGTATTGTATACTAGCTTTACGACCCGGCCTTGCCCGAGACTTAGATTCTTTCGATGTAAAGCTTTCGTGACTGCAGGGATTCATCTTCTTGGTTCTTTCGGTAAAGTCACGTAAAAGGAAATAATAAAATAATAAAAAATAAAACATTATAAAATAATTATCACGACGTTTCGGCCACAACGCAAGCAGCCGTCCTCAGGTGAAGAACAGGTCTGTCAGAAAGACAGCGTCTGAATGAAACACCACCAGGCCTGGCAGCGTATATTTAAGCTGGGTTGGAGGGGGAAGAGCGCCTTGACCAAGTAATTTGCATATCAAGAGGAATTTAGCATATGTATGGGAAATGCAGGTATGTCATTAGTACTACTTATGCCCGTGCATTATGCAGGATTAGCAGCATCAAAGGGAGGGGATAGGGGTAGAATTAATAAAGGGAAGGAGTGTTAATAGTATGTAGCTGCAGTAACTAAAACCACCACGTAAACAACTAAAGTATAAACTACATAGTATCATCAGTATACTAAATATACTCTATAATTAGCAATATCAGAGTCTTGAGAGCTCGGGGTAAGCATTTACACTATGAGATCTCTTTTACCAGTGGCAAAATATAGTAGTAGGTTTTTACCCTTTTAAACTGGTACAAAACTGACACCTTTATTCAAGGCATCATGTTTGCAATAACCACAACACAAGTAGTCAAGAAAGCAAACAAAAAGAAGCAACTCTGATAATGATATTGCACTGTGTTTGAGTTGTACGCCTCCTGGTGCCATCTGGTCCAACACCAATGGGGACTAGGCTCTAAAGAAAGCCGTCTCGGGTGTGGACCAATCAACTTCAAGGACAGTGCATATTATTATCATTATCAGAGTTGCTTCTTTTTGTTTGCTTTTTTGACTACTTGTGTTGTGGTTATTGCAAACATGATGCCTTGAATAAAGGTGTCAGTTTTGTACCAGTTTAAAAGGGTAAAAACCTACTACTATATTTTGCCACTGGTAAAAGAGATCTCATAGTGTAAGAGCCAGTTTATATTTACTCTCATAATCATATCCATATTGATTATTATAATTTTACACAGTCATATCCAGCCTGATACACCACCATCACTAAGAAATTTTGAGTTACAACAGTGTTTCATTCCCATTCGCCATTCATCGTACAGGCACCGTACATTTATTGTACTAGCACCGAGATGGTTATCCCCTACAGAATTTTACTGAAGCGGTTACACCTGATGACGGAGGCTTGTGTTTCTTCCGAAACGTCGTGATTTAATTTATTCAAAATTTTCACCTACGTGACTTTACCGAAAAAACTAAAGAGTATGAATCCTTGCAGTCACGAAAACTTCAAATCTAGAATTAATGCCACCCTATTCCCCGGATCTGTGACACTTGATGGTAAATGCACGGAGTGGTGATCTACCAATGGCAGTGCCCTGGCGGGGCTGCACTGAGCAGGGACAAGGGGGTGGGGAGAAATTAACCCTATGGCGCGTGAGTTTGTTCCCGCAGCAGGTAACTCGTGGACAGGAGTGCAGCAACGGGCATGACGGCGGCAGCAGGGCGCAAATGCAAGGACTGCCCTGGCAGCCAGACTGGCCACTGCACCACTAATGAGGCTCCCAGCCCCTATCCTGCCCCCGCGCGCCCAGCCATTGCCCCCAACGGCCTTGCTCCACCTGAAGGGCGCCCCATCGGCAGACCCAACGGCCCTCATTTAACCCCAGGACCCCTTGCCAGGAGACCCAACATCTCCCATTTTAACCTCGAACAGTCCGCCAGCACCGCCATTGGCCCCCATCTTGCCCCCATATGCCCTATCAGAGCCCCTAATGCCCCCCAGCTTTCTCCCCAACAATCCGCAATTTCCCCTGACAGCATCAGAAACTGGCCTCAACCAGGGTGGCTACACGCTCTGGCCTCCCAGATTTCGTGGCCTCATCCTTCAACTGGAGGAGCAGGAGTACACCAGAGCAAGAGGAGGCATCAGACCCAAGTTCCATGTTACCGCTGCTGCACACGCACCACGCAGACACTTAATTTAGCGGCTAGGACATTAGGCCTCCCCCCCCCCACGTCGGTTTTTTTCACCAGGCGCCCTATCATGGTCCAGACCACGGTTTTTTTCAAGCGTTGGGGGAAAATGGTTGGCCTGCCATGTGCCAATGTCGTAGGTGCCAGTCATAGCCGAATGAGCCTGCGTGAAGATACTCGCCAGTCAGCCCAAGGGGATTTGGGCCGTGTAGTAGTAACTTGTGTGTTCCCTATGCACACGCCTTAGTAGTCAGGCAGAAAATGTTATTGCTGGACGGGTCAAGAGGCGAGTGAACAGTGGTGTCACATGGCTGATGTCAGCGCTAAAGATGTGGCCTGCAGATGCAAAGTGTGAGTTAAACTCATTTATAATTGCATTTTGATCAAAAAGGCAATTGCCAATGCGCAAAAGCCTTGGTGGTTCTCCATATTTCAGACGTTTATCTTCAAGGGTTCTTTATGACTTGCAATCAATGTTTTGGATCATCTTTTCAATCATAAAGGGTATCCCGAAAATGAGAGTAGATTAATTACCCCAATTTACATCTATTTCTTTAACGTGTCGCAAATACATCATCACTTTTTTAACACCACTACTTGATTTGCGTCACCTCAACCCACACTTACGTCGCTGAGAGCATCGTCTATCCTTTCTCGTATCCGTCGCCTCTTAGCCTTTACCTCCACCTATCCTGTAAATAGCTTCGAATCACATCGTTTCGATATTCGCCATCGCACATTTCAGGAAGCGTCCCCGGCGTAAACCGCGGTATTACTCTATTTGGTCTGCTGGACAAATTTGGTGCAGTTGCTCCAGTTTTTGTCCAAAGCAGCTTGCTTAGTGAGTTTCCAAGCTACGTTCATGGAGCAGATGAGCTGGGCAATTTCTAGTTTGAACCAGGACAGAATCCCCCTGACTGAACTTTTTAAAGGGGTATGTTTGTCAACTCTAGAAAGGAAAGTATTTTATAAGAAAGACCAAGCGGTGTCAAATTTTGGAATCCTACAGATGGTTGATCAAAATTAGAGATGTTATGAATTAAGGCCTGGTAGTCAAAGGATTAGCAACACTGCACTATGATCCAGATTAACCGAGTTCCATTCCCACTCAGCCACCCAGCCACGATCAGCGACGAACATATGGACTGGCCCTGGGTTTCCCCTTAAATGTGTAAAATAGCACGAGGTGGTGAGATGTTATCTCCCTTGCCTAGTGTGCAAGAGGTTATGGGTTTAATCCCGTCCCTGATTCCTGCTGTATATTTGGAGTTTGTGAGGTGAGTGTGGAGTGTGTGGGTGAGTGTATAGAGTGGGTGAGTGTGGCGTGTGTGGGTGTGGAGTGTGTGGGTGAGTGTATAGAGTGGGTGAGTGCAGAGGCGTAGCTAGGGGGGGGCAGGGGGGTACATATGTCCCCGGGCGCCAAGGTAAAGGGGCGCCAAAATGAAGCTTACAATGTTACATTATAACTTATTGCGGCGGGCGCGGCAGCCTGAAACTATCTTCTTGGTTCTTTCGGTAAAGTCACGTATAAGGGAAGTAATAAAATAATAAAAATAAAACATAATAAAATGAAATAATTCTCACGACGTTTCGGCCACAACGCAAGCAGCCGTCCTCAGGTGAAGAATGAGACACTACCAAGCTAGGAGCTTATATATAAACTGGGTTGGAGGTGGAAGAGCGCCTTAACAAAAAGCAGCAGCAGATGTTAGTGTAAATGCGTTTGGTATTACATTAGAGTCGCGGCATCTCTTCAGAAAGGTGAGAGACTCGATTAGCTGAGCCTTCTTATCACGGAGCTTGTTGAAGGATCTCAAAGTTATGTGGAAACCCTCCCCGTAGAGGCGGTTAAATTTCGATTTAAAGCTTTCGTGACTGCAGGGATTCATCTTCTTGGTTCTTTCGGTAAAGTCACGTATAAGGGAAGTAATAAAATAATAAAAATAAAACATAATAAAATGAAATAATTCTCACGACGTTTCGGCCACAACGCAAGCAGCCGTCCTCAGGTGAAGAATGAGACACTACCAAGCTAGGAGCTTATATATAAACTGGGTTGGAGATGGAAGAGCGCCTTAACAAAAAGCAGCAGCAGATGTTAGTGTAAATGCGTTTGGTATTACCTTAGAGTCGCGGCATCTCTTCAGAAAGGTGAGAGACTCGATTAGCTGAGCCTTCTTATCACGGAGCTTATTGAAGGATCTCAAAGTTATGTGGAAACCCTCCCCGTAGAGGCGGTTAAATTTCGATTTAAAGCTTTCGTGACTGCAGGGATTCATCTTCTTGGTTCTTTCGGTAAAGTCACGTATAAGGGAAGTAATAAAATAATAAAAATAAAACATAATAAAATGAAATAATTCTCACGACGTTTCGGCCACAACGCAAGCAGCCGTCCTCAGGTGAAGAATGAGACACTACCAAGCTAGGAGCTTATATATAAACTGGGTTGGAGGTGGAAGAGCGCCTTAACAAAAAGCAGCAGCAGATGTTAGTGTAAATGCGTTTGGTATTACCTTAGAGTCGCGGCATCTCTTCAGAAAGGTGAGAGACTCGATTAGCTGAGCCTTCTTATCACGGAGCTTGTTGAAGGATCTCAAAGTTATGTGGAAACCCTCCCCGTAGAGGCGGTTAAATTTCGATTTAAAGCTTTCGTGACTGCAGGGATTCATCTTCTTGGTTCTTTCGGTAAAGTCACGTATAAGGGAAGTAATAAAATAATAAAAATAAAACATAATAAAATGAAATAATTCTCACGACGTTTCGGCCACAACGCAAGCAGCCGTCCTCAGGTGAAGAATGAGACACTACCAAGCTAGGAGCTTATATATAAACTGGGTTGGAGGTGGAAGAGCGCCTTAACAAAAAGCAGCAGCAGATGTTAGTGTAAATGCGTTTGGTATTACATTAGAGTCGCGGCATCTCTTCAGAAAGGTGAGAGACTCGATTAGCTGAGCCTTCTTATCACGGAGCTTGTTGAAGGATCTCAAAGTTATGTGGAAACCCTCCCCGTAGAGGCGGTTAAATTTCGATTTAAAGCTTTCGTGACTGCAGGGATTCATCTTCTTGGTTCTTTCGGTAAAGTCACGTATAAGGGAAGTAATAAAATAATAAAAATAAAACATAATAAAATGAAATAATTCTCACGACGTTTCGGCCACAACGCAAGCAGCCGTCCTCAGGTGAAGAATGAGACACTACCAAGCTAGGAGCTTATATATAAACTGGGTTGGAGATGGAAGAGCGCCTTAACAAAAAGCAGCAGCAGATGTTAGTGTAAATGCGTTTGGTATTACCTTAGAGTCGCGGCATCTCTTCAGAAAGGTGAGAGACTCGATTAGCTGAGCCTTCTTATCACGGAGCTTGTTGAAGGATCTCAAAGTTATGTGGAAACCCTCCCCGTAGAGGCGGTTAAATTTCGATTTAAAGCTTTCGTGACTGCAGGGATTCATCTTCTTGGTTCTTTCGGTAATGTCACGTATAAGGGAAGTAATAAAATAATAAAAATAAAACATAATAAAATGAAATAATTCTCACGACGTTTCGGCCACAACGCAAGCAGCCGTCCTCAGGTGAAGAATGAGACACTACCAAGCTAGGAGCTTATATATAAACTGGGTTGGAGGTGGAAGAGCGCCTTAACAAAAAGCAGCAGCAGATGTTAGTGTAAATGCTTTTGGTATTACCTTAGAGTCGCGGCATCTCTTCAGAAAGGTGAGAGACTCGATTAGCTGAGCCTTCTTATCACGGAGCTTGTTGAAGGATCTCAAAGTTATGTGGAAACCCTCCCCGTAGAGGCGGTTAAATTTCGATTTAAAGCTTTCGTGACTGCAGGGATTCATTTTCTTGGTTCTTTCGGTAAAGTCACGTATAAGGGAAGTAATAAAATAATAAAAATAAAACATAATAAAATGAAATAATTCTCACGACGTTTCGGCCACAACGCAAGCAGCCGTCTTCAGGTGAAGAATGAGACACTACCAAGCTAGGAGCTTATATATAAACTGGGTTGGAGGTGGAAGAGCGCCTTAACAAAAAGCAGCAGCAGATGTTAGTGTAAATGCGTTTGGTATTACCTTAGAGTCGCGGCATCTCTTCAGAAAGGTGAGAGACTCGATTAGCTGAGCCTTCTTATCACGGAGCTTGTTGAAGGATCTCAAAGTTATGTGGAAACCCTCCCCGTAGAGGCGGTTAAATTTCGATTGAAAGCTTTCGTGACTGCAGGTAGTGTCTCATTCTTCACCTGAGGACGGCTGCTTGCGTTGTGGCCGAAACGTCGTGAGAATTATTTCATTTTATTATGTTTTATTTTTATTATTTTATTACTTCCCTTATACGTGACTTTACCGAAAGAACCAAGAAGATGAATCCCTGCAGTCACGAAAGCTTTAAATCGAAAAGCCTGAAACTACTGCACAAATCTACACCTGAACCTAAAAGTTTATATATCCCGCCACATACAGCCTACATGTCATGTAATTACATTTTGGTATGCGCGCCTATTAAGAACTTACATGGAAGAACGTCCTAAACAACAGACAGGCGCAGTCTTTCAGCCTTAGTCACTGGCCTGTTTTTTGGTGGCGGAAACTACGACGGCCTGAAACATGCTGGAGTGCACGATCAGAAACTGTTAAAGCTATCTATGAAGGACTGGATGAACTAGTATGGCTGCTAGACAAATTATCGGAGGACGTAACTATGACACCTGAAACCAGAAGTGATGCAGAACAGTTACAGGCATGCGTATTAAATTTTAACTTCATAGTTTTATTACATTTCTGGAATGTCATTCTTGGAAAAATTGATCGTGTTCAGAAGCGCTTACAGGATCCTACTATGAATTTCAAGGAAGCAGCAACTGATTTTGAATCTTTGGAGCATGAATTTGTCAAGCTTCGTGATGATTTGAGCCAAGTTGCTGTAGAAAATGCCAAAACAAGATGCACAACCTGGGGGATCGATGTGGACAGAAGAATTAGGCGACGTCGGAAGATGCCAGGAGAACTGGCAAGAGATGCAGGACTTTCAGCAGAAGAAATTGTGCACGTTATGAAGAGCGTATTTTATCGACTTCAACAGATGTCAACACGGTTTTTACGACTAAAAGACCTGAACACAAAATTTGGATTTCTGCTGGACTTCAAAACTCTTCTATCCAACACAGATGTCCATGCAATTCGTCGAAATTGCAAAGATTTTGGAAATTTCTATGACACCGACATCAATGGCCACGAACTTTTCACAGAAATTGGAGATTGCAAAATGCTGCTCTGTAGACATGATTCCTTGCAAAAGGTGTCAGTTTTGTTGCCAGAAAAAAGGGGAAAAACCCTATTAGTATATTTTGGTACTGGTGTAGAGGTGTTACGGGAGGGCAAACAAACACACTGGGCGTGGTTATGCCCGTACGCCAAGAGATGCTTACATCCACGTCCGCACCGTTTAGCCTGGGGGGCTAATGCGGCGCTGGGATCCCCCACGGCCCCACCCCTCGGTGGGGGAGTTGCTATATAAGGCGGTGAACCGGAGGGCTCGGGGTTCAGTGTTCAGCTTAAACCAGTGAAGCAAGAAGACCGGCTAGATAGGCCCTGGGACTCCCCTGGATTGCTGTCCTTCTCAGGACCGACCAGGGCAAGCCAGTGGCGTGGCCCTGAGAGCTCAGAGCCGATGTTCTTCTAAGAGCCTGTCTGGGGACTCAGGGTGCCGTAATCTCAGCTTAACCAGAGCTGGGTCAGCTAGCCTCCCCTAGCCCTGTAGTGGAGGACCTCGGAGTAGGCTAGCCGGGACAGAGATTGTGGGATCTCCCTGTTAGACGGGTGAAGGGGCCGATACCCCTTCGAGTGTTGTATATCTCGGCCTGTAATATACAACTGTGGTTAATAAATAAGTGTGCCTCCGACTATGTCGTCCAAGTCTCCTTGAACATACTACACTGGCAAAAGAGGTCCCATGATGTAGCTGCTCACCCCGAGCCCTCATTACTCTGGTAGTGCGTTGTCTTGAACTGTGCGCCTTTTGGCGTCATCTGGTCGAACACCATATGAGACAAAGAAAGCTGTCTCTGGTGTGGACCAATCAGTTTCAAAGACAATGCATAAATTACCAGAGTGTTGTTTTTGTTTGCATTTGACTGCAGGTATTGTGGTTAATGTAGACATTTATTCCTTGCAAAAGGTGTCAGTTTTGTTGCCAGAAAAAAGGGGAAAACCCCTATTAGTAAACCGGAATGAAGTTCTACCAGAAACTCCTTTGGATCTTCTTGGTTTTATTGTGGAGACGACATATTTCCGAATTTGCGAATTTCACTGCAAATTTTATTAACAATAGCAGTTTCAATTGCAAGCTGTGAGCGGTCGTTCAGCAAACTGGGTGAGTGTATAGAGTGGTGAGTGTATAGTGATGAGTGAGAAGAGATGGAGTGATGTGGTACAGGAGGATGTGGAGCTGAGTGGACTTGCCGATGACTGGTACCAGCGGTGTCAGGAGGAGGCTCGTGAAGGACGCTCCTGGGCAGTTGGAGGCAGTCGTCCTCCAGCAACAATGGAGGGCGGAGGAGCGACGCTCACAACAACGAGCGAAGCGCCGGGTGGTTAAAGCACAGAAAGTTGGCACAGTAGGCGGCACAGGTGGTGCATCAGCCAGTCTTCTCAATCAGTCGGCCCGTGGCACCTGGGTCTGCCCCGTGACCTCCTGCCAGCGGGCGTTGGACACTTCACGTGGCCTCAACGTGCGCATAACCTGGCACAAGCGTGGTGGTGACGTCACCGCCACTTAGTGGCGAATGGCGGTTGTTTTGTTGTTGTGTTGTGAGTGTATAGAGTGGGTTTGTTGATGGGTGTGTGGGTGAATATATAGAGTGGGTTGGTTTGTTGGTGGGTGTGTGGGTGAGTGTATAGAGTGGGTGAGTGTGGGTGAATGTGTAGAATGGGGAGTGTATAGTGGTGAGTAAGTGAGTGTATAGTGGTGAGTGAGTGTATAGAGTGGTAAGTGTAGTGAGACTCGTGTTGCTTTATCCAGCAGAGGGCGCACGTAACGCACGCAGACGGCGTGAGATGACCGTAGGCAAGTAAGTAGTGGGTGGATGAGGCGTTACTAACTAAACAATAACACAAACAATAAATGCCACTTATAGACTACATCAGAAATTGAATACAGTTTATGTTCAACTTTGCTTTCAAAACCCATTTTTTACATTGAATCATGTATCTGCGATGTAAAAAACACATTGGTTTAAGAGCAATTTGACAGCACACTTAAAAAGAACCTTACACACTGAAGCAAATTAGCGCAAATCACTCATCGTATGAATTCTACAATGACGTACATTAATGCATGCGGTTCATCAGATACATCACAGTTTCATTAAAAACCAACGAGCGAAAATTCACTTGGGTTAAATACCGTAGGTGCAGGCCAAACAACTGATGGGGTTCCCCTCACAATCACACGGGTGGAAGATGTCAGACGAAACCAATGCTGACATGTGACCGACACAGGACGGGCGGGCCTTCATCGGGATTGACACGAGGCTTTGTTCACGTATTCATTTATTACGACTAAAAAGTTATTTGGCAAACAAAATCACACGTCCGTCGTGACATTTAACAAACTGCGTGTGTGCTAAGCTGGAAGAGGAAATAATGAAATAACACTCGCTCATTTATTAATTTTGCAAATGGAAGCACAAGGGGTCGTCCATAAATGACGTCACGCGATTTTGGTCGATTTTACCCCCCCCCCCCCCGTCGTCACACGGCGTCACAAAAATACAGACCCCCTCTCAAATATGACGTCACAAATCTCTGCCTCCCCCCCCCCCCAAAAAATAAAACATGCTTCAAATCGCTTTAAACTATTGTCATTGTAGTGTGTATTTAATGTGCCGCTGCACTCTGATGTTTAAGGAGAAAGCATTTATTAAAAAGTCAATTTAATTCAGTAGACTTACAGTTATTAAAAGTTGCGTATTTTGATGTGACGTCACATTTTCACCCCCCCCCCTCGTCACATATCGTCACAAATGTCTGACCCTCCCCCCCAGGTGCGTGACGTCATTTATGGACGGCCCCCAAGGCCCGACGACAATACGAGAACGTTAGCATTATGCTACTAAATAAAGGTGACGTTTGAACTTTACAAACCTCAAAAACGGGGGTTTAACACCTCCTAAGTACCGTGGTCTAGAAGCCAAATCATTGCAGCCGAGAGAAGCAATGCCGCAGCGAGGGCATTTGTGAGTTTTACGAATCTCAATTCGACCCACCGCCATTATTCAAAGTGCTATATTATAGGTGTGTGTGTCACCACGTACAATATATATTTTCATTTTTTTTTTTATATAAATACTCTTATTTCCACCATTATCATCATCCGAAAAACCCAGCACCGGTTGAAATCGCAACATTGAACATTTTTGCACAATCAATAAACAACGGGGCCAATCACGCGAAACGCCGCACCACTTCACGTCTCCGCCCATGAAGCATGCAACGAACGAAAGCGATCTCGACGGTGGCGCTTCGAGGTCGCGCCACCGTGAGCGTGGACGGTGCCCAAGGTTTGTGACGAACGGGGAGAGTGCCGTGTACAGACAGTCGCGAGGCTGGGCACATCGTCAGCGCTGACTCTTAAAACTCAATGGCTACTCTAACAAAGTACCTCTCTGTCCGACCCGAACTGTCAACAGAATAACATGAAGCTAAAGAACACGGTGTACGTCCGCAAAGCTATACATATACATCACGCTACATTAAGCACACGCATAGTATATTCACCTCAACAAAATGTGAAAATGTAGATTATTTTTATGTTAGGGTTACATTGTCATCAGTGCGGCAACGCCCAACCTTATCCTGTACGATGCTCCAACATCTGTGTTGTCGGCCTTCATCATATATTGACAGCACGATCATCAAATCATGGGCATGGCACAATCAGGCTCTTATCCAGCGGTGCATCCACACAAGGGTGGTTCCTGTTTCTACGACACCTCACGCTTCCTGGCAATGCCATTTTGAGACAATTGTATTGTTTGAGGACGTAAAAAAACATTGCGGGGGATGACAGGCCAGAGACACGTCTCAAGCCCAGGGGTTGCATCTATGGAGGTGGGTATGCGGCAGCGTTATGCGACGCATTGGGGCACAGTCGGCCACAAGGGTGCCCCCCCCCGAATCAACAGATTAACAAGTTAAAAATGTTTAGAAAAAAATATTCAAATTTTTGTTATTAATTAAAAATAACCTGCGGTCTACCATGTACCAAGCCGGATTAACGCATCTGGCTATCGTTATCAATAGAGCAGTGTAAAGTTGCGCAGACCACCGCTTTTAAGAAAATCCTAGAGCAATGGAGCCGGCATGAAAGGATGACGCACGATAACTTTATTGTGAGTCGTATTGTACCGTTACATATTTTATTTATCCTGTAACTGTGAGACTGTCTTCCCCTGAACCCAATACACGGTCACAACTAAAATAATATAAAGTTATAGCCTACACATTATTGTACACGGGGTTAAAACACGTGTAGTAACTCTTTTGTTAAAGTGAGTCGGGGAAAAATGAGGGGGGCCCACAGTCGGATGGTGCAGAGCCTCCCCCACCCCCCCCAGGGGGCTGCAGCCCTGCTCAGCCCACACCATACCTGGGTGGCACCACAGCTCCCCTCAACAGCCTGTACACGTTCATCTTGGAATTGTGTATATGTATATAATTGTGTAATTGTGCGTATGTATATTGTGTGTAATTGTGCGTTTGTATATAATGTATAGCATATTGTATGCATTACATGTACATCAATAATACATATACATTATTTATATATATGTAGATGTGTGCCGTGCATATTGTTAAAACGTAAAAACTATTATAAATGCAAACATTTAAATACGTTAATTTAATGTGTTATTAAAAAAAATCCTAAGCATGTGTGTATGTAAGCCTATTTTCCCATACGTAACTGACAAGCTATTCGAAATTGCAATCTCAAATTGAGCCAGAATAAATGTTTCAAGTTTATATTAAAATGTAATTGGTTGAAGACCATTTCACAAGCGATAAACATTTCGAAACATATAAAGGGCTATGACGTAGATGTTACGTATCTAACGAAATGAGAGTTATATACCTATCTATTGTACAACATGTAGATGTTATGTATTGTAAAAAAATTATACATTTTATGCAAATTTTCTAGCAAAAAAAACGAATACCTCAGGGGTAAATCATTTATCAGATGAGGATTATTCATAATCAACGATTTTTGGGTTTAGATCGCGTTATTTATAAATGTGTCGTAACCCTCCACCACCCGACACGGCCAATCAGTAAAAAAAAGTGTCACGTTGACAAAAGACAAATAGTTCACTGCTTTAGCCCACCGGTGTGTTGAAGCGTGGAACCACAACATTTACAATTTGAGTACGACGTTTCGCTGGTAATTGCATCCAGCATCATCGGGCAATTCGCCAGAATGGTGAGGCTCTGCTGTGTCTCCCGTTCTTATATAGAGCAGCAGCAGGGTGACGTCATCATTAACTCATTAACTCATCAGGTGCAAAGATTTGAGGGGGGTTATTGTAATTATATACTTGATTAGTAATAAGGCTATTGTTACGATGCGAGTTGTAGATTAGTAATCATTTGGAATGTGTTCTATTGTGATTATGCTACATTAATAATCAGTTAGTGCTTGTCTCCCTTATAAGGAATTGTAATGCATCTTATTTAATAATACGCTTCCAGGCCGCACTAAGCCTGTAGCTGTCTGAGCGATTAAAGTTATTTCTGTTTCTCTCTAAATAAGATGCATTACAATTCCTTATAAGGGAGACAAGCACTAACTGATTATTAATGTAGCATAATCACAATAGAACACATTCCAAATGATTACTAATCTACAACTCGCATCGTAACAATAGCCTTATTACTAATCAAGTATATAATTACAATAACCCCCCCCCCTCAAAATCTTTGCACCTGATGAGTTAATGAGTTAATGATGACGTCACCCTGCTGCTGCTCTATATAAGAACGGGAGACACAGCAGAGCCTCACCATTCTGGCGAATTGCCCGATGATGCTGGATGCAATTACCAGCGAAACGTCGTACTCAAATTGTAAATGTTGTGGTTCCACGCTTCAACACACCGGTGGGCTAAAGCAGTGAACTATTTGTCTTTTGTCAACGTGACACTTTTTTTTTTTACTGATTGGCCGTGTCGGGTGGTGGAGGGTTACGACACATTTATAAATAACGCGATCTAAACCCAAAAATCGTTGATTATGAACAATATTGGTCGCGAAAGCCTACGTGTTAAACAGATGAGGATTATGTTTGAACGGTTACACCTGAACAAGTAAACTGCCCTTCACAGCATGAAAAAGGGGAAACGCTTTGAGAACAGATAAAATAATTGTAGACATCAAGGAAGCTGTTACAATAAAAAAATGCAGTTTGTTCACTCAATGTTTACACATAGAAATGAAATACATCAATAAATAAATTATACACCATTGTTCAGCATGAGAGACACAAACGGATGTGTCCAAGTACAGACCCATTGGCATGCTATTACACGTACAAATAATGCGAACGTTGGAGCTGGATTTAGAAAATGTATTTTTACCTACTATTAATCAAATTACTATCAGACTACAAAAGATAAATACATGTAATAAACTAATTTTCCTGGATTTAATCACTGACAATGCATTTTATTCATTGAAAACTTTAGCAGTTATTTAAGCTATCATAAACGGAGGCTTTAATAATATAACAAGAAGTTATTAAAATAATTAATAACTAAGGTACAATAATACCCCGGTTTAGGATGTCGGGGTGGACAACGAATATCGAAACGACGTGAATCGAAGCGATTTGAACAGGGGTAGTGGATAGTCGGTGGTGATGGCAGAGGAGGCTGAAAGGTGACGGATAATGAGAACGGGTGACGACGATGCTATCAGTGATGCGAGTGTGTGGGGTTGAGGCGACGCTAATCGGGTAGCGGTGATCGTAACGTGACAACGTGCTTACGAAACGATGTCAAAGGGGAGAGACGTGTATGTATGTTGAACTTCTTTCGAACCGTACATAGCCGACCGTGCTAATCGGAGGGGCGATGTATGTATGTTGAACTTCTTTCGCAACATACATATCCGACCATGCTAATCGGAGGTGCGGTGTATGTAAGTTTAACTTATTTTCCACTGTACGTAACCAACCGTGCTAATCGGAGGTGCTAAATCGGGGTATTACTGTACCGTCAATATTGATCTGCACGAAGACAGTGGAAATAACAAATAAGAAGAGAAGCCAGCCGAGGAGACAACCCGCCTATAACGCAAATCACAGCAGTGGGAGAGGATATTTTACAAAAAAAATGGATTTGAGAAATAAAAGCATGCAACATAAATGGATAAAGTATTAGTCGTCTTCGATTTGCTCATGAAAAAGTCACTCGAACAAAGTTAGAACAACCAATACTTTGACTTAAAAAACAAGGCTGCAAAGTTAGACAATTTTGCTAAACATAATTATTCCTTAAGATATACACTTGGATCTAAATAATGAAATAAAGATGCAAACAAGAGGAAGGTGGATTTCTTTTGCACAATTGTATTTGTCAAGTGAGAGCAGCATACGTAAATAATAAGTTACCATTTGGCCCATATTGCCAACTATAACTCGGCTCAGAAACGTGGACAGTGACAAAGAAAATGGGCAGACAGCTGAAAAGCACATCACGAGCAGGGATGATGGCCAACGGAGAAGAATGGTGACGGAACGGCAGCCAAAGGAAAGAACGCGCCCGAGAAGATGACCACGGCTGAGATGGAGTGCTGAGATGGAGTGATGAGCTCACTTGAGCGCAGACGTCACAAAGAGGAGCCTGATTGAAGACCCCAGGGCCGAGCATCCTGGCTCCGCGCTATCCCCGCGTGTGCGAGTGATCGTAAACGTCATCAACACTTCCCACGGTGCGGCACGCACGTCTGCACGAGTGGGCGATTAATAATCCACACTGAAGCTGTGGTGAACGTCAACAGCTGTCCCTTCTATTCATTTTGCCGTGGGATAGCAAAAGTTCAGTCGGCACCATACGATGCTCTTGGCTGGCTAACTAAACCTCGATCTACCCTCGTTAGTGTTACTATTTACATACGGCAGTAGAAGAAGAATGTGAGATGGTGGTGCCATATGGAGATAGTATAGGTAGCCTTGCATTTAGCAGTGGCCATGCCACGAC
This sequence comes from Lampetra planeri, assembly GCF_965212315.1. Classification (NCBI taxonomy): domain Eukaryota; kingdom Metazoa; phylum Chordata; class Hyperoartia; order Petromyzontiformes; family Petromyzontidae; genus Lampetra; species Lampetra planeri. The sequence goes on from NC_136168.1 coordinate 380,170, forward strand.
TGATGATGGCAAGATCCCAGGGCTAATTCCACTCCTGTGTGAAATGTATTTCACTCTACCCCGTTGTTCTGCTCCATGAGGATACTATTCTGGGCGTAAACTTCACGCATTGCGACCAGGTTTACATACAACATGGCCAACTCCAGTAAAAAGCTTACGAACGAATGCACCTACGTATATATGTTGAACTTCTTTCGCACCATACATAGCCAACCGTGCTAATCGGAGGTGTGGGTGGGGGGGAAGGACAACAAACTAAAATAATGCTCCGATAATATCCGTCAGGAATCATTGCACCAGGAAGAGGGGTACTTACACACGTGACCTGATATTGTCCATTGAAAAACTAATCAGCCGTTCATACTCTCAGAATGCACAACACTTTTGATGAAAAAATAGACAAAGAGGCTTGACCCTTTCTGGCAATAACACAGGTATTAAGATGTTGAAACGCCACGTAGGTGCTCTGTACAGTTGAGATTATTGGAATGAAAGTGTAATGCCCCTAACTTAATCGAGGCACCACCTCTAGATGCCATTTTATACGCGGTAGATGTAGCCGCTTCCATAGAATCTATTTTAATTGTGATAAGCTTAAACATACATTGACACAAAAATAAACAAAAGCAAAAAATGCGCAAAAATATAACTAATTGAACTTTTAAAAATCTGAAAACTTCATCAGAAAAATCACTTTGCAAGATGCAATTCAGTGTGAAACCTAAAAGGTCCCATAGGTACAACTTTTCATAAACAATTTAAAACTATTATCACAAAAATTTAGTATGTGCGTGTCTTCTCGAGTGTGTGCGTATATTGTACATCACCTGTATCCCTCATCTCACAGCACCATCACAACGACATTTTCACCCAACGCTGGGGGTGACGAAGCCTTCTCGAGGTCAGCCCCAAACATGGGTGCCACGGTGGATCGGAGATGTTATCTACCTCGCCTGGTATAAAGGGAAACGTGGGTTTGATCCCGACCCCGACGCCTGCTATATATTTGGAGTTTTCATGCCCTCCCCAGGATTGCGTGGAATTTTCTCCAGGTCCTCAGAGTTTTCCCCCTCCACATTTCGAATCAACGTCAAGCATTTTCGAGTATTTGGCTGCTGCTGTCAATTTCCACATAAGCCACTTCGTTGAGCTAAGGCAATTTACTTTGCTCAGTTAGTGTTAGCCGCTGAGGTCGTGACGGGGTTCTTTCTTCATTCCTGTTGCTCGATGCCCCCTGTACCGTTCCCGTTCCGCTGTGATGTGCACTGATGCCCACTTTATATATTGGCATGTATAATACAGATTGATTGACTGATTTTTGTGGTGGTTATTTTGCTGTACAGTCCAATAATGCAGCATGGAATTAACTATCAATTTAACTTATATTGTATACCGTGTAAAATTAAGCAGGTGACACTTTGCTAATGAAAATCCGAAACTTCAAATTGGGTTAATGGTACCGTGTTCAAACAAATGTTAACTCTGGAAAAGAAATCTAGAAAGTCCACAGGACAAACGGTGAAAATATAACTTTCTTGCAGTAAACTAATCCCTTAAAAAATTGAGCGTAATACGATATACAGTACTATTGAATGTATTAAATTAACATTTATCATCGACCATGGTATCTTAATATACGATCGATCAATCATTCCACTATTAAAAACAAATGTCATACTTTTCCCCTTTATTTACTCTGGCGAATATACGTAGCTGTCCCTTCAACCTCCACTGACCAATGTGGTGAAGTATGGTCAACCCCACAAAGTACAGCATGGGGGGCCTTCATCGAGCAGTGTATTGATACAGGGGGTTACAATGCTGATTATAGCATGCGCCATTATTGATTATGCAAATCAAGCCGAACTATGCCGTTCAATATAACACTGTAAGGTTGTTTCACAATTATTTGTATCTTGCAAAAGTGGCTTTTTTTCTAATTTAAGTATTCAGATCTTAAACGTTTAATTATTTATATTTTTGTAGATGCTATGGATTAAATTTAGAAGTTTAATGTTGTGTTATTGTATATTTAAGCTTAAAACAATAAAAATAAAAGAAACTACATACAACACGTATGAAATGGCACCGAAAGATGATGCCTTCAGTGCGCTGGGGGCAATGGCGGAGCCAGGATTTTCAGGTAGGGGGGACAACCCCTCCAGCAATGAAACATGATAGAGGAGTTCTTAGTAAGTAAGGACTTGTCCCTTGCTTTTATTCGACGCGTGTGTGGCGATGGTGCAGCCATCGATCGAGGGTCGAATTCGAACCGTGTGTGATCGGCATCACGCTCGCTGAAGGTGAATGCCTTCAGGGAAGTCGTGTACTGTATACGCAACTGCGCACAATTCTGAGTCACTTATAACTGCTTTGCCGTTACTTATTGCCAATTATGGACTCAGACTATTGTCCTATCATCTCATAGAGTCCCTGGCACATAATAATATTCTACACAGTGGCAGTGGGGGTCGCAAAATGCTGGGGGCACTAAACTTTAATTCCGATCATCTCAAATGTGGCTCGATAGGTTATGCAATCTTTTTTTATTAAAGCCGTAATCTTCAAGTTTACTAAACAAACTAACATCATTGCTTGAAGGACACTACTGAACAACACAAGAGTATGCATACCGAGATCAATTATTGAAGATAATTGAGATACATTTAGGAAAGAAAAGACACAAATAAAAGAGGATGTAAAACGGCATATGATAAATAAAGGCAATGTTCCGAAAGAAGACTTTCATGAAGTACAGAGAGACGGAGGCTTGTAATTACATCACGAAACAGAAATGTGAACACATGGATCAGAAAACCGATGCAAATTAGAGCCAACTTATTAACTGTGTATTAAACCTTTCCCATTCTGATGACGTACGTGCGTAATAACTTTGTCGGTACGTCTTCAGGTCGGAAGATGTACCGCGGCTCCCACAAGGCCATGCGGGAGGGCATGTGGCAGTGTTGGTGCCAGCTATCATAGAGTAGAGGTGGTCGTGTCGCGACGGTTCACTGCGGTAAGTAATGACGTCTTTAAAAACAATGGCAATACTACACCTCTCTGAATACAATTAACGCTGCACATGCTTTGCACGTTTCGAGATTCAGCGGTGAACGGGGGACACCGACATCCTGCAGCTTGCAGTGGCCATGGAGAGGACGCATCGCGGGAGAGGCTGACAGCCCACAGATGAGACTGCAGACGAAATGTGTCAATGTATGTGTGTGGATGTATGTATGTAAATATGTTGGATGTATGTGTGTGATGTGTGTGGAACTTCTTTCACACCTTACGCAGCCAACCGTGCTAATCGGAGGTGCGGTGGAAGGACAACAAACTAAACGCACAGAAAAAATAACGGCAACCAAAGGAGCAAACACGCCTGAGACAACTGCAGAGATCGAGCAACGATCTGAGCCCACGCACAGGATCGAGACAGTTTACGCCATCACAAGACCACGCTGCTCTTGTGTACGATCGCACAAATACGTTCAGGAGCTCGATGCCGATGTCTGCTGACCACGACGAGAGGGCTCCAGCAGAGAGAGAGAGTTCGTGTAGTTTTGGTCTTCCTCCTTCTCTGTTGAAGGAGTGCAGACCACAGTGGGTTTACTATATGGTCCGTAGTTTGAGTTGCATGTCCACAATATCACTGTGGCTCATGCCTTTAATTTGCAATTCATAAAGGAGATGTGCGCATCGGCCTGTTGATGTTCATGGTTCCACCAGAGGGATGGCAAGCCCATGAGGGATGGTAATGACATGGGGAGTGCCCGCATCCAAGCGAAGTGACAATGGCTAATGGTAACCTACAGTGCTGACGCGTAATCATGCACCGGCATGAAGCGAAGTGAAGGCAAGCAGCACGGCTCTCGTGCCCATGCGTGCAGAATACAGAGTCGAGTGGCCCGCCCCTATTTGTACCTTTACAGACTCACGAGCACGTTGGCGGTGGGGAGGAGAGGGATGCCCCACGTCCTGTGTGGGAGACCGACTTGGTGCATGAAAGGACGTGCGAAGGTCAGGCCTGGCTACAAACAGGGCGTGCTCTGAACATACTGGGCTGTTGTGGCGTTACGTGGGAAAAAAACTAATCAAAGTGTTTGGATGTGGCCATTATTAACAAGAGGTTTTTGTTTCATTATTTTCGCATTTAATTTTGAATTTCTACATGAATAATTATACACTGTTCAGCATACTTTCTCGTATTAACACCCTTTTGGCAATCGTGCTCTTAAGTTATTGCAAGCAAGTAATTGCAAATTGGATACTTGTTTCATGTAAAATGTAATATATATCGTATACAAGCTAATAATGGCTAAGCATTACAAATATATAACGTCGTGACGATTGCAATTACAGTTTGATATCAGTTTTTATTTTAAGACATCTCCAAATGAGAACTGACGATTCGTAAAGAAAATTGCAGCACCAACTCTGCAAAATGTATTTTCAATTATAGTTTAAGTAATTTCACGTAAACCCTGTTTTTTTCTTTCAAGTTACTTCTCGATGACCATATTCCGATGCACTCTTAGGGAAGAAGTGTTTTATATATACCTATACATATTGTTTGTTGGAAACAAATATTCAAATTGTATTCGAAATACGCAAATAACATCAAAACTTGCAGCTTGCAACAATATTTATATCCATTATGGTTTATGTAACATGGGCTGCAACCATATACAAGTACAAATCAACATTAGACATTAGATCTCCAAAACTTTTGTACATTATCTTGAAGGTGTGTTCATGTTGCAGCATATCTCATGCTCCTGGTTGGCTGGAATAAGGTCACGTGACATTGACAACAGTCAACCGGTAAGAACACCCAGCAATGGACAATTCTGCCTTAATTTGTACGTCGGAATAAAACCCCGTTTGATATTTTTATGCAATGTGTTTATCCATGTTTATTGTACATGTATTTGACTTGTTTCCCAACGCTGCCTAGGCAACTTTAGATTTCATTATTATGATTGGCACTTATTTACCCAGGAACGCCTCGCTAAGTCTCAAACACTTTTCCAGATGGTCCTGCGGAAATTTCGAAAAGGTGGGTGACAGATGCTATATTAGTGCCAGTGATGTAATATATTTTTCATAGAGTAGGCCAAAGTTCACGACCGAGATTGCTTCAGTGCTTTAGGTAAGATCTTCAGACTGGGCCTCTGAGCAAGAGGGGAAGACCCGGTATTGGGGCTTATCTAACTTGCATTGTATGATTGTTCCTACAGGTGGGACTGTATTTGGCTGCAATACCTAACTAACATGCAACAATTTGTTTTATATAGTAGTAAGTTTTTACCCTTTTAAACTGGTAAAAACTTACTACTTATTTTGCCACTGGTAAAAGAGATCTCATAATTTTTTTATAGGTTTCTTTTTCTTTTTATGGTAAGACCCACTTAGCTATGTTGCTCTTTTTCAGACGTGACCTGATCACAAATGATAAGCCCAATGAAGTGGCTTATCATCATGTGGAAATTTATCAGCAGCCAAATACTTTAAACGCATGATGTTGATTCTAAATGTGGAGGGAAAATCGGAGGACCCGGGAGAAAAATCCACACGACCACGAGGAAAGAGAGAGAGACACACAAACTCCAAATATACAGACGTCACGGTCGGGATCGAATCCACAACCTGTATAACAGGCGAGGTAGTTAACAGCTCGCCATCGTGACGCCCTGTGTTGTAGAACAAAATAGCAAAGTTGGAACATTTATGAAATATTGTTACACAATTGGAGATTGCTTTTAAGTTTTATAACAAAAATTTATTTTAAATCTATTGTGGTTTACTCCTGCTGATAAATCTGTCATTATACATTTTCCAGTAAATCTAACCCAAAAACGTTTATTATGAATAATATTGGTCGCAAAAGCCTACGGGTTAAACTTAAATCTGTTTAGGTATAAAGTTAGATCGCAAAGTCCGAGTGAATAAAATCATTCCCTAAAATACTTTGTGCGATAGTTCGCAAATGGGAAAAGTCATAAATGGAGTGGCATTAGAGAGCAAGAAACGGGTTGATTAACGAGTGGCGTTTCCCTTCGCCGTCACGAAGTGAAACACAAAAAGGTTCCTTTAACTTGGGTTAAAACTAAACGTCAACATTTGCACATGGGTGTGGTACGTGGTTGACAACCTTGATTCAATTAAACATAAATTCCAGTGGGATTGGATTATTTGTACACCAGTATTAAAACTGTCACACAACTTTGTAAACGCGTGCAACTACAGTGAATGCCAATAAAAAGTACCGTACAAAGCCTAAAATTAAATGCTGGTGACGTGTACTTAACACCTTTATTATTAAGAACCACCGCTGTCACTCCAAAATTATAAAATCTTACCAGAGACTCCGCTCTGTTGTTGTGGTTGTGCGTGGAAAGAGGCCTGGAGCTCGGAGGCGAGGGTTTTAAGGTTTGAGGGCAAGCTCCACGCGGTTGCCACGCGGTTACTCCACCCGGCGCGCCTTCAGGCAAGGTTGTTTTGGAAGGAGCGGCTATCGCTGGGTTTGTCGTCGGACGTGTTCTCGGGTTTAGCGTGCGGGACGTGCGGGGGGTGCCCTGCGGAGGCGCTGGCGTTCAGAGGCTTCCCGTGCCCCACAGTGATGGCCCCAGACTCCCCGTTCTTCTCCTGCTTCTGGCTGGGGTCGTCCTGCGGGAGGGCCAGAACAAAAATTCTCCCATTTAAACAAAAAAATGTCAAAACACGCAGCGTCCTCCAAAAGGCACGCGTGCGTGAACAGCAAACCATGAAGAGGGCGCGGTAACAAACGGTGGTATAAGAGGTTTTTTTGGGGTTAGATCGCGTAAATTAAGTGTTAAACTCGCCACCACCAGACACGGCCAATTAGTAAGGTTTGTCATGGAAGCAAAACGTGACAATTAGTTACCAGTTCAGCACTACCGATTGTGTGTTGGAGAGTAAACCTACAACATTAAGACTCAGCCTCATCAGGCGACAGTCGGAGTTGTGGAGAAATCCTCCTGCTGTTTCGTCTTAAATAGAGGGATACAATGTGACGTCATTACTTGTGAGCCAATCAGGTGCGAAGACGAGAGGGGGGTTAATGTAGCCATATAAATTACAATGAATATCCATGATTAGTTCGGTTAGTCACAGTTAATCTCACCCGAAAAACCTCTGTTATAGATAATATTGGTCGCAACAGGCTACGTGTTTTAGCTGGTGGTGTTAATGTGATGGTCAGCAATTGGAGTAGCTGCTTTACAGATGTTTTGGGCTGATTATGTATGTCTAACTTCTTTTGCTACGTACATAGTCATCCGTGCTAATTGGACGTGCAGGGGAAGGACAACAAACTAAACACAAAAAGCACTTAGAAAAAATGAGTTTTCAATCTAAATGATTTAAAAGTGCATAGCTCCAGTGGCTTCCTAATATCAGAAGGAAGAGTGTTCCAGACGGCCACAGAAGCGCATCTGAAAAGCGCGCGATGCGGTGACCATCTTTGCTCGATGGCTAGCCAATAGCCATTGCTGCAAGGATGACCGGAGTTCTTGTGATGATGGTTTATGCTCCTTGATCTGTAAGATGAAGACAGCTCAGTTCTATTGAAATCGAATTGTAGTTAATCACCTTCGCCCTCATCCTCGACCCTGTCAGCACAGCTAACACCGAACACACAGATTAGCTTTACATTGTTCAATTTTCCAGGTAATGCCCACTGAGCTACATAGCTCCTTTTTAGAATCAACTTGGCCACAAATGATAGTTCAACGAAGTGGCTTAATATGTGGAAATTTATAGCAGCCAAATACTAAATGCATGTTTCTAAATGTGTAGGGAAAACCCAGAGGACCCACAGAAAAATCCACGTGATCACGGGGAGAACATGCAAACTCCAAATATACAGCAGACATCAGGGTTAAGATTGAATCCACGACCTCCTGCATTCCAGGTGAGGTAGTTAACATTTCACCATCGTTACTCTATTACAATCAGCTTTTTTAGAACGTTCATTAGAGGAAACAAATATATTTCAAATTCATCATCATCAGCCAGGGTCAATCCCAAGCTAGATGAAGGCCTCCCCAAGTCACGGCCACCTCTCATGTTCCCAAGATGTAATAATCCACCCAACACTCGCACATGAAACGATTTCATTGCTCCGTCTCCACGCTGAAGGAGCCCCTAGGACACGTTACATTGCTCAAATGCCACTCTGTTATTATTCCTTGACCACTGGCCATCGTCTCTCCAGTAGACATGGTCCTGCCCAAGCCAAAATACTTTTCCTTACATTGCTTTATGAGAACCGGCGTGTGAAGGTATTGGCGGTACTACACCGCTGGTCTGCGTTATAACAAAAACCAAAAAGCTAATTTGTGTGCAACAATTATTTATTTCTTTATTTTTCTTGCGATTCGCAACTCCGGTGAGAAAATCTTGTAGAGTGGTGGTGCCTGAAAATCAGTTCTCGTGATATCGAGGCAGTTTGGAAGACAGAACGGTTATATGAGCGGCTGACCGCGAAGCTTCACAGTCTGTTGCCATATAGCAGCACCCAGCCCTGATGGCGATTGTTTGGCTCGGTGTTCTAAAGGCAAGATTTGCACTCGTGCCCTACCTAGACTTCGTCGAGATGGTTGTTCCTCGATTAATTTCCAGAATCATTTCTTGGCAGACAGTGGCATCACAAATATTATGACGTATGGTGGTGTCAACTTCTCATGGAGAGTTCTGCAGCTCAACTCAAGTGGCAACAGCAACATCATTCGACTGTTGTATGAGGTCCAGTGTGTTATGCTGCACCAGTGTACCGCTAATATGTCCATTTGTCATTCCAAGCATGCTTCGTGTTCAGTTTTTGTTCCATATTTTTGTTGTTGCTAATGGTGACATTTCTTGACGTTTGTCATTGCAGATAGCACAGTGATTCAACGCTGTTTTCTTCAGGCATATTGCTGTTTCTCTTCTATGTATGTTGAACTTTCTTCCACATCGTACGTAGCCAACCATGCTAATCGGAGGTGCAGGGGAAGGATAACAAACTATGGGTCTCTGTGTGAGTTTATGTATGTATGTGGAATTTATTTTGCACCGTACGTCGCCAACCGTGCTAAACAAAGCTTTCCAGAAGCTCTCCACTTTGCCCTCGTCCATCTCATCATTTCGATCTCAGTCACCTTCAACATCACCCGAGGAACACGTTCTGCTGTGTTTTCCATTTGTGTTTCCCTTGAAGATATCGTCCATTATTCCGTGAACTGGTTTCACACTACCCTAGAATTGTTCGTATTCATAATTAGCTCAACTTTTTGCAGCCTTTTAAAAAATAAAGTTCTTCTAAAATGTCCTGCCTGCCAAGTGCTTGCCAAGCTGCATTGGCTTCCAGTTGCTGAACGAATAAATTATAAGGTCGCACTCATTACACACAAAGTGCTTGTCACAAATGAACCACAATACTTTGCTGATCTCGTCAAGGAGCAGTATCTGTCACGCGAACTCCGGTCATCCTCGCTGCAGTGGCTTTTGGTTAACCATCGAACAAAGACGGTCACCGCATCGGACGCTTTGAGATGTGCTTCTGTGGCCATCTGGAATGCTTTTCCTTTCGATATTAGGAAGCCACTGGAGCTATGCACTTTTAAATATGAATTGAAAACTCCTTTATTGGAACTGCTTTTTGTGTTTAGCTTGTCCTTTCCCCGCACCTCCAATTAGCACGGTTGGCTACATATGATGCGAAATAATTTAGACATACATACTAATGCCGTCATCAGCAAAGCTGAGATGGTTCACATATATATTAATATGCCTTTGTTTTTCCAATCCAGTTTTTTTTTAATGTGTTCTAATGTTGAAGTGAATAATCTTGGCGAAGCATCACTTCGTTGGAGTCTATTCTTAGCACACGTGTGGTGGGTAATTGTTGGGCGTAATACGCCGCCACCACTTTGGTTGAGCTGGTAATTCCAGTCACGGCCCAACAGGGGGCAATAGCGAGTCCGACCTGTGACAAGCAGGACTCGGGGGTCAGGCATCCCGGGGGGGGTGGTTGGGAACCGGAGGGGGACACCCCAGGGCCCCGGGTGGGGGGCTGGGGGGGATTGCGCAACAATCCAGGGCCCTCGAGAAGGATCCAGATGGTGGGCGTGGCCAGGCGCGGGTGACCCTGGGAGCCCCATAAAAGCCGGACCCCGGAGCGGCTGAGGCAGTTCGCCTCAAGCTGAAAAACCAGAAGCCACCTGAAGATAAGACCCTGGACCCCAAGCCCCGACGTCCTTCTGAGGGCCGGGGCTCAGTGAGGCCAGTGGTCAATAGGCTAGGACCCTGAGGATCCCTCGACCCGACGTCCTTCTAAGGGCCGGGTCTGGATGGGCCAGGGTCGTGACTCACACCTTGGCTGAGTTGGGTCACCCTCCCCTAGGTCCCGCTAGCCGGAGGGCTACAGGAGCAATTAGCCCCAGTGGCTAGGGTACGTTAGCCCGGAGGCTGTACCTCCCTCGGTTGTGGGTGGAAGGGGCCATTACCCCTTCGTGTTAGGGACCTCGTGTTGTGTTCTTGTTACATTATATAATAAACGTGTTGCCTCCTAGGAAGACTCCGTCTCCATACAAACCTACTACACACGTTTTGTTGGCACTTTAGATACGTACATTTGTGTGGCTGTTCCATTTCTGTCATTGAATTTCATTATTCAGGCCTCAGTTTATGCTGCATCAAACTTCATATTCTACATTAGATTCCACGTTTAAATTTCCACATTTTACTACCATACAAGTATTTATATAAATATTAACATGCAGTGACAGTAAATTCAATTGGGGGGGGGGGGGTCTTGCCCATTCTTGCACGACATATTTTAAATTTGCTTATTATTGGAAATTGGCAAAAATAAACATACAAATAGACAAAAAAACTACTTTAAAAGGTTAATTTATTTCCTGTACCCGAGCTTACCACTCCAATCTCGAAGACTCTGCATGGGGTGATGTATACACGTGCAGTCTTTTCATTGTTTACGTTGTATATAATGTATAATGTACTATGTGTAATAAAAGACTTCGTCACACACTGCTGGTCTCAAAGCGCCAAGCGAATGCGCTCCAATCCCCGCCGACGGTAAATTCTTTAATAGTCGTCAGACGGTGGCTGCGAGTCCCCCCGCTGCTGTCACCCGAAGTGGGCGCCCCCCACGTGGCGGTGACAAGATGGCGGCTTCCCGCCAGTCATTCGTGGCCGCGCCCAAGATGGCGGCGTCTTGCCGTGTGTCGGGGAAGGCGGGAAGCCTCGCAGAGGTTGCAATGGCGGATGTCTCGGCCCCACCCGAAGTTTCCCCCCCGGAGAGGCCCGACGCGTGGCTGTCCCGGCATCATCGCTGGCACGACCAGGGTGACCAAGTCTAGCAAAACGGCCCGCAGCGAATCAATTTGCTCCTCCACGAGCCGCCAGCCGTCCTCGCCGCCAGAAGACGCAAACGGCCCGGCTCCCGCGACGACATCTTGTACCCCTGTCGTGTCGCTCACCGCCGACCCGCCCGCGCCCTCCGTGTTCGGGAGCGCCACCGCTGGAGGAAGGTCCTCCTCGTCCTCTGAAGAAGGCGTAGGTAGATTTTTCTTCTTGAGATGTTTTGACATCTCGAAGCACTTCTGACCCCAATGTAATAAAATACTTCGTCACACACTGCTGGTCTCCGTTGCTCTTGCATTTAGCTTCTTTCTCGCACCCCGCTGGTCCTGACAACGGACCAGCGTCTCCTCGCGCGCGCCCCGCACGCGCTCCCTCGTCAGCTCTTCCGCTCCCCCACTCTGCACACCGCTGGCCGACGGTGTGCCGAAGCTCCTCCAGCCACGTGGCTGATGACGCGGATCCCCTCCGGCCACCCAACGTGGCTCAGCTTCTTCACTCCAGTAACTGACCCGGAGCCCTTCCGGGCTCCCACCTATATCCCCTTCACCACGTGATCCTGACTCCTCCCTTTCTGGATCGTCAGATCCGGCCTTCCCATAGTGCCCTGCTGGCTCCACCCCCATTCACCTCGCTTCCGATTGGACCCGAGGTGAACGGCGGACCCTCCCATATGCCCCGCATACTGGGCTCCGCCCCCCAATACCCCGGCCCGTATGATTGGGCCAGAGCCCAGCAGCGAACCCCGTTTACACTCGCATTACATATGTATAACATTTAACACTGAAATCAAGCATAGCTACTTTTTAGTCATGCACATGGTGCCTATCGCCAGACTGGTTACAGCCTTTGGAGCGGTTTCGCCGGATTGGCCCGAAACCGCCGGATAATGTTGCAAGCCGGGTAATCCCACGCCGGATAATCGATGATCAACTGTATGTTTACTATGAGGATCAGAATACAAATTTTCATCAGATTGCTTCAAGAGACTCAAAACAGCACAATGACAGCTTCTTCACTCATCCCGTTGTACGACGTCAAACTGAGCGAGTGGAAACGTTCAGTAAGTAACTGTTGATGTATCAAGATATAGCGACTATCAAATCAGTAATTCAGACGTCAGGTGCGACCTAGCGGATGGCATGTTCTCTCCACTGGGCCAGGTCATGTGAAGAATTAGGTGCATTTCCCGAAGCCATGTGGCTATCATTCATGTGGGGGTGTCACTGCCGGGGTGGTTAACCATCATGCCGGCTTCAGTTCACATCGTGCCCATGTTGGCCTCTCCGCACTGGGTTCCAGTCCCACAGAGGATTCAATTTATACATCCTCTTCCTCACCTACACAGCTCTTAACCAGCCAGCCCCAGCCTGCATCAGAGACTCGATGCTGCACTCACAGGTCTGGGGGTGCAGATCTTCTACCTGCTCCCAGGTCACAGAGGATTTTGTTGATGTATGACCGAGCTGTTCTAAACCAAAACTTAAAACGTTTTACTTTATAAGGCAAAGCGACCTGGAAATGCATAGCAGCCAAATACTCTAAACATGTGTATTTTCTAAATGTGGAGGGGAAAAACCAGAGGAACTGGAGCAAAATCCAAGCGACCATGGGGAGAGAGACACACAAACTCCAAATATACAGAAAGAATTAGGGTCGGGATCGAACCCACGACCTCCTGTATACCAGGGGAGGGAGTTAATATCTCGCCAACGCGTGCATGTGTAAGGCAATCCACACGAGCACAGAGTGAACACGCAAACTCCACATATACAGGAGCAGGTGTTAGGGTCAGGATCGAACCCACAATCTTCTGTATACCAGGCGAGGTAGTTAACATCTCCAAGTCACCATGGCACCCTTATTCCCCGTGTGGTCCCCCAGGACTCTGGAACTCTCTTCCCCATGAGATCTCTGCATCTCTCAGTCTGCAGACATATTTACAACTCACCTTAAAACTCATCTATATACTTCTGGTTATGCAAATTATAGTTAATTCTGTGAATGGTTCTTGGCATTTATTTGAGTACTTTTCCATATTTAAATTTTTAGTTTCAGGAGTTATTTTATGCTGAGTTTTCATTGCTATGCCTTGTACATCGATTTGGGATCACTGATGAAAGATGCCATATAAAGGTAATTATTATTCTTTGGTTATTTCGGTAAAGTCACGTATAAAGATAAAATAATAAATTAAATAATTGCATACGACGTTTCGATTGCAACACAAGCAATCATCATCAGGTATAATGAAATAGCAACATAAAATCTAACCAGAATACTATAGATATACATATAAGCAGACAGATATCACCAAGATACATAGAGAGAGCAACACAGGTACAGAGAGGGGGGATCGTCTCTGTGGGGTGGCCTTAAATAGACAGAGGGGGGCGGAGGCAGAGAGAGGGAGGGGTTAGAAAATTTTTTTTACATGTCAATGAGTACGAAGAAGACGCGTAGTGAAGTACGCAGGCTTGAACATTAGGAGAGAGGGAGAAAGAACACACTAAATTAAATAACCTAGCAAAATATCGAAATGATATGTAATACGACACAGAGAGTCGGTCAACACACAATTAATGCATAGCCTGGTCGATTACGTATTTCAAAGATTGCTAAGTTAGAATTTAAGTGTGAAAATTCCAAAGAAAGACAAAACATAAAAACAAGGTGAACGGAGATACACAGACAGAGCAGAACATAAGAACGACAAAAAACGAGTGTAGACAGAAAAAATTACACTAAATATACAGGCAGAGAGAGAGAACAAAAAACCCAGAGAGAGAGAAAAGGTAAACTTAGAACTTCCCCGTAGAAGTGGTTCAATCTTAATTTTGGAGCTTTCGTGACTGCAGGAATTATTCTTTGGTTCTTTCGGTAAAGTCACGTGTTGCAATCGAAACGTCGTATGCTATTATTTAATTTATTATTTTATCTTTATACGTGACTTTACCGAAAGAACCAAAGAATAATTCCTGCAGTCACGAAAGCTCCAAAATTAAGAATGTAATTATTATAATTTTCTTCAAATTGTATAATGTATGCAAAGCAATACCTCAAGCATTGACACTTGCATCACAGTGCTCCACACAAGGCCTGCATTCATTACACATAGCGTCCACGTCAATTAGAACACAACAGCCGTAGGCCTCGGCGAAACTGCCACTGACTGCAAAGAGGAGCAAAGCAACGGTAATGAGACCGACATACCAGAGGGGACATCGTAAGGTCGTACCGTACACAGCATGTTGTCATAATAGTTGAGGGCACGGGCACTGGGCAGCAGGCTGGGCGACTCTTGGCAGCTCTTGCGAGGTGGGGGGGGCATGCAGGACTCCACAGCCACTGTCGACAAGGAGAAGTTGTCAGCTCCAACCTCCAGCTGACACTTGGGCAGGCTGCAGGGATGTGCGCGCGCACACACACACACAGACATACACAGAGACACACACAGGGACACACACACACACGGGGGCAAACACACAGAGATGCACACACAGATACAGACACACACAGAGACACACACACGGACAGACACACACAAGGGGGCAGACACACACAGAGACACACACACGGACAGACACACACAAGGGGGCAGACACACACACGGGCGCACATACACACAGACACAGGGACGCACCCGCACACAACCCAGCGGCTAGAGTTTAGTTATGTGAATAATTTTATTTGGTTTTCACTAAATCTTTTTAAACGTTTCAAGACTTTGAGATATGTGTTGTTGTTGTTCAATGTGTCAATGCAAAGGCTTATCTAATCAATGAACAGCTGATGTGTAGTGACTGATATAGATCCGAATCAGAATCTTTATTTGTTCTTGGAGAAATCAGATTATCTATAAAGCTATTTTTCACACATGTCCAGTAGGGGCGGGTCAGAACGTTTCAACAACAAACAATGCTAAAGACGATGGGAGTTCAGGAAGAGGGGGAAGGAATGGATCAATATATTTCTTACCTAATAATTACCATATTAAACATATTACCAATCAGTTTCAAGGACAATGCATAAATTATCAGAGTATTGTTTTTTGTTTGCATTTGACTGCAAGTATTGTGGTTAATGTAAGCATGATTCCTTGCAAAAGGTGTCAGTTTTGTTGCCAGAAAAAAGGGGAAAAACCCTATTAGTATATTTTGGTACTGGCAAAGGAGGTTCCATGATGATATATTCCCACTATTTTATATGAATAATAACCATCTGCAATCCAACTGTTCTGCTGATTAGCATACAACAGAAAGGAAGAGGTGAGTAATACAATAAACCCATGCAATGGGGTTATCTGCATCATGAGCTCACATTGAAATATAATTTAAGCGCTCAACTTCAATTCATAAATAAAAGTTTAAAATATGCGGAATAGATGTTCATAGCATTTCACAGAGATGCACAATACAAGTGCAGGCCTACTAGAGTGTAAGCCTTCCCTGAATTGATGTCTCCTCCCTTTGCAATGCTTCTTATCCCCCTGCAAAGAAACCTCATAGCAACGCGCGCGCCCGTGAATAAAACATTCAGCTGAATATTCATCAAGCTGTCAACGTTGGATTGGGGTGCTGGCAATGAAAGAGTGGATGTGTGTAGAGATTATTAATGAGTTCCCACAGTCTGAGACACCGAATCAAGAGACTAAAGATCCATTGTGTCTCAAATGGTTAAGTTGCGGCCAATGTAGCGATGCAAGCAAGGAGGAAGAGGGAGGATGAAGAACGACCTCGGCGGACCACCGAATGGAAGTGGGCCTGACACTTATTTCCGTCATCCCATTGCTTGCGGTGCGATAGATCGTAAATGTGCTAGTTTATAAAAAGCACTCAAACTGAATCTAAATAGAGCACACATTATATTACATATTCAATGCAGTCAAAACCGAGAACCCACACATTATAAATTATGGTACGGGTGGCCTCCGGTTTATGACGATCCACATTTCCGACGTTTATACAATGCAAACAAGGATCGATTTTTGATGCAGAAACTTGAATCGCGACTCGTCTTCCGACACGACTCCGGCCACATGTGAATTCGAGTCAGTCTGGTTTCCGATGTGACTTGGCGTGGAGCTGTTGTTCATCTCAAGTGTTTCTGTGACTTGTTACCGACTGAACACTGTTAAATACCGCGCATAAAAGTACAAAACACATCGGCAAGTGATGCTTGTACTGTTTCTACTTTTGCACCTCTGATTAGCACGGTTAGCTATGTACGGTGTGAAAGAAGTTCAACATATATAAATGTCTACAAGAAAATTGGGTCCGATTAAAGACAATCATATTAACGATGGGGTTCCAAGGAACGCATTGAAACGTCGTAAAAGTGGGAACGCATCTGTATTGGCTGCGGAAAATATATGAGTTAAATTTGAATTTGTAAGCTTCGTCCCAAGACACCACACGAGCGTGGGACACGAACACAGGAGAATGAGGGAGAACAGTGGGACGCTTCAAGCGGGACATAGACACAGGTGGGAGGAGGAGACACCAGGAGAGAGACACAGGTGGGAGTGAGGGAGAAATAAGGGGACAGAGACACAGGTGGGAGTCAGGGAGATACGAGGGGACAGAGACACAGGTGGGAGTGAGGGAGACACCGGGAGAGAGACACAGGTGGGAGTGAGGGAGACACCGGGAGACAGAGTCACAGGTGGGAGTGAGGGAGACACCAGAGGACAGAGACACAGATGGGAGTGAGGGAGACACCAGGAGACAGAGTCACAGGCGGGAGTGAGGGAGACACCGGGAGACAGAGTCACAGGTGGGAGTGAGGGAGACACGAGGGGACAGAGACACAGGTGGGAGTGAGGGAGACACCAGGAGACAGAGACACAGGTGGGAGTGGGGGAGACACCAGGAGACAGAGACACAGGTGGGAGTGAGGGAGACACGAGGGGACAGAGACACAGGTGGGAGTGAGGGAGACACCAGGAGACAGAGTCACAGGTGGGAGTGAGGGAGACACCGGGAGACAGAGACACAGGTGGGAGTGAGGGAGACACCAGGAGAGAGACACAGGTGGGAGTGAGGGAGACACCAGGAGACAGAGACACAGGTGGGAGTGAGGGAGACACGAGGGGACAGAGACACAGGTGGGAGTGAGGGAGACACCAGTAGACAGAGACACAGGTGGGAGTGGGGGAGACACCAAGAGAGAGAGACACAGGTGGGAGTGAGGGAGACACCAGGAGAGAGACACAGGTGGGAGTGAGGGAGACACCAGGAGAGAGACACAGGTGGGAGTGAGGGAGACACCAGGAGAGAGACACAGGTGGGAGTGAGGGAGACACCAGGAAACAGAGACACAGGTGGGAGTGAGGGAGACACGAGGGGACAGAGACACAGGTGGGAGTGAGGGAGACACCAGGAGAGAGACACAGGTGGGAGTGAGGGAGACACCAGGAGAGAGACACAGGTGGCAGTGAGGGAGACACCAGGAGAGAGACACAGGTGGGAGTGAGGGAGACACCAGGAGACAGAGACACAGGTGGGAGTGAGGGAGACACGAGGGGACAGAGACACAGGTGGGAGTGAGGGATAAACGAGGGGACAGAGACACAGGTGGGAGTGAGGGAGACACGAGGGGACAGAGACACAGGTGGGAGTGAGGGAGACACCAGGAGACAGAGACACAGGTGGGAGTGAGGGAGACCCAGGAGACAGACACAGGTGGGAGTGAGGGAGACACCAGGAGAGAGAGACACAGGTGGGAGTGAGGGAGACACCAGGAGAGAGACACAGGTGGGAGTGGGGGAGACACCAGGAGAGAGACACAGGTGGGAGTGAGGGAGACACCAGGAGAGAGACACAGGTGGGAGTGAGGGAGACACGAGGAGACAGAGACACAGGTGGGAGTGAGGGAGACACCAGGAGACAGAGACACAGGTGGGAGTGGGGGAGACACCAGGAGACAGAGACACAGGTGGGAGTGAGGGAGACACCAGGAGAGAGACACAGGTGGGAGTGAGGGAGACACGAGGGGACAGATACACAGGTGGGAGTGGGGGAGACACCAGGAGACAGAGACACAGGTGGGAGTGAGGGAGACACCAGGAGAGAGACACAGGTGGGAGTGGGGGAGACACCAGGAGAGAGACACAGGTGGGAGTGGGGGAGACGCCAGGAGAGAGACACAGGTGGGAGTGAGGGAGACGCCAGGAGAGAGACACAGGTGGGAGTGGGGGAGACACCAGGAGAGAGACACAGGTGGGAGTGAGGGAGACACCAGGAGAGAGACACAGGTGGGAGTGGGGGAGACACCAGGAGAGAGACACAGGTGGGAGTGAGGGAGACGCCAGGAGAGAGACACAGGTGGGAGTGGGGGAGACACCAGGAGAGAGACACAGGTGGGAGTGGGGGAGACACCAGGAGAGAGACACAGGTGGGAGTGAGGGAGACGCCAGGAGAGAGACACAGATGGGAGTGGGGGAGACACCAGGAGAGAGACACAGGTGGGAGTGAGGGAGACATGAGGAGACAGAGACACAGGTGGGAGTGAGGGAGACACCAGGAGACAGAGACACAGGTGGGAGTGAGGGAGACACGAGGGGACAGAGACACAGGTGGGGGTGAGGGAGACACCAGGAGAGAGACACAGGTGGGAGTGAGGGAGACACGAGGGGACAGAGACACAGGTGGGAGTGAGGGAGACACCAGGAGACAGAGGCACAGGTGGGAGTGAGGGAGACACGAGGAGACAGAGACACAGGTGGGAGTGAGGGAGACACCAGGAGACAGAGACACAGGTGAGAGTGGGGGAGACACCAGGAGACAGAGACACAGGTGGGAGTGAGGGAGACACCAGGAGAGAGACACAGGTGGGAGTGAGGGAGACACGAGGGGACAGAGACACAGGTGGGAGTGGGGGAGACACCAGGAGACAGAGACACAGGTGGGAGTGAGGGAGACACCAGGAGAGAGACACAGGTGGGAGTGAGGGAGACACGAGGGGACAGAGACACAGGTGGGAGTGAGGGAAACACCAGGAGACAGGAGCACACAGGTGGGAGTGAGGGAGACACGAGGGGACAGAGACACAGGTGGGGGTGAGGGAGACACCAGGAGAGAGACACAGGTGGGAGTGAGGGAGACACGAGGGGACAGAGACACAGGTGGGAGTGAGGGAGACACCAGGAGATATAGGCACAGGTGGGAGTGAGGGAGACACGAGGAGACAGAGACACAGGTGGGAGTGAGGGAGACACCAGGAGACAGAGACACAGGTGGGAGTGGGGGAGACACCAGGAGACAGAGACACAGGTGGGAGTGAGGGAGACACCAGGAGAGAGACACAGGTGGGAGTGAGGGAGACACGAGGGGACAGAGACACAGGTGGGAGTGGGGGAGACACCAGGAGACAGAGACACAGGTGGGAGTGAGGGAGACACCAGGAGAGAGACACAGGTGGGAGTGGGGGAGACACCAGGAGAGAGACACAGGTGGGAGTGGGGGAGACGCCAGGAGAGAGACACAGGTGGGAGTGAGGGAGACGCCAGGAGAGAGACACAGGTGGGAGTGGGGGAGACACCAGGAGAGAGACACAGGTGGGAGTGAGGGAGACACCAGGAGAGAGACACAGGTGGGAGTGAGGGAGACACCAGGAGACAGAGTCACAGGTGGGAGTGAGGGAGACACCGGGAGACAGAGACACAGGTGGGAGTGAGGGAGACACGAGGGGACAGAGACACAGGTGGGAGTGAGGGAGACACCAGGAGACAGAGTCACAGGTGGGAGTGAGGGAGACACCAGGAGAGAGACACAGGTGGGAGTGAGGGAGACACCAGGAGACAGAGACACAGGTGGGAGTGAGGGAGACACGAGGGGACAGAGACACAGGTGGGAGTGAGGGAGACACCAGAAGACAGAGACACAGGTGGGAGTGAGGGAGACACCAGGAGACAGAGACACAGGTGGGAGTGAGGGAGACACCAGGAGACAGAGACACAGGTGGGAGTGGGGGAGACACCAGGAGACAGAGACACAGGTGGGAGTGAGGGAGACACCAGGAGACAGAGACACAGGTGGGAGTGAGGGAGACACCAGGAGACAGAGACACAGGTGGGAGTGAGGGAGACACGAGGGGACAGAGACACAGGTGGGAGTGAGGGAGACACCAGGAGAGAGACACAGGTGGGAGTGAGGGAGACACCAGGAGAGAGACACAGGTGGGAGTGAGGGAGACACCAGGAGAGAGACACAAGTGGGAGTGAGGGAGACACCAGGAGACAGAGACACAGGTGGGAGTGAGGGAGACACGAGGGGACAGAGACACAGGTGGGAGTGAGGGAGACACGAGGGGACAGAGACACAGGTGGGAGTGAGGGAGACACCAGGAGACAGAGTCACAGGTGGGAGTGAGGGAGACACCAGGAGAGAGACACAGGTGGGAGTGAGGGAGACACCAGGAGACAGAGACACAGGTGGGAGTGAGGGAGACACGAGGGGACAGAGACACAGGTGGGAGTGAGGGAGACACCAGAAGACAGAGACACAGGTGGGAGTGAGGGAGACACCAGGAGACAGAGACACAGGTGGGAGTGAGGGAGACACGAGGGGACAGAGACACAGGTGGGAGTGGGGGAGACACCAGGAGACAGAGACACAGGTGGGAGTGAGGGAGACACCAGGAGAGAGACACAGGTGGGAGTGGGGGAGACACCAGGAGAGAGACACAGGTGGGAGTGGGGGAGACGCCAGGAGAGAGACACAGGTGGGAGTGAGGGAGACGCCAGGAGAGAGACACAGGTGGGAGTGGGGGAGACACCAGGAGAGAGACACAGGTGGGAGTGAGGGAGACACCAGGAGAGAGACACAGGTGGGAGTGAGGGAGACACCAGGAGACAGAGTCACAGGTGGGAGTGAGGGAGACACCGGGAGACAGAGACACAGGTGGGAGTGAGGGAGACACGAGGGGACAGAGACACAGGTGGGAGTGAGGGAGACACCAGGAGACAGAGTCACAGGTGGGAGTGAGGGAGACACCAGGAGAGAGACACAGGTGGGAGTGAGGGAGACACCAGGAGACAGAGACACAGGTGGGAGTGAGGGAGACACGAGGGGACAGAGACACAGGTGGGAGTGAGGGAGACACCAGAAGACAGAGACACAGGTGGGAGTGAGGGAGACACCAGGAGACAGAGACACAGGTGGGAGTGAGGGAGACACCAGGAGACAGAGACACAGGTGGGAGTGGGGGAGACACCAGGAGACAGAGACACAGGTGGGAGTGAGGGAGACACCAGGAGACAGAGACACAGGTGGGAGTGAGGGAGACACCAGGAGACAGAGACACAGGTGGGAGTGAGGGAGACACGAGGGGACAGAGACACAGGTGGGAGTGAGGGAGACACCAGGAGAGAGACACAGGTGGGAGTGAGGGAGACACCAGGAGAGAGACACAGGTGGGAGTGAGGGAGACACCAGGAGAGAGACACAAGTGGGAGTGAGGGAGACACCAGGAGACAGAGACACAGGTGGGAGTGAGGGAGACACGAGGGGACAGAGACACAGGTGGGAGTGAGGGAGACACGAGGGGACAGAGACACAGGTGGGAGTGAGGGAGACACCAGGAGACAGAGTCACAGGTGGGAGTGAGGGAGACACCAGGAGAGAGACACAGGTGGGAGTGAGGGAGACACCAGGAGACAGAGACACAGGTGGGAGTGAGGGAGACACGAGGGGACAGAGACACAGGTGGGAGTGAGGGAGACACCAGAAGACAGAGACACAGGTGGGAGTGAGGGAGACACCAGGAGACAGAGACACAGGTGGGAGTGAGGGAGACACCAGGAGACAGACACACAGGTGGGAGTGGGGGAGACACCAGGAGACAGAGACACAGGTGGGAGTGAGGGAGACACCAGGAGACAGAGACACCGGTGGGAGTGAGGGAGACACCAGGAGACAGAGACACAGGTGGGAGTGAGGGAGACACGAGGGGACAGAGACACAGGTGGGAGTGAGGGAGACACCAGGAGAGAGACACAGGTGGGAGTGAGGGAGACACCAGGAGAGAGACACAGGTGGGAGTGAGGGAGACACCAGGAGAGAGACACAGGTGGGAGTGAGGGAGACACCAGGAGACAGAGACACAGGTGGGAGTGAGGGAGACACGAGGGGACAGAGACACAGGTGGGAGTGAGGGATAAACGAGGGGACAGAGACACAGGTGGGAGTGAGGGAGACACGAGGGGACAGAGACACAGGTGGGAGTGAGGGAGACACCAGGAGACAGAGACACAGGTGGGAGTGAGGGAGACCCAGGAGACAGACATAGGTGGGAGTGAGGGAGACACCAGGAGAGAGAGACACAGGTGGGAGTGAGGGAGACACCAGGCGAGAGACACAGGTGGGAGTGAGGGAGACATGAGGAGACAGAGACACAGGTGGGAGTGAGGGAGACACCAGGAGAGAGACACAGGTGGGAGTGAGGGAGACACGAGGGGACAGAGACACAGGTGGGAGTGAGGGAGACACCAGGAGACAGAGACACAGGTGGGAATGAGGGAGACACGAGGGGACAGAGACACAGGTGGGGGTGAGGGAGACACCAGGAGAGAGACACAGGTGGGAGTGAGGGAGACACGAGGGGACAGAGACACAGGTGGGAGTGAGGGAGACACCAGGAGACAGAGGCACAGGTGGGAGTGAGGGAGACACCATGACACAGAGACACAGGTGGGAGTGAGGGAGACACCAGGAGACAGAGACACAGGTGGGAGTGGGGGAGACACCAGGAGACAGAGACACAGGTGGGAGTGAGGGAGACACCAGGAGAGAGACACAGGTGGGAGTGAGGGAGACACGAGGGGACAGAGACACAGGTGGGAGTGGGGGAGACACCAGGAGACAGAGACACAGGTGGGAGTGAGTGAGACACCAGGAGAGAGACACAGGTGGGAGTGGGGGAGACACCAGGAGAGAGACACAAGTGGGAGTGGGGGAGACGCCAGGAGAGAGACACAGGTGGGAGTGAGGGAGACACCAGAAGACAGAGACACAGGTGGGAGTGAGGGAGACACCAGAAGACAGAGACACAGGTGGGGGTGAGGGAGACACGAGGAGACAGAGACACAGGTGGAAGTGAGGGAAACACCAGAAGACAGAGACACAGGTGGGGGTGAGGGAGACACGAGGAGACAGAGACACAGGTGGGAGTGAGGGAGACACCAGAAGACAGAGACACAGGTGGGGGTGAGGGAGACACGAGGAGACAGAGACACAAGTGGGAGTGAGGGAGACACCAGAAGACAGAGACACAGGTGGGAGTGAGGGAGACACCAGGAGACAAACACAGGTGGGAGTGAGGGAGACACGAGGAGACAGAGACACAGGTGGGAGTGAGGGAGACACGAAGGGACAGAGACACAGGTGGGAGTGAGGGAGACACCAGGAGAGAGACACAGGCGGGAGTGAGGGAGACACGAGGGGACAGAGACACAGGTGGGAGTGAGGGAGACACCAGGAGAGAGACACAGGTGGGAGTGAGAGAGACACCTGGAGACAGAGACACAGGTGGGAGTGAGGGATACACCAGGAGACAGAGACACAGGTGGGAGTGAGAGAGACACCAGGAGAGAGACACAGATGGGAGTGAAGGAGACACCAGGAGACAGACACAGGTGGGAGTGAGGGAGACACGAGGAGACAGACACAGGTGGGAGTGAGGGAGACACCAGGAGACAGAGACACAGGTGGGAGTGAGGGAGACACGAGGGGACAGAGACACAGGTGGGAGTGAGGGAGACATGAGGGGATAGAGACACAGGTGGGAGTGAGGGAGACACCAGGAGAGAGACACAGGTGGGAGTGAGGGAGACACCAGGAGAGAGACACAGATGGGAGTGAGGGAGACACCAGGAGAGAGACACAGATGGGAGTGAGGGAGACACGAGGGGACAGAGACACAGGTGGGAGTGAGGGAGACACGAGGGGACAGAGACACAGGTGGGAGTGAGGGAGACACCAGGAGACAGAGTCACAGGTGGGAGTGAGGGAGACACCAGGAGAGAGACACAGGTGGGAGTGAGGGAGACACCAGGAGACAGAGACACAGGTGGGAGTGAGGGAGACACGAGGGGACAGAGACACAGGTGGGAGTGAGGGAGACACCAGAAGACAGAGACACAGGTGGGAGTGAGGGAGACACCAGGAGACAGAGACACAGGTGGGAGTGAGGGAGACACCAGGAGACAGAGACACAGGTGGGAGTGGGGGAGACACCAGGAGACAGAGACACAGGTGGGAGTGAGGGAGACACCAGGAGACAGAGACACCGGTGGGAGTGAGGGAGACACCAGGAGACAGAGACACAGGTGGGAGTGAGGGAGACACGAGGGGACAGAGACACAGGTGGGAGTGAGGGAGACACCAGGAGAGAGACACAGGTGGGAGTGAGGGAGACACTAGGAGAGAGACACAGGTGGGAGTGAGGGAGACACCAGGAGAGAGACACAGGTGGGAGTGAGGGAGACACCAGGAGACAGAGACACAGGTGGGAGTGAGGGAGACACGAGGGGACAGAGACACAGGTGGGAGTGAGGGATAAACGAGGGGACAGAGACACAGGTGGGAGTGAGGGAGACACGAGGGGACAGAGACACAGGTGGGAGTGAGGGAGACACCAGGAGACAGAGACACAGGTGGGAGTGAGGGAGACCCAGGAGACAGACACAGGTGGGAGTGAGGGAGACACCAGGAGAGAGAGACACAGGTGGGAGTGAGGGAGACACCAGGCGAGAGACACAGGTGGGAGTGAGGGAGACATGAGGAGACAGAGACACAGGTGGGAGTGAGGGAGACACCAGGAGAGAGACACAGGTGGGAGTGAGGGAGACACGAGGGGACAGAGACACAGGTGGGAGTGAGGGAGACACCAGGAGACAGAGACACAGGTGGGAATGAGGGAGACACGAGGGGACAGAGACACAGGTGGGGGTGAGGGAGACACCAGGAGAGAGACACAGGTGGGAGTGAGGGAGACACGAGGGGACAGAGACACAGGTGGGAGTGAGGGAGACACCAGGAGACAGAGGCACAGGTGGGAGTGAGGGAGACACCATGACACAGAGACACAGGTGGGAGTGAGGGAGACACCAGGAGACAGAGACACAGGTGGAAGTGGGGGAGACACCAGGAGACAGAGACACAGGTGGGAGTGAGGGAGACACCAGGAGAGAGACACAGGTGGGAGTGAGGGAGACACGAAGGGACAGAGACACAGGTGGGAGTGGGGGAGACACCAGGAGACAGAGACACAGGTGGGAGTGAGGGAGACACCAGGAGAGAGACACAGGTGGGAGTGGGGGAGACACCAGGAGAGAGACACAGGTGGGAGTGGGGGAAACGCCAGGAGAGAGACACAGGTGGGAGTGAGGGAGACACCAGAAGACAGAGACACAGGTGGGAGTGAGGGAGACACCAGAAGACAGAGACACAGGTGGGGGTGAGGGAGACACGAGGAGACAGAGACACAGGTGGAAGTGAGGGAAACACCAGAAGACAGAGACACAGGTGGGGGTGAGGGAGACACGAGGAGACAGAGACACAGGTGGGAGTGAGGGAGACACCAGAAGACAGAGACACAGGTGGGGGTGAGGGAGACACGAGGAGACAGAGACACAGGTGGGAGTGAGGGAGACACCAGAAGACAGAGACACAGGTGGGAGTGAGGGAGACACCAGGAGACAAACACAGGTGGGAGTGAGGGAGACACGAGGAGACAGAGACACAGGTGGGAGTGAGGGAGACACGAAGGGACAGAGACACAGGTGGGAGTGAGGGAGACACCAGGAGAGAGGCACAGGCGGGAGTGAGGGAGACACGAGGGGACAGAGACACAGGTGGGAGTGAGGGAGACACCAGGAGAGAGACACAGGTGGGAGTGAGAGAGACACCTGGAGACAGAGACACAGGTGGGAGTGAGGGAGACACCAGGAGACAGAGACACAGGTGGGAGTGAGAGAGACACCAGGAGAGAGACACAGATGGGAGTGAAGGAGACACCAGGAGACAGACACAGGTGGGAGTGAGGGAGACACGAGGAGACAGACACAGGTGGGAGTGAGGGAGACACCAGGAGACAGAGACACAGGTGGGAGTGAGGGAGACACGAGGGGACAGAGACACAGGTGGGAGTGAGGGAGACACCAGGAGAGAGACACAGGTGGGAGTGAGGGAGACACCAGGAGAGAGACACAGATGGGAGTGAGGGAGACACCAGGAGAGAGACACAGATGGGAGTGAGGGAGACACCAGGAAAGAGACACAGATGGGAGTGAGGGAGACACCAGGAGAGAGACACAGGTGGGAATGAGGGAGACACCAGGAGAGAGACACAGGTGGGAGTGAGGGAGACACCAGGAGACAGAGACACAGGTGGGAGTGAGGGAGACACGAGGGGACAGAGACACAGGTGGGAGTGAGGGAGACACGAGGGGATAGAGACACAGGTGGGAGTGAGGGAGACACGAGGAGAGAGACACAGGTGGGAGTGAGGGAGACACCAGGAGAGAGACACAGATGGGAGTGAGGGAGATACCAGGAGGGAGACACAGATGGGAGTGAGGGAGACACCAGGAGAGAGACACAGATGGGAGTGAGGGAGACACCAGGAGAGAGACACAGGTGGGAATGAGGGAGACACCAGGAGAGAGACACAGATGGGAGTGGGGGAGACACCAGGAGACAGAGACACAGGTGAGAGTGAGGGAGACACGAGGAGAGAGACACAGGTGGGGGTGAGGGAGACACGAGGAGACAGAGACACAGGTGGGAGTGAGGGAGACACGAGGAGACATAGACACAGGTGGGAGTGAGGGAGACACGAGGAGACAGAGACACAGGTGGGAGTGAGGGAGACGCCAGGAGACAGAGACACAGGTGGGAGTGAGGGAGACACCAGGAAACAGACACAGGTGGGAGTGAGGGAGACACGAGGAGACAGACACAGGTGGGAGTGAGGGAGACACAGGAGACAGAGACACAGGTGGGAGTGAGGGAGACACCAGGAGACAGAGACACAGGTGGGAGTGAGGGAGACACCAGGAGACAGACACAGGTGGGAGTGAGGGAGACACGAGAAGACAGAGACACAGGTGGGGGTGAGGGAGACACGAGGAGACAGAGACACAGGTGGGAGTGAGGTAGACACGAGGGGACAGAGACACAGGTGGGAGTGAGGGAGACACGAGGGGATAGAGACACAGGTGGGAGTCAGGGAGACACCAGGAGAGAGACACAGGTGGGAGTGAGGGAGACACCAAGAGAGAGACACAGATGGGAGTGAGGGAGACACCAGGAGAGAGACACAGATGGGAGTGAGGGAGACACCAGGAGAGAGACACAGATGGGAGTGAGGGAGACACCAGGAGAGAGACACAGATGGGAGTGAGGGAGACACCAGGAGAGAGACACAGTTGGGAATGAGGGAGACACCTGGAGACAGAGACACAGATGGGAGTGAGGGAGACACCAGGAGAGAGACACAGATGGGAGTGAGGGAGACACCAGGAGAGAGACACAGATGGGAGTGAGGGAGACACCAGGAAAGAGACACAGATGGGAGTGAGGGAGACACCAGGAGAGAGACACAGTTGGTAATGAGGGAGACACCTGGAGACAGAGACACAGGTGGGAGTGAGGGAGACACCAGGAGACAGAGACACAGGTGGGAGTGGGGGAGACACCAGGAGAGAGACACAGGTGGGAGTCGGGGAGACGCCAGGAGAGAGACACAGGTGGGAGTGAGGGAGACGCCAGGAGAGAGACACAGGTGGGAGTGAGGGAGACACCAGGAGAGAGACACAGGTGGGAGTGAGGGAGACACCAGGAGACAGAGTCACAGGTGGGAGTGAGGGAGACACCGGGTGACAGAGACACAGGTGGGAGTGATGGAGACACCAGGAGACAGAGACACAGGTGGGAGTGAGGGAGACACCAGGAGACAGAGACACAGGTGGGAGTGGGGAAGACACCAGGAGACAGAGACACAGGTGGGAGTGAGGGAGACACCAGGAGACAGAGACACAGGTGGGAGTGAGGGAGACACCAGGAGACACAGGTGGGAGTGAGGGAGACACCAGGAGAGAGACACAGGTGGGAGTGAGGGAGACACCAGGAGAGAGACACAGGTGGGAGTGAGGGAGACACCAGGAAACAGAGACACAGGTGGGAGTGAGGGAGACACGAGGGGACAGAGACACAGGTGGGAGTGAGGGAGACACCAGGAGAGAGACACAGGTGGGAGGGAGGGAGACACCAGGAGAGAGACACAGGTGGGAGTGAGGGAGACACCAGGAGAGAGACACAGGTGGGAGTGAGGGAGACACCAGGAGACAGAGACACAGGTGGGAGTGAGGGAGACACGAGGGGACAGAGACACAGGTGGGAGTGAGGGATAAACGAGGGGACAGAGACACAGGTGGGAGTGAGGGAGACAAGAGGGGACAGAGACACAGGTGGGAGTGAGGGAGACACCAGGAGACAGAGACACAGGTGGGAGTGAGGGAGACCCAGGAGACAGACACAGGTGGGAGTGAGGGAGACACCAGGAGAGAGAGACACAGGTGGGAGTGAGGGAGACACCAGGCGAGAGACACAGGTGGGAGTGAGGGAGACATGAGGAGACAGAGACACAGGTGGGAGTGAGGGAGACACCAGGAGAGAGACACAGGTGGGAGTGAGGGAGACACGAGGGGACAGAGACACAGGTGGGAGTGAGGGAGACACCAGGAGACAGAGACACAGGTGGGAATGAGGGAGACACGAGGGGACAGAGACACAGGTGGGGGTGAGGGAGACACCAGGAGAGAGACACAGGTGGGAGTGAGGGAGACACGAGGGGACAGAGACACAGGTGGGAGTGGGGGAGACACCAGGAGACAGAGACACAGGTGGGAGTGAGGGAGACACCAGGAGAGAGACACAGGTGGGAGTGAGGGAGACACGAGGGGACAGAGACACAGGTGGGAGTGGGGGAGACACCAGGAGACAGAGACACAGGTGGGAGTGAGGGAGACACCAGGAGAGACACACAGGTGGGAGTGGGGGAGACACCAGGAGAGAGACACAGGTGGGAGTGGGGGAGACGCCAGGAGAGAGACACAGGTGGGAGTGAGGTAGACGCCAGGAGAGAGACACAGGTGGGAGTGGGGGAGACACCAGGAGAGAGACACAGGTGGGAGTGAGGGAGACACCAGGAGAGAGACACAGGTGGGAGTGGGGGAGACACCAGGAGAGAGACACAGGTGGGAGTGAGGGAGACGCCAGGAGAGAGACACAGGTGGGAGTGGGGGAGACACCAGGAGAGA
Organism: Lampetra planeri; assembly: GCF_965212315.1. NCBI lineage: Eukaryota > Metazoa > Chordata > Hyperoartia > Petromyzontiformes > Petromyzontidae > Lampetra > Lampetra planeri. The sequence continues at coordinate 409,883 of NC_136168.1, forward strand.
GACACAGGTGGGAGTGGGGGATACACCAGGAGAGAGACACAGGTGGGAGTGAGGGAGACGCCAGGAGAGAGACACAGGTGGGAGTGGGGGAGACACCAGGAGAGAGACACAGGTGGGAGTGAGGGAGACACCAGGAGAGAGACACAGGTGGGAGTGGGGGAGACACCAGGAGAGAGACACAGGTGGGAGTGAGGGAGACACCAGGAGAGAGACACAGGTGGGAGTGGGGGAGACACCAGGAGAGAGACACAGGTGGGAGTGAGGGAGACGCCAGGAGAGAGACACAGGTGGGAGTGGGGGAGACACCAGGAGAGAGACACAGGTGGGAGTGAGGGAGACGCCAGGAGAGAGACACAGGTGGGAGTGGGGGAGACACCAGGAGAGAGACACAGGTGGGAGTGAGGGAGACGCCAGGAGAGAGACACAGGTGGGAGTGGGGGAGACGCCAGGAGAGAGACACAGGTGGGAGTGGGGGAGACACCAGGAGAGAGACACAGGTGGGAGTGAGGGAGACACCAGGAGACAGAGACACAGGTGGGAATGAGGGAGACACCGGGAGAGAGACACAGGTGGGAGTGAGGGAGACACCAGGAGAGAGACACAGGTGGGAGTGAGGGAGACACGAGGAGACAGAGACACAGGTGGGAGTGAGGGAGACACCGGGAGAGAGACACAGGTGGGAGTGAGGGAGACACGAGGAGACAGACAGGTGGGAGTGAGGGAGACACCAGGAGACAGACACAGGTGGGAGTGAGGGAGACACCAGGAGACAGAGACACAGGTGGGAGTGAGGGAGACACCAGGAGAGAGACACAGGTGGGAGTGAGGGAGACACGAGGGGACAGAGACACAGGTGGGAGTGAGGGAAACACGAGGGGACAGAGACACAGGTGGGAGTGGGGGAGACACCAGGAGACAGAGACACAGGTGGGAGTGAGGGAGACACGAGGAGAGAGACACAGGTGGGAGTGGGGGAAACACGAGGGTACAGAGACACAGGTGGGAGTGAGGGAGACACCGGGAGAGAGACACAGGTGGGAGTGAGGGAAACACGAGGGGACAGAGACACAGGTGGGAGTGAGGGAGACATGAGGGGACAGAGACACAGGTGGGAGTGAGGGAGACACGAGGGGACAGAGACACAGGTGGGAGTGAGGGAGACACGAGGGGACAGAGACACAGGTGGGAGTGAGGGAGACTCCAGGAGAGAGACACAGGTGGGAGTGAAGGAGACACGAGGAGACAGAGACACAGGTGTGAGTGAGGGAAACACGAGGGGACAGAGACACAGGTGGGAGTGCGGGAGACACGAGGGTACAGAGACACAGGTGGGAGTGAGGGAGACACCAGGAGAGAGACACAGGTGGGAGTGAGGGAGACACCAGAAGACAGAGACACAGGTGGGGGTGAGGGAGACACGAGGAGACAGAGACACAGGTGGGAGTGAGGGAGACACGAGGAGACAGAGACACAGGTGGGGGTGAGGTAGACACGAGGAGACAGAGACACAGGTGGGGGTGAGGGAGACACGAGGAGACAGAGACACAGGTGGGGGTGAGGGAGACACGAGGAGAGAGACACAGGTGGGAGTGAGGGAGACACCAGGAGAGAGACACAGATGGGAGTGAGGGAGATACCAGGAGGGAGACACAGATGGGAGTGAGGGAGACACCAGGAGAGAGACACAGATGGGAGTGAGGGAGACACCAGGAGAGAGACACAGGTGGGAATGAGGGAGACACCAGGAGAGAGACACAGATGGGAGTGGGGGAGACACCAGGAGACAGAGACACAGGTGAGAGTGAGGGAGACACGAGGAGAGAGACACAGGTGGGGGTGAGGGAGACACGAGGAGACAGAGACACAGGTGGGAGTGAGGGAGACACGAGGAGACATAGACACAGGTGGGAGTGAGGGAGACACGAGGAGACAGAGACACAGGTGGGAGTGAGGGAGACGCCAGGAGACAGAGACACAGGTGGGAGTGAGGGAGACACCAGGAAACAGACACAGGTGGGAGTGAGGGAGACACGAGGAGACAGACACAGGTGGGAGTGAGGGAGACACAGGAGACAGAGACACAGGTGGGAGTGAGGGAGACACCAGGAGACAGAGACACAGGTGGGAGTGAGGGAGACACCAGGAGACAGACACAGGTGGGAGTGAGGGAGACACGAGAAGACAGAGACACAGGTGGGGGTGAGGGAGACACGAGGAGACAGAGACACAGGTGGGAGTGAGGTAGACACGAGGGGACAGAGACACAGGTGGGAGTGAGGGAGACACGAGGGGATAGAGACACAGGTGGGAGTCAGGGAGACACCAGGAGAGAGACACAGGTGGGAGTGAGGGAGACACCAAGAGAGAGACACAGATGGGAGTGAGGGAGACACCAGGAGAGAGACACAGATGGGAGTGAGGGAGACACCAGGAGAGAGACACAGATGGGAGTGAGGGAGACACCAGGAGAGAGACACAGATGGGAGTGAGGGAGACACCAGGAGAGAGACACAGTTGGGAATGAGGGAGACACCTGGAGACAGAGACACAGATGGGAGTGAGGGAGACACCAGGAGAGAGACACAGATGGGAGTGAGGGAGACACCAGGAGAGAGACACAGATGGGAGTGAGGGAGACACCAGGAAAGAGACACAGATGGGAGTGAGGGAGACACCAGGAGAGAGACACAGTTGGTAATGAGGGAGACACCTGGAGACAGAGACACAGGTGGGAGTGAGGGAGACACCAGGAGACAGAGACACAGGTGGGAGTGGGGGAGACACCAGGAGAGAGACACAGGTGGGAGTCGGGGAGACGCCAGGAGAGAGACACAGGTGGGAGTGAGGGAGACGCCAGGAGAGAGACACAGGTGGGAGTGAGGGAGACACCAGGAGAGAGACACAGGTGGGAGTGAGGGAGACACCAGGAGACAGAGTCACAGGTGGGAGTGAGGGAGACACCGGGTGACAGAGACACAGGTGGGAGTGATGGAGACACCAGGAGACAGAGACACAGGTGGGAGTGAGGGAGACACCAGGAGACAGAGACACAGGTGGGAGTGGGGAAGACACCAGGAGACAGAGACACAGGTGGGAGTGAGGGAGACACCAGGAGACAGAGACACAGGTGGGAGTGAGGGAGACACCAGGAGACACAGGTGGGAGTGAGGGAGACACCAGGAGAGAGACACAGGTGGGAGTGAGGGAGACACCAGGAGAGAGACACAGGTGGGAGTGAGGGAGACACCAGGAAACAGAGACACAGGTGGGAGTGAGGGAGACACGAGGGGACAGAGACACAGGTGGGAGTGAGGGAGACACCAGGAGAGAGACACAGGTGGGAGGGAGGGAGACACCAGGAGAGAGACACAGGTGGGAGTGAGGGAGACACCAGGAGAGAGACACAGGTGGGAGTGAGGGAGACACCAGGAGACAGAGACACAGGTGGGAGTGAGGGAGACACGAGGGGACAGAGACACAGGTGGGAGTGAGGGATAAACGAGGGGACAGAGACACAGGTGGGAGTGAGGGAGACAAGAGGGGACAGAGACACAGGTGGGAGTGAGGGAGACACCAGGAGACAGAGACACAGGTGGGAGTGAGGGAGACCCAGGAGACAGACACAGGTGGGAGTGAGGGAGACACCAGGAGAGAGAGACACAGGTGGGAGTGAGGGAGACACCAGGCGAGAGACACAGGTGGGAGTGAGGGAGACATGAGGAGACAGAGACACAGGTGGGAGTGAGGGAGACACCAGGAGAGAGACACAGGTGGGAGTGAGGGAGACACGAGGGGACAGAGACACAGGTGGGAGTGAGGGAGACACCAGGAGACAGAGACACAGGTGGGAATGAGGGAGACACGAGGGGACAGAGACACAGGTGGGGGTGAGGGAGACACCAGGAGAGAGACACAGGTGGGAGTGAGGGAGACACGAGGGGACAGAGACACAGGTGGGAGTGGGGGAGACACCAGGAGACAGAGACACAGGTGGGAGTGAGGGAGACACCAGGAGAGAGACACAGGTGGGAGTGAGGGAGACACGAGGGGACAGAGACACAGGTGGGAGTGGGGGAGACACCAGGAGACAGAGACACAGGTGGGAGTGAGGGAGACACCAGGAGAGACACACAGGTGGGAGTGGGGGAGACACCAGGAGAGAGACACAGGTGGGAGTGGGGGAGACGCCAGGAGAGAGACACAGGTGGGAGTGAGGTAGACGCCAGGAGAGAGACACAGGTGGGAGTGGGGGAGACACCAGGAGAGAGACACAGGTGGGAGTGAGGGAGACACCAGGAGAGAGACACAGGTGGGAGTGGGGGAGACACCAGGAGAGAGACACAGGTGGGAGTGAGGGAGACGCCAGGAGAGAGACACAGGTGGGAGTGGGGGAGACACCAGGAGAGAGACACAGGTGGGAGTGGGGGATACACCAGGAGAGAGACACAGGTGGGAGTGAGGGAGACGCCAGGAGAGAGACACAGGTGGGAGTGGGGGAGACACCAGGAGAGAGACACAGGTGGGAGTGAGGGAGACACCAGGAGAGAGACACAGGTGGGAGTGGGGGAGACACCAGGAGAGAGACACAGGTGGGAGTGAGGGAGACACCAGGAGAGAGACACAGGTGGGAGTGGGGGAGACACCAGGAGAGAGACACAGGTGGGAGTGAGGGAGACGCCAGGAGAGAGACACAGGTGGGAGTGGGGGAGACACCAGGAGAGAGACACAGGTGGGAGTGAGGGAGACGCCAGGAGAGAGACACAGGTGGGAGTGGGGGAGACACCAGGAGAGAGACACAGGTGGGAGTGAGGGAGACGCCAGGAGAGAGACACAGGTGGGAGTGGGGGAGACGCCAGGAGAGAGACACAGGTGGGAGTGGGGGAGACACCAGGAGAGAGACACAGGTGGGAGTGAGGGAGACACCAGGAGACAGAGACACAGGTGGGAATGAGGGAGACACCGGGAGAGAGACACAGGTGGGAGTGAGGGAGACACCAGGAGAGAGACACAGGTGGGAGTGAGGGAGACACGAGGAGACAGAGACACAGGTGGGAGTGAGGGAGACACCGGGAGAGAGACACAGGTGGGAGTGAGGGAGACACGAGGAGACAGACAGGTGGGAGTGAGGGAGACACCAGGAGACAGACACAGGTGGGAGTGAGGGAGACACCAGGAGACAGAGACACAGGTGGGAGTGAGGGAGACACCAGGAGAGAGACACAGGTGGGAGTGAGGGAGACACGAGGGGACAGAGACACAGGTGGGAGTGAGGGAAACACGAGGGGACAGAGACACAGGTGGGAGTGGGGGAGACACCAGGAGACAGAGACACAGGTGGGAGTGAGGGAGACACGAGGAGAGAGACACAGGTGGGAGTGGGGGAAACACGAGGGTACAGAGACACAGGTGGGAGTGAGGGAGACACCGGGAGAGAGACACAGGTGGGAGTGAGGGAAACACGAGGGGACAGAGACACAGGTGGGAGTGAGGGAGACATGAGGGGACAGAGACACAGGTGGGAGTGAGGGAGACACGAGGGGACAGAGACACAGGTGGGAGTGAGGGAGACACGAGGGGACAGAGACACAGGTGGGAGTGAGGGAGACTCCAGGAGAGAGACACAGGTGGGAGTGAAGGAGACACGAGGAGACAGAGACACAGGTGTGAGTGAGGGAAACACGAGGGGACAGAGACACAGGTGGGAGTGCGGGAGACACGAGGGTACAGAGACACAGGTGGGAGTGAGGGAGACACCAGGAGAGAGACACAGGTGGGAGTGAGGGAGACACCAGAAGACAGAGACACAGGTGGGGGTGAGGGAGACACGAGGAGACAGAGACACAGGTGGGAGTGAGGGAGACACGAGGAGACAGAGACACAGGTGGGGGTGAGGTAGACACGAGGAGACAGAGACACAGGTGGGGGTGAGGGAGACACGAGGAGACAGAGACACAGGTGGGGGTGAGGGAGACACGAGGAGACAGAGACACAGGTGGGAGTGAGGGAGACACCAGGAGACAGAAACAGGTGGGAGTGAGGGAGACACCAAGAGACAGACACAGGTGGGAGTGAGGGAGACACCAGGAGACAGAGACACAGGTGGGAGTGAGGGAGACACCAGGAGACAGAGACACAGGTGGGAGTGAGGGAGACACCAGAAGACAGAGACACAGGTGGGGGTGGGGGAGACGCCAGGAGAGAGACACAGGTGGGAGTGGAGGAGACACCAGGAGAGAGACACAGGTGGGAATGAGGGAGACACCGGGAGAGAGACACAGGTGGGAGTGAGGGAGACACCAGGAGAGAGACACAGGTGGGAGTGAGGGAGACACCAGGAGAGAGACACAGGTGGGAGTGGGGGAGACACCAGGAGAGAGACACAGGTGGGAGTGAGGGAGACACCAGGAGACAGAGACACAGGTGGGAATGAGGGAGACACCGGGAGAGAGACACAGGTGGGAGTGAGGGAGACACCAGGAGAGAGACACAGGTGGGAGTGAGGGAGACACGAGGAGACAGAGACACAGGTGGGAGTGAGGGAGACACCGGGAGAGAGACACAGGTGGGAGTGAGGGAGACACGAGGAGACAGACACAGGTGGGAGTGAGGGAGACACCAGGAGACAGACACAGGTGGGAGTGAGGGAGACACCAGGAGACAGAGACACAGGTGGGAGTGAGGGAGACACCAGGAGAGAGACACAGGTGGGAGTGAGGGAGACACGAGGGGACAGAGACACAGGTGGGAGTGAGGGAAACACGAGGGGACAGAGACACAGGTGGGAGTGAGGGAGACACCAGGAGACAGAGACACAGGTGGGAGTGAGGGAGACACGAGGAGAGAGACACAGGTGGGAGTGGGGGAAACACGAGGGTACAGAGACACAGGTGGGAGTGAGGGAGACACCGGGAGAGAGACACAGGTGGGAGTGAGGGAAACACGAGGGGACAGAGACACAGGTGGGAGTGAGGGAGACACGAGGGGACAGAGACACAGGTGGGAGTGAGGGAGACACGAGGGGACAGAGACACAGGTGGGAGTGAGGGAGACTCCAGGAGAGAGACACAGGTGGGAGTGAAGGAGACACGAGGAGACAGAGACACAGGTGGGGGTGAGGGAGACACGAGGAGACAGAGACACAGGTGGGAGTGAGGGAAACACGAGGGGACAGAGACACAGGTGGGAGTGCGAGAGACACGAGGGGACAGAGACACAGGTGGGAGTGAGGGAGACACCAGGAGAGAGACACAGGTGGGAGTGAGGGAGACACCAGAAGACAGAGACACAGGTGGGGGTGAGGGAGACACGAGGAGACAGAGACACAGGTGGGGGTGAGGGAGACACGAGGAGACAGAGACACAGGTGGGGGTGAGGTAGACACGAGGAGACAGAGACACAGGTGGGGGTGAGGGAGACACGAGGAGACAGAGACACAGGTGGGGGTGAGGGAGACACGAGGAGACAGAGACACAGGTGGGAGTGAGGGAGACACCAGGAGACAGACACAGGTGGGAGTGAGGGAGACACCAAGAGACAGATACAGGTGGGAGTGAGGGAGACACCAGGAGACAGAGACACAGGTGGGAGTGAGGGAGACACCAGGAGACAAAGACACAGGTGGGAGTGAGGGAGACACCAGAAGACAGAGACACAGGTGGGGGTGAGGGAGACACGAGGAGACAGAGACACAGGTGGGAGTGAGGGAGACACGAGGAGACAGAGACACAGGTGGGAGTGAGGGAGACACCAGAAGACAGAGACACAGGTGGGATTGGGGGAGACACCAGGAGACAGAGACACAGGTGGGAGTGAGGGAGACACCAGGAGAGAGACACAGGTGGGAGTGAGGGAGACACGAGGGGACAGAGACACAGGTGGGAGTGGGGGAGACACCAGGAGACAGAGACACAGGTGGGAGTGAGGGAGACACCAGGAGAGACACACAGGTGGGAGTGGGGGAGACACCAGGAGAGAGACACAGGTGGGAGTGGGGGAGACGCCAGGAGAGAGACACAGGTGGGAGTGAGGGAGACGCCAGGAGAGAGACACAGGTGGGAGTGGGGGAGACACCAGGAGAGAGACACAGGTGGGAGTGAGGGAGACACCAGGAGAGAAACACAGGTGGGAGTGGGGGAGACACCAGGAGAGAGACACAGGTGGGAGTGAGGGAGACGCCAGGAGAGAGACACAGGTGGGAGTGGGGGAGACACCAGGAGAGAGACACAGGTGGGAGTGGGGGAGACACCAGGAGAGAGACACAGGTGGGAGTGAGGGAGACGCCAGGAGAGAGACACAGGTGGGAGTGGGGGAGACACCAGGAGAGAGACACAGGTGGGAGTGAGGGAGACACCAGGAGAGAGACACAGGTGGGAGTGGGGGAGACACCAGGAGAAAGACACAGGTGGGAGTGAGGGAGACACCAGGAGAGAGACACAGGTGGGAGTGGGGGAGACACCAGGAGAGAGACACAGGTGGGAGTGAGGGAGACGCCAGGAGAGAGACACAGGTGGGAGTGGGGGAGACACCAGGAGAGATACACAGGTGGGAGTGAGGGAGACGCCAGGAGAGAGACACAGGTGGGAGTGGGGGAGACACCAGGAGAGAGACACAGGTGGGAGTGAGGGAGACGCCAGGAGAGAGACACAGGTGGGAGTGGGGGAGACGCCAGGAGAGAGACACAGGTGGGAGTGGGGGAGACACCAGGAGAGAGACACAGGTGGGAGTGAGGGAGACACCAGGAGACAGAGACACAGGTGGGAATGAGGGAGACACCGGGAGAGAGACACAGGTGGGAGTGAGGGAGACACCAGGAGACAGAGACACAGGTGGGAATGAGGGAGACACCAGGAGAGAGACACAGGTGGGAGTGAGGGAGACACGAGGAGACAGAGACACAGGTGGGAGTGAGGGAGACACCGGGAGAGAGACACAGGTGGGAGTGAGGGAGACACGAGGAGACAGACACAGGTGGGAGTGAGGGAGACACCAGGAGACATACACAGGTGGGAGTGAGGGAGACACCAGGAGACAGAGACACAGGTGGGAGTGAGGGAAACACGAGGGGACAGAGACACAGGTGGGAGTGAGGGAGACACCAGGAGACAGAGACACAGGTGGGAGTGAGGGAGACACGAGGAGAGAGACACAGGTGGGAGTGGGGGAAACACGAGGGTACAGAGACACAGGTGGGAGTGAGGGAGACACCGGGAGAGAGACACAGGTGGGAGTGAGGGAAACACGAGGGGACAAAGACACAGGTGGGAGTGAGGGAGACACCGGGAGAGAGACACAGGTGGGAGTGAGGGAAACACGAGGGGACAGAGACACAGGTGGGAGTGAGGGAGACACGAGGGGACAGAGACACAGGTGGGAGTGAGGGAGACACGAGGGGACAGAGACACAGGTGGGAGTGAGGGAGACTCCAGGAGAGAGAGAGACAGGTGGGAGTGAAGGAGACACGAGGAGACAGAGACACAGGTGGGGGTGAGGGAGACACGAGGAGACAGAGACACAGGTGGGAGTGAGGGAAACACGAGGGGCAGAGACACAGGTGGGAGTGCGGGAGACACGAGGGGACAGAGACACAGGTGGGAGTGAGGGAGACACCAGGAGAGAGACACAGGTGGGAGTGAGGGAGACACCAGAAGACAGAGACACAGGTGGGGGTGAGGGAGACACGAGGAGACAGAGACACAGGTGGGGGGTGAGGGAGACACGAGGAGACAGAGACACAGGTGGGAGTGAGGGAGACACCAGAAGACAGAGACACAGGTGGGATTGGGGGAGACACCAGGAGACAGAGACACAGGTGGGAGTGAGGGAGACACCAGGAGAGAGACACAGGTGGGAGTGAGGGAGACACGAGGGGACAGAGACACAGGTGGGAGTGGGGGAGACACCAGGAGACAGAGACACAGGTGGGAGTGAGGGAGACACCAGGAGAGACACACAGGTGGGAGTGGGGGAGACACCAGGAGAGAGACACAGGTGGGAGTGCGGGAGACACGAGGGGACAGAGACACAGGTGGGAGTGAGGGAGACACCAGGAGAGAGACACAGGTGGGAGTGAGGGAGACACCAGAAGACAGAGACACAGGTGGGGGTGAGGGAGACACGAGGAGACAGAGACACAGGTGGGAGTGAGGGAGACACGAGGAGACAGAGACACAGGTGGGAGTGAGGGAGACACCAGAAGACAGAGACACAGGTGGGATTGGGGGAGACACCAGGAGACAGAGACACAGGTGGGAGTGAGGGAGACACCAGGAGAGAGACACAGGTGGGAGTGAGGGAGACACGAGGGGACAGAGACACAGGTGGGAGTGGGGGAGACACCAGGAGACAGAGACACAGGTGGGAGTGAGGGAGACACCAGGAGAGACACACAGGTGGGAGTGGGGGAGACACCAGGAGAGAGACACAGGTGGGAGTGGGGGAGACGCCAGGAGAGAGACACAGGTGGGAGTGAGGGAGACGCCAGGAGAGAGACACAGGTGGGAGTGGGGGAGACACCAGGAGAGAGACACAGGTGGGAGTGAGGGAGACACCAGGAGAGAAACACAGGTGGGAGTGGGGGAGACACCAGGAGAGAGACACAGGTGGGAGTGAGGGAGACGCCAGGAGAGAGACACAGGTGGGAGTGGGGGAGACACCAGGAGAGAGACACAGGTGGGAGTGGGGGAGACACCAGGAGAGAGACACAGGTGGGAGTGAGGGAGACGCCAGGAGAGAGACACAGGTGGGAGTGGGGGAGACACCAGGAGAGAGACACAGGTGGGAGTGAGGGAGACACCAGGAGAGAGACACAGGTGGGAGTGGGGAGACACCAGGAGAAAGACACAGGTGGGAGTGAGGGAGACACCAGGAGAGAGACACAGGTGGGAGTGGGGGAGACACCAGGAGAGAGACACAGGTGGGAGTGAGGGAGACGCCAGGAGAGAGACACAGGTGGGAGTGGGGGAGACACCAGGAGAGAGACACAGGTGGGAGTGAGGGAGACGCCAGGAGAGAGACACAGGTGGGAGTGGGGGAGACACCAGGAGAGAGACACAGGTGGGAGTGAGGGAGACGCCAGGAGAGAGACACAGGTGGGAGTGGGGGAGACGCCAGGAGAGAGACACAGGTGGGAGTGGGGGAGACACCAGGAGAGAGACACAGGTGGGAGTGAGGGAGACACCAGGAGACAGAGACACAGGTGGGAATGAGGGAGACACCGGGAGAGAGACACAGGTGGGAGTGAGGGAGACACCAGGAGACAGAGACACAGGTGGGAATGAGGGAGACACCAGGAGAGAGACACAGGTGGGAGTGAGGGAGACACGAGGAGACAGAGACACAGGTGGGAGTGAGGGAGACACCGGGAGAGAGACACAGGTGGGAGTGAGGGAGACACGAGGAGACAGACACAGGTGGGAGTGAGGGAGACACCAGGAGACAGACACAGGTGGGAGTGAGGGAGACACCAGGAGACAGAGACACAGGTGGGAGTGAGGGAAACACGAGGGGACAGAGACACAGGTGGGAGTGAGGGAGACACCAGGAGACAGAGACACAGGTGGGAGTGAGGGAGACACGAGGAGAGAGACACAGGTGGGAGTGGGGGAAACACGAGGGTACAGAGACACAGGTGGGAGTGAGGGAGACACCGGGAGAGAGACACAGGTGGGAGTGAGGGAAACACGAGGGGACAAAGACACAGGTGGGAGTGAGGGAGACACCGGGAGAGAGACACAGGTGGGAGTGAGGGAAACACGAGGGGACAGAGACACAGGTGGGAGTGAGGGAGACACGAGGGGACAGAGACACAGGTGGGAGTGAGGGAGACACGAGGGGACAGAGACACAGGTGGGAGTGAGGGAGACTCCAGGAGAGAGAGACAGGTGGGAGTGAAGGAGACACGAGGAGACAGAGACACAGGTGGGGGTGAGGGAGACACGAGGAGACAGAGACACAGGTGGGAGTGAGGGAAACACGAGGGGCAGAGACACAGGTGGGAGTGCGGGAGACACGAGGGGACAGAGACACAGGTGGGAGTGAGGGAGACACGAGGGGACAGAGACACAGGTGGGAGTGAGGGAGACACGAGGGGACAGAGACACAGGTGGGAGTGAGGGAGACTCCAGGAGAGAGAGACAGGTGGGAGTGAAGGAGACACGAGGAGACAGAGACACAGGTGGGGGTGAGGGAGACACGAGGAGACAGAGACACAGGTGGGAGTGAGGGAAACACGAGGGGCAGAGACACAGGTGGGAGTGCGGGAGACACGAGGGGACAGAGACACAGGTGGGAGTGAGGGAGACACCAGGAGAGAGACACAGGTGGGAGTGAGGGAGACACCAGAAGACAGAGACACAGGTGGGGGTGAGGGAGACACGAGGAGACAGAGACACAGGTGGGGGGTGAGGGAGACACGAGGAGACAGAGACACAGGTGGGGGTGAGGTAGACACGAGGAGACAGAGACACAGGTGGGGGTGAGGGAGACACGAGGAGACAGAGACACAGGTGGGGGTGAGGGAGACACGAGGAGACAGAGACACAAGTGGGAGTGAGGGAGACACCAGGAGACAGACACAGGTGGGAGTGAGGGAGACACCAGGAGACAGACACAGGTGGGAGTGAGGGAGACACCAGGAGACAGAGACACAGGTGGGAGTGAGGGAGACACCAGGAGACAGAGACACAGGTGGGAGTGAGGGAGACACCAGAAGACAGAGACACAGGTGGGGATGAGGGAGACACGAGGAGACAGAGACACAGGTGGGAGTGAGGGAGACACGAGGAGACAGAGACACAGGTGGGAGTGAGGGAGACACCAGAAGACAGAGACACAGGTGGGGGTGAGGGAGACACGAGGAGACAGAGACACAGGTGGGAGTGAGGGAGACACGAGGAGACAGAGACACAGGTGGGAGTGAGGGAGACACCAGAAGACAGAGACACAGGTGGGAGTGAGGGAGACACCAGAAGACAGAGACACAGGTGGGGGTGAGGGAGACACGTAGAGACAGAGACACAGGTGGAAGTGAGGGAAACACCAGAAGACAGAGACACAGGTGGGGGTGAGGGAGACACGAGGAGACAGAGACACAGGTGGGAGTGAGGGAGACACCAGAAGACAGAGACACAGGTGGGGGTGAGGGAGACACGAGGAGACAGAGACACAGGTGGGAGTGAGGGAGACACCAGAAGACAGAGACACAGGTGGGAGTGAGGGAGACACCAGGAGACAAACACAGGTGGGAGTGAGGGAGACACGAGGAGACAGAGACACAGGTGGGAGTGAGGGAGACACGAAGGGACAGAGACACAGGTGGGAGTGAGGGAGACACCAGGAGAGAGACACAGGCGGGAGTGAGGGAGACACGAGGGGACAGAGACACAGGTGGGAGTGAGGGAGACACCAGGAGAGAGACACAGGTGGAATTGAGGGAGAGACCAGGACACAGAGACACTGGTGGGAGTGAGGTAGACACGAGGAGACAGAGACACAGGTGGGGGTGAGGGAGACACGAGGAGACAGAGACACAGGTGGGGGTGAGGGAGACACGAGGAGACAGAGACACAGGTGGGAGTGAGGGAGACACCAGGAGACAGACACAGGTGGGAGTGAGGGAGACACCAGGAGACAGACACAGGTGGGAGTGAGGGAGACACCAGGAGACAGAGACACAGGTGGGAGTGAGGGAGACACCAGGAGACAGAGACACAGGTGGGAGTGAGGGAGACACCAGAAGACAGAGACACAGGTGGGGATGAGGGAGACACGAGGAGACAGAGACACAGGTGGGAGTGAGGGAGACACGAGGAGACAGAGACACAGGTGGGAGTGAGGGAGACACCAGAAGACAGAGACACAGGTGGGGGTGAGGGAGACACGAGGAGACAGAGACACAGGTGGGAGTGAGGGAGACACGAGGAGACAGAGACACAGGTGGGAGTGAGGGAGACACCAGAAGACAGAGACACAGGTGGGAGTGAGGGAGACACCAGAAGACAGAGACACAGGTGGGGGTGAGGGAGACACGTAGAGACAGAGACACAGGTGGAAGTGAGGGAAACACCAGAAGACAGAGACACAGGTGGGGGTGAGGGAGACACGAGGAGACAGAGACACAGGTGGGAGTGAGGGAGACACCAGAAGACAGAGACACAGGTGGGGGTGAGGGAGACACGAGGAGACAGAGACACAGGTGGGAGTGAGGGAGACACCAGAAGACAGAGACACAGGTGGGAGTGAGGGAGACACCAGGAGACAAACACAGGTGGGAGTGAGGGAGACACGAGGAGACAGAGACACAGGTGGGAGTGAGGGAGACACGAAGGGACAGAGACACAGGTGGGAGTGAGGGAGACACCAGGAGAGAGACACAGGCGGGAGTGAGGGAGACACGAGGGGACAGAGACACAGGTGGGAGTGAGGGAGACACCAGGAGAGAGACACAGGTGGGAATGAGGGAGAGACCAGGACACAGAGACACTGGTGGGAGTGAGGGAGACACGAGGAGACAGGGACACAGGTGGGAGTGAGGGAGACACCAGGAGACAGACACAGGTGGGAGTGAGGGAGACACCAGGAGACAGACACAGGTGGGAGTGAGGGAGACACCAGGAGACAGAGACACAGGTGGGAGTGAGGGAGACACCAGGAGACAGAGACACAGGTGGGAGTGAGGGAGACACCAGAAGACAGAGACACAGGTGGGGGTGAGGGAGACACGAGGAGACAGAGACACAGGTGGTAGTAAGGGAGACACGAGGAGACAGAGACACAGGTGGGAGTGAGGGAGACACCAGAAGACAGAGACACAGGTGGGGGTGAGGGAGACACGAGGAGACAGAGACACAGGTGGGAGTGAGGGAGACACGAGGAGACAGAGACACAGGTGGGAGTGAGGGAGACACCAGAAGACAGAGACACAGGTGGGAGTGAGGGAGACACCAGAAGACAGAGACACAGGTGGGGGTGAGGGAGACACGTAGAGACAGAGACACAGGTGGAAGTGAGGGAAACACCAGAAGACAGAGACACAGGTGGGGGTGAGGGAGACACGAGGAGACAGAGACACAGGTGGGAGTGAGGGAGACACCAGAAGACAGAGACACAGGTGGGGGTGAGGGAGACACGAGGAGACAGAGACACAGGTGGGAGTGAGGGAGACACCAGAAGACAGAGACACAGGTGGGAGTGAGGGAGACACCAGGAGACAAACACAGGTGGGAGTGAGGGAGACACGAGGAGACAGAGACACAGGTGGGAGTGAGGGAGACACGAAGGGACAGAGACACAGGTGGGAGTGAGGGAGACACCAGGAGAGAGACACAGGCGGGAGTGAGGGAGACACGAGGGGACAGAGACACAGGTGGGAGTGAGGGAGACACCAGGAAAGAGACACAGGTGGGAATGAGGGAGAGACCAGGACACAGAGACACAGGTGGGAGTGAGGGAGACACCATGACACAGAGACACTGGTGGGAGTGAGGGAGACACGAGGAGACAGGGACACAGGTGGGAGTGGGGGAGACACGAGGAGACAGAGACACAGGTGGGAGTGAGGGAGACACAAGGAGACAGACACAGGTGGGAGTGAGGGAGACACGAGGAGACAGAGACACAGGTGGGAGTGAGGGAGACACGAGGAGACATAGACACAGGTGGGAGTGAGGGAGACACGAGGAGACAGAGACACAGGTGGGAGTGAGGGAGACACGAGGAGACATAGACACAGGTGGGAGTGAGGGAGACACGAGGAGACAGAGATACAGGTGGGAGTGAGGGAGACGCCAGGAGACAGAGACACAGGTGGGAGTGAGGGAGACACCAGGAGACAGACACAGGTGGGAGTGAGGGAGACACGAGGAGACAGACACAGGTGGGAGTGAGGGAGACACCAGGAGACAGAGACACAGGTGGGAGTGAGGGAGACACCAGGAAACAGACACAGGTGGGAGTGAGGGAGACACGAGGAGACAGACACAGGTGGGAGTGAGGGAGACACGAGAAGACAGAGACACAGGTGGGGGTGAGGGAGACACGAGGAGACAGAGACACAGGTCGGAGTGAGGGAGATACGAGAAGACAGAGACACAGGTGGGGGTGAGGGAGACACGAGGAGACAGAGACACAGGTGGGAGTGAGGGAGACACCAGGACACAGAGACACAGGTGGGAGTGAGGGAGACACGAGGAGACAGGGACACAGGTGGGAGTGAGGAAGACACGAGGAGACAGAGACACAGGTGGGAGTGAGGGAGACACAAGGAGACAGACACAGGTGGGAGTGAGGGAGAGACCAGGACACAGAGACACAGGTGGGAGTGAGGGAGACACCATGACACAGAGACACTGGTGGGAGTGAGGGAGACACGAGGAGACAGGGACACAGGTGGGAGTGGGGGAGACACGAGGAGACAGAGACACAGGTGGGAGTGAGGGAGACACAAGGAGACAGACACAGGTGGGAGTGAGGGAGACACGAGGAGACAGAGACACAGGTGGGAGTGAGGGAGACACGAGGAGACATAGACACAGGTGGGAGTGAGGGAGACACGAGGAGACAGAGACACAGGTGGGAGTGAGGGAGACACGAGGAGACATAGACACAGGTGGGAGTGAGGGAGACACGAGGAGACAGAGATACAGGTGGGAGTGAGGGAGACGCCAGGAGACAGAGACACAGGTGGGAGTGAGGGAGACACCAGGAGACAGACACAGGTGGGAGTGAGGGAGACACGAGGAGACAGACACAGGTGGGAGTGAGGGAGACACCAGGAGACAGAGACACAGGTGGGAGTGAGGGAGACACCAGGAGACAGACACAGGTGGGAGTGAGGGAGACACGAGGAGACAGACACAGGTGGGAGTGAGGGAGACACGAGAAGACAGAGACACAGGTGGGGGTGAGGGAGACACGAGGAGACAGAGACACAGGTCGGAGTGAGGGAGATACGAGAAGACAGAGACACAGGTGGGGGTGAGGGAGACACGAGGAGACAGAGACACAGGTGGGAGTGAGGGAGACACCAGGACACAGAGACACAGGTGGGAGTGAGGGAGACACGAGGAGACAGGGACACAGGTGGGAGTGAGGAAGACACGAGGAGACAGAGACACAGGTGGGAGTGAGGGAGACACAAGGAGACAGACACAGGTGGGAGTGAGGGAGACACGAGGAGATAGAGACACAGGTGGGAGTGAGGGAGACACGAGGAGACAGAGACACAGGTGGGGGTGAGGGAGACACCAGGAGACAGACACAGGTGGGAGTGAGGGAGACACGAGGAGACATAGACACAGGTGGGAGTGAGGGAGACACGAGGAGACAGAGACACAGGTGGGATTGAGGGAGACACGAGGAGACATAGACACAGGTGGGAGTGAGGGAGACACGAGACAGAGACACAGGTGGGAGTGAGGGAGACGCCAGGAGACAGAGACACAGGTGGGAGTGAGGGAGACACCAGGAGACAGACACAGGTGGGAGTGAGGGAGACACGAGGAGACAGACACAGGTGGGAGTGAGGGAGAACCAGGAGACAGACACAGGTGGGAGTGAGGGAGACACGAGGAGACAGACACAGGTGGGAGTGAGGGAGACACGAGAAGACAGAGACACAGGTGGGGGTGAGGGAGACACGAGGAGACAGAGACACAGGTGGGAGTGAGGGAGACGCCAGGAGACAGAGACACAGGTGGGAGTGAGGGAGACACCAGGAGAGAGACACAGGTGGGAGTGAGGGAGACACCAGGAGACAGACACAGGTGGGAGTGAGGGAGACACGAGGAAACAGACACAGGTGGGAGTGAGGGAGACACCAGGAGACAGAGACACAGGTGGGAGTGAGGGAGACACGAGGGGACAGAGACACAGGTGGGATTGAGGGAGACACGAGGGGATAGAGACACAGGTGGGAGTGAGGGAGACACCAGGAGAGAGACACAGGTGGGAGTGAGGGAGACACCAGGAGAGAGACACAGATGGGAGTGAGGGAGACACCAGGAAAGAGACACAGATGGGAGTGAGGGAGACACCAGGAGAGAGACACAGATGGGAGTGAGGGAGACACCAGGAGAGAGACACAGATGGGAGTGAGGGAGACACCACGAGAGAGACACAGGTGGGAATGAGGGAGACACCAGGAGAGAGACACAGATGGGAGTGGGGGAGACACCAGGAGACAGAGACACAGGTGGGAGTGAGGGAGACACGAGTAGAGAGACACAGGTGGGGGTGAGGGAGACACGAGGAGACAGAGACACAGGTGGGAGTGAGGGAGACACGAGGAGACATAGACACAGGAGGGAGTGAGGGAGACACGAGGAGATAGAGACACAGGTGGGAGTGAGGGAGATGCCAGGAGACAGAGACACAGGTGGGAGTGAGGGAGACACCAGGAGACAGACACAGGTGGGAGTGAGGGAGACACGAGGAGACAGACACAGGTGGGAGTGAGGGAGACACCAGGAGACAGAGACACAGGTGAGAGTGAGGGAGACACCAGGAGACAGACACAGGTGGGAGTGACGGAGACACGAGGAGACAGACACAGGTGGGAGTGAGGGAGACACGAGAAGACAGAGACACAGGTAGGGGTGAGGTAGACACGTGGAGACAGAGACACAGGTGGGAGTGAGGGAGACACGAGGAGACATAGACACAGGTGGGAGTGAGGGAGACACCAGGAGACAGACACAGGTGGGAGTGAGGGAGACACGAGGAGACAGACACAGGTGGGAGTGAGGGAGACACGAGGAGACAGAGACACAGGTGGGAGTGAGGTAGACACGAGGGGACAGAGACACAGGTGGGAGTGAGGGAGACACGAGGGGATAGAGACACAGGTGGGAGTGAGGGAGACACCAGGAGACAGACACAGGTGGGAGTGAGGGAGACACGAGGAGACAGACACAGGTGGGAGTGAGGGAGACACGAGGAGACAGAGACACAGGTGGGAGTGAGGTAGACACGAGGGGACAGAGACACAGGTGGGAGTGAGGGAGACACGAGGGGATAGAGACACAGGTGGGAGTGAGGGAGACACCAGGAGAGAGACACAGGTGGGAGTGAGGGAGACACCAGGAGAGAGACACAGGTGGGAATGAGGGAGACACCTGGAGACAGAGACACAGGTGGGAGTGAGGGAGACACCAGGAGACAGAGACACAGGTGGGAGTGAGAGAGACACCAGGAGAGAGACAGAGATGGGAGTGAAGGAGACACCAGGAGACAGACACAGGTGGGAGTGAGGGAGACACGAGGAGACAGACACAGGTGGGAGTGAGGGAGACACCAGGAGACAGAGACACAGGTGGGAGTGAGGGAGACACGAGGGGACAGAGACACAGGTGGGAGTGAGGGAGACATGAGGGGATAGAGACACAGGTGGGAGTGAGGGAGACACCAGGAGAGAGACACAGGTGGGAGTGAGGGAGACACCAGGAGAGAGACACAGATGGGAGTGAGGGAGACACCAGGAGAAAGACACAGATGGGAGTGAGGGAGACACCAGGAGAGAGACACAGATGGGAGTGAGGGAGACACCAGGAGAGAGACACAGGTGGGAATGAGGGAGACACCAGGAGAGAGACACAGGTGGGAGTGAGGGAGACACCAGGAGACAGAGACACAGGTGGGAGTGAGGGAGACACGAGGGGACAGAGACACAGGTGGGAGTGAGGGAGACACGAGGGGATAGAGAAACAGGTGGGAGTGAGGGAGACACGAGGAGAGAGACACAGGTGGGAGTGAGGGAGACACCAGGAGAGAGACACAGATGGGAGTGAGGGAGATACCAGGAGAGAGACACAGATGGGAGTGAGGGAGACACCAGGCGAGAGACACAGATGGGAGTGAGGGAGACACCAGGAGAGAGACACAGGTGGGAATTAGGGAGACGCCAGGAGAGAGACACAGATGGGAGTGGGGGAGACACCAGGAGACAGAGACACAGGTGGGAGTGAGGGAGACACGAGGAAAGAGACACAGGTGGGGGTGAGGGAGACACGAGGAGACAGAGACACAGGTGGGAGTGAGGGAGACACGAGGAGACATAGACACAGGTGGGAGTGAGGGAGACACGAGGAGACAGAGAAACAGGTGGGAGTGAGGGAGACGCCAGGAGACAGAGACACAGGTGGGAGTGAGGGAGACACCAGGAGACAGACACAGGTGGGAGTGAGGGAGACACGAGGAGACAGACACAGGTGGGAGTGAGGGAGACACCAGGAGACAGAGACACAGGTGGGAGTGAGGGAGACACCAGGAGACAGACACAGGTGGGAGTGAGGGAGACACGAGAAGACAGAGACACAGGTGGGGGTGAGGAAGACACGAGGAGACAGAGACACAGGTGGGAGTGAGGTAGACACGAGGGGACAGAGACACAGTTGGGAGTGAGGGAGACACGAGGGGATAGAGACACAGGTGGGAGTGAGGGAGACACCAAGAGAGAGACACAGGTGGGAGTGAGGGAGACACCAAGAGAGAGACACAGATGGGAGTGAGGGAGACACCAGGAGAGAGACACAGATGGGAGTGAGGGAGACACCAGGAGAGAGACACAGATGGGAGTGAGGGAGACACCAGGAGAGAGACACAGATGGGAGTGAGGGAGACACCAGGAGAGAGACACAGTTGGGAATGAGGGAGACACCTGGAGACAGAGACACAGGTGGGAGTGAGGGAGACACCAGGAGACAGACACAGGTGGGAGTGAGGGAGACACCAGGAGAGAGACACAGATGGGAGTGGGGGAGACACCAGGAGAGAGACACAGGTGGGAGTGAGGGAGACACCAGGAGAGAGACACAGGTGGGAGTGAGGGAGACACCAGGAGAGAGACACAGATGGGAGTGAGGGAGACACCAGGAGAGAGACACAGATGGGAGTGAGGGAGACACCAGGAGAGATACACAGATGGGAGTGAGGGAGACACCAGGAGAGAGACACAGGTGGGAATGAGGGAGACACCAGGAGAGAGACACAGGTGGGAGTGAGGGAGACACCAGGAGACAGAAACACAGGTGGGAGTGAGGGAGACACGAGGAGACATAGACACAGGTGGTAGTGAGGGAGACACGAGGAGACAGAGACACAGGTGGGAGTGAGGGAGACGCCAGGAGACAGAGACACAGGTGGGAGTGAGGGAGACACCAGGAGACAGACACAGGTGGGAGTGAGGGAGACACGAAAAGACAGAGACACAGGTGGGGGTGAGGGAGACACGAGGAGACAGAGACACAGGTGGGAGTGAGGTAGACACGAGGGGACAGAGACACAGGTGGGAGTGAGGGAGACACGAGGGGATAGAGACACAGGTGGGAGTGAGGGAGACACCAGGAGAGAGACACAGGTGGGAGTGAGGGAGACACCAAGAGAGAGACACAGATGGGAGTGAGGGAGACACCAGGAGAGAGACACAGATGGGAGTGAGGGAGACACCAGGAGAGAGACACAGATGGGAGTGAGGGAGACACCAGGAGAGAGACACAGATGGGAGTGAGGGAGACACCAGGAGAGAGACACAGTTGGGAATGAGGGAGACACCTGGAGACAGAGACACAGGTGGGAGTGAGGGAGACACCAGGAGACAGAGACACAGGTGGGAGAGAGGGAGACACCAGGAGAGAGACACAGATGGGAGTGGGGGAGACACCAGGAGAGAGACACAGATGGGAGTGAGGGAGACACGAGGGGATAGAGACACAGGTGGGAGTGAGGGAGACACCAAGAGAGAGACACAGGTGGGAGTGAGGGAGACACCAAGAGAGAGACACAGATGGGAGTGAGGGAGACACCAGGAGAGAGACACAGATGGGAGTGAGGGAGACACCAGGAGAGAGACACAGATGGGAGTGAGGGAGACACCAGGAGAGAGACACAGATGGGAGTGAGGGAGACACCAGGAGAGAGACACAGTTGGGAATGAGGGAGACACCTGGAGACAGAGACACAGGTGGGAGTGAGGGAGACACCAGGAGACAGACACAGGTGGGAGTGAGGGAGACACCAGGAGAGAGACACAGATGGGAGTGGGGGAGACACCAGGAGAGAGACACAGGTGGGAGTGAGGGAGACACCAGGAGAGAGACACAGGTGGGAGTGAGGGAGACACCAGGAGAGAGACACAGATGGGAGTGAGGGAGACACCAGGAGAGAGACACAGATGGGAGTGAGGGAGACACCAGGAGAGATACACAGATGGGAGTGAGGGAGACACCAGGAGAGAGACACAGGTGGGAATGAGGGAGACACCAGGAGAGAGACACAGGTGGGAGTGAGGGAGACACCAGGAGACAGAAACACAGGTGGGAGTGAGGGAGACACGAGGAGACATAGACACAGGTGGTAGTGAGGGAGACACGAGGAGACAGAGACACAGGTGGGAGTGAGGGAGACGCCAGGAGACAGAGACACAGGTGGGAGTGAGGGAGACACCAGGAGACAGACACAGGTGGGAGTGAGGGAGACACGAAAAGACAGAGACACAGGTGGGGGTGAGGGAGACACGAGGAGACAGAGACACAGGTGGGAGTGAGGTAGACACGAGGGGACAGAGACACAGGTGGGAGTGAGGGAGACACGAGGGGATAGAGACACAGGTGGGAGTGAGGGAGACACCAGGAGAGAGACACAGGTGGGAGTGAGGGAGACACCAAGAGAGAGACACAGATGGGAGTGAGGGAGACACCAGGAGAGAGACACAGATGGGAGTGAGGGAGACACCAGGAGAGAGACACAGATGGGAGTGAGGGAGACACCAGGAGAGAGACACAGATGGGAGTGAGGGAGACACCAGGAGAGAGACACAGTTGGGAATGAGGGAGACACCTGGAGACAGAGACACAGGTGGGAGTGAGGGAGACACCAGGAGACAGAGACACAGGTGGGAGAGAGGGAGACACCAGGAGAGAGACACAGATGGGAGTGGGGGAGACACCAGGAGAGAGACACAGATGGGAGTGGGGGAGACACCAGGAGACAGAGACACAGGTGGGAGTGGGGGAGACACCAGGAGAGAGACACAGATGGGAGTGGGGGAGACACCAGGAGAGAGACACAGGTGGGAGTGGGGGAGACACCAGGAGAGAGAGACACAGGTGGGAGTGAGGGAGACACCAGGAGAGAGACACAGGTGGGATTGTGGGAGACACCAGGAGAGAGACACAGGTGGGAGTGGGGGAGACACCAGGAGAGAGACACAGGTGGGAGTGGGGGAGACACCAGGAGATAGAGACACAGGTGGTAGTGAGGGAGACACCAGGAGAGAGACACAGGTGGGAGTGAGGGAGACACCAGGTGAGATACACAGGTGGGAGTGGGGGAGACACCAGGAGAGAGACACAGGTGGGAGTGAGGGAGACGCCAGGAGACAGAGACACAGGTGGGAGTGGGGGAGACACCAGGAGAGAGACACAGGTGGGAGTGAGGGAGACGGCAGGAGAGAGACACAGGTGGGAGTGAGGGAGACGCCAGGAGAGAGACACAGGTGGGAATGGGGGAGACACCAGGAGAGAGACACAGGTGGAAGTGAGGGAGACGCCAGGAGAGAGACACAGGTGGGAGTGAGGGAGACACGAGGGGACAGAGACACAGGTGGGAGTGAGGGAGACACCAGGAGAGAGACACAGGTGGGAGTGAGGGAGACACCGGGAGAGAGACACCAGGAGAGAGACACAGGTGGGAGTGAGGGAGACACGAGGGGACAGAGACACAGGTGGGAGTGAGGGAGACACGAGGGGACAGAGACACAGGTGGGAGTGAGGGAGACACCAGGAGACAGAGACACAGGTGGGAGTGAGGGAGACACGAGGGGACAGAGACACAGGTGGGAGTGAGGGAGACACGAGGGGACAGAGACACAGGTGGGAGTGGGGGAGACACCAGGACACAGAGACACAGGTGGGAGTGAGGGAGACGCCAGGAGAGAGACACAGGTGGGAATGAGGGACACACCGGGAGACAGAGACACAGGTGGGAGTGAGGGAGACACCAGGAGACAGAGACACAGGTGGGAGTGAGGGAGACACGAGGGGACAGAGACACAGGTGGGAGTGAGGGAGACACGAGGGGACAGAGACACAGGTGGGAGTGAGGGAGACACCAGGAGAGAGACACAGGTGGGAGTGAGGGAGACACGAGGGGACAGAGACACAGGTGGGAGTGAGGGAGACACCAAGAGAGAGACACAGATGGGAGTGAGGGAGACACCAGGAGAGAGACACAGATGGGAGTGAGGGAGACACCAGGAGAGAGACACAGATGGGAGTGAGGGAGACACCAGGAGAGAGACACAGATGGGAGTGAGGGAGACACCAGGAGAGAGACACAGTTGGGAATGAGGGAGACACCTGGAGACAGAGACACAGGTGGGAGTGAGGGAGACACCAGGAGACAGAGACACAGGTGGGAGTGAGGGAGACACCAGGAGAGAGACACAGATGGGAGTGGGGGAGACACCAGGAGAGAGACACAGATGGGAGTGGGGGAGACACCAGGAGACAGAGACACAGGTGGGAGTGGGGGAGACACCAGGAGAGAGACACAGATGGGAGTGGGGGAGACACCAGGAGAGAGACACAGGTGGGAGTGGGGGAGACACCAGGAGAGAGAGACACAGGTGGGAGTGAGGGAGACACCAGGAGAGAGACACAGGTGGGATTGGGGGAGACACCAGGAGAGATACACAGGTGGGAGTGGGGGAGACACCAGGAGAGAGACACAGGTGGGAGAGGGGGAGACACCAGGAGATAGAGACACAGGTGGGAGTGAGGGAGACACCAGGAGAGAGACACAGGTGGGAGTGAGGGAGACACCAGGTGAGAGACACAGGTGGGAGTGGGGGAGACACCAGGAGAGAGACACAGGTGGGAGTGAGGGAGACGCCAGGAGACAGGGACACAGGTGGGAGTGGGGGAGACACCAGGAGAGAGACACAGGTGGGAGTGAGGGAGACGGCAGGAGAGAGACACAGGTGGGAGTGAGGGAGACGCCAGGAGAGAGACACAGGTGGGAATGGGGGAGACACCAGGAGAGAGACACAGGTGGAAGTGAGGGAGACGCCAGGAGAGAGACACAGATGGGAGTGAGGGAGACACCAGGAGAGAGACACAGATGGGAGTGAGGGAGACACCAGGAGAGAGACACAGATGGGAGTGAGGGAGACACCAGGAGAGAGACACAGATGGGAGTGAGGGAGACACCAGGAGAGAGACACAGTTGGGAATGAGGGAGACACCTGGAGACAGAGACACAGGTGGGAGTGAGGGAGACACCAGGAGACAGACACAGGTGGGAGTGAGGGAGACACCAGGAGAGAGACACAGATGGGAGTGGGGGAGACACCAGGAGAGAGACACAGGTGGGAGTGAGGGAGACACCAGGAGAGAGACACAGGTGGGAGTGAGGGAGACACCAGGAGAGAGACACAGATGGGAGTGAGGGAGACACCAGGAGAGAGACACAGATGGGAGTGAGGGAGACACCAGGAGAGATACACAGATGGGAGTGAGGGAGACACCAGGAGAGAGACACAGGTGGGAATGAGGGAGACACCAGGAGAGAGACACAGGTGGGAGTGAGGGAGACACCAAGAGACAGAAACACAGGTGGGAGTGAGGGAGACACGAGGAGACATAGACACAGGTGGTAGTGAGGGAGACACGAGGAGACAGAGACACAGGTGGGAGTGAGGGAGACGCCAGGAGACAGAGACACAGGTGGGAGTGAGGGAGACACCAGGAGACAGACACAGGTGGGAGTGAGGGAGACACGAAAAGACAGAGACACAGGTGGGGGTGAGGGAGACACGAGGAGACAGAGACACAGGTGGGAGTGAGGTAGACACGAGGGGACAGAGACACAGGTGGGAGTGAGGGAGACACGAGGGGATAGAGACACAGGTGGGAGTGAGGGAGACACCAGGAGAGAGACACAGGTGGGAGTGAGGGAGACACCAAGAGAGAGACACAGATGGGAGTGAGGGAGACACCAGGAGAGAGACACAGATGGGAGTGAGGGAGACACCAGGAGAGAGACACAGATGGGAGTGAGGGAGACACCAGGAGAGAGACACAGATGGGAGTGAGGGAGACACCAGGAGAGAGACACAGTTGGGAATGAGGGAGACACGTGGAGACAGAGACACAGGTGGGATTGTGGGAGACACCAGGAGAGAGACACAGGTGGGAGTGGGGGAGACACCAGGAGAGAGACACAGGTGGGAGTGGGGGAGACACCAGGAGATAGAGACACAGGTGGGAGTGAGGGAGACACCAGGAGAGAGACACAGGTGGGAGTGAGGGAGACACCAGGTGAGAGAGACAGGTGGGAGTGGGGGAGACACCAGGAGAGAGACACAGGTGGGAGTGAGGGAGACGCCAGGAGACAGAGACACAGGTGGGAGTGGGGGAGACACCAGGAGAGAGACACAGGTGGGAGTGAGGGAGACGGCAGGAGAGAGACACAGGTGGGAGTGAGGGAGACGCCAGGAGAGATACACAGGTGGGAATGGGGGAGACACCAGGAGAGAGACACAGGTGGAAGTGAGGGAGACGCCAGGAGAGAGACACAGGTGGGAGTGAGGGAGACACGAGGGGACAGAGACACAGGTGGGAGTGAGGGAGACACCAGGAGAAAGACACAGGTGGGAGTGAGGGAGACACCGGGAGAGAGACACCAGGAGAGAGACACAGGTGGGAGTGAGGGAGACACGAGGGGACAGAGACACAGGTGGGAGTGAGGGAGACACGAGGGGACAGAGACACAGGTGGGAGTGAGGGAGACACCAGGAGACAGAGACACAGGTGGGAGTGAGGGAGACACGAGGGGACAGAGACACAGGTGGGAGTGAGGGAGACACGAGGGGACAGAGACACAGGTGGGAGTGGGGGAGACACCAGGACACAGAGACACAGGTGGGAGTGAGGGAGACGCCAGGAGAGAGACACAGGTGGGAATGAGGGACACACCGGGAGACAGAGACACAGGTGGGAGTGAGGGAGACACCAGGAGACAGAGACACAGGTGGGAGTGAGGGAGACACGAGGGGACAGAGACACAGGTGGGAGTGAGGGAGACACGATGGGACAGAGACACAGGTGGGAGTGAGGGAGACACCAGGAGAGAGACACAGGTGGGAGTGAGGGAGACACGAGGGGACAGAGACACAGGTGGGAGTGAGGGAGACACCAAGAGAGAGACACAGGTGGGAGTGAGGGAGACACGAAAAGACAGAGACACAGGTGGGGGTGAGGGAGACACGAGGAGACAGAGACACAGGTGGGAGTGAGGGAGACGCCAGGAGACAGAGACACAGGTGGGAGTGAGGGAGACACCAGGAGACAGACACAGGTGGGAGTGAGGGAGACACGAAAAGACAGAGACACAGGTGGGGGTGAGGGAGACACGAGGAGACAGAGACACAGGTGGGAGTGAGGTAGACACGAGGGGACAGAGACACAGGTGGGAGTGAGGGAGACACGAGGGGATAGAGACACAGGTGGGAGTGAGGGAGACACCAGGAGAGAGACACAGGTGGGAGTGAGGGAGACACCAAGAGAGAGACACAGATGGGAGTGAGGGAGACACCAGGAGAGAGACACAGATGGGAGTGAGGGAGACACCAGGAGAGAGACACAGATGGGAGTGAGGGAGACACCAGGAGAGAGACACAGATGGGAGTGAGGGAGACACCAGGAGAGAGACACAGTTGGGAATGAGGGAGACACGTGGAGACAGAGACACAGGTGGGATTGTGGGAGACACCAGGAGAGAGACACAGGTGGGAGTGGGGGAGACACCAGGAGAGAGACACAGGTGGGAGTGGGGGAGACACCAGGAGATAGAGACACAGGTGGGAGTGAGGGAGACACCAGGAGAGAGACACAGGTGGGAGTGAGGGAGACACCAGGTGAGAGACACAGGTGGGAGTGGGGGAGACACCAGGAGAGAGACACAGGTGGGAGTGAGGGAGACGCCAGGAGACAGAGACACAGGTGGGAGTGGGGGAGACACCAGGAGAGAGACACAGGTGGGAGTGAGGGAGACGGCAGGAGAGAGACACAGGTGGGAGTGAGGGAGACGCCAGGAGAGAGACACAGGTGGGAATGGGGGAGACACCAGGAGAGAGACACAGGTGGAAGTGAGGGAGACGCCAGGAGAGAGACACAGGTGGGAGTGAGGGAGACACGAGGGGACAGAGACACAGGTGGGAGTGAGGGAGACACCAGGAGAGAGACACAGGTGGGAGTGAGGGAGACACCGGGAGAGAGACACCAGGAGAGAGACACAGGTGGGAGTGAGGGAGACACGAGGGGACAGAGACACAGGTGGGAGTGAGGGAGACACGAGGGGACAGAGACACAGGTGGGAGTGAGGGAGACACCAGGAGACAGAGACACAGGTGGGAGTGAGGGAGACACGAGGGGACAGAGACACAGGTGGGAGTGAGGGAGACACGAGGGGACAGAGACACAGGTGGGAGTGGGGGAGACACCAGGACACAGAGACACAGGTGGGAGTGAGGGAGACGCCAGGAGAGAGACACAGGTGGGAATGAGGGACACACCGGGAGACAGAGACACAGGTGGGAGTGAGGGAGACACCAGGAGACAGAGACACAGGTGGGAGTGAGGGAGACACGAGGGGACAGAGACACAGGTGGGAGTGAGGGAGACACGATGGGACAGAGACACAGGTGGGAGTGAGGGAGACACCAGGAGAGAGACACAGGTGGGAGTGAGGGAGACACGAGGGGACAGAGACACAGGTGGGAGTGAGGGAGACACCAAGAGAGAGACACAGATGGGAGTGAGGGAGACACCAGGAGAGAGACACAGATGGGAGTGAGGGAGACACCAGGAGAGAGACACAGATGGGAGTGAGGGAGACACCAGGAGAGAGACACAGAAGGGAGTGAGGGAGACACCAGGAGAGAGACACAGTTGGGAATGAGGGAGACACCTGGAGACAGAGACACAGGTGGGAGTGAGGGAGACACCAGGAGACAGAGACACAGGTGGGAGTGAGGGAGACACCAGGAGAGAGACACAGATGGGAGTGGGGGAGACACCAGGAGAGAGACACAGATGGGAGTGGGGGAGACACCAGGAGACAGAGACACAGGTGGGAGTGGGGGAGACACCAGGAGAGAGACACAGATGGGAGTGGGGGAGACACCAGGAGAGAGACACAGGTGGGAGTGGGGGAGACACCAGGAGAGAGAGACACAGGTGGGAGTGAGGGAGACACCAGGAGAGAGACACAGGTGGGATTGGGGGAGACACCAGGAGAGAGACACAGGTGGGAGTGGGGGAGACACCAGGAGAGAGACACAGGTGGGAGTGGGGGAGACACCAGGAGATAGAGACACAGGTGGGAGTGAGGGAGACACCAGGAGAGAGACACAGGTGGGAGTGAGGGAGACACGAGGTGAGAGACACAGGTGGGAGTGGGGGAGACACCAGGAGAGAGACACAGGTGGGAGTGAGGGAGACGCCAGGAGACAGAGACACAGGTGGGAGTGGGGGAGACACCAGGAGAGAGACACAGGTGGGAGTGAGGGAGACGGCAGGAGAGAGACACAGGTGGGAGTGAGGGAGACGCCAGGAGAGAGACACAGGTGGGAATGGGGGAGACACCAGGAGAGAGACACAGGTGGAAGTGAGGGAGACGCCAGGAGAGAGACACAGGTGGGAGTGAGGGAGACACGAGGGGACAGAGACACAGGTGGGAGTGAGGGAGACACCAGGAGAGAGACACAGGTGGGAGTGAGGGAGACACCGGGAGAGAGACACAGGTGGGAGTGAGGGAGACACCAGGAGAGAGACACAGGTGGGAGTGAGGGAGACACGAGGGGACAGAGACACAGGTGGGAGTGAGGGAGACACGAGGGGACAGAGACACAGGTGGGAGTGAGGGAGACACCAGGAGACAGAGACACAGGTGGGAGTGAGGGAGACACGAGGGGACAGAGACACAGGTGGGAGTGAGGGAGACACGAGGGGACAGAGACACAGGTGGGAGTGGGGGAGACACCAGGACACAGAGACACAGGTGGGAGTGAGGGAGACGCCAGGAGAGAGACACAGGTGGGAATGAGGGAGACACCGGGAGACAGAGACACAGGTGGGAGTGAGGGAGACACCAGGAGACAGAGACACAGGTGGGAGTGAGGGAGACACGAGGGGACAGAGACACAGGTGGGAGTGAGGGAGACACCAGGAGAGAGACACAGGTGGGAGTGAGGGAGACACGAAGGGACAGAGACACAGGTGGGAGTGGGGGAGACACGAGGATACAGAGACACAGGTGGGAGTGAGGGATACACCAAGAGACAGAGACACAGGTGGGAGTGAGGGAGACACGAAGGGACAGAGACACAGGTGGGAGTGGGGGAGACACGAGGAGACAGAAACACAGGTGGGAGTGATGGAGACACGAAGGGACAGAGATACAGGTGGGAGTGGGGGAGACACGAGGAGACAGAGACACAGGTGGGAGTGAGGGAGACACCAGGAGACAGAGACACAGGTGGGAGTGAGGGAGACACGAGGAAACAGAGACACAGGTGGGAGTGAGGGAGACACCAGGAGAGAGACACAGGTGAGAGTGAGGGAGACACCAGGAGACAGACACAGGTGGGAGTGAGGGAGACACGAGGGGACAGAGACACAGGTGGGAGTGAGGGAGACACGACGGGACAGAGACACAGGTGGGAGTGGGGGAGACACGAGGAGACAGAGACACAGGTGGGAGTGAGGGAGACACCAGGAGACAGACACAGGTGGGAGTGAGGGAGACACGAGGGGACAGAGACACAGATGGGAGTGAGGGAGACGCCAGGAGACAGACACAGGTGGGAGTGAGGGAGACACGAGGGGACAGAGACACAGGTGGGAGTGAGGGAGACACGAAGGGACAGAGACACAGGTGGGAGTGAGGGAGACACCAGGAGAGAGACACAGGTGGGAGTGAGGGAGACACGAGGGGACAGAGACACAGGTGGGAGTGAGGGAGACACGACGGGACAGAGACACAGGTGGGAGTGGGGGAGACACGAGGAGACAGAGACACAGGTGGGAGTGAGGGAGACACCAGGAGACAGACACAGGTGGGAGTGAGGGAGACACGAGGGGACAGAGACACAGATGGGAGTGAGGGAGACGCCAAGAGACAGACACAGGTGGGAGTGAGGGAGACACGAGGGGACAGAGACACAGGTGGGAGTGAGGGAGACACGAAGGGACAGAGACACAGGTGGGAGTGAGGGAGACACCAGGAGAGAGACACAGGTGGGAGTGAGGGAGACACGAGGGGACAGAGACACAGGTGGGAGTGAGGGAGACACGAGGGGACAGAGACACAGGTGGGAGTGAGGGAGACACCAGGAGACAGAGACACAGGTGAGAGTGAGGGAGACACGAGGGGACAGAGTCACAGGTGGGAGTGAGGGAGACACGAGGGGACAGAGACACAGGTGGGAGTGAGGGAGACACCAGGAGACAGAGACACAGGTGGGAGTGAGGGAGACACGAGGATACAGAAACACAGGTGGGAGTGAGGGAGACACGAGGGGACGGAGACACAGGTGGGAGTGGGGGAGACACCAGGACACAGAGACACAGGTGGGAGTGAGGGAGACGCCAGGAGAGAGACACAGGTGGGAATGAGGGAGACACCGGGAGACAGAGACACAGGTGGGAGTGAGGGAGACACCAGGAGACAGAGACACAGGTGGGAGTGAGGGAGACACGAGGGGACAGAGACACAGGTGGGAGTGAGGGAGACACGAGGGGACAGAGACACAGGTGGGAGTGAGGGAGACACCAGGAGAGATACACAGGTGGGAGTGAGGGAGACACGAGGGGACAGAGACACAGGTGGGAGTGAGGGAGACACCAGGAGAGAGACACAGGTGGGAGTGAGGGAGACACGAGGGGACAGAGACACAGGTGGGAGTGAGGGAGACACGAAGGGACAGAGACACAGGTGGGAGTGGGGGAGACACGAAGGGACAGAGACACAGGTGGGAGTGAGGGAGACACCAGGAGAGAGACACAGGTGGGAGTGAGGGAGACACGAGGGGACAGAGACACAGGTGGGAGTGAGGGAGACACGAGGGGACAGAGACACAGGTGGGAGTGAGGGAGACACCAGGAGACAGAGACACAGGTGGGAGTGAGGGAGACACGAGGGGACAGAGTCACAGGTGGGAGTGAGGGAGACACGAGGGGACAGAGACACAGGTGGGAGTGAGGGAGACACCATGAGACAGAGACACAGGTGGGAGTGAGGGAGACACGAGGGGACAGAGACACAGGTGGGAGTGAGGGAGACGCCAGGAGAGAGACACAGGTGGGAATGAGGGAGACACCGGGAGACAGAGACACAGGTGGGAGTGAGGGAGACACCAGGAGACAGAGACACAGGTGGGAGTGAGGGAGACACGAGGGGACAGAGACACAGGTGGGAGTGAGGGAGACACGAGGGGACAGAGACACAGGTGGGAGTGAGGGAGACACCAGGAGAGAGACACAGGTGGGAGTGAGGGAGACACGAGGGGACAGAGACACAGGTGGGAGTGAGGGAGACACCAGGAGAGAGACACAGGTGGGAGTGAGGGAGACACGAAGGGACAGAGACACAGGTGGGAGTGGGGGAGACACGAGGAGACAGAAACACAGGTGGGAGTGAGGGAGACACGAAGGGACAGAGATACAGGTGGGAGTGAGGGAGACACGAGGAGACAGAGACACAGGTGGGAGTGAGGGAGACACCAGGAGACAGAGACACAGGTGGGAGTGAGGGAGACACGAGGAGACAGAGACACAGGTGGGAGTGAGGGAGACACCAGGAGAGAGACACAGGTGGGAGTGAGGGAGACACCAGGAGACAGACACAGGTGGGAGTGAGGGAGACCCGAGGGGACAGAGACACAGGTGGGAGTGAGGGAGACACGACGGGACAGAGACACAGGTGGGAGTGGGGGAGACACGAGGAGACAGAGACACAGGTGGGAGTGAGGGAGACACGAGGGGACAGAGACACAGGTGGGAGTGAGGGAGACACCAGGAGAGAGACACAGGTGGGAGTGAGGGAGACACGAGGGGACAGAGACACAGGTGGGAGTGAGGGAGACACCAGGAGAGAGACACAGGTGGGAGTGAGGGAGACACGAGGGGACAGAGACACAGGTGGGAGTGAGGGAGACACGAGGGGACAGAGACACAGGTGGGAGTGAGGGAGACACCATGAGACAGAGACACAGGTGGGAGTGAGGGAGACACGAGGGGACAGAGACACAGGTGGGAGTGAGGGAGACGCCAGGAGAGAGACACAGGTGGGAATGAGGGAGACACCGGGAGACAGAGACACAGGTGGGAGTGAGGGAGACACCAGGAGACAGAGACACAGGTGGGAGTGAGGGAGACACGAGGGGACAGAGACACAGGTGGGAGTGAGGGAGACACGAGGGGACAGAGACACAGGTGGGAGTGAGGGAGACACCAGGAGAGAGACACAGGTGGGAGTGAGGGAGACACGAGGGGACAGAGACACAGGTGGGAGTGAGGGAGACACCAGGAGAGAGACACAGGTGGGAGTGAGGGAGACACGAAGGGACAGAGACACAGGTGGGAGTGGGGGAGACACGAGGAGACAGAAACACAGGTGGGAGTGAGGGAGACACGAAGGGACAGAGATACAGGTGGGAGTGAGGGAGACACGAGGAGACAGAGACACAGGTGGGAGTGAGGGAGACACCAGGAGACAGAGACACAGGTGGGAGTGAGGGAGACACGAGGAGACAGAGACACAGGTGGGAGTGAGGGAGACACCAGGAGAGAGACACAGGTGGGAGTGAGGGAGACACCAGGAGACAGACACAGGTGGGAGTGAGGGAGACCCGAGGGGACAGAGACACAGGTGGGAGTGAGGGAGACACGACGGGACAGAGACACAGGTGGGAGTGGGGGAGACACGAGGAGACAGAGACACAGGTGGGAGTGAGGGAGACACGAGGGGACAGAGACACAG
This sequence comes from Lampetra planeri, assembly GCF_965212315.1. Lineage (NCBI taxonomy): Eukaryota > Metazoa > Chordata > Hyperoartia > Petromyzontiformes > Petromyzontidae > Lampetra > Lampetra planeri. The sequence continues at coordinate 443,915 of NC_136168.1, forward strand.
GTGGGAGTGAGGGAGACACCAGGAGAGAGACACAGGTGGGAGTGAGGGAGACACGAGGGGACAGAGACACAGGTGGGAGTGAGGGAGACACCAGGAGAGAGACACAGGTGGGAGTGAGGGAGACACGAGGGGACAGAGACACAGGTGGGAGTGAGGGAGACACCAGGAGAGAGACACAGGTGGGAGTGAGGGAGACACGAGGGGACAGAGACACAGGTGGGAGTGAGGGAGACACGAAGGGACAGAGACACAGGTGGGAGTGGGGGAGACACGAAGGGACAGAGACACAGGTGGGAGTGAGGGAGACACCAGGAGAGAGACACAGGTGGGAGTGAGGGAGACACGAGGGGACAGAGACACAGGTGGGAGTGAGGGAGACACCAGGAGAGAGACACAGGTGGGAGTGAGGGAGACACGAGGAGACAGAAACACAGGTGGGAGTGAGGGAGACACGAGGGGACAGAGACACAGGTGGGAGTGAGGGAGACACGAGGGGACAGAGACACAGGTGGGAGTGAGGGAGACACCAGGAGAGATACACAGGTGGGAGTGAGGGAGGCACCGGGAGACAGAGACACAGGTGGGAGTGAGGGAGACACCAGGAGACAGAGACACAGGTGGGAGTGAGGGAGACACGAGGGGACAGAGACACAGGTGGGAGTGAGGGAGACACGAGGGGACAGAGACACAGGTGGGAGTGAGGGAGACACCAGGAGAGATACACAGGTGGGAGTGAGGGAGACACGAGGGGACAGAGACACAGGTGGGAGTGAGGGAGACACCAGGAGAGAGACACAGGTGGGAGTGAGGGAGACACGAGGGGACAGAGACACAGGTGGGAGTGAGGGAGACACGAAGGGACAGAGACACAGGTGGGAGTGGGGGAGACACCAGGACACAGAGACACAGGTGGGAGTGAGGGAGACGCCAGGAGAGAGACACAGGTGGGAATGAGGGAGACACCGGGAGACAGAGACACAGGTGGGAGTGAGGGAGACACCAGGAGACAGAGACACAGGTGGGAGTGAGGGAGACACGAGGGGACAGAGACACAGGTGGGAGTGAGGGAGACACGAGGGGACAGAGACACAGGTGGGAGTGAGGGAGACACCAGGAGAGATACACAGGTGGGAGTGAGGGAGACACGAGGGGACAGAGACACAGGTGGGAGTGAGGGAGACACCAGGAGAGAGACACAGGTGGGAGTGAGGGAGACACGAGGGGACAGAGACACAGGTGGGAGTGAGGGAGACACGAAGGGACAGAGACACAGGTGGGAGTGGGGGAGACACGAAGGGACAGAGACACAGGTGGGAGTGAGGGAGACACCAGGAGAGAGACACAGGTGGGAGTGAGGGAGACACGAGGGGACAGAGACACAGGTGGGAGTGAGGGAGACACGAGGGGACAGAGACACAGGTGGGAGTGAGGGAGACACCAGGAGACAGAGACACAGGTGGGAGTGAGGGAGACACGAGGGGACAGAGTCACAGGTGGGAGTGAGGGAGACACGAGGGGACAGAGACACAGGTGGGAGTGAGGGAGACACCATGAGACAGAGACACAGGTGGGAGTGAGGGAGACACGAGGGGACAGAGACACAGGTGGGAGTGAGGGAGACGCCAGGAGAGAGACACAGGTGGGAATGAGGGAGACACCGGGAGACAGAGACACAGGTGGGAGTGAGGGAGACACCAGGAGACAGAGACACAGGTGGGAGTGAGGGAGACACGAGGGGACAGAGACACAGGTGGGAGTGAGGGAGACACGAGGGGACAGAGACACAGGTGGGAGTGAGGGAGACACCAGGAGAGATACACAGGTGGGAGTGAGGGAGACACGAGGGGACAGAGACACAGGTGGGAGTGAGGGAGACACCAGGAGAGAGACACAGGTGGGAGTGGGGGAGACACGAAGGGACAGAGACACAGGTGGGAGTGAGGGAGACACCAGGAGAGAGACACAGGTGGGAGTGAGGGAGACACGAGGGGACAGAGACACAGGTGGGAGTGAGGGAGACACGAGGGGACAGAGACACAGGTGGGAGTGAGGGAGACACCAGGAGACAGAGACACAGGTGGGAGTGAGGGAGACACGAGGGGACAGAGTCACAGGTGGGAGTGAGGGAGACACGAGGGGACAGAGACACAGGTGGGAGTGAGGGAGACACCATGAGACAGAGACACAGGTGGGAGTGAGGGAGACACGAGGGGACAGAGACACAGGTGGGAGTGAGGGAGACGCCAGGAGAGAGACACAGGTGGGAATGAGGGAGACACCGGGAGACAGAGACACAGGTGGGAGTGAGGGAGACACCAGGAGACAGAGACACAGGTGGGAGTGAGGGAGACACGAGGGGACAGAGACACAGGTGGGAGTGAGGGAGACACGAGGGGACAGAGACACAGGTGGGAGTGAGGGAGACACCAGGAGAGAGACACAGGTGGGAGTGAGGGAGACACGAGGGGACAGAGACACAGGTGGGAGTGAGGGAGACACCAGGAGAGAGACACAGGTGGGAGTGAGGGAGACACGAAGGGACAGAGAGACACAGGTGGGAGTGGGGGAGACACGAGGAGACAGAAACACAGGTGGGAGTGAGGGAGACACGAAGGGACAGAGATACAGGTGGGAGTGGGGGAGACACGAGGAGACAGAGACACAGGTGGGAGTGAGGGAGACACCAGGAGACAGAGACACAGGTGGGAGTGAGGGAGACACGAGGAGACAGAGACACAGGTGGGAGTGAGGGAGACACCAGGAGAGAGACACAGGTGGGAGTGAGGGAGACACCAGGAGACAGACACAGGTGGGAGTGAGGGAGACCCGAGGGGACAGAGACACAGGTGGGAGTGAGGGAGACACGACGGGACAAAGACACAGGTGGGAGTGGGGGAGACACGAGGAGACAGAGACACAGGTGGGAGTGAGGGAGACACGAGGGGACAGAGACACAGGTGGGAGTGAGGGAGACACCAGGAGAGAGACACAGGTGGGAGTGAGGGAGACACGAGGGGACAGAGACACAGGTGGGAGTGAGGGAGACACCAGGAGAGAGACACAGGTGGGAGTGAGGGAGACACGAGGGGACAGAGACACAGGTGGGAGTGAGGGAGACACCAGGAGAGAGACACAGGTGGGAGTGAGGGAGACACGAGGGGACAGAGACACAGGTGGGAGTGAGGGAGACACGAAGGGACAGAGACACAGGTGGGAGTGGGGGAGACACGAAGGGACAGAGACACAGGTGGGAGTGAGGGAGACACCAGGAGAGAGACACAGGTGGGAGTGAGGGAGACACGAGGGGACAGAGACACAGGTGGGAGTGAGGGAGACACGAGGGGACAGAGACACAGGTGGGAGTGAGGGAGACACGAGGGGACAGAGTCACAGGTGGGAGTGAGGGAGACACGAGGGGACAGAGACACAGGTGGGAGTGAGGGAGACACCAGGATACAGAGACACAGGTGGGAGTGAGGGAGACACGAGGGGACAGAGTCACAGGTGGGAGTGAGGGAGACACGAGGGGACAGAGACACAGGTGGGAGTGAGGGAGACACGAGGGGACAGAGACACAGGTGGGAGTGAGGGAGACACGAGGGGACAGAGACACAGGTGGGAGTGAGGGAGACGCCAGGACAGAGTCACAGGTGGGAGTGAGGGAGACACGAGGGGACAGAGACACAGGTGGGAGTGAGGGAGACACCAGGATACAGAGACACAGGTGGGAGTGAGGGAGACACGAGGGGACAGAGTCACAGGTGGGAGTGAGGGAGACACGAGGGGACAGAGACACAGGTGGGAGTGAGGGAGACACCATGAGACAGAGACACAGGTGGGAGTGAGGGAGACACGAGGGGACAGAGACACAGGTGGGAGTGAGGGAGACGCCAGGAGAGAGACACAGGTGGGAATGAGGGAGACACCGGGAGACAGAGACACAGGTGGGAGTGAGGGAGACACCAGGAGACAGAGACACAGGTGGGAGTGAGGGAGACACGAGGGGACAGAGACACAGGTGGGAGTAAGGGAGACACGAGGGGACAGAGACACAGGTGGGAGTGAGGGAGACACCAGGAGAGAAACACAGGTGGGAGTGAGGGAGACACGAGGGGACAGAGACACAGGTGGGAGTGAGGGAGACACCAGGAGAGAGACACAGGTGGGAGTGAGGGAGACACGAAGGGACAGAGACACAGGTGGGAGTGGGGGAGACACGAGGAGACAGAAACACAGGTGGGAGTGAGGGAGACACGAAGGGACAGAGATACAGGTGGGAGTGGGGGAGACACGAGGAGACAGAGACACAGGTGGGAGTGAGGTAGACACCAGGAGACAGAGACACAGGTGGGAGTGAGGGAGACACGAGGAGACAGAGACACAGGTGGGAGTGAGGGAGACACCAGGAGAGAGACACAGGTGGGAGTGAGGGAGACACCAGGAGACAGACACAGGTGGGAGTGAGGGAGACACGAGGGGACAGAGACACAGGTGGGAGTGAGGGAGACACGACGGGACAGAGACACAGGTGGGAGTGGGGGAGACACGAGGAGACAGAGACACAAGTGGGAGTGAGGGAGACACCAGGAGACAGACACAGGTGGGAGTGAGGGAGACACGAGGGGACAGAGACACAGATGGGAGTGAGGGAGACGCCAGGAGACAGACACAGGTGGGAGTGAGGGAGACACGAAGGGACAGAGACACAGGTGGGAGTGAGGGAGACACGAAGGGACAGAGACACAGGTGGGAGTGGGGGAGACACGAGGAGACAGAGACACAGGTGGGAGTGAGGGAGACACTGGGAGAGAGACACAGGTGGGAGTGAGGGAAATGTGGACGAGTTGAAGCAGAGAAGCCGTCAAGCATTCCATGCTGTGTTTCTCTCTTTCTCTCTCTCTCTCATGGGATAACACCAAGTCTACCGACTGGCTCTGCCGACGTCCCCGTGGGTTCTAAACAGGCAACCTTCAAGTTGGATTTTCTGAGCACGCATTCCACAACGAAACTACACACTTGGCTGTAGAAGTGTACGGAATGTGTGGAGAATATATATTTGCAGGGAGCAAATATTCTGCATTGATTCCATAAAATAAGAGCCGTTAGACAGATAATGGTTTGGAGCAGAAGTTGGGCGACAGATGGTATATTATTTTTATTCTTTGGTTCTTTCGGTAAAGTCACGTAGGTATAAAATAAAAGAAATCACGACGTTTCGAACGCAACACAACCGGTCGTCCTCAGGCGGAAAAAAATATAATCCAGCAGTGGAACTGCTGAACCAGCAAGAGAGCAGTTACAACAAGGTTATATATGTGGCGATGGGCAAGCAAGCGGGGTCTGAGCTGGAAAGGAATTCCATCCACGGACACAGGCACGTCAGTTGTGTTAATGAGGGAGATTAGAGAGAGAGGGATTAGGGAGGGAGATTAGCATGAATGAGATTCCGTCGCCGCATAAGAGTATCATGCCCGCATATGTGCACAACAGCAGTGTTAATGAGAGATTAGCACCATGAGAGTGCAATCCAAAGGACGTGAACATGAGTGTGCACTCCAAAGAGTATGTGAGCCTGAAAGGTAGAATCCAAAGGACACGTGAGCATGAAAGGTGCAATCCAAAGGGCATGTGAGCATGAGAGTGCAATCCAAAGGACATGTGAGAGATCTAAGAAAGAGGCATAGAGAGAGACACAGAGAGTTAGAAATAACAACTAACATAAGCAGGTGGGATGGAAACATCACAGTGAGTTAAGACTTTACCTGGTTAATAACGTCCTTCCAATAATTGCTCAGTTTGTACCCATCCTTTCGGTTGAAGTTGTGTCTGTGTTTATATATCTGGATGGCTTCATGAACAAATCTCTGAAGGTAGCCGGTAGGTTTGCAGAGTACCTCCGTCTTGGAAAAATAAATTTCGTGTGAGCCCACAATGTTAAAACAATGATCAGCAACGGCAGAGGTATTGGTCCTACCGTGTTTCAGATCTGCCTTGTGTTCACAAACGCGGTCTGAGACATGTCGTTTCGTTTCCCCAATGTAACTGCTGCCAGAACCACCCGACACAGCCAATTAGTAAGGTTTGTCACGTATCTGGCTGTCGCCTGATGAAGCTAGTTTTAATTACTGGCGAAAGGTCGTACTCAGATTGTAAATCTTGTGGCTTAGCTCTCCAACACACTGGTGTGCTGTACTAGTAACGCATTGGCATGTTCTGTTTATGTGACAAACCTTACTAATTGGCTGTGTTGGGTGGTGGCGATCTAATTTTAAAAAGCCTGTATTATAAACTAAACCTGTAGCCCCGCAGAGTTATCACATCGCCTAAGACCCGAGTACAGTCTGCTCTCCTATAACGCGGTGGTTGTTGCATTCCTCAAGAACACCGCTTTATGAAAAAATGTCGTTATAATAAATATTATATATTATAGGGATAAAGCATGGTCCGCGATAACACGTGAGATGCATAACGCAGGCTGAACAAAGATTTAGGCACTTGGGTAGCATCTAGAAGCATCCCAATGCCTTGTGCGATGCTATGCCGAGGCAACCGTACAACCGCTTATTCCTACTCGCATGATGTAGTTCTGTTCACTCAATCGTGTTATATATCCAATTCATCTCCGCGTTATAAAAAATGTGTTTCCCAATGCATTCATTGCGTTATGTCCAATTCAAGTTATGAAAACAACATACGTGATAGGAGAACAGACCGTATACGAGGCTTGCGTGATGCCAGTCCTACTCCACGGCGCTGAGACGCAGACTCGCCTGCAGTCTCAAACAGGCCGCAGCTTCCAGGCATCAGATGGTTCGACTTTGTTCGCAACACCGAAGCCTAGGCAAGGCGCTGGTCATTCTGCCGTCAAACCACAATGTCCACTCAAGCCACCTCTGTCTTGTTTGGCCACATCGCACGGATGTAGGGACAGTGCTCCAGCACACTGTGGACCTGTTAGTAAACATCCAGGCAAGAGTGGCTTGCGATCGTCTCCATCAGCGCACCGTCCAGATGGCTGCTAAAGGGTCCCATGGGGTTCGTCAAATCTATCGTGATCCCGGCCTAACGTTGCAGGCCTTCTACGACAAACCTGCGTTGGATTGCACGATCTTTCTGTATAGTGAATAATGCATGACATTATTCACTATACAGAAAGCAAAGAAGTCGGTGCAATGCGACCGCAGAAAGAGACAGCAAGAACATGCAAACTCCAAATATACAGCAGGCGTCAGGGTTGGGATCAAACCCACAACCTCCTATATACCAGGCAAGCTAGTTAACATCTCCTAGCCACCGTGTTTATCAGGCAAAAAAAAACCTATGTGTTAAATTCGGCTCTGAATTCTTAGCCGAGGATATTCACTGATGGGCCCCATACACCAGGATGGCGAGAACCCTGGCAGGCACAGCCACTCACGGTCACTCACGGCCACGCACGGCCACTCACGGCCACTCATGGTCACTCACGGTCACTCACGGTCACTCACGGCCACTCACAGTCACTCATGGTCACTCACGGCCACTCACGGTCACTCACGGCCACTCATGGTCACTCACGGTCACTCACAGCCACTCACAGTCACTCATGGTCACTCACGCCACTCACGGTCGCTCACGGCCACGCACGGTCACTCACGGCCACTCACGGCACTCACGGCCACTCACAGCCACTCACGGTCACTCACGGTCACTCACGGCCACTCACAGTCACTCACGGCCTCTCACGGTCACTCACAGTCACTCACGGCCACGCACGGTCACTCACAGCCACTCACGGTCACTCACGGTCACTCATGGCCACGCACGGTCACTCACGGTCACTCACCTCTTTGCGCGCAGCTGCTGGTTCTCAGTGCTCAGCGAGTGCAGCTTTTTGGCGAAGAACACGATGAGCATGAAGATGAGGAAGAGCACAAGCAGAGCGGTGCCCACCGCCACGCATCCCACCTGGAAGTCCGTCACCACCGACTGGCACCGGGCGCCCTTGTACCAGCTGTACTCCTGTGCTGAGCACCTGTGAGGGCGGGACAACGCACACATTCCCCTGTGTGTACATATGTAAGTGTTTATGTATGTTGAACTTCTTTTGCACTGTACGTAGCCAACCGTGCTAATCGGAGTATAAAAGTGCATAGCTCCAGTGATTTCCTAATATCGGAAGAAAGAGCGTTCCAGACGGCCACGGAAGCGCATCCGAAAGCACGTGATGCAGTGACCGTCTTTGTTCGATGGCCAGCTAATGGTCGTACCGTTTCTTTCACAATTTATTGCTTAAAGTGCTGTAGTTACCAGTTTTATGAGGTCAATCTTTAATGAATATTTTCAGTGTTAGTTTTAATGAAAAAATATTTGTGTTTGCTGTAATTTGCAAACTGATTAAACTTAAGACCTCCGTAAGCCTTTGCCATCTATTACAGTCTTGTGATGCAACAATTCATCTAACTGCTGCACAGAAGCCATCACTTTACAGTGGGCATGTCCTCAGCCTATTTCCATCTTTGGCTGTCATTCTTTATCGGGGATGATGCGTGGCGATTTCATTAATTTGGCTACGTCGGGTAGTGAAGGGCTATATGACAGGATAATTGTTCAGATCATTTTGAAGTCTCCAAAACATATATATTAAGAATCAGCCTTATTATACAATGATTATTAAAAACTATGAAAATAATTGATAGCTCAACGAAGTGGCTTATCATGTGGAAATGTATAGCAGCCAAACACTCTATACATGTTGATTCTAAATGTGGCGGGAAAAATCAGACGACCCGGAGAAAAATCCACGCAACCATGGGGAGAGACATGCAAACTCCAAAAATACAGCAGGCGTCAGGGTTGTGATCGAACCCACCACCTCCTGTATACCAGGCGAAGTGGTTAACATCTCGCCAAAGTGTTTATCAGGCAACCATAATATTGTTAGCAAAAAACCTCCGTATTAAATCAGGCTCTGTATCAATTAGCTGCTTATTGGTGCCCCCTGAGCTACTGGGGACCCGAAGCTTTTGCCAAGTTGGTTCACGGCTGAGCGCCGCCACTGCTTCTGCCATGCGTGATTCTATTGTCACAAACAAGGCTTAAGGATCCATTCAAGAGTTGATTCTTGCCTTGTTTGCACTGCCTCATCTTGTACCATCTGTTCAGTTGGTTATATCGATACTGTCTAGTTTCTACTGTATTGTGTGCACTTTATATACGGTCTACCTTGTCTCTATCGCTTCTCACGTCTGCATGGTCTTGTCTGTACGGTCTCGCTTGTATCGTCCCATATGTACAATACTGGTTGTGTACTATCTGTCTTGTCTGCGTCGTCTTGCCTCTACCATCCACCTCGTTAATTCTGTGCAGGCAGTAGCACAGTTACGTGTCATGCACACACACACATTGACTGAGAGTGCAATAAAGGCAGCACAACACGTTTGTTATAGGGGCTCTCAATAACTTCACACCAGTGTGTCGAGTTGTTTCAAAGTATCCGTAAGTATGAGGCCACGTTCATATCCATTGATGGCCATGAGCCAGTGGTGAAAATAACGTTCCCATGACAAGGGCCAGTCTCTACATAGGACAACCGCCACCCACAATGGTACTCAGTTTACCCACTCACAAACTAAACAATGATTTATGTTACCAGGTAAGGCCCACTGAGCGATGTAGCTCTTTTTCAGAAGCGACCTGGCTATCACAAATGATCGCTCAACAAAGTGCCTTATTATAATGTGGAAATGTATAGCAGCCAAATACTCTAAACGCGTGACGTTGATTCTAAATGGAGGGAGAAAATACGGAGGACCTGGAGAAAAATCCCCGCGACCACGGGGAGAGCATGCAAACTCCAAATACAGGCATATAGGCGTTAGGGACGGGATCAAACCAACGACCTGATGTATACCAGGCGAAGTAGTTAACATCTCGCTACCATGGCACCATTTTGGAAGGACAAGAGGCTGAATTTTAGACATGACTGGGATTTGAACTTGTAACATTGCATTTTAAGTTATTTATCCGTAATGCAACCAGGCAACTGTACAAGTGTGTTTACCAATAAGGTACAATGGATGATAACAATGTAATAAAGGTATGCCTATGCCCACAAATTAACATTATAGTACTCAGACTAGGCCACAATGGCAGATTGGAAGCCCTGTTGATCTAAAATGTAAATGTCTCAACTCCCACAAAAATGTATTATTTTTGGGCCAAACTATCACGAGACAATTCTCAGTGCACAGCCGATAATGACAAGTAGTGATCAAATTCAAAGCATCTCAATTGATTTGCAATGGGCTGGCACAATTTGTATTCACCTGCATATGGCTCCCAGGTTTTCCACCAAATAGCAGCGGCCATTGTTGTAGCAATAGTGGGGCGTCGTTGCGCACACCGAGATGCAGGAGGCGTTGTGTGGAGCGTAGCCCGGCCTGCACTTCCTCACTCCGTCCACCAGCTCAAACGAGCTCGCAGCATCCGACGCTGCCACAGCCTTGCCCTTCGACTTGGCCTCGTCCCAAGGTGCGATAGTGTCCACCGGGCCGCTGCTGCTGGAGATCTGTGACGTTGTTGGCTCCGCGCTCAGGCTTCCATCTCCGTAGGTTAAATTATTAACGTCACCGTAATCATCGTCGTCGTCGTTGATCGCTGCTGGTCCTCTCGTTATCGGTGGAGCAAGTTCTTCCGCTTCAGGAGTCCTGGGCTGCATGTCCGTCACAGTAGTCACGAACCACGATTCCCTTGACTCCTCAAGGTCTGGGTCGGCAGTGGATCGCCGGCTCCAGTAACTGTCACTGTCCTTACTTGAATCTTCCAGCTGAAGTGTCCCTTTGCTGTCAACGCCATCATATATCTCACCGGTGTCGCCAAAGTCAGCATATGTCTCAGATGAGTTCCCAACATTGGGAGCTTCTAATTGTGTCTTGGAATTTGTGGCGTGATCATTTGCGTCTTCATTTCCCACAAGTGATGCATCTTTGTCATCGACGTCAACTAGCCCATCACCTTTCCATCCCTCTGACAAAACCTCACCTTCTGAACTGGGTGCTTCAGTCATGTTGAACCAAGGTTCTTCCATTGAAGTGACAGTGGATGCAGTAGATTCCAAGGCATCTTTCACCTCCGTGTTTCTAATAAATGGCAGCCCTACATTCAGAGACCCTTCATTGTAAGGTTCAAAACCTTCCACAGATTCAGTTTTGATGGCGCTCGTTTTGAGTTCGATATCTTCCAGGTTTCCAAAACTCTCCTCCCCCTGAGCGGTGAGACTTGGCTCGGAATTTTTCTCTGTAGCCTCCTGCTTCGTTGGCATTGGAGGAATGGCGATCGTGATGGCATCAGTCAAGAGGCCACTGGTGGTAGTGTCTTTAGGTAATACTTTAGTTACTGTCACGACTTCTGTCTTCGCTGTGTAGACCTCATTGCTTTCTCTGCCGTGCCGTGGCTCAGAGATGTCCATTTTCTCAAAGCTCTGCAGCTCCTGCACAACCAAATCATCTTTCTCAAATGCTTGGACAAATTCGGGACTTCTTTCGATTTTGGAGGTCACGGGATTTACCATTTCGACAATTTTAAAGTGCTGCGGGTTTTCCGTAGGTGACCCATCTCCACTGCTCCCAAAGACATTGCCTTGGTTGTCATCACTGTGAGCATTGTTATGAGGTTGTGCAGTTGCACCCGGCATGTCTCCAGCTCCGTCAGCCAGTACACTGTGGTCCGTGGCAAGCGGTGCCGACTGATTCCGACCAGGTGGTGATGGAAATTCGTGAACGTAGACAGGCGTGGACGGAGACACGTTGAGAGGCACTTCGGGTGCCCTCCTGTGGGAGTCTTCCAGTTGGGCGGTTTCCAACGGGGTGGACAACACCGACGTCAAGTTGCTTCCGCTGGTCTCCTGCGAAGACGACGCGTTGACCGGACGCAACATTGAGTAGTTTTGGGTGGTCGTCAAGGTGTCGTTATGTGCTGGGAATGGCACTTGATCCGGCATGGCTGTTGCAGCTGTGAAATTCATAAACACATGACAAGCATTAACAATAAATATCATGCCCATTATTCTGAAAGATTAACACTCTCAGCCTTAATATGGGTGAATAATAACTAGCCGCTCTGCACATAGATGAACAGTCTTACACTTACGGGAGAGCCTTGAATATCGCGGGGTTATCGTTCACAGTTTCGACGTATCGTAGGGGACTTCTTTGCATACCAAGTTAGCTATCGCAGGGGTTCGTTTTGGCCAATCGTGAGTATGCTGGCTGGTACCATGGTCCGGGGTGGGCGAGGGATGGGAGCTAGTGGCACCTCAACTGTGCAGGCATCTTGCAGACAAAGACAAAAACCCCCGTAAAGCCTTAACAGATTGTTGGGGCAAGTACTGTTTGCGAGCACCTATAAAGGCCAACACGGCAAAAGAGATGGGTGACCAACACCACACCTGGTCGCCTTTGTCTCCCTAGGGGAGGCCCAAGACCCGTTTGGATAATTGTCACTGGTGTTGGCTTTGAACTCGGGTCGTCAGGTTTGTAGCGCGGCGGGCAAACCACTACACCACCGCTCCCTCCCAGCATCTCGCGGACAAAGATCAACTGTATAGCCTTAACTGTTGAGGCAAAGTGCAGTTAGCAAGCTCATATGAAGGCAGGCAATTGCACACGATGGGGTGGGTGGCCAGCACCACGCTCGGCCGCCTTTGTCTTCCTCGTGGCGATGTTTTAAAAATCGCAACGGGTACTCGTTTGAGGCTAAGTCGACCTAGGGGAGGCCCATAACCGATTCAGATAATCATTACTGCTGTTGGGCGTGAGCGGGAATCGAACTGGGGTCAATACTGCTTCCCACTCGCGGACAAATACACACACCCACTTTGGATCAGCATCATCGGCCAATACAGTATTTATTCAGTATTTATACTATATATCGTCTCGCAATGTTATTTGTATCGGACTTTTACACGTTTATTTCAATTGTTTAGTTGTTAGTTTATTTGGCATACACTACAGTACTTGTGTCCATTGTGATGTGTCTCTGGTTGGTCGCCGTGTACCTCGCCCTATTATTTAGGTGAGGCTTGAGTATTGAATATCGCGGTTTTGGCTTTCGTGACACATTCCAAGAACGGAACCCCCACGATATTCAAGTGTCTCCTGTACTGAGTTTTTCCTCATTGCACGTGGTATCATTTAGCAAGTATCGTGACCGTCGTGCATTATTATTGTGCTTGTTTAGCCAAGAATGCCTCTGAGTCTAAAAACTGTTCAGGACAGTCCAAGTGATTGCAGTTTGGCCATGTGTAATACCCAATTGAGTAATTTGCAGGTAATCTATCAGCATTGGGATGTGCGGCCAAAATCAATGTTGGTTTTGTTTTATCCATAAGAGGAAACGGGAGAAGCTGGAGGAAACCCAACAGGTGGAGAAAGAGAGAGAACGTAAAAACACGGCACAGAAAAGAGCCCGGAGTCGGGAATCAAACCCAGGCCCTCCTTGCTGTGAGGCACGAGCGTTAACCTCTGCGCTGCCGCGAATCTGCCGCCCAATTCACAACCTCATCGCCAGAGACGATGGGGATATGCGAACTAACTCCCGATGAGTATGGTTAGTGGCAATAGCCGGGCATGATGGCAAGTGCGTGGCATCCAGGACTTTGTAGATTTGTGAAGACCTGGTAGTTTTAAGCAAATTGACCGTGAAACCATCTGGGCAGATGTTGAACCGTTTATTCCCTTGCTTTGACTTTATCTGAGCATTCCCGTTGCCTCCCGGAGGCAAAGCACCCATTGAAACAAATGGACAAACAGCTAAATATTAGCAGGACTCACCTGTCCACGTGTTTAGGGATGCAGATGGTTCCCGAATATAACGTTTGAACTATTCAAACTTTTCTTTTTTATTTTACAAGGTATAGGCCCACTGCGCTATAATAGCTCTCACAAATGATATAGCTCAACCAAGTGACTTATCACGTGGACATGGAGAGTCGCAGCCAAATATCCTAAACGCGTGTCGATTCTAAATGTGGAGGGAAACCCCGGAGGACCCGGACATAATTCCACACGACCACGGGGAGAGAGACACCGCAAACTCGCAATATACAGCAGCAGGCGTCAGGGACGGGATCAAACCCACGACCTCCTGCATACCAGGCGAGGCACACACACACACCCACAGGGCTCCCTTTGCTCATGTCCCACTCACCGCTTTACACAAGCGGTCTCCGGTTTTTTTTAATTGTACGACGGCCCATATTTACGACGTTTACACAATGCGACCATGGATCAAATTACGACGATGCAGAAACTTTATTTACGACGCTTCTTCCGAACACGTCGGCCAGGTTTCCGACGCGACTTGGTGTCGAGCTTCTGTTGTTCTCAAGTGTGTTTCTGTTAAATAAAGCTGATAGAAGGGGAAAACCACATCGGCAAAGTGATGTTACTACCGTCTATGGGGAAAATAGGGTCCCGATTTACGACGACGGGGTTTCCAGCAAGGCATTGTGACGTAACAAGGTGGGGCACCGTCTTTGTCTCCCCTTGCTTCCTGTCCCTTCTCGGAGGTTTCTAGCGCCCCCCCTGCTCCCATCTCTTACCAACCCCCTTCATCCTTCTGCACCCCCACAACTCCCCAATGTCCGCGCGCTTTTTTGCCGTTCAAATCCGCCAATCAGTAATCAGAGCAGGCCAATCAGAGCGGGCCAATCAGAGCGGGCCGATGTTCGCACGACGGAGCCCCCGGCATGTCCACGCGCGTGGCCGATGCTTTGGCAGGCCACAGGTGGGGCCGAGGTGTTCGCGACACGTGCCTCTTCGCACCCGTACCTCCGCCGCGTCGGCGAAGGCGTTGGGAGGACGTGGAGTGGCAGTGCAGTACAACAATTGGTTTCGCTGAACCGGCGTCTGTTGTCAACCGAGTTTACTTCCCACAGCCTCCACCACCTGCTGAGCGCGTGGTTGTGCGTCCATCCAGCAAAGACAAAGATCCCCGGTATAGCCTTGAGCAGACAGCTGAGTCGAGTGCTGTTAGCGAGCACTTCTGAAGGCCGCCACTGTGTGACACGAGGCGGTGGATGGCCAGCAGTCACGCCCGGCCGCCTTTGTCTCCCTGGTGGCGATGTTTTACAAATCTCACTGGGTACTCATTTTGAGGCTGAGTCGACCTAGGGGATGCCCAAGACCGGTTCAGATAATCGTCACTGGTGGTGTTGGTGGTCATGAGCTCCGAGTGCCAGCGCGCTAACCAATGCGCCACCCCTCCTCAAACACTAACGCTGCTTCCCAAGCCTGTTCAGCTGTACAGGCGATGCGGTCATTGGCGATCTGTAACTGATATGACACTGAGGGGCCACAGTGGGCTACGTCGGCTACCACCACTTTGTAGGCGCCACACCGCCCGTGATGAATGGAACAGCCGAGCGGGCCGCCGCCTTTCGCATGCAAAGTGGCGTCTTCATCATCACCATCATCGTGGAGATTGTTCAAGCTTCTTGCGGTTGTTGCTACGATGATAACCCAATAATTCAGTGATGAAATGGAGGTGAAGTTACGTGGCTTACCACGATTACAATGTTTTAGTGGTTTTATATACCGCATATGCGATAAAAAAAGAATCGATACTTATTAATAGCGGCGATGGTTTTATATATAATGAATTAGGTTGTTGGCTGCGAGGAATATATGGCGATGTTGAGGAATTATCCGTCAGCACGGCTCGGACATGGCCACCGCGGACCCCCTTCCGCCCCCTGGCTGCCCCTGGCTTCCCGCTCGCCTCCAACGGGCACGGACAATGCCGAGGCAGACGGAATCCGTGAAACAGCGGCGAGAACCAGGAGGCTCTTCCCTCGCCAATGATAGACCGAGGGGGTGCAGGCAGCGCTCGCGGTCGCGATGCAAACTATCGAGAGGGGACCGTGTCCCACCACAAAAGACAAAGATCCCCCGTGTAGCCTTAACAGACTTGTTGGGGCAAGTGCTGTTAGCGAGCACCTATGAAGGCTGACATGGAACACGAGGGGTTGGGTGGCCAGCACCACGCCGGGCCGCCTTTGTCTCCCCAGTGGCAATGATGTTACACACCGCATCAGGTACTCGTTTGAGGCTGAGTCGACCTAGGGGAGGCCCAGAACCACACACGCGCGCGCGTGTAGTAACAACTGCATTCAAGGAGCGCGAACGACAACAGACCTGGAGCCAGCAGAGTAACGAGGAGCCAGGGAAGAAGACGAAGCAGAGCCGGGGAGGATGGCGCCCAAAGCGCGGAGCTGTCCGCAGGGCTGGTAGGCGGCGGCATCACGGATGAGGTTTGCTGCTGCCGGTCGCCACTAATGAGTAATTAATGAAGTCCCCGATGAACAAACAAACAGCCTCTCCGCGCGGGGATACTACTCACGCCGCCAGCAGCAGCAGCCTGGCCATCGCACCCGGGGGATTGAACGCCGCTGTCGCCTGAGCGCGTCCCGGCTGGCGCCGCGCCGGACGCACCCAGCAGCAGGAGCAGGAGGATGGTGGTGGAGGAGGGTTGGTGGTGGAGGAGGGTTGGTGGGGGAATGCGTGAGGGTTGTTATGCGGTGCCTTAATAGCAAATGCAGCTTCAATCGCAAATAGGTTCGGCCAAATGGAACAACAAAAATCGAAAAATGCAAAGCGCGAGCCACCCTTCCCAACGGCGTCGTACAAGACCGCGTTTCACAATGCAGAGCGCGATTAAATAATAATAAATAATGAAAGTAAACGCATGCGCATTTCGAGGCGCTCTTTGTGAAAAGAGAGCCTCCAACGCCGCCTCCGCCGCGTCGTCCCTCTGAACCTCAGCATAGCGAATAGCAGCAACATCTCATCATCAACATCTCATTAGCAACGCCACTCAGAGCAGCCCAGAAACGAATAAGCCCCAACCGCAGCAGTGGAATATCCCCCCAGTCTCACCGTGGACAGCCAACCCCTCCTCCCTCCGTCTCACCCAGAGAAAACTTCACGGTGGAGCTACCACCGGCACCCGAATACCCCAGAGCGAGGTCGGGCAAGGCCCTTTCAAGGCTGATCCGCTTACCTCTGAGCTGAACATTCTCCACAGAGGTGACCTTACATGTTGTTGTACTGATATTCAAACCGACCTCATAGGCAACTTAAAGAAAGCATTCGTGATTGTAAGTGCAGTGCCACCCGAGGTATCAACACACTGTACTGTAATCGAATGACGCTTTAATTGAATGACACAGTTACAGTTCAATGTAATTCGGACTTCGCATCTACATGCAACCACATCTCAATACGTTAAACAAAACAGTGTAATCTGGGCATCTTGGGAAATAGAGGCGTATTTATTTTTGATTTAGGAGCAGTCTTTCATCGGCAGAGTCGAGGAAGGTTTTGAGCCTCCACTTGAAGATGGGCAGAGAGTGAACACGGATGGCGGTGCGAAGGAATCTCCAGCGATGGGGTGATGCGAGAGCGAGGTAGATCTCTCTCCCTCCGTGAAGGTCGACTGAAGGCTGCGGCAGAAGGTCTGGGTTTCTGGAGCAGACTGTAGCGTGAAGGGGAATACAATGAGAGGGGAGAGGCAGGCAGGAGAGAGTGCATGGAGGATCTTGAAGATGATGATGAGAGGTGTGATCTTAAAATTGATCCAAGATTGGATTGGGAGCTGATGGAGGGATTCGAGTATTGGTGCTGTGTGATGATCACCCTTACGGGTGTGAGCTGGCAATAGAATTTGAGATTGAACACGCAGTAGACTTTCGTGACCAACATTATCCATGAGTTTTTTTAGGTTAAATGTGTCGTTAAACCCGCCACCACCCGACAGCCAATTTGTAAGGTTTGGCACGTAAACAAAACGTGCCAATGAGTTCCTCGTTCAGCACCCCGCTTGAGTGTTGGAGAGTAAACACACCACAACATTTACTATTCGAGTTCGACGTTCGCCGATCATAATTAAAACTCAGCCTTATCAGGCGACAGCCAGAATGTCTCACCAAACTCCAGAATCAATGTTTTTATGAACCTTATGGCGGGACCCCGGGTTTCCATAAGCCCCCAGCTCGAACATAAACATTATATTATAATGTAAACAAAACTTAGCTATTTTTCACCAATGGGTTTTAAAGATGGTAGCAAGTTTTGTCTTGTTAAACTATGCCTTTAAAACCTGCAGTACCTCTATTTAAATACACTATCGAAAAAATAATTTACACTCCTCTGTCAATCATCGTGTTTCTCAGTGTGTATTTGTGAACACATTTTGTAAGCAGTACATAAAATAGTATGCGTTTTCAATGCGCTGTTCATATTGTAACAAACGTTTATACAAATGTTACTCTACAGAATAGTGGGTCGCCGCTCCTCTTATCCGCATTGATACGAGCGGTATGTGGGAACTATGGCTTAACCGCAAAAAAAAACCTATCTGCACAGATGCATACGGACAAAAGAAGTATTATCAAACAGGAGGAATTAACGGTGCAATGCATCTCATCTGTTAAATATCTGCAGGTAATAGGATTGTCATCGATTGATCTTGGCTGCAGACATTGGTAGGTCACAAATAATAATGAAGATAAGAGAGCAGTTTCACTATATTATGCATTCCATTCTGATAAGTCGCGAAGGCAGTTTGAGCAGCTTTGGATAAGACTCATGATCCTGCCCATACCCGAGCATGGAGTGAATTTGCTTGTTCAGCTCTTCTGCGCATTCGTCCTCGCTGCGCTTGGACGACATGACAACAGAATGATCCGCGCCAGGTGGGTCACGGTGTTGATGTGTGCGGTGGGACGGAGTCGCCAAAAAATAATTAATTACGATTTTGACTTCCGTTTATTCGAGACCCCTGGGTCCCGCAATAAGGTTCATATGTGTAGTGACATAGAATCGGTCACGAAGCAGCATAGCGCTGGCTGCTGGCAGGGAAGGAGATCTGCAGCTCGAAGCAGCCCTGATTGACAGCAGGCCACGTGATAGACCCGAGAGGGATCTAGGGGAAAGGTTACAGAAGGGACACGTCGAGAGCCCGCTAGTAGGTTACAGATGGCCGGGGCGGAGCGAGGCCACGCTTACAGGATAAAAGGGGACCCCGAGCGGGAGCTCGGGGCTGTCGTTTTTGGTGTGGGATCCCCGTCGTCGTTGCTGTTGAAGATCGTCGCCATCGCTGCTGTCGTCTCGGGCCTTCGTCGCGGTCGTCTCCACTTGATAATTGCGCTGCTAGGCGTAGTTGGCTGTCTCAGTTCAGCACTGTCAGTGTCAGACGGCTAGCGTTGTGTGTAGGCTTGCAACCAGTGTAGAGTTGCGTATAAGCGAGAGACAGAGAATGTGTAACAGTGTAGGGTGTGTATTGTATAAAGTGTACAAAGTGTGCTCGGTGTCTAATTAAATAATTGCCTCCAAGAAGTTGAGTCTGCAAGTCAGTCACTACATATGTATCAATGTAGAACTTCTTCTGCCAACCGTGCTAATAATTTAAGGTGCGGAGGAAGGACAACAAAAAAAGTTAAATGAATGCCATGCCTTGAGCTTTCCAGAGCAATAGGGGGCGAGTTTATTCACATTGGCAACTGAAATATATCGTGAAATAAACTGTGTTCTGGGGACACAGGAGGGAGGTTAGTGATGAAATGGGATATTTGTGTTCATAACACCATTTGTGATCAGGGCCTTGCCCGAGCTGAATGGTATAACTTCATACACGTCTTCCATATCTGGTAGTGAATGTCAAGGCCAGTTATTCCATTGTCTCTCAAGTCTACGGCCAATTTGTTCAGAGAGGGCGGCTATGTGCAGTAGAGGGGCCCAGGTGGTTCTGGAAGAGGTCCAAGTCTCGAGATGACTACGATCATCCGCACCACCACCGTGCTATTGTAGTGCCCAATGGAAGAATGCTTGGGGTGCTTGAAGACAGTGCAGATATCCCACGATTTAAGCACGGCATGCGTTCTTCAAAACATGCGAGAGTGCAACGAAGTTTCGCGACTCGGACTGCGCTATTCCCAGTCACGTAACACTAAAAGTTAGGAATGCGTTTCAGGCAGTCATTTCAACTCTACTCCGAACCTAATAATGTACACCACCTATACCACTTTTAACAATATAAACATAATCATAAATAACAAAAATATGGAAACGATTGAGTAATAACGAATTTTAAAGAAAATGTATTCATCTTATCAGGGAATTCACCAAAATATCCCGCTGCATGTTAGGATGAGTGGAGAGGCGGCGATGTGGAGGCGTTGCCGCTGCACTGCAGGGACACAGTGACGCTGTCGCGGATGGGAAACGATGCAGCCTCCTGGGTGGCTTCTCGTTTGACGATCTCGTGGCACGTGGCCGGAGTGAAATTTAAAATTCGCATATCGAAAAGTGCCCATAATTTGTCAATTGCGTTTACGCGAAATTTTGGAAGCCGACGGTTGTAGATCGAGAGATACCCGTTCACGTGTGTGCCAAATCTCAGCGAGACCGAGGATGTTAACAGTTCCCTCATGAACGAGGTCACGATTTGAGAAGTGACTTTGAAATGAACAAGACATGGCTGGTGAGGCAGAGTGATTCTGACTTTGGATCTGGTGGGGACGTCTTGTGATTTCGATGTGAGGAGTGGGTAGGAAGCTCAGGGTATTTCGCCGAGGGGGAAGTTTGTGCCGGGTGTGTGGGTGGTAAAATGGGAGTACTATTTACTAAGCTTTTTTTTATTTCACAAGGTAAGGCCCACTGAGCTATATAGCTCTTTTCAGAAGATACCTGGTTACAAATGATAGCCAAATGAATTGGTTTATCATGTGGAAAAGTAAAGCAGCCAAATACTCGAAACGCATTTTTCTAAATATGGAGAGAAAAACCGGAAAAAATCCACGGGACAACTGAGAACACGCAAACTCCAAATATACAGCAGGCGTCAGGGTCGGGATCGAACCCACGCTCTGCTGTATACTAGGCGAGGGAGTTAACATCTCGCCATCGCAGCGCCCACGTGCGTGTGCGAGAGCTGGATGAGCATTAAGTGTAGATGGCATCAGTGTGGCTGTGGGAGCACTGGGTGGTGTTGCCATGTTCGTGTGGAAAGTGATCGAAGCACTGAGGTGTGTTGCCAGGGTTGTACCGGAGGTCGCCTCACTAAATTCTCCAGTTCCGATGACAAGATGTGAAAGTCCTATCTTAGAGCAGAGGGCTTTGACACCTGGAGGGGACTGGACCAACACCACGAGTGTCTAAACATTGGAGACTGGCCGCCAAGTAGGCTATGGTGATGAATATTGAAGCCAGGTTCAATGTAACTGTGAACCAGGGATGCAGATTTAGACGATAGGGACCGACAGCAGGATATATGTCATGAGTAAGTGAATGTTTGTATGTTTAACTTCTTTCGCACTGTACACATCCAACCGTGCTTATCGGAGGGGCGGGGTAAGGACAACACACTAAACACAAAAAGCAGCTTGTTGTATGTGTTGGGTTATGAAATTTTGATAAAAATAATAAAAATTGTTAATTTTCCGAAAAATGCGCAAATCGCATTAATTATGTTAATGTATATTAACATGCATAAATTATGATAATGTGTGTAATTATATGCATAAATTATGATAATCATGGAGATAATCGTAGTAATTTATGCGGATGCTTGCGATTATGTTACTGTGAGCAGTTATGATAATTAGGCTTAGCTTCGTTTATCCATTGTTATATCAATCAGGATAACACGATTATCATCGATTAAACGTTTACCGATTATCTTAGTGTGTTTATGTTATTTTAGGTCTCCATTTTCATATCTCATCGCAGGATACAGTTATCAAGAATAAGATAGTTTTGCATGGACTTGGAAAGAAGCACTCGAACAGTTGGTGTTAAGCAATTTTATTCTAAACAAGCACATGACACTCTCTTATCCGAAAGCAAGTATACGTCAATAAATTCATGGACAAGATTATGCAGTAACGAAAATGAATGACTAAAAATACTTATTCATTGGCGTGATTATGCAGTTAACGAAAATGAATGACTAAACATTTCTTATTCATGTAACTCGACGGCAGCAACTGCTTTGCACGATCAGTTGATATTGAACGCACCACCTCGAAATGGCAACCTTTTTGAAACGCAAAGACATTTTTTTTTTTAAGTCTTATTCATGTGCGTGCTGTGTGTGCGTTGTCCCCTTGTAATATTAATTAATTCTTAGAGCCGGGAGTTGTGTCGTTAGCTTGTGTGGTGTGGGAGGATACAAACAGCGGCCAGAAGTTTTCTCTGGGTTGGGCGTGGCCGCCGCGAGCCCCTGCTGCTCCCTCGCTCGGCGTGTCTCGGCTTGTGCGCTCTCTCGCTCTCCACTGCTGGACGACGAGTTGGCACGACGCTTGGTGACGCCCGGTGACGTCCGAGTCGTGCTGCTCTTGCGCTCTCTCTCCCTCTACTGCTAGATGACGAGTTGGCACGACGCTGGGTGACGCCCGGTGACGTCCGAGTCGTGCTGCTCTTGCGCTCTCTCTCCCTCTACTGCTAGATGACGAGTTGGCACGATGCTGTCCTTGAAGATGCTCGGTCGCTCGTGTTGCTCGGTGGCGCTGGGTGTCGCTCGGTGTCGCTCGGTGTCGCTCGGTGTCGCTCGGTGTCGCTCGGTGTCGCTCGGTGTCGCTCGGTGTCGCTCGGTGTCGCTCGGTGTCGCTCGTTCGGATGACTTTGACTCTCTTTCTCCACTGCGGGATGACGAGTCGGTTTTGGTTGATGCTGGTTGATCTGGGTGTGTATTAGACACACGGCACATTCGATGGCGCTGTCCTCTTCCTCACAGCCGTTTGACCAGGCTTTCTCCACTGCTTCGCGCTCTCTGCTTTGCTCGCTTGGTCGACGCTTGGCGATCTCCGCCCTTTAACAGGTTGATTGCTTGTCGTCACTCGTCACTCTCTCTGCTCAGTGCTTCCCTTGTTCGTGCAGCTGCCAGCTTCACTCGCACTTAACTTCGTTCTGCGAGAAGCGACACCTGCTATCGGCATCGGTGTTTCGTTTCCTCACGACGCTCCGCCAGCCGGAGCACGGCTGAAACCCAGCCCCGACCCAGGTTGAACTCAGACTTCTGCGACTCGAACGACCCCTCCTCGTTCCATCACTTCTCGAGGCACGATCTGTCCCAGCTCTCTTGTGAGCCCCGTCGCACCGCTGAGCGCGACTCGGACTGACTGCACTCAGACTGTCACCTTAACGACGTCTCGTCGTCCCATCTCTCCTCGAAGCACGATCTGCCCCAGCTCTCTTGTGAGCCCTGTCGCAACGCTGCGTCGCAAGCCGAGTTGCGAGACCGAGCACGACTCGACCCAGACTGCCTGTTCGCTGTGTGCGCCCGTGCCTAACTCAAAACGTGACTCCCCTCTCTGTGCATTCCTTGCGAGCGGGCAACAAAAACACAAACAGAGCGAGAAGAAGCAGACACCCCCGCGACCCCTCCTCGCGACCTTTCCTAACCCTCCAAGCATTCATGGGCCATCTGTTTGTGCTGCGGGGAGACAAAGACGGCCGTGTTTAACTCAAACGTGAGCACCCTCTCCTCTCTCCGCGTCTCTTGCGAGAGAAAACAAACAAAAAAACCAGATGTTCTCGAATGTCAGCACAAACCCCCCCCTTTGTGACCTTTCTGCTCCCTTCTTGCTTGCCCTGTGTGGGTCATTCTGAGGTCAGACCCCGCTGGAAGACAAAGGTGGTCGAGGAGATGTATGCGATACATTTATGTGGTCCTGTGTGTTACATTTATTCTTTAATTATATTTTATGAGTTCCTTCGGTTTTAGTATCGTGGTTATCATTCGTCTATGTTTAATTAATATTCGTAATGATCCTCGTCACATTATTATTTTGGGGCTTCGCCAATTTTAGTTCTCCAGAGATTGGTGTTTTATTCTGAGTTATATTTTAATGTCCTGAGGTTAAATGTAACTATGTTTCCACTTAAGCTTTCTGGAATTCGTACTCTTTAGTTTTTCGGAAGGTCGTGTAGATAGGAAACATATAATTCTAAATAATATGTATGCGGTGAATACGAGTAATATAAGATAATTACTAATAAAAAAAAACCTATGGTTTGTTGGTTAATTCTCTTTGTTAAGTTTCTACTTTTCGGTTAGGAAAACGTTAAGAAAACGCGAGTGGCAACCGTTATTATCCTTTACTCTGCTCTGCACCCCCTCCGTGCATCTCAAGATGTCTTGGGAGTTCAGGTTATCGATCTTTGTCCATCTGGATGTCTCTGACCTCTCTGTGACCGACTTCTTACCAGTTTAATGGCCGTTTCACAGATTCCTGGTGTGCTTGTAGTGGGTTGTTTTCATTATTTAATTAAAAAATATATATATATAGATATAAAAAATAAATTCTTAATTATTCTTAATATTAATAACGGAAAACAGGGCATAGATACAACAAGCTCTAAGAAATTAGTTTTCAATGTGCACGATTTAAAAGTGCGTAGTTCCAGTGGTTTCCTAATATCAGAAGAGCGTTCCAGACGGCTGCAGACGCGCATCTGAAAGCACGCGAAGCCATGACCGTCTTTGTTCGATGGCCAGCCAAATGCCGCTGCTGCTGCGAAGATAATCGGAGTTCGCGTGAAAACGCAGTACAAGTGAGACCGTACTGTGACAAACATTGCACGCGATACCAGCATTAATAATAATGCAGACAGTATACACAAGATTGACATACATTACACGTGACAAATGTGGATAAACAAGACGTGACACAATCCACCAATCAATACAAAGAAGTCCAAAGAATCAAAACAAAATAAACAAGGCAATCGATACAAACGAGACGAACGGCAGGGCGAACAAATGAGACCTCATAGATAGAGCATGCGAGTCAGAACTTGAGAATATCCGTTGGACAAAAACGTATATACAATTACTTTATTTAATAACATTGCTACATATACAGTCGACTTATAAAGCAAATTATCATCAAATGATGGAAAATGCGATTGTAAAATGGGAAACAAAGTTTACAGTTGAACTGGGATGTTGAGAATCATTCTGCATTAGTAAAAAAAGTTCAAACTATTATTTTTAAAAATGCAACATTAAGAAGAATATTAAGAAGCCTGCTACACACTGGCTACTTGCCGCCATCGCTCCGCTTGCCACGACGCTCAGTGGGTTTAACTTCCAATGGATAATTTTTCATCGGGAGTGTGAGCGAGCCTGAGAATGGGCTTGCCATTATTCCCAGCCAGATATCAGCACTTCCTCTGTTAGCCATCATGGCTTCTGGGGCAGCCTCTCCCAAGTGCTTGAATGGCACCGGTCACCACCGAAATTCGAGGTGGCTTACAACAGCAGTACTGGAGAGTGAGACCCGGGGCTATTTAGGGGCCGTCCATAAATGACGTCACGCGATTTTGGACGATTTTTGACCCCCCCCCCCCTCGTCACACGGCGTCACAAAAAGTCAGACCCCCCCCCCCCTCAAATATGACGTCACAAAGCTCTACCCCCCCCAACCATATTTCCATTTTTAAAATAAAACATGATTCAAATCGCTTTAAACTATTGTCATTGTGGTGCGTATTTAGTGTGGCACTGCACTGATGTTGTAGGAGTGTTGTTATAACAATTAGTGTTGTTATAACAATTCTATATTTCATAATCAACGTTTTTGGGTTAGATCGCGTTATATATAAATGTGTCGTAACCCTCCACCACCCGACACGGCCAATCAGCAAAAAAGTGTCACGTTGACAAAAGACAAATAGTTCACTACTTTAGCCCACCGGTGTGTTGAAGCGTGAAACCACAACATTTACAATTTTTGAGTAAGACGCTTCGCTAGTAATTGCATCCAGCATCATCGGGCAATTCGCCAGAATGGTGAGGGGCTCTGCTCTTGCTCCCGGTCTTAAATAGAGCAGCAGCAGGGTGACGTCATCATTTAACTCATCAGGTGCAACGATTTGAGGCAGAGGGGGGGTTATTGTAATGATATACTAGATTAGTAATCAGGCAATTGTTACGATGTGAGTTGTAGATTAGTAATCAGTTGTAATGTGTGTTATTGTAATCATATGCTACGTTAGTAATCAGTTAGTTAGTATTTGTTTCCCCTATAAGGAATTGTAATATGTATTATTTAATAATACGCTTCCAGGCCGCACTAAGCCTGTAGCTGTCTGAGCAGTTAAAGTTATTTCTGTTTCTCTCAATTTCAATGGATTCTCTAATTAGTCTTTGCCAGTAGTAATTCGTTTTACACAACACTTCAACGTTATCAAAATCAATTGAGTGTAGTGATGTCACGAGCCGATTATGATAATAAAATTAAAGATTTATTAGAAGAAAGTACCTACATTAAAATTAAACGAGATCCAACTAATACTTTGGAACGTAAGACTACTGCAATCATTGCAAATTCATTAATCCCGAAGAATGAACAATGCCTAATTAAGCCAAGGGCTTCAAAACCACCGAGACTGTATGGGCTTCCAAAGATTCGTAAAATCGGCATCCCATTACGACCCATAGTCAGTACAAGTGGCTCTGCCACATATAAATTAGCAAAATATATAACTAAACAAATACAGCCCTACATCGGTAGGACATCTTCATTCATAAGAAATTCAAAACATTTCGTGAATGTGATCCAAGCTATTAAACTTAACCATAATGATATTTTGGTGAGCTTTGATGTGATTTCGCTATTCACTAAGGTTCCAGTGAGCGAGTCGCTTAAATTACTTGATACACTGGTAAAGAATACAGGTGTAGAGGAGTAGAGGAGAGTGGTGGCGTCGCGTGCGCTGTCCGGTGCGGTGACATCACGGGACGTGGGGTCGCACGCGCCGGGCAGTGCACGTGACGTCTCGCCTCAGAGGGTATTTAAGGGAGACCCCGTGACGTAAGCGGGGTCACTGGAGGAACGGGGATAGTAGAAGGGGTGAAGAGGGAGCCCTTATAGTGATACTTGTTAATAAACCCTGGCGGAAGCCCCTAACTCACCTCCGTCTCCGAGTACCTCCGTCTACAACAGCAACAACCACTTAACACAGGTTTGCCAAAAGATATTCCGAAACTCGCTGACCATTGTTTAAATAACACTTCCTTCTTATGGAGAGGCGATTTCTTTAAACAAAGGGAAGGAGCAACAATGGGCTCTCCTTTATCTCCTGTTATAGCAAATCTGTACATGGAAAACTTTGAAACAAGAGCACTTGCCTCGAGAACATTAAAACCATCCTTTTGGTTTAGATATGTGGATGACACTTTGGTTGCCTGGCCACATGGTAAAGATACACTTAACGATCTTCTAAATAATCTCAATGCACAAAACCCGGCCATCCAGTTCACCATGGAAATGGAGGTGAATAACACTCCCTTTCCTGGATATTTTGCTCGGACACGGCCTAAATGGTAAAATAACACACAGCGTTTACGGAAAGCAAACGCACACTGATGCCTATCTGAATGCAGATTCGCATCATCACCCAGCTCAGAAATCCTCTCTTATCAAGACGCTCAAACATCGGGCTAAAACAGCGTCAGATGGTGAAAGTCTAGTGAGAGAGATTAAACATGTTAAAGAAGCACTAAGACAGAATGGCTACAATAATGCTCAAATTAACAGAGCACTAAATGCCAAATCACGATCGCAAAGCAACACTGCTGAAAGCGATCAGATTGTTAAAACAATAAAATTACCATTTATCTCAGGAGTAACTGATAAATTAGCCCGTGTTTTGCAAAAGCAAAACATTACAGTAAGATTTGGTACAGTACACAAAATTCAAAAACTAGTAACTTGCACCAAAGACGAATTACCTAAATTATCAACAGAAGGTGTATATCGGATTAATAGTTTATGTGGCAGATGCTATATTGGACAAATGGGGCGTAACATCAGTGTAAGACTAAAAGAACACCAAATAAATATAAAACTATCTCAAACACAACTGTCGGCAGTGGCAGAACATGCTTTTGATAACGTTGAAGTGTTGTGTAAAACTATTTACTACTGGCAAAGACTAATTAGAGAATCCATTGAAATTGAGAGAAACAGAAATAACTTTAACCGCTCAGACAGCTACAGGCTTAGTGCGGCCTGGGAGCGTATTATTAAATAATACATATTACAATTCCTTATAGGGGAAACAAATACTAACTGATTACTAACGTAGCATATAATTACAATAACACACATTACAACTGATTACTAATCTACAACTCACATCGTAACAATTGCCTGATTACTTATCTAGTATATAATTACAATACCCCCCCCCCCCCTCCGCCTCAAATCGTTGCACCGAGGTGGATCCTTCCAGCCCGTCCGGACCTCAAGCTGCTATCGCCACAGCAATCTCCCGCGAGACTTAACCACCAGCTCCAAGGCCTGCGAGGGCCCTGGCCGTGAGGCCGGGGATGACCGCGCTACCAAGAGGCTGGGACTGCCGGAGCGTCGAGATGGAAGTCGCAACGGACGAGGAGGGGACATGGCGAGAGTCGAGGGCCACGGGTGCCACCCGAGTTGCCGACGGAGACCGAGACGACCGAGCCGCCCAGCTAGCGGTCGCAGCAGACGAAAAGGAGGCATGGCGAGCGCCAAGAGCAATAGACGCCACCTGCACTGCTGAGGGAGCCCGGGACGACCGAGTTGGCCAGATGGCGATTGCAGGAGGCAAGATGGAGACGCGGAGAGAGCAGAGGGCCACCGACACCACCCGCGGGGCCGAGGGGGACTGGAGTGACCAGGTTGACCTGCCGACGGCAGGGGGAGGTGAGAGGGAGGCACGGCGAGGGGTTGAGAGGAGGGTGGCGGAGGCACGGCAGATGGGGCGGGTGGCAGAAATGGAAGGGAGAGCGGGAGCTGATAGGGTGGGCGAGGGGGGCCGAGGAGGAAGAGGTATGGTGCCGGGGGGCAGGGGGCGGGTGCCCCCGAGCAGAGGGTGGGAGACGAGGCCAGGGAGATGCCAGCAACTCTGGGGCTGTGGGAGGCCCAGGGGGAGAAGATGGCAGTGGACGCTGGGGGGGGGGGGGCGCTGGGAGGCCCCGGGAACGAGCGGGGGGTGGGGGTGGCGAGGCGGGGCAGGGGCGAGCCTAACACCACCTCACGTCAGACGACATAACTGTGTCAGAGTGGCGATGAAGGACGAGGTGGCGGAGGAGGTGACAATCAACCGGGCGACCTTTGTACGGTCAATAGTGATGGGCCTGCTATAAATAGAGCCAACAGACCTGTACTGCTTGATAGCCCTGCCGGGAGGGAGGGCTTTTGATGTTAGTTTCAACTCAAGCCCCCTGCTACAGAGATTCTTGACCCGCTTCGAGAAGGTGGAGAAGCCGCTGGCATCAATGAAGTTGCAGCTGCTATCGGAGCTGGATACAAAGGTGGTGACTGTCTTCCTATATAATGCAGCTCTATATGACCATGACGTGGAGGTCTGGTTGAAACAGCATTGCTTGGTACTGTCGGGCTGTAAGAAGGTGAAGGATTCGGTGGGGATATGGACAGGGGCTAGACAATGGAGGGTGCGGCTAAAGACAGAGGGGGGGGGGGGGGGGGCCCTGAGACACATCCCGAGCGCGCTGAATATAGGAGGCAGCTGGGGATATGTTGTATATGCGGGACAGCCCAAACTGTGTAGGTGTGGGGGACGCGGACACCTGGCCGCAACGTGCGAGGCGAGGGTTTGCTATAGATGCAAGGCACTGGACCACGTGGTGGAAGAGTGCAGTGTCCCGGCACAATGTAATCTCTGCGGTAGCAGAGAACATCTATACAGAAACTGTCCGGAATCGTATACCAACAGGGTTAGGGTGTATAGGGGGGCGGGGGATGAGGAGGGGGGCGGGGGATGAGGAGGGGGGCGGGGCCAGACTGGGGCCGGATAGGGAATTGGAGAGGGAGGAGCGAGGGGAGGTGGCCGAGCAGCGGCCACTGGCGACGGGCGGAGCGGGAGAAGGGGAGAGGCCCGCGGAAAGAGAGGAATCGACATTGAGCGAGCAGGAGGGGGGGCTGGCGGGGGAGGGGAGCGACGGCATGGGCAGCATCTCCGAGACAACTGTGGAAGACTGGGCGGAGGCGGTGGAGGAGGATGAAGGGAAAGGGGAACGACAGCAGGAGGAAGGCGGCAGCGAGACATGGGAGGGACCAACCGGAAGGGAAAGGAAGCTACAGAGAGCCCCAAAAAGAGTCGCCCCTTCAGGCAGCACTGAACCCTCGGACTCTTCGCCGGACACGGAGGCCTCGAGGGAGGGGATAGAGGAAATGGTGGGGAGCCGGCGCAGGGGGAAACCCTTGAGAGCAAGGGGCAAGATGAAGCTGCGGGAGCTGGCGAACGAAAGCTGTTACGGAGGGCGAGTGGAGAGGGTGGAGTCGGACTGAGACACATCCCGACATGGAACTTACCGTGGCGTCCGTGAATGTGAGAAGTTTGAAGGGAAAGGGGAGGAGAGGAGCGATAATGAAACTGCTGCAGGCTACCAAGAGGGAGGTGGTCTTCCTCCAAGAATGTCACCTACCATATACCCTGGGCCGGGAGGAGCTGTTGGAGGGCTGGGACGGGTACTACTTCTGGTCAGGGGGCAATGAAAACCGATGCACAGGGGTGGTTACCCTCCAAGGCAGGAGGGGTATACAAATAACGGGGTCCCAAGAGGTGATCCCGGGACGTCTCCACTATGTGGACGTATCCTATGGGGATGCGGAACTGAGACTGATAAATGTGTACGCCCCCACGACATGTGCAGGAAGGATGGACATGTGGAATAACGTGGCGACCCCGCTGGCCACGAGACGGCAGATCATAATGGGGGGCGATTTTAATTGCCCATTGCACCTGACAGACTTGTTATCGGTTGCCGCGAGGAGGAAGCTTGACCCATCCTCTCGGAAGCAGAAAGAGTTGATGGAGGACTTTGAAATGACGGATGCCTTCAGAAAGGTGCACCCGATGAGACCAGGATATACGTGGTCGAATAAGGGCGGTGGAACGCAATCGCGAATAGATTTCCTTTTTGTCTGCCGATGTGAGGGTGGAAGGGGCAGATTTGGAACCTTTCCCCCTTTCAGACCACAATTTGGTAAAGGCAAAACTCGGCATTCCAGGCGGCCTGAAAATAGGGAAGGGGACCTGGAAGATGAATGTGAGCCTGTTGGCAGACGGAAAGGTGGAGGACTTCGTAAAGTGGTACAAAGACTGGACGACCCTCCAGGAATGCTTCGCCACGAGGGTTGAGTGGTGGAGTATGGTGAAGGGCAGGATAAAGGCTCTCTTCCAGACATATAGCAGGGGGAGGAGCGTGAAGAGGGAGCTGCAGTTATGGAATGCCAGGATCGAGAAGAAGTACAGATTAATGGAGCTGGGGTTCCCCGTGGGCGAGGACATAGAGAGGTTGAAGGGGAGGCTATCCTCGGTATTAGAGAGGAGAGCCAGGCAGCTGATATACAGGGCAAGAGTCAGGGCAACGGAAGAGGGGGAAAAGTGTACGAGATACTTCTTTAAGAAATGCAGGACAGGAGATAACACAGTTAAGGAATTGGTGAGCCCGACTAGAAGCAGGCAGGTAACGACTGAGGGAATGATAGAGATAGCGAGGGATTACTATAGGGAGTTGTATGGGAGGAAGGGAACGGATAAGGGGATGCGGGAGGCTCTGCTGGGAGAGCTGAGACATGAAAGAGAGAATCCAGATGGGGGAAGTGGGAGAGGCGGTGAGAAGGCAAAACAGGAACAGGACACCAGGACTGGATGGAATTCTACATCACATTTTGGGATTTGTTGAAGGAGGATATGCTGCAAATATGCAGGGAGACGCTGGAGGGCGGCCTGGTGCCATAAGACATGAGTGAGGGGCTCATCACACTGATGTATAAGGGGAAGGGGGACCGGAGAGATTTGGGAAACTGGAGGCCAGTTACGCTTCTGAACTCAGACTATAAGATCATGGCAAAGATAGTCGTGACATGCTTGGGGAGGGTGGTGGGAGAGGTGGTCGAGCCCGACCAAACATGTGCAGTGCCGAGACGAAAGATCTCGGACTCACTGGTGCTACTGCGGGAGGCGATCGAGGTGGAGGGAGAGAGATGGGTGCCCCCTGGGGCTCCTAAGTCTGGACCTGGAAAAGGCATTCGATCGGCTTTCACACGAGTACGTCTTTGCAGTGCTAGACAAAATGGGAGTGAGGGGGCCCCTGGTGGAATGGGTGAGATGCATATACCAATGACTCAGGACCAGGGTGATGGTGAACGGAAAACTCTCAGAGACGATCTTAGTGGAGTCGGGGGTAAGGCAAGGTTGCCCGATGTCCCCAGTGCTGTTTGTAATGGGCATGGAACCTCTCGCACAGGCGATACGGAATAGCCAGGGGATCAGGGGAGTGACAGTGCCAGGGAACAAGGAACAGGGGAAGGTAGTGCTGTACATGGACGACGTGGTCATCCTCTGCAGGGACGTGGCATCGGTATGGGGGGCCGGGGAAGAGACGAGACGATTCGGATGGGCCTCTGGTTTGAAGGTAAACGCCAAGAAAAGTGCGCTGATGGTCTTTGGAGACTCGAGACTGTTCGAGGGGCGGCCCCAGAGCTGGAGATGAGGACAGAGGAGGTCAGGATATTAGGTATAGACTTCTGTCGAGAGAAGTCAGCGGAGAGGAACTGGGGAAGGAAGATAGGATAGGTGAGGGAGCAGCTGCGAAGGTGGGCAGGGAGGAAGCTGTCGATGGAAGGTTCATGGTAGTGAGGACGGAGGTGATGCCGACCCTTAATTATCTAGCATATGTATACCCACCAGGCAAGGGGGCGATAAGGAGCCTGATGTCAGCATTATTTAGGTTCATCTGGGGGGGGGATGGATAGGGTAAAGAGGGTAGCGATGTGCAAATGTGTAGAGAACGGGGGGAGGGGGGCCCCAGATGTGGCGCGGGTCCTGCTCTCAACCTTTGTGTGCAACTCGCTGAGGCTGTTCTACTCAGAAGCACCCCGGGGGAAGGCAGCCTGCTACTTGAGGTACCGTCTGGAGTGGTTAATGAGGGGGCTCGGGATGTCCCAGCTGACGAGGGGCACGCCTCTGGCCTGGCCACAGGGATGGCTGCATACGGTGGTGGGGGATTACATAAAGGAGTATGGCTTGCACCAGGAAAGGGGCCCATGGACCCCCAAGAAAGTGATGGCAGAAGTGAATAAAGGGGAGGCCTGCGAGGTGGCAGGGGTAAAGAGAGCAGTATACTGGCAAGTATGGAAGAACACCGCATCAAAGGCACTCACAAAGGAGCAAAGAGACTTGTCATGGTTAGCGGTGCGGGATAGGCTAGAGACAAGGAGCTTCATGTTCGCCCGCCAATTAGCAAACTCCCCCAAATGCCCGAGAGGTTGCGGCAAGGATGAGGATGCGGTACACGCAATGGTGAGGTGCCCCTTTGCGCGGGAGGTATGGAGGAACGGCCCGCTGCTGAACCGGTACTACCCGGCGTAGGTGACTGAGCAGGACATTGTGGGGTGCCTTGAGGGGGGTGGGGGAGGGAGACAGAGACCGGGCGTGGGCCATAATAGGTGCGACGAAGGAGGCTTTGTGGGGGGCGCGCAGAAAGGAGCTGGACGGGTCCCCTATGCTGCCTGTGGGGGTACGTCAATGGGCGAGGAGGTTGCTGGAAAGGGTGATGGAAGTGGACCGGGCAAGGTTGGGACACAGGGCCACGGGCGTAAAGTGGAGGTGGCCCCTACCCAGGATGGGGTAGGGAGGGCCCGTGGGTATGGGGAAGGGACGGTGAGGGGTGGCCGTGCGTATTTAACTGGCCTACTGAGGTGTGCAGGTGAGGAATGCCCAGACATGGGGGGGGGGGGGAGGGCGATGCGAAGGAGCGTTGCGAGGGTGAATGGTGGTGGCGACGGTGGGGAAGGGGGGCGCGGGGTGGTGGGCGTTGCGGTGGCTGGCCTTTGTTGTATTGTAGGTGGGGGCGCCCGCGGATGGGATGAAGATTGGAAGGGGCCTGTCGAGACGCCTGGGATGGAGTGTTACTCCAAGTGTTGCTTTCGTTGGGTTTCTTTGTTATTTTCGCTGAGAAGTTAATAAAAACTTTTAAATCACAATTACCAGCGAAACGTCGTACTCAACAATTGTAAATGTTGTCGTTTCACGCTTCAACACACCGGTGGGCGAAAGTAGTGAACTATTTGTCTTTTGTCAACGTGACACTTTTTTGCTGATTGGCCGTGTCGGGTGGTGGAGGGTTACGGCACATTTATAAATAACGTGATCTAACCCAAAAACGTTGAATTCTATATTTATTTAAAGTTGCGCATTTTGATGTGACGTCACATTTCTCACCCCCCCCCCCTCGTCACAAAAGTCTGACCCCCCCCCCTAGGTGCGTGACGTCATTTATGGGCGGCCCCTTAGTGCAGGAAGGCCGATTGGTGCTCATGGGTTGCCCAGAAGTTGGGAGGGTGCGTCAATCCTTGCTCACAAAACGCATTTCAACACCATTAAAAATAAACTTGCAGCACTGCACCTATTACCATAACAAAGCAGCACGGTGATTTGGCGTAAGGGAACTCCAAAAGAAATGCGGACTCTTAATGAGACCGTGGAATCTCTAGGGATGTGGATCTGAAGACCATATGGAGGGGGGGGGGGCTCCCAGAGAATGGATTAGGGTCACGATGACTGGATGGCTGAGCCAGCTTGATGACGACGTGGGTCACGTGAAGGATGGGAGGAGGTACAACAGCTTCTGCAAGTCAGGCACCGGCTACGAAAGTAGCAAGAGGCACGGAAGTTATGCCTCGAGAACAGGCACGTTACCACTGGGTTCACGTAGCATTTGCTACATGTAAAATGGTATAGTTTACACGTATAAGACTAAAATATATAAATAAAAACACGACAAATTAAGCTACAACATAATTTCAGTTATAAGTCACTGTACAGTTTACTTATTAACGTAAAAAAACATTATTACTTGTATATTAAACACCACCATTTCAGTAACTGTGGTCTTGTTAGCAATATGCAAGAGTTTGTTATTCACCTTTTGTTCTGGGTACAGTGTGGATCTGTAATTTAATGCATCCTTTGAGAAAGCGTATGGGCTCTCAGCCAATACAAAGAATACCAACCGGCATATTATTACTCTATGGTGTGGGTGGTGAAATGTTAAGTATATCGCCTGGTACACAGGGGGTCGATACCGACACTGACGCCTGGATATTGGAGTTTGCGTGTTCTTCCCGTGGTCAAGTGGATTTTTCTCCGGGTCCTGTTTTTCCCTCCACATTTAGAATCCACATCACGTGTTTAGGGTATTTGGCTGTAATACATTTCCACTTGATAATCCACTTTGTTGAGCTATCGTTTGTGGCGAGGTCGCTTCTGCAAAAGCGCTACATAGCTCAGTGGGCCTTACCTCGTAAACTAAAATATAGTTTAAACTGTATAGATGCACATTTAAAATGCTCAAGTCATGCTAAAATGATGTAGGAGTTGACAGGATACGGCTTCACTCACTTACGTCACGTCTGGTATCTGAAGACGTTAACATTGCTTTAATGAATATGAATAAACAGCACAACCTTAACAAAAACACTGGCTCACAGATTTCACTTAAATTAGGGTAGGTGTCTTAACCCGTCTCATATTTCATTACGGAGAGAAGACAAACATTTGATTTTGCGTAAAAAATATACAAGATGTAAAAACAGTTTGCATACACACAATCTGAACCGTGCCGTGCCCCTACCCTGAATTTATGCAACTTGAGTGGATAACATCTGCCACATCCTATAAAAGGGTAAATGTGCCACATCATTAATTCACAAAATTCATTTGTACCAATCCTTACAAAAACACACTTACCACCTTGCTTTACACAAAGGCTGTTCGTCATACTTTAAATCATTTTTACAAGCCTCAATTTTACAACAAGAGGTCAAGTTACACGAGGAATGTAATAAAATGAACCATTTACAATTGAGCAACTTGGGTTACGCTGTGTCCAGGGCCGCACTCAAATTTTGTTCAGAGAACACTTTCAGGCTGGCTCAGGGAGGAGAGATTACCGGCGTACGGCACTACCACAACAGTACAAGGTTTGCTTTTTGGTAATAATCCTAGATTACCGTCCCCTTTTTTTCCTATTCTCCCTTAAACAACTTTTTAAAAATTAGGACAAAATAAGTGGATGTGGCTTGCCAAAATAATTTCCGGAACAGTGTTACAAACAAATCTGGCTACAATCAGTCACAGGCTGTGTCCATTTCTGAGCCTCTTGAACATACATCAACAATGCAGTGTATATTTGTCAACAGCTTCAGGAATTGACTCTCCTCCCCAAGCGCTACGGTTGATCTGCAGGAGGAAGTGAGAAAACAACACATCAACAAGAAGCACCACAATGTGCGTTTGAACTCAATTTAAACTTCGTTCACAGTTCAGCAGCGTGCTCTATTAGGGAAACCTAATCACGACAACGTGCTTAAGTGGTCAGTGCCATTGTCAACGATGTAAAAAACACGGATGTTCCTTACAACACGAGTCAAGCACGGTAGGCATCATTTTAAGATAGTTTACAGTGTAAGATTCGTGTAGTTCAAATCATATTATTCCTAATGATGTGAATGTATGTATGTTGAATTGCTTTCGCACGATACGTAGTCAACTGTGCTAATCGGAGGTGCGAAAAAAGTTGATGCGTTTATGTGGATGAGTCTCATTACATCTTAGGTGTTAAGACTGTCGTCCTTCCTCCATACCTCCGATTACCATGGTTGGCTACGTACAGTGCGAAAGAAGTTCGACATACATACATGCCATACTATGCATCATAACAGAAAAAGTGGGGACTCTGGCTTGTTATGACCCCAAGGTATTGAAAATGATTTTTTTTATTCCTCCATCCCGCATTGACCAGCATTGTGAAGTATGATCAAACAATCCCCATGATTCACTTTTGATAATACATTTTTTCCTATGAAATGTCATTCTTCAAAGGGACCGAAAATACGACAGACGGCAATTGTCAGGTGTTGGGTTGCTGGATGAACGTGGGGAGCACACCATTTTGCCCAATCTTTGTGGTAAAATATTCTGTCCTTGGGCTCGGGTGAGGTATGATGTTTTCACAGTGGTTTCTTGACCAGACGGGGTTAACACACCGAAGGGAACCAACAACAACAGATAACAGTCTTGGCCGCACGGCATCCAGCTACAAGCTTATTTGTTTGCTACCTTGAGTGTGCACTGCTCCAATGTGCTCTCCTGTCTGTCCACAAGTCTGCTGCTGCTGCAATTGCTGCTGCTGTAGTTGCCTTGCACGCAGCTCGGCCAGCTTTATCTGCTCCAAGTGAAAGGTGCTGCGATCCGAGAGAAGCTGTTGCCGTTGATATTCCAGCTTCACTCACAAAAAGCAGGTACATGGGGGCGCACGCAAGCGCGGGGAGCTTTAATTTCAACACACACCATACATCAATGCAATATCCTGCAGTTTTATGTGTACAGGTGGTCTCCAATTTACGACAGTCCGATTTACAACGTTTACACAATGCCACCATGGATCGGTTTGCGACGCAGAAACTGGATTCACGACGCACTTTCTGACACTATTCAGAACGGATTTGAACAGTCAGTCCAGTTTCCGATGTGACTTGGCGTGGAGCTTTGTTATTATCTAAGTGTTTTGTATGGACTTGTACCTATTAAATAAACCCTCTTAAATATGGCTGATAAAACGAAAAAACACATCGGCAAATGATGTTTCTACTGCTTCTACTGTCTATGGGGAAAATAGGGGCCGATTTATGACTGGCTTTCTAGGAACGCGCTGTGACATCCTTAAAGCCCGGACCGCCTGTATATGTTTGCTACATTTCACATACAATGTCAAAATTAGTTTCAAAACTACTTTATATGTTCCCAAATTGTAAAGCAAGCTTTCCTCCCCTCTTAATATACGCCCAATCTACATCTTTTGCCTTCTAGGAATTATCAATAACCTTTCATCCTGAACCAGTTCTCGTACCAACTGATCACTCTTTCCGTCAAACTGATTTTCTAAGGTTTTCTCTACGAGACGCTGATCTATTTACTATACTTGTGATACCCCAATTTACGTCTCCCCCTTTGATGTCGTTTCGTAAATACAGCGTCGCTTTATTAACACCGCAACCTGATTTGCGTCGCCTCAACGCACATTAACATCGCTGACAGCATCGTCATCTGTCCTTTCTCGTTATTCGCCACCTCTCAGCCTTCATCTGCACCCACTACCCTGCACACAAACTACTTTGCGTCGCGCATACAGAAATGCATTATCGAGTACAATATATTATTAATGTCTGGCATTTTGATGTTTTTTTTTTATTGTACTGTATCTGTATCATTTGTGCTAAAGTCTACCGCTGTACACTAGTGTTGAGTATAGTTTGTTTACGAAGTTAATGTAACGTTGTGGGTACGACTAGGATGAAGATGCGTATGTAGGGGTGTTAGAGAGAGAGCCCGTTATGCATGGCAGCTTAGGGCAAACAAACACAGTGGGCGGGGCTACGTGAGTGCACGGGGAGGTGCTCTCTACGACGTCCGCGCCAGGCACCCCGGGGGGGGGCCTACCCCTCAGCGGGGGGTTGGGTATAAAAGGGGATGTATCGGAGGGCTCGGGGTTCTTGTTAAGCTAACCAGTGAAGACTGAAGACGTCTTAGCTAGAGCCCTGGACTCCCCTGGTTCGCTGTCCTTATCAGGGCCGAACAGGACCGAGCCAGCGGCGTGGTCCCGAGATCCAGAGCCGGTGCTCCTGTCAGCACTGGTCTGGGACTCAGGGTACCGGGCCCGACTTACCAGTGTCGGGCCAGATAGCCTCCCCTAGCCCGTTAGAGGAGGACTAGGAGGCAGGCTAGAAAGTAGCTAGCGCGTGTATCCCCAGCTAGCCGGGTGAGGGGGCCGACACCCCCTCTAGAGTTGTATGCCACAACCGTGCTGTGTGTAATAAACCCGTGTGCCTCCAACTCCGGCGTCCAAGAGTCGTGAACGCTACTACATCTGGTGTCAGAAGTAAAGATCTACGAACATGGACACGCGCCGGACAGCTCGAGTCAGGGTACCGGAGGGGGAGGACACCGTTGCAGTCGGGGAGCCCGGGACGGCTGAAGAAAACACGGAGCAGTCGGGGTCGGATGCGTCCACACCGCAGCAACAGGAGAATGGGGAGCCATCGACAGAGGGGCTGAGGGAGGCGCACGCTAAGCTGGCGGAGCTGCTGTACGCCGCTGCCGCCATGCTGGACCACATCACACAGCTGGGGGCTGCTGGACCGCCACGGGGCGACGGCAGCCGGCGACCACAGCGCCTTCCGCCATTTCGGCGGAGCACCACTTTGAAAATCCCGCCATCGCCGCAGCTGCTGTTGAGGGCGTGGCCGGGTTGAGCATCAAGTCCAACGGCGGGCATACAGTACCTGCCGCGTCATCACCAATGGACGGCACGTCACCATGGGTGCGACCGGCGATGCCATCGGTTGTTCGCGCCGAGGCAGAGCCGGGTGAGGGGGACGGGGGAGTGCGACCTTCCACGGCAGCCGCTGCGTTACATCAGCGACTACCTCCACTCAAAGAATTTGTGGGCGAGGAAGGCGACTGGGGCGGCTTCCAGCGGCGCTTCCTCGCTCACCAGGAAATGGCACAGTGGACGGACGCCGAGGCTCTCCGCGCGCTGCCGGCACTCCTCGACAGCGACGCCCTCGCCACTCTAACATCGGCACCGAAGGAGAGGCGCTCCACGCTGCAGACGGCGATGCAGCTGCTGGCTGCAGTCTACGGTCCGCCGTCGGACTGTCGCCAACTCTTTTACGATCGCCAGCGGGGGGCAAAGGAGTCGCCCCTGGCGTACCGCACAAGCCTCCTGGCACTGGCGAAGGCGGCCTT
Organism: Lampetra planeri; assembly: GCF_965212315.1. NCBI lineage: Eukaryota > Metazoa > Chordata > Hyperoartia > Petromyzontiformes > Petromyzontidae > Lampetra > Lampetra planeri. Next base: position 483,781 of record NC_136168.1, read on the forward strand.
TCCACGGATGGACATCGAAGGGGTCGACGCCATGGTTACGGAAAAGATACTCCTGCTGGCGGACGACCTGGATATCGTCATCGTCGCACAAGACGACGCGGAGATGTGCTCCCTCCAAGCGGCACGACTCCTCCACGCAAACCTGCTCGCGCAACGACGGAAGGCCAGCAAGGCGGCGAGCGGGCGTGCCGTGGCTGCAGCCACCCTCCCGGCGGAAGAGATTTGCGCCATCGACCATCAACGGCAGCAGGGAGCGGGAGTACGGGCGGACCGGGGCGGTTCGAGCCATCTCGACCATCCATCGTCGTCGCCAGCGCTCCCGCGCTGTTACAACTGCGGCATCCGGGGCCATGTCGCCTCGGGGTGCCGCTCTCCTCGGCAGCGGGAGACGACACCTCGACGGGACGCCGGCCCTCTTCCCAAGCTCCATCATCATAACCCAGCGAGTCGCGGCACCCCCATGTTTGGCCCACGCACACGCCCGTCACACACTCAAACACCGCAGCAAATGGGGGGTCGATATCGCGCACCATCGCACCAACACGCACCACTCTGGGTACTCATATCGAACCCAGCCAGTGGTCCATGTTGGCCCATCGTGTTGTAGCCGCATCGTCGGGGTCGTCGGCCGTTGTGGGGCACATCGACGGGGTTGAGGTGCGCATTCTGGTCGATACGGGAGCATCGGCGACCATTATTTCGGAATTGATTTACAATATTCTCCCTGTCCAGAGCCGCCCTTTGATGCCCGTTAACGTGCCATTCTATGCTGCGAATGGGGGCTCACTTGGCATCATTGGACAAATTCGAGCCCAAATTTGTGTCGGGAATATTAAATTGTCTGGGCCGATTTTTGTGTCCTCCTCGCTGGCGGTTCCGTGCCTGCTGGGGACAGACTTCCTGGCCAAAATGCCGATTAGGATATTAATCGACCAGGGATGCATTGAGCTCCCGTCGGGCCGACGAATGGCGTTTCTGCCATCCCCCGTTACGAGTCGGACGGCGTTCGCGACGGTGCAGGCGTTCGTAGATAGAACGGTGCGCGTTCCTCCGGGGGCACAAATGTTGATTCCTTTGAAACTTCGGCGGCCCTTCGCTAAGGGCATTGGGGCCCAGGGGGTTCTGCTGGGGCCGTCTAGGGCCGGGGTGAGTGGACCTCATTTACTTCCGGCCCAGACCATAGTAAGAGGGGACGGAGACCCCTTCATCGCGGTCCTCAATGTGGGCTCGCAGACGGTGGTGGTCCCACAGGGGACCGTGCTTGCTCACGCAACGCCGGTGCCCTGTGAGGAACCCGTCGCGAATCACGTGAGCGCTGTCTCTGCGCCGCGATCACATTCGGACAGCGATGAAGGGTGGCTCGAGGCGCTTTGTGCGGGATCGACGGACCTGTCAAATTCAGAGCGTCACCAACTTAAAGCACTACTGCGGGAATTTTCCGACGTTTTCAGTCGGGACAAATACGATTTGGGCTGCACTCATCTGCTGCGTCACCATATTGATACGGGTGACAGCGCGCCGATACGCCAGAATCCTTTTCGGTTAAGTCCCGCCGAAAAGGACCATGTCAAATCGGCTGTTGATGACATGTTAGCCGCCGACATCATTTCTCCTTCCACCAGCCCTTGGGGAGCGCCGATCGTCCTAGTTAAGAAACAGGACGGCTCGTTGCGGTTTTGCGTTGATTTTCGGCGCCTTAACAAAATTTCGGTGGCCGACGCATACCCGCTCCCACGGATGGACGAATCGCTTGACGCCTTGGCGGGAGCGCGATTCTTCTCCACATTGGATTTACTTTCGGGATTCTGGCAGCTTCCTCTGGACGATGATTCAAAGCCTAAAACTGCTTTCCGTACACCGCACGGGCCTGTTCCAATTCAACCGGTTGCCGATGGGACTCCACTCAGCGCCGGCAACTTTCCAGCGTTTGATGGAATTAGTTTTGGCTGGATTGCAATGGGACTCGTGCTTGATTTATTTGGATGACGTTATCGTCTTTGGTAAAACATTTGACGAACATCTCCAGAGGTTGCGGGCGGTTTTCCAAAAGATGCGGGCTGCTAATTTGAAATTCAAACCCCAAAAATGTCATCTATTACGCGAATTGGTGCGTTATTTGGGACACATCGTGGGACGCTCAGGTATTGCTACCGATCCCGCCAAAACGCAGTGCGTCAGCTCCTGGCCGACTCCCACCTCGGTGGGGGAGGTCAGGAGTTTCATTGGCTTCGCGTCCTATTACCGACAGTTTGTCGCGGATTTTGCGACGATTGCGAAACCCCTACACGCTTTAACGTCAAAAGGGGTTCGGATCCACTGGGGACAGGAGGAGGAGGCTGCTTTCCGCTCCCTTCGGGACGCTCTGGTGAAAGCTCCTCCCTTGGTTTACCCCGATTTTTCTAAGCCCTTTTTGCTTGACACCGATGCGAGCAACACGGGTATTGGGGGCGTGCTTTCCAAGGTGGTTTACGGCGTGGAACGGGTGCTCCTGCGGAGCAGGGGTGCTCCTGCGGAGCAGAGATATTGTGTCACCCGTCGGGAACTGTTGGCAATTGTCTATTTCATCCAACAGTACCGCCCATATCTGTACGGTCGGCATTTCACCGTCCGCACAGATCATGCGGCACTACAGTACGCCCTGCGAGTTCAACAACCATCGGGACAATTGTCTCGATGGTTGGAGATTCTCCAGGACTTTGATTTTGAAACCACCTACCGTAAGGGCGTTCGTCACACCAATGCGGACGCTCTGTCGCGCATGCCAACCACCTCCGAATGTGCATGCCTCCTGGGGTCTGGACGTTGCAGGCCTCCGGGGGACATATCGGTTCCGGTCTTGGCGGCCGCCGACGACGACGAAACATTGATTACTAATTCGATCGCACAACAGGGAAAATATTCCCTGTTGGGGTTGCCCGTCACTGAATGGGGGCGCCTCCAGATGGAGGATACCTCCCTCCTCGGGTGGCATCGTCGCGTCGGCGGTGCTGGGCGGGGGAGGGGTGGTGCCAACGCATGGGAAATGGTGCAAGGTCTGCTGATGCATTGGGACGGGAAATCCCATCGACGCCGGCTGGTGGTCCCTTCTGGGTTGCGGGGCAAGGTGGTGTGGGCCGCTCACGAGCGCCTCCTACACCTGGGGACCCAAAAGACCCTCGCCTTGCTACAACGTGATTTTTTTTGGCCAGGCATGACGAGGGATGTCGGGGATTTATTGGGGTCATGCCCTCGGTGCGCGCAACGAAAACCGCCGGCACGGGAGTCTAACCCACCCTTGCAATCAATCAAAGTGTCCAGAATAAATGAGCTTGTCGCCCTGGATATTTTGGGCCCATCCCCCGCCACCCCCAGGGGCAATAGATATTTGTTGACTGGTGTGGAGTATTTTACGCGCTGGCCTATGGCCTGGCCCCTTGCCAACCAGTCGGCAGCAGCCATCGTGGAGGCCTTTGTTCAGGGATACGTCCTGGACAAAGGTGCTCCGGAGCGGCTGCTGACCGACCAGGGCAGAAATTTTTCCGGCAAACTACTCCAACAAGTCTGTGTGTTCCTGGGCACGAAGAAAATTCGTACCTCCCCGTATCACCCGCAAACTGACGGGATGGTCGAGCATCTGCATCGCACCATCACGTCAATGTTGTCACAGTAGGTTTCGGACTCACAGACCGATTGGGACCTGCAAATTCAAGGGGTCTTGGCGGCATACCGAATGGCCCCCCATGCAGCTACGGGATTTTCCCCCTTCTACCTCATGTACGGCCGCGAACCTGACCCGCCTGTTCGTGCCCAGCTGCAGATTCCCGCGCCGCAGGGAAAAACTAAATTGGCTGACCATGTAAAATTTAATCTGGCCAAATTAACAGAGGCACGGGATGCTGCCATGCAAAACTCTGACCTCCGTCAGAAAGCGAATGAGCGGCTCAGACTGGGTCGGGCGCACATGCTGTAGTGGAAGCCGGGGGACAAGGCATGGCTGCACTGTCCCCAGGTGCCACTTGCAACCTCCTCTAAGCTGGTGCGACCGTGGCGGGGCCCTGTGGAGGTGGTCGAGGTTTTGCGGCCGCAGTGCGTGCGCATCAAATGGGGGAAGCGGCGGTGGTTCGTGCACCCCTCTAGATTAAAACCCTTCGTTGCGGTACACATCCCCACTTCACACACGCGTGGCCAAACATGTGGGGGGTCGACCGACTCACTGAGTCCGTCTCCGTCGCTCTCATCTAAGGCCTTGCCGGCTGTGCCACCTCCAGGTGCATCAGGAGTGACGGGCTCACGCCCGATCACCCCTCCTGGGGATGCCAAGGGTCAAGCGGCGTCGGATGAGGACTCACTCCAAGACGGACAGTTGCCACCTGACGGTCCGCCACCCGGGGTTACCCCGTGTGAGGGACCCGCTGCAAGGACGCGCGCTAAAATGCGCAGACTGTTGTGAGGCCGGAAGATGTGTACATAGGTTGTGTTCATTGTGTGTTGTGTGTTCCCTGCTCATTGGATGTACATATGTTGGGTTCGCCATGTGTTGTGTGTGTGGTGGATTCCCTGCAAATTGTATATAGGCTGTTTTTACGGAATTCGTATTTATTCGGGGGGGGTGCGTCGGGTTGTTTCTCTTCTCGCTGTTGCGTTCTTGTTGTGTTCTTGTTGTTGTTCTTGTTATTGTTGAAAAATAGTGAGGCACACGCGCGGTCAGGGGGTAAATGCGCTTTTATTGTCGTTTTTTTTTGTGTGTTGGCAGCCGGGACGGCTGCAAGCTATGCGGGGGGGGGGGTGATGTAGGGGTGTTAGAGAGAGAGCCCGTTATGCATGGCAGCTTAGGGCAAACAAACACAGTGGGCGGGGCTACGTGAGTGCACGGGGAGGTGCTCTCTATGACGTCCGCGCCAGGCACCCCGGGGGGGGCCCCACCCCTCAGCAGGGGGTTGGGTATAAAAGGGGATGTATCGGAGGGCTCGGGGTTCTTGTTAAGCTAACCAGTGAAGACTGAAGACGTCTTAGCTAGAGCCCTGGACTCCCCTGGTTCGCCGTCCTTATCAGGGCCGAACAGGACCGAGCCAGCGGCGTGGTCCCGAGATCCAGAGCCGGTGCTCCTGTCAGCACTGGTCTGGGACTCAGGGTACCGGGCCCGACTTACCAGTGTCGGGCCAGATAGCCTCCCCTAGCCCGTTAGAGGAGGACTAGGAGGCAGGCTAGAAAGTAGCTAGCGCGTGTATCCCCAGCTAGCCGGGTGAGGGGGCCGACACCCCCTCTAGTGTTGTATGCCAGAACCGTGCTGTGTGTAATAAACCCGTGTGCCTCCAACTCCGGCATCCAAGAGTCGTGAATGCTACTACACGTGCATTAACAGACAGCATCACCGTACCCTCCGTTGTATTGCTTAGCTCTCGTGGCATGCAGGCTACGTCTCCCGATATATCGCTTTCATTGACGTAGTTTCGATATTCGTCGTTGCACCTTTCAGGAAAGCATCAAACCCCCCCCCCTCCGACGAAAACTGGGGGAGGGGGGTGTATCGCTGCGACCGTTTTCACCTGCCAGGAGACAATGAGAAGTGACTCACCGACTCCCGCTCACGGTCCATGATGGTCTCCAGCTCCTCAAAATGTCTCAGCTTGATCTCGAGCTTCTTCATTTGGGTCTCCACCAACAGCGCCACCAGTGACTTGATTTTGCGTTCCTCTACAGCTGCCAGTTGCTTTAAGCGGAAAAACAAGGATACCAAAAATATAAATATTGAAGTGAGCAATACATAGGAGCCAAAAAAAATACAAATAGCACGGCATCGTACGGGTAAATGCTAATATAAGCGAAACAACGCAACACGTTGTTTGAAGACCGAAACAGGAGGAGGATTTCTCCAAAATTCTGTCTGTTGCCTCGTAATTACCGGCAAACTGTCACGATACTCGAAATATAAATGTTGTGGGTTTATTCTCCACCACACCAGTGTGCTGAACTAGTAACGAATTTCCACGTTTTGTTTACGTGACAGCCTCAATAATTGGGCTGTGCTGGGTGGTGGCAGGTTTAACAACACATTTATATATAGGCGATCTTACCCCAAAAAAAACGTATTTTATGAATGTTAAATGGGCCACCGTTAAACGATGATGACTGCCGATATAGTCACCTCCTCCAGTGGAGGTTTGGGCCACATTGTTCACCAATAGACTTTTCAGGACTCCCCGTGAATGTCAGGCAAGGATGGGCTAGGCTGAGACAGACCAAGTTGTCAGTCAGTGTGGCTCAAACTCTGGTGCTGTTTTTTTTTACGCCATGGTTGAATCCCATGATTTATTTTTCTCCCTCAATACTCTTGTCCTCATGGGATAGAACGAGAGTGTAGTGGGTTGGCCGTTTAATGCTCGATGCAAATGAGTCAAATACAATGTCTGCCTGGCCACAGTTGGACGGACCCAACTGTAGTGGGTGAAGATGAGGCTTCCCGTCCGATTCAGTTTGTTGTCCGTTCAACGCACCTCCGATTAGCATGGTTGGTTACGTGCGGTGCGAAAAAGAAGTTGAACAGACATATATACATACTTTTGCTGCTCACTCGTAATAGCAGAAATCTGCATCGCCGCCTTGGAGAAACGTGGATCACGTTCTGGCCAAGATGCAGCCTCTCTCTCTCCGCTGTGGTTCCACCCACAGAGTTTTTTTTTATTGCCACGCATAAAACGACCCGGGGAGAGACAGTGGAGTTGAACAGTGCGACGAGTGCAATACCTTGGCCTTGGCAGCAGCTGCAATGAGAGCAGCAGCAGCAGCCGTTGCAGTGATGCTGGCATCTGGCAAGGCCGACAAGCCTAGGGCTTCCGCAGGAGTCTCCGCCTTGCTTCTGCTGGACATATTTTCTTGCTCCTCACCTGATCAGAGTAACAGACAGCGTGTGGCTGGAGTTATTAGAGAGCATACATAGTACACAAAACATTCGTCAATGACAAAGACCAGTTGTGGTCGCAGGTGCACAACTGCTTGCAGTGTTGGCAGGGTAGGGGGCACAGGTGGTGCTCATCTGCCAGTCAGTCGGTCAACCTATGGCACCTGCTGGGTGACCTCTCAGCAGTGAGCCTTCGACACTTCACGTGGCCTGGCATAGGCGCCATGGTGACATCACCGTCACTGAGTGGCGAATGGCGGGTATTGGTATTGGCAGTGCGGGATTAACCAAGGAAACAGTAAATGTCCGAACCTTAACAGCTGCGCATTTTCTATTTGGTCGGGAGGGGGTATAACAAGCAAGACAGCATCTGATAAAAAAAAAAATTGTGTCCTGAATTTAGAAATGTTGCCATGAAATTGTTGTGCATGAATAATTGAGTTCAAAATTGTGATCTACAAAGGAGTAAAAAATTCCATGAACTCAAATTACGAGGCAAACCAAAACTGGCAAACAATGCACTTTGGCAGCAATGCATAAACGCCCTTCATAAATCATGGCTAGGCTATCCCACAAACAGTAATAATGACACAGCAGATGTTCCTAAATGTGCATATCGACACTACGCCCGATTAAGATGGTTGGCTACATACCTAACAACCCTGCGCCACATTCTCTCACGTAAAGTTAAAAATACTGTTCAAATTGTGTGGGACATCAGTGTTCATACCCATTGTAAAAAATATTCCCTGGGTCATGCATGTGTGCCTGAACATCATGGGCCTCATATCCACAAAAATGGCATTAACAAGTGCAGCAAAGTTTTAACTTTGATTTCCAACCCATTCAGTGAATATGGAATCTTGGTGCAACTGTTATTTCTGTTGCTGGCACCACGTCAATTATGGAAGCGTGACACGAAATTAGGAAAGTTGGATGGCCAAAGACCTTATTGAAGTGACTCGGTGAGTACGTTTAAACTTCACTTCAACAGCACTCACTGCTCCCACTGTAAACATACGACAGTAACACCCCCGTTTATGTCGGGGGATGCGTTCCTCAAAGGTGCGACGGCGAATATCGAAACGATGTAATCAAAGTAATTTTTTCACATGAGCTAAACTATAATTTTTTTTACCAGGTAAGACCCACTGAGCTATGTAGCTTTTTTTCAGAAGCGACCTGGCCAGAAATTATAGCTCAATGAAGTGGCTTATCAGCCAAATACTTTAAACGCATGTTTCTAAATGTGGAGGGAAAAACTGGTGGACCCGGAGGAAAATTCACACAACCACAGGGAGAGAAACATACAAACTCTAAATATACAGGTGTCGGTATCGAACCCATGACCTCATATATAGCAGGCGAGGTAGTTAAGACAACAGAGGCAATAGTGAAGCTGTGTTAATGTGTGCATCTTCATCCTAGACATACCCACAACATTACATTAAATTACTGAAAATATTGTACTCAAGACTAGTGTACAACAGTAAACTTTAACATAAATTATACAGAAAGAGTACACTATAAAAACGTCATATATTGTACGTGAATAATATATTGTATTCGACTGTACATTTCTTTACACGCGACATAAAGTAGTTTGTGTGCAGGGTAGGTGGAGGCGGATGCCGAGAGGCGACGGAAAACGAGTAAGGACGGCCGACGATGCTGTCAGCGACGTTAAGAGTGTGTTTGGATTGAGGCGATACAAAGTGGGTAGCCGTGTTAATAAAGCGACGATGTATTTGCGAAATGACGTAAAAGGGAGAGACGTATTATGGGGTTTTACCGTATCTAAAACCGATGACAGAAAACAACTCAACAAAAAGCTCATCTTAGAATGCATGCGGCTCGTGCGATCACAGCCACACCCTGGATGTCAGAATCTTTATCAGAATATTTATTTAGAATGGAGGAGGAATCTTATGAGCTATGAAGCTCTTTTTTCAGATGTCCAGGAAGGGCACGGGGTCATAAATTTACAACAATACAAAAAACAATAGGAGTGCAAAATATAGGAAAGCTAAGCCATGTGTTTTTTTTTTCAAGGTAAATGAGGCCTGACTATAACAACACCCAAATTAATTGAACAAGAGTACAAAAAGAAAATGTAGGTTGTACATTGGATAGAATACTGGATTATTTGAGTGACTTGAGATTACGATCACGCGGTTGAGTTGATTAAATGTCATCCCAACCTTGCTCCTCCCTCATCTCCTCCCTGTTGCCAGCCTCCACCTTGAGCACACCAAATTCAGTCGCCGCTCCTTCCTATCGAGGCAAAACGATTGCTCGTTACGACCAACAAACCAGACCTCCACATCTTAAGGGAGTAAATCAGAAGAGAACAAAGCAATGCAGCAGATTTGGACGGACTGGTCCTGGAAAGGTAATGCTTTGATGAAAAAATTATAGGTTTTACCCTTTCTGGCAATAAAACAGGAGGTGTTAAGATGTTCAAACACCAAATAGACACCTATTGCAAGGCATCAAGTCTGCATTCAGCACACACACTTGTGGCAAAACATGCACAAAAACATGTTCTGATAATATATGCATTGTCTTTGAAACTGATTGGCTTAAACCAGACAGCAGCCTTCTTTATGGCCTAGGCTCAATACCAGTGTTAGACGAGAGAACGCCAAGAGGCAAACAGTACAAATACAATGCAACACCTGTTTTATGGACAGAAAGGGTAAAACCTATTCTTATTTTTTCATCATTTTTGATACTGGCAAAAAGGTCCCATAAATAAGAAATGCTTTGTAAGCAACTCCCCACCCCCCCCATGATGTACCAGGCTGAACATACAAGTCATAATTGGCTATGATGTTCCTATCCTACCACCTTCCGATGTGAGTTGTGCTTTACGGCCATTTCAAACTTGCGCTTTCACAGGGTTCACACTAACACAGTCACTTCGCACGCCGACCCCTTGGTTGCGGCTCCGCGATCAACTAATTAACAAGCTAATCTCTCATTAACATGCTAATTTTCACCTGGCAGCCCTTTGATTGGTGGAAAACCAACCACCGTCGGGTTAGCTGCCTACCACTTACATTAACGTTGGCTGCTGACATTTGGGATACGCCCATTTCAAACCCTTATAAACAGTTTGCCTTGGAAGCTAACCCCCGTTTTCCTGAAGACGACTGCTTCTGTTGCGATCGAAACGTTGTAGTTTTTCGTTCTTTTTTATTTTCTTTGAACCTATCTACGTGATTTTACCGTAAGATCCAAGAATATGAATTCCTGCAGTCACGAAAGCTTTAAGTCAATACAAGCCCCTGTTCCTTATGATTTATGAAGGAGATTCTCAGGACAAGTCAGATCCGGTGTGAGATTCCTTCACGTTTAATGCGGAGTTCTGAGGGATTATTTCCATTCAGGGAGATGTTTATTGAAATGGATGACAGCATAATGGATATTTAGAGATTTGTTGCACAGACTTTGTCTCTGTCATGAACCCATTCCGATGACGTACGTGTAGGTCAACGGTTTTTCTGACGATTCCATTCTGATTATATAATCGGAAATGGAATCGAAAGAAGGCCATGCGAGAGGGCGTGTGGCACAGTTTGGCTCCAGCTATCGTAGAGTGTGGTGGTCGTGTCACGAGGGTTCTCCCTGGTGAGTAATAACGTCTTTACAAAACAACGGTGCTACCATGCCTCTAAATAAAATTAATGCTAAATACGCTCGCACGTTCCAAGATTCAGCGGTGAACGGGACACCCACCCACCCTCCAACTTGCAGTACGTCTTGGAACGGGAAAGGGTTAATGATAAATTTGCAGACTAAGCGCCACGAATTAATAAGCTACTTCAGATACAAAAGCAATTTTGTTTATTTATATCACTGCTGTGCTTAGATTTCCATCTATTAATTCACGGTAGCCTTACCTTGCTCTTTTCATCCTCATTATTGCCAATGCCAAGCTTGGAATCTTCAGTACCTTCAAATGCAACAACAGTCAATTGAAAATGTGTAGTTGAAAACCTACCAAAGATAAAGTGTCTAGATGATGGCAAAACATAAGCAAACAAAATGGTCCAAAATCTAAGACACTGCAAACAGCAAGCATTCAACACACATAGGAGTTTCAAATACAGATTAACTATTTGAAATCCATAAAAATACATATGAATGTTGAACTTCTTTTGCATCGTACGCAGCCAACCATGCTAATCGGAGGTGCAGTGTATGTATGTGTAGTGAGTCCAACTTAGTCGCAGACGTTGTCTTGGGGGCAACACGTTTTATTAAACTCTTAGCACAACATACTCCAAGCTATTAACACAACACACTCTCGGGTGGTAACCACCCAACTAACCACGCTACGGCAGAACTAGACACGGTTCCATGATCCCGGTCCGGACCACAAGCTGGGTCCCGGACCGCGTGGCTGGAGGTTTCTTCAAGCTTGACATGGATCTCCTGCCTCTCCAACAGTAAGAACCCCGAGCCCCTCTCAGGGCCCCCCTTATACCGGGCCGGGCTGGGGCTGGTTCCGCCTCTCGCCCCGCCCACCTCCTCGATCTCTCTCGCCTTTGCCCAAAGGCTCTCGAGAGTTCTTTCCAGACCACGTGACCACCCATTGGCCCCCTCCACCGGTGGCCCCCCTCCAGTATCATCCGGTCACATGTCTCCAGGTCAGCCAGAGTATCATGCCCCCAACGTAACCCTAGCTGGCTGAAATAAGTTCAACATACATATATAGATACACCGCACCTCCGTTTAGCATGATTGGCTATGTACAGTGCGAAAGAAGTTAAACATACACACACACGAATGAAGGCCGTACAGGTCGTGGGGAGTTGTTTGACCATATTTCGCCATGCTGGTCATTGCAGGCCAGTTCCAATATCACTCACCACCGGTTGCAGCCATGGCCGGGGTATGAACTCCGGCCACCGTGTTTGGTCACACGGCACAGTTACCGTCATGCCACCAGTTTTCCCTTTTATGACGCAGGATGTAAATGTATTGCTTTGGTGACAAATTAAGTCAAATTGTAAATAACAATGGCTTTATTGTTCAGAAAGGGCAGGAGGACAAGCAACTTTTTGGAAAAATACTTCTGCATTGAAGTGGAATAATACAATTATTGTTACCCACATCTATAATAAAGGTTTTTTTGGGTTATATTGCATAAATATAAATGTGTCATTAACCTGCCACCACCCAACATACCCATTTAGTAAGCTTTATCACGTAAACAAAACGTGCCAATTAGTTAATGCTTCAGTACACCGGTGTTGAGAGTAAGCCCACAACATATAAATTATTTCAGGTTTCCCAGTGTTTTCATGGGGTAATACACTTTTTCTTTAAACACATTACTCCACTCTTCCCTTCCACTCACAGCAGAAGTGACGCGTCTTGTATATGTATACTATTGTAATGCGGGCGTAAGCGACCTTCCGGATGTGACATCACGGGGGGTGGAGTCATGTGACGTGGGTGGAAGGTTCGGGTCCTTAAGCGGGTAAACGGGAAGGGGAAGGCGGTCGGGGTGTGAGCGGAAAAGAGTGAGGCCACGCGGGCGGGTGAGAAGAGGGGGGGGGCACCGACGGCTATCGGGAGCCAACCCCGAAGACAAGAGGAAGCTGCGGAGTGGTGTGCAGCTGCAGAGGAGACAGCCAGAAGGGCTGCGTGTTAGAGGCAGCGGTGTGGCTGCCAGGAGGAGCTGCGGAGGGAGAGAGGGAGACAGCACGAGGCTGTCAGAGCTGTGGAGAGAGAGGAGTTGCAGCGAGTACAGCCAAGGGGGGCTGTGTGAGAGAAACAGCAGCGGGGCTGCTGTTGTGGATCGGGCCGACATTGGAGTCAGCACCGTGGAGAAGCTACAGAGTAAAGACAGCCGTGTGGGTGTACAGCACGAACCGAATAAAGGACACTGAGCCAGACATCGTGGTCCAGTCGTTTATTACACTGGTGTCGGAAGTGCAACGGCATGTCGAAACAAGTGAGGAAGAAAGTTAATCCGGCGCCTGCATCGGCTTCTTCGTCCGACGACGACGAACTCCCTCCAACCACGGATCCTGTTGGGGTGGTGGAGGAGAGCCCGGCTGAGGCGACCACGGGAACGGGAGTGGAGGATGTTGGCGCGGTGGCGGGTCCGTCGACATCATCAGACGCGGATCAACGATGGCAAGCGATGGCGGTACAACTGGAGGCACTTAAGGACGTCCTGGCGCATCTATGCCATCTCGTCGCGCCAGGGACGATGGATGATGCAATTGGTGCTCCGCGGGCCGCCACGTTGCCTGTCCTGCCGCCGCCATTGCCCACGCGGCAAGAGGCCGCCATTTTGCGCGCTCCGCGGCGCCAAACCGCCATCTTGGCCACGCCGCGGGCCGACGCCATTTTGAATTTGCCATCACAACCACCACCATTGGAAGACGGCGGGAAGAGGAGTCGGAGTCGCCACCTTACAACGGTTAAAGAATTTTCCGTCGGTGGGGACTGGAGCGCGTTCGCCTGCCGCTTCTTGGCGGCGGTACGCACAGCAAGATGGACCGATGCGGAGGCTTTGGAGGTGTTGCCGACTCTCCTGGACGACGAATCTGTCCGATTCTTCCGTTCCATAACGACCGATAAGAAGGCAACTTTATGTGGTGTTTTTCAAGAAATGGCCGATGCTTATGAGCCACCAGATGATGCGCATCGGCGATTCGCTCAACGACAACGAGCACCAGAGGAGTCGCCCGTGGCGTTCAGGGGTGCGGTGCTGGAGCTGGCCATGGCAGCTTATCCTGAGACGCCACAGGACCTGCTCGAGCCTCTCATATTAGGGAAAATGTTGGAGCTGTCTCGGGATCTAGGGATCCCCATGCCTGTGTGTGGGCATGAGAAGCTAACTTCCCGGACGGCTGCTAAGTGTCTCGATGCGCAATTCAACCTCCGTCGCTGGAAACAAGTGACGGCGTGGACGGGGGGGCCCGTCAAAGAAGGGGATGCGCTGGGGTGGAACCCTGCGCAGGCTGTCTATGTTCCGGATGACCGGGGCCCTCAACAACTGACGGCCGCCTCCGCTCCATGGACGGGACGCGGCGGGCCGAGACCGCGCGCGGCGCTACCAGAACGGGGCCGTCAGGAGGCGAGGCCTGCGCTTCGGCGCAACGAGGCCGAATGTTTCCGCTGCGGGCGTAGGGGCCACTACGCCAGAGACTGCTGGGCCCGCTTCCCGGCTCCGCCGCAGCAGGAGGCCTCGGCACCGGTCAAGTCGGCTAAAGATCCTCCGAAACAGGCATGTCGGCACGCACCAGACACTCGGCAAGGCTTTACACCTCACCCATCACCGTCGTTGCGCCATCCTAACGTTGTGGTTAAAGCATGCCCTTCGACGGGGCCTTGTCGCTCGGTCACGCAGTGGCGCAAGTTGGCACGGAGAGTCGTCGCGGCCGCTACGGGCTCGTCCACTGTACCGGGGTCTATACAAGGGGTGGACGTACGCATTTTGGTCGACTCCGGCGCGTCTGCGACTATTATTTCGGATGTCATTTTCCATCTGTTGGGCATCCCGCCGGGGGCTGTGCGTCCGGTTTATGGGTCGTGCGTCGCTGCGAACGGGGGTAGCATGGGTATCGTGGGTCAGGTGGATGCTAAGATATCTATTGGGGATGTGTCGGCCTCGGGTGTTGTGTTGATATCGAGATCTTTGGCGGTTCCTTGTTTGTTAGGCACCGATTTTTTGGCTAAGATGCCCATTTTGATCAAAATCAATGAGAATTGTATTGAACTGCCGGGGGGCCGTCAAATCTCGTTTCTGCCGTCGCCCTGGGGGCGACCTGCTTCGGCCGTACAAGTGCAGGCGCTGTCCGTCGCATCTGTGGACATCCCACCTGGTACACAGATGCTTATACCCTTGCGGTATCGGAAGCCCCTGCCTGATCGGCTAGGAGCAGTAGGGGTCTTGTTGTCACCGTCCGCCACGATAACAACCGGGTTGGCGTTAGTGGGGGCACAGACCATCGTCCGGCCGGATCAATTACCGTTTTTACAGGTGCTTAATGCGGGGGGAGAAAACGTCCGTGTCCCGGCCGGTACGGTTGTGGCACATGCCACTACGGCGTTTGCGACCCATGATTGTCCACATAGCCGGGGAGTTGTTGCTGGGGTTTCCGAGCCAAGGAGTTCGGATGATCGTTGGGTTGCTCATTTATGTGACGGAAATTCTTCCCTGTCCATGGAGCAACGTGGTGCGCTGCGTAAATTGTTGTTGACATATTCCGATGTGTTCAGCTCCGATGATTTGGATTTGGGCCGCACTTCGTTGCTTTACCATCACATTGAGACGGGCGATGCTGCCCCTATTCGATTAAATTCGCATCGGATGAGTCCTGCGGAGCGAGAACACGTACGGGGGGCAGTGGAAGACATGTTGGCTGCGGACATTATATCGCCATCTAACAGCCCATGGGGCGCTCCAGTCGTCTTGGTTAAGAAGAAGGATGGCAAATTGCGATTTTGTGTTGATTTCCGCAAATTGAATAAGATATCGGTGGCAGATGCGTACCCCCTGCCGCGTATGGATGACTCCCTCGACTCATTGTCGGGGGCTAAGTTCTTTTCCACACTGGACCTCTCTTCGGGATTTTGGCAGCTTCCCCTTGACGAGTCCTCACGGGAGAAAACCGCATTCCGTACGCCGCAGGGGTTATTTCAATTCAACTGTCTCCCGATGGGATTGAATGCGGCTCCTGCTACATTTCAAAGATTGATGGAGCTCGTTTTGACGGGGTTGCAGTGGGAGACGTGTCTTATATATTTGGACGATATTATTGTCTTCAGCCGCACATTTGATGAACATTTGACGCGGCTGGAGACAGTGTTCACGAGGATGCGTTCTGCCAAATTGAAATTCAAACCAAAGAAATGTCACCTACTGCAACGGTCCGTCCGCTATTTGGGGCACATTGTGAGTGCCGAGGGAGTGTCCACGGATCCGGAAAAGACGGCGTGCGTCCGGGATTGGCCGACTCCGGCCACCGTGGGGGATGTTCGGCGGTTTTTGGGATTTGCCTCGTATTACCGAAGATTTGTGCCGGGTTTTGCGACGATTGCGAGGCCCTTGCATCTCCTTACGGGTAAAGGACGGAAGTTTGTTTGGGGACAGCCGGAGGAGGCGGCCTTTCGGAGTCTGCGTGATCTATTGGCCACGGCCCCAACATTGGATTATCCCGATTTCGATCACCCATTCATTCTTGATACGGACGCGAGTGACACAGGTATTGGGGCGGTGTTATCACAGTCTAAAGGGGGTGTAGAGCGTGTCGTGGCGTATGGTAGCCGAGTCTTGTCTCCTGCGGAAACCCGCTACTGTGTCACTCGCAGAGAACTATTGGCGGTTGTTTTTTTCCTACGGCAATTTCGACCATACCTCTACGGTCGTTCTTTTATTGTGCGTACGGATCATGCGGCCTTGCAATATGCCCTTAAAATTGACCAGCCATCCGGACAGTTGGCACGTTGGTTGGACACGCTACAGGAATTTTCCTTCCAAATTCAACATCGGAAGGGAGTGCGCCATGCGAACGCTGACGCACTTTCCAGATTACCGCGGCGCGCCCCTTGCAAATGTGAGTCGGGGACGCATAGGTGTTCGCCGATTCCAAACCCCCCTCAGCCGCTTACGTTGGCCGTCGAGAAGTCGGACACTCCGATGGAACCGGGACCGGCTGACGGGGTTTTGAATCTGCCGCGGTCTGTCTGGATCCGGGAACAGATGATGGATGAGTCATTGGTGTCCTTGCGGAAGCGGTCTGCTAGGGACAATGGGAGTCCGAGTACGGCTATGGGGCCGCAAACCGCTCTCCGAGATGGTCTGCTTATGTGGCGGGAGGGGTTCCAGGAACGTTGGCGCCTGGTGGTACCAACGTCCTTGCGATTCGAGTTGATTAGAACCCTCCATTGCGACACTCTCTTACATTTAGGGGTGCAGAAGACCTTGTTGACGTTGCAACGTCATTATTTTTGGCACGGCATGGCGACAGATGTCGTAGGGCACGTGCGCGCGTGCCCTGCGTGTGCACGACGTAAGCCGCCGAAACATCCTTACGTGCCGCCTCTCCAGTCGATTCAGGTGTCTCGAGTCAATGAATTGGTGGCACTGGACATATTGGGACCTTTTCCACCATCGGCGAGGGGTAATAAATATTTGCTGGTAGGGGTTGAGTACCTCTCCCGTTGGCCGATGGCCTGGCCGTTGCCCGATCAGTCGGCCGCGGCCATTACCGACGCCTTTTTGTTTGGGTATATTATGGATAAGGGGGCGCCTGAGAGACTCCTCACGGACCAGGGCAGGAATTTCTCTTCTAAATTATTGGCGGAAGTGTGCGCGGGCCTTGGGACTAAGAAAGTACGGACATCCCCATACCATCCGCAGACGGATGGTATGGTTGAACGGCTGAACAGGACATTGTCTGCCATGCTTTGCCATACCGTGAGTGAACAACAATCAGATTGGGATCTGCACATCCCCGGGGTGCTTTCGGCGTACAGGATGACGCCTCATGCGGCTACAGGATATTCGCCGTTTTACCTTATGTATGGTCGGGAAAACGTGCCGCCGGTGGATGTGCAATTGGGAACTGGGGTGAAGGGACCTCGTAAACCACTTCCTGAATACATTCAGGACACGGTTCGCCGAGTCACGGAGGCGCGGGAGAATGCCCGCGTGGCTACGGCCAAAGCCCAGGCCCGGAACGAGCGATATGCGCGACGGTCTGAGGGGGAGTGCCCTTGGAAGGTTGGGGACCTAGCCTGGCTTCATTGTCCACAGGTACGTCCGGGGACCTCGCCGAAATTGCACAAACCCTGGCATGGTCCCGTACGCCTCATTGCGGTTCCCAACCCACAGTCAGCACGCGTCCAGATTGGGTCTCGTCGCTGGGTTGTGCATACGTCGCGCTTGAAACCATATGTTGCTCCCTTACATGATGCGTCATCCCCCAATGTTGCCTTGCCGGGGTCTGTTGCTGCTGACTCTCCCCTGCCTGCGTCCATTGATCTTGCTAGAGAGCCTGTCGTACCTGTTCCAGACAGGCCGGCCGTGACATTGCGGGGGACGAGGGGCCCTGCTCGGAGGACGCCTGCCAGGTCTGCGGGACCTTCGAGCCCTGCAGCCCTTCCGACCCAGCTGCGGGCACGGTCACAGGACAAGCCCAAGACTAACTCTTTAGGGACACGGGACGTCGGTGGACTTCCAGCTGCGACAGGGGGATTACCCCCTGTCATTCCTCGACTTTCATCGCGTTCCCGTTCTGCGAGTGGGCCGCCGACCGTCCGGGACGGGCCGGCGACCCGCACACGTTCCAAATCGCTTACGTTTCGTTGATTGTTGCTGTCTTGTTATTTTTTTCTTACAGTTGTATTTATTGCATGCTTTTTGTACGTTCGTTGATGTTAATTGCGTTGTTGTTGTTGTTCTTGCTGTTACATTGTATGCTTAGTGTCCTTTAGGGGGGGAAGCTCGGTTCGCCGCATTACGATTTGCTATTGGTCAGCCGAGGTCGGCTGGGATTTTTCTACGGGGGAGGGTGGTGTAATGCGGGCGTAAGCGACCTTCCGGATGTGACGTCACGGGGGGTGGAGTCATGTGACGTGGGTGGAAGGTTCGGGTCCTTAAGCGGGTAAACGGGAAGGGGAAGGCGGTCGGGGTGTGAGCGGAAAAGAGTGAGGCCACGCGGGCGGGTGAGAAGAGGGGGGGGGCACCGACGGCTATCGGGAGCCAACCCCGAAGACAAGAGGAAGCTGCGGAGTGGTGTGCAGCTGCAGAGGAGACAGCCAGAAGGGCTGCGTGTTAGAGGCAGCGGTGTGGCTGCCAGGAGGAGCTGCGGAGGGAGAGAGGGAGACAGCACGAGGCTGTCAGAGCTGTGGAGAGAGAGGAGTTGCAGCGAGTACAGCCAAGGGGGGCTGTGTGAGAGAAACAGCAGCAGGGCTGCTGTTGTGGATCGGGCCGACATTGGAGTCAGCACCGTGGAGAAGCTACAGAGTAAAGACAGCCGTGTGGGTGTACAGCACGAACCGAATAAAGGACACTGAGCCAGACATCGTGGTCCAGTCGTTTATTACACTATGATGATCTTACTGGTTTTGTGCTGCTGCTGCTCCTGTTTGAGTATGATCTCCTCTTTCTTATCATCCACTCTTGCAAGATCAGGAGGTAGCAGGACTCTTCTGTGCGAGAACTCCTCTAAACACACACGCACACACAAACAAACAAGAAGTCTACATTTTAGCCTGTCAGAGTGCGGTGATAATGAGCACCGATCAATGCCAAATGCGTTCATGGAAGAACATCACTCCGTCGTTCTTAATCACTGTCATTGCCTTTATGACCAGGTGAGATGAAACGTCTCATTTTGAGGGGAGGCCTGGGGTAAAAATAACATTACAAAAAGACAAAGATCCCATGTATAGCCTTAAAAGACTGTTTGGGGCAAGTGCTGTTAGTGACCACCTATGAAGGCCAAGAAGGCACATGAGGGGGTGAGTGGCTAACACCACGCCCGGCCGCCTTTGTCTTCCCAGTGACGATGTTTACACATCTCACTAGGTACTCATTTGAGCCTGAGTCGACCTAGGGGAGGCCCAGGACCGGTTAATTTAATTGTCACTGGTGTTGGCCGTGAGCGGGAATCGAACTCGGGTCGCCGAGTTCGTAGCGCAGCGTAGCGCTAACCGCTACACCACCGCTCCCCACACGCGGGAGGGTGGGTGGCAAAATTTAGCACCAGCTATCAGAGTGCGGTCATGTCTCTACAGTTTTATTCGTTGAGTACATATATGTCATACCATACACATATAGAAATATACATTGATTAAATATTAATTACATTTCCATAGTCCATAGGCCTTTGTGTCTCGAGAGACAATTCTTTTGCGCCTTACGAGGTCAGCTGTAGGTTTTGCAGCGCCTAGAATAACTTAGTAGGCCAATCCTTGAGTGGCAATCCTTGCCACAGCAATTGCAAGTGAATGCGGTGGCAGCTCCAAAGGTGTTTGTCGCTCCCTCTTGGTCTGCCAAGCAGTGTGTTTTTTCCCCTCGCCTCTCCTTAGGCCTGTTTTCACAGCCTGCTGCCAGTTGAGTCGGTTGCCGGCAGTTTTCTCCCAGTCATTTGGGTTGATGTCGCAGCTCCTCATGTCCCGTTTACAGACATCTTTAAAGCGCAGGACTGGGCGACCAGTGACCCGTATGCCTGATGCTAGCTCGCCGTACAAGACATCCTTGGGTATTCTGCCATCCTGCATGCGGCGCACGTGTCCAAGCCATCTCAGGCGCCTATGACTGAGTAGAGAGTAAATGCTGGGAATGTTGGCCAGGTTGAGGACTGAGGTGTTGGGAACGCGATCTTGCCATCTGATACCGAAGATGCGCCTGAGACATCGGAGGTGGAATGTGTTTAGTCGATGTTCTTGATGGGCGTATGTTGTCCAGGACTCAGACCCATAGAGGAGGGTGCTAAGGACGCAGGCACTTTGGTGTTGAGCGTTAGGGATTTGTTACACTCTTTTGGTCAACCTGAACATATCTGTGGACGCCTTCCCAATGTGCTTGTCAATCTCTGTGACAAGGGACAAATTGCAGGTGATGGTGGAACCTAAGTAGGTAAAGTTCTGAACGACTTCCAGGGTGTAGCTACCAATGTTTATGGAAGGAGTGTCTCTGACATCCTGGCCCATGACATTGGTCTTTTTCAGACTGATTGTCAGGCCAAAGTTGTTGCAGGCATTGGCAAGGTGGTCGATGAGTGTCTGCAGACCTTGTTCTGTGAGCTGTCAGCGAGGCAACATCAGCAAATAAAAGTTCTCTGATGAGGCCTTTGTGGACTTTGGTTTTGGATCTGAGACGGCCAAGATTGAAGAGTTTGCCATCAGATCTTGTATGGAGAAAGACTCCCCTCTTCTGCTGTCCCAAAGGCATGTGTGAGCATAAGTGAGAAAAAGAGGGCAAACAGTGTTGGGGCAAGCACGCACCCCTGCTTTACACCGCTGTGTATGGGAAATTCCTCTGAGGTGGTGCCGCTGTGCTGTATTGTTCCTTTCATGTTGTCATGGAAAGAGGAGATGACTGCCAGCAGCTTCGATGGGCAGCCGATCACTTTGATGAGTTTGAAGAGGCCTCCTCTACTGATGAGGTCAAAGGCTTTTTAAGATCAATGAATGCCAAGTACAGGGGCATTCTCTGTTCTCGGCATTTCTCCTGTAGCTGATGCAAGGAGAAGAGCATGTCAATTGTGGACCTTCCTGCTCTGAAGCCACACTGAGCCTCAGGATACACCCTCTCAGCTAGTATCTGTAACCTGCTGAGGACCACACGGGCAAAGGTTTTCCCCACGATGCCCAGCAGGGAGATGCCACGGTAGTTATTGCAGTTCCCACAGTCACCCTTGTTTTTATATAGGGTGATGATGTAAGTCTCTAATGTCTTGAGGCATTGCTCCTTCTTCCCAGCACTAGCAGATAAGTTCATAGAGTTTTGTGAGGACGGCGGGTTTCGCACATTTCAGTACCTCAGGTGTGATGCCGTCCTGTCCCGGGGACTTGTCGCTGGCTAGTGAGTCGATGGCGTTGTCCAGTTCCTTCAAGGTTGGTACATTGTCCAGTTCGTGTATCGTTGGTAAGGGCTTTACAGCAGCAAGGGCAGCTTTTGACACACCGTTGTCTCGTGAGTAGAGCTCTGAGTAGTGTTCTACCCACCTGGCCATTTGCTCTTGTTTATCAGTGATGATGGCCCCTGTGCTGGATTTAAGAGGGGCAGTCTCCCTGATGTTTGGACCAAAGGCTGTCTTGATACCTTCATACATGGCACGGATATTGCCAGTGTCAGAGGCGAGTTGGATCCTACTGCTGAGGTTCACCCAGTAGTTGTTGGCGCAGCATCTGGCGGTCGTTTGAGCTGCACTGCAGGCAGCTTTCAGAGCCCTTAATGATCCTGTACTTGGGACCTGCTTGTACTTCAGGAGCGCCTCAAACCAGTCTGTGTTCGCCTTGTCTGCTTACGGAAGGTATTGATGGCTGCATTGAAGATGGCGTCTCTGATGTATGTCCACTTTGTCTCCACGCTTCCATCTGGTGTGTCATGTAGGGACTGATCAAGGCTGTGTTGGAATGATTGAGTGAGCTCTGGGAGGGAGGTCTTGGCAGAGTTGATGCGTAGGTAGCGCTTTCGTTTGAGGCAGTGTATCTTTTTTGGGCCTAGTCTGACCTTGCTGGATACCAGCGAGTGATCGGTGTCACAGACTGCACTGTGGTAGCTGCGTGTGATGAGTACTGAGTTGAGGAGGGCTCATCGGGTGATGACGAGGTCCAGTTGGTGCCAATTAAGAGACCTTGGATGTCTCCATGATACTTTATGACATGGTTTAGTGAGAAAGAATCAGTTTGTGATACAGAGATTGTGGTATGAACAAAGCTCCAGTAGTCTTTGGCCACTGGCATTCATCTTTCCAATGCCGTGATAGCCAAGGCATGCGGGCCACGCGTTGTGGTCAGCCCCAACCCTTGCATTGAAGTCTCCCAACAGAAACATGCTCAGAGCTGGGGATTTTGCTAATAATATTGTGAAGTTCTTCATAGAACTGGTCATGAATCTCCGGAAGTGAGTAGAGTGTTGGGGCGTAGACACTCAGGATGTTTTCATGGCCAGAAGCAGTGAGCAGTCTCATGAGCAGAATCCGCTTGGAGCCTGAAGTCGGTGGTTCTATCATGCCAAGGAGTGTGTTTTTGACGGCGAACCCAACACACATATGCCATTATGTGCGAGACACTCACCCAGGGCAGCCTTGGCCGCTGCGGAGGCCACGCGTGGGTCCACAACGGAAGCCAGAAACGCCACCGTGCTCATGATAGGATTCCCTGAGCGGCTGAATGGAACCGGCTGATAGGCCAGCGGACCCATGGATGCTTCGGACTCCTGTTGGAATGGAGGCATCATCATCACCACCACCACCACCTGAACAACAACACTAACGTGGCAGCTGTTCAACGGAAAAGCATCACTCGATATTGCTTCGGTAAACTTAAGTGTACACTGTGGTGGTGAGTTATTTATGCAGCAGTCCTTTTCCCCAACCTTACTTCACTGTAGTATGTACACATGAATGTATGTTGAACTTCTTTCGATCCATACATAGCCAACCGTGCTAATTGGAGGTGCGGAAGAATGACAATAAACTCTACACAAAAAACAGTTCTAGAGAAATTAGTTTTCAATCTAGATGATGTAAAAGTGCATAGCTCCAGTGGCTTCCTAATATGGGAAGAAAGAGCCTTCCAGACTGCTGCAAAAGCGCATCTGAAAGCGCACGATGTGGTGACTGTCTTTGTCTGATGGCTCGCCAAAAGTAGCTGTGAGGATGATCAAAGTTTGCGTGATGTCAAACAACCAGAATGACTGACACTGCGTGGGCAGACCTTCAGTGAATTGACAAGCGGCTGTATATTAATCATTATTGTTAACGTGTTCGACAATCCTTCTTCAGAGTAGAGGGCGGAAAGACTGACTTGTACAACTGACAGACTTAGCCCAACTGACGTGCTTTCAAAATGTTACATGAAGACTACAGAACTGCTCACGGGCAATGGGATGACTGCACGCCCTGGGAGTAGAGGAATGACATTTTTTTAGTTTTTTTTACATCCTGGAAAACTTTCACTCAGCTCAAACCGTGTGTATGTTTTGACCTCGGTGAAATTTGAAATTACATTTAAACCACTCATATTTTTTGAGACACCTCAATGTAAAAAATGTAAGTGATCTCCAATTCTAAGTTTATTAATCTTTCTGCTCTCACAACTCTGACACATTCGCCATTCATAATCAAAGTGCATTTAAGAGTATTTGGCTGCTATAAACTTCCACATAAGCTACTTTATTGAGCTACCATTTGTGGCCAAGTTGCTTCTGAAAAAGAGCTTTTTAGCTCAGTGGGCCTGACCTGGTAAAATAAAAAATTGTTTAGTTTAGTAATACAGAATGTGTTTTTTTTCCATCATGAAACTGTGTGAATTATGAATTGAATTAGTTTTTATTTGATATCATCTAAGATACTCTAGTTCTTTCGGTAAAGTCACGTAGGTAGAAAAATAAAAAAATGTATACCTATGTGACTTTACCGAAAGAACCAAAGAGGATGGATTCCTGCAGTCACGAAAGCTTCAAATCAAGATCATCTAAGATGTCAACCCTAGATCTGAATAACATAATCTTGTGTGATTGCTGGACCAAGTTCTTTGACAAGAGCATTGAGCCCGGAGCCGCTCATCTGCACGACGAATAAAAACTTTGCCACCCAGCAGAGTTGGTGAAGCTCTCAAGGGGGCATGCAGGGGACTTGCCTCCAGGTAGGGGTCTTCGATGGGTAGCCGCAGGAAGTGAAGGATGCACTCATCTTGAGTGCGGCTGCCCACGTGCTCCGACACTTTGTTCCAGTCATCCGTGTACAGGTCCAGTGCCTTGGTCCAAGAAAAGCATTCACTTAAATTTAAAGTACTTGCCACACAATGGGGATCGTGGTCTTACAATGTTGTAATAAGATGACAATACAGTTTATATGTACACAGCGTACAAATGTGATAGCATATCAAGGAACTGTATAAAAATAGGGGGATTTTATGCATCAAGTGGACGGAGAGATAAGTATGATTTTGGAAGGGGGGGAGATCCTGGCAAAGTTTGGAGATGATGGTATCGTGAGGTGTGACTGAAGACATTTTATAAACAAGACACAGTCACGGGTAGATGAGAAAAAAAAGTGTTGGGGCCTGGATATTGAACACATATCTAGGAGAGAATTCCAGGGTATTAGGGCCTCTGCAGAGAAATGACTTCCATTGGGTGAAGGTTGTGTGGTGACTTTGATAGAAGGCCTTGGTGTTTGTAGCGGAGGGCACATGACCGGGATGATCATGATGAGAGGGAAGGAAGAAGCAAGCAGATGTGAGTCCATTGAGGATCTTCAAAATACTGAGGATGGATATTGGAGTTGATTTAGAAATTGATTGGAAAGCCATGAGAGAGATTCCATGATTTAGGTAACTGGGTCTTGTTTAGGAGTGGGGGTGAGAGGTCTGGCAATGGCACTGCGGATCAGTTGGGGATGAGGGACTTGGGGAGGCCAGAGGAGAGTTACAGCAGTCGATTCAATACGTAATGAACACAGGAATAAAGCTAGATGAAGTTGCTACATCACATTGATAATCATATTCAATCTTGATTTCAAGCTTTCATGACTGCAGGAATCCATACTCTTTGGTTCTTTCGGTAAAGTCACGTAGGTATAAAATAAAATAAATCATGAAGTTTCGGGCGCAACACAAGCGTCCGTCATCAGGTGGGAAAGCATGGTCTGCTGCTGCTGAGGCAGACTGTTTTAAAAGGTTTGAAATGGGTGTAGCCCAAGGGCCATAAAGAAGTGGGCGGGGCTAGTGATGTTAACGTGATAAATTAGCATGTTAATGTAAGAACGGAGAGTCGCCTCCTGGACCAGGGCACAAAAGTGGCTATGTTAATGTGAGAGATTAGCATGTTAATGTAAGATCGAAGAGTGGTGCAATCCAAAGGCATGAGAGTGCAATCCAAAGGACATGTAAGCATGAGAGTGCAATCCAAAGGCATGAGAGTGCAATGCAAAGGACATGTGAGAGATCTAAGAGAGAGACACAGAGAGTCGGAAATAACAGCTCAGATAGTAAACTGAATCATATACAGTTTAACACGTAGGCTTTCACGACCAATATCATCCATAATAGAGGTTTTTGGGTTAGATGGCGTAAATATATAAATGTGTCGTTAAAACCCGCCACCACCCGACACAGCCAACTAGTAAGGGTTCATATTTTTGGGTCTTTCGGTAAAGTCACATAGATAGGTTCAAAGAAAATAATAAAAAAATAACACAAAACTACGATGTTTCGTAACACAAGCGGTTGTCTTCAGGAAAAGGGGGGTTTGCTTCCAAGGGAAACTGTTTATAAGGGTTTGAAATGGGCGTAGGCCAAATGTCAGCAGCCAATGATAATGTAAGTGTTCGGCAGCGAGCCCAGCAGTGGTTCGTTTTCCACCAATCAAAGGGCTGCCAGGTGAAAATTAGCATGTTAAAGGGAGATTAGCATTATGACTTAAGTCATTATGACTTAAGTCATAATTGGCTATGATGTTCCCATCCTACCACCTTCCGATGTTAGTTGTGCTTTATGCCCATTTCAAACTTGCGCTTTCACAGTCACTTCGCGCGCCGACCCCTTGTGGTTGCGGGCTCTGTGATCTTCCATTAACATTGTTAGAGTGAGGGGGACATTTTGACACAAAACGCTGACGTAAATTCTTCTAAATGTCATGTAGCCCCCACCCCAATGCGTGCAGTTACTGCTATAGAGTCCCTACATATTATTTTGTTTTATTTGCGATTTTGTGCTGCTTTCGATTATTAATTGATTCAATAGCGCGGCGCTGGACCGTACCAACTCTTAAGCGTTCGGTGGGGGGATGGCTTTTACCAAGTCGGTCGGAGTGAGGGGGACATTTTCACACAAAACACTGAGGTTAATTCTTCAAAATGTCATGTACCCCTACTCTTTGGTTCTTTCGGAAAAGTCACGTAGGTACCCTGCTATAGAGTCCCTACATTAATATTATATAGCGCTTCGATAGTAATTATTGTAACGCGGGCGGGGGGAGTGGCCCAGCCCACAGCCTGCCAGGGAGTCACCTCGGCCGGCTGCACAATCTAGGCGAGGCCGCGGGTTCTGCACGGGACTAGGCCTCACCACGGTAATGTTAAATACAATTTTATTGCGTCTTTCGCTAAACTTATGTACATAGAAAAATTATATTAAAATAATTGGTTTGGAAATATAATAAATCATATTGTTTGTGTGCAGACAACTCTTTTTTCTTTCGCTAACCTCACGGAGATAGAAACCTATTATTTAATTCACCTTGTAAATAATAAATTACTTTTTTTTGCGTGCAGACAAATATTACTTAATTATCTTGCTTCTTTTGCTAAACGCATGTACATAAAAATATATAATTTACATAACCTTGGAAAAATGTACGTAATATGGTTTGTGTGCACAAAAATATTATTTCATTTTCTACTTTCGCTAAACTTACGTATATTCAAACAAATTTTTTTAATAATCACCTTGAATTTATACGAATAATTATGTTTGTGTGCAGACAACTCATTTTTTTACAATTTACTTGCTTTTTTTATGTGTGTGCCAATGTCCTTGTGTCCATGTGAGTCCATCTGCGTGTCAGCGACGGTCGCTTTGTGTGTGTGTGCGCGAGTCTATGCGTCTGTGTGTGCGTCGATCTTTGTGTGTCAGTTTATTGCCCGATGATGCTGGATGCAATTACCAGCGAAACGTCGTACTCAAATTGTAAATGTTGTGGCTTCAACACACCGGTGGGCTAAAGCAGTGAACTATTTGTCTTTTGTCAACGTGACACTGTTTTACTGATTGGCCGTGTCGGGTGGTGGAGGGTTACGACACATTTATAAATAACGCGATCTAAACCCAAAAACGTTGATTATGGATCTTTGTGTGTGTCGATGTGTATGTGTAAGTCCAAGTGTGTGCGTAAGTCCATGTGTGTGCGAGTCAATGTGTGTCAGTCGATGTGTCTGTCAGTCGATGTGTGTGTGTGAGTTCATGTGTGTGTCAGTGTCGATGTGTTTGTGTGCGAGTCCATGTGTCCATGTAAGTCGATGTTTATGTGCTTGTAAGTCGATGTGTGCGTGTGAGTCGATGTGTCTTTGGGTGTAGGGCGTTGTGTGTGTCAGTCTGAGTATGTGTGTGTGAGTCTGTGTGTGTAAGTCGATGTGTGTATGTGTGTAAGTCGCTGTGTTTGTGTGTGTGTGGGTCGATGTCTGTAAGTGTGTGTAAGTCGATGTGCGTGTCTGTCTTTTTGACCCGGACAACGCCGGGTACTTCCCGCTAGTATTACAATAAAAATGTGTGGCTACATTCAAGTTTTGGGGATTACGGCATCACAAAAGGCATACCTCCAAATCCTATGAAAAAAATACTATATCCATGGCTCTTCCATGAACTGTATACAAATAGGTCCAGGAGCAAATATGCTGACTGTAGGTTGTTCAGTTGTTTATTAGGGTGCCGCAGTGGCGAGATGTTAACTCCCTTGCCTGGCATGCGGGAGGTCATGGGTTTGATCACAACCCTGACGCCTGTATATTTGGAGTTTGCGTGTCTCTCTCCCCATGGTCTCGTGGATTTTTCTTCGGGTCCTCCAGTTTTCACGTCCACATTTAGAATCAACATCACGCATTTATATTATTTGGCTACTGCAATACATTTCCATATGATAAGCCACTTCCTTGAGCTGTCATTTCTGGCTAGGTCGCTTCTGAGAAAAAGGAGCCTTAACTGGATATATATTTATAATACTCTGTAATAAAGTCTCCTAGACCACATTTCATTGGATACACTCCCTTGTCCTGTATGCTAAAGCAGCCAAACTCACACGGATAGTGGAGGCTGCAAGTCCCTTTTGGAAATCCACCTCCAGGAACTCCAAAATATGGGGCACGGGGAATTTTCTGAGATTAATTTCCCATTTCAAACAGAAAACTAAGACACCCCTCCTCCACCACCCACTGGTGCTAAATTGATATTAAAAGGTCGCAAGATTAGCTGCAGCTAGCAATAACTCACATGACTTAGGAGTCAGGCCTGGTTTCATGGAACGTTTCTGCTCAAGATTCACGAAGCAAGCTTGAAGAGGGAAATGTCTGTACAGTAAGTCCTCGTTAAACGCGCTAGTAGTAGATGCATTCTGAAAAAAGTGCCGCGTTAAGTGTTAAAAAATGTTTTGCCATGAATAATGTAATAATAATACAGTTTGGTGACATACGATGTACGCACCTCCAATTAGCAGTTGGCTACGTACTGTGCAAAATAAAGTCAACGTACATGTAAGATGGCGGGACAAATAACCGAGGGTACGTCAACACGTTGCTGTATCATTCCGCTCAACCGCACAGATCAAGAAAGTACCGTATTTTCTCGCATATAACCCGCGGGGAATACCACTTTTTACAAACAAAACAAGACCCTGCGGGGTATATGGAGGTGCGGGCTATCCCAAAAATATTTTACACTTGTGACATGTCATAACTTGTTTAATGTTTTCATGGTAGGACTATCCACTATGCAACACTTACCTTTGACTAAAGCACTGCTGAATAAACCACTCACACTAAAATTGCACATGTTATCACGTTTTAAATTATTCGAATTATTTGTACAATGAAACGACAATGATTGAAGTGGGCGCACTTTGTTTACCGTAATACCTTCAGTGGCTGTAGGGGGGTGCGAAAGTTTCAGCTGAGGCTATGGATTGCACAATAGAAAGGGCCTTAACAAGCATCTACAGACGCGGAATCATAATTGTTGAGTCCCTTAGGCTGCTGCTATTAGCTGAGCACTATACAGTCGCGACCATGAGCTTTGTTTCAAACTTCCAATGGCTTTGTTGCCAGGAGGCAAGTGCGTTACCGTAGTGCCTATATTGTCTGTGCAGTGCGCAATCTACCAGTGCTAAAACTGTACAGGGGTAACTACTGGTCCAGTAGCTGTAATATGATGAGGTCGAATGCTGGTAAGCCTAACAGTATGCTTACTTACGGTACTTATCTATCAGTTATGTGTTAATTATTTATTGGATATTTACTTGTTACTTATTTACTGTTTTAAGTTCACTCGTTTCTGGTTAGTTTGTTTTCTTTGTGCACGTTATGATTTTAATGTTAACAATTGATAGTGGAATGTATTACAGATGTAAACTTTGTATTAATATTATGGAATTAAGCTGCGGTAACGACGTTCAAGATATGAATGCATGCGGGGTATATGGAGGTGCGGGGTATATGGAGGTGCGGGGTATATGGAGGTGCGGGGTATATGGAGGTGCGGGCTATCTGAAATTTTGATTTAAAGCTTTCGTGACTGCAGGAATCCATACGCTTTGGTTCTTTCGGTAAGTCACGTAGGTAGAAAAAAACAATCACGTTTCGATAGCAACACAAGCCATCGTCTTCAGGTGAAAATCGCGACAGCCGTGAGCAGCACGATGTCTGGCAGCAGACATTAGTGCTGCTCGCAGCAGACATCGCGGCTGTCGCGATTTTCACCTGAAGACGATGGCTTGTGTTGCTATCGAAACGTTGTGATTTATTTTGTTTTATTTCTACCTACGTGACTTACCGAAAGAACCAAAGAGTATCTGAAATTTGTTTTTACACAAAACGCTATTTTTGCAGGGTATATGTGTCTGCAGGTTAAATGCGTATGCAGGCTATATGCGGGAAAATACGGTAGTAGGTCGTCGACCGCTCAGAAACCGCTTTACAATGGGGGTGCATGTTCCACGTAGTAATGGTACGTGTTCTGCAGAAAAAGCTAATCTCTGCACCGTTTCCTCAAAGAGCCGACGGGGTAGGGGCACCGCGGTGGGGAGATATTAACTACCTCGCCTGCTCCTTCAGTTTTTCCCTCCACATTTAGAATCAACATGCGTTTAGAATATTGGCTGTTATACATTTCCACAGGATAAGCCACTTTGTTGAGCTATCATTTGTGATAGCCAAGTTGCTTCTGAAAAAAGATATATAGCTCATTGGGCCCTACCTGGTAAAATAAAGTTTTTTTAGAGACCACTCGTGGGGATCAAGAAAATGTCGACCGAGCCAACCCAACCCCATTCCAACCCAATCCCATCTCATCCACCTTCCAACCCATTCCAACACAACTCAACCCATTCCAATCCATCCAATCTGAACCCAACCAAAACCCAACCCCATCCCAACCCAAACCGCCTTGCAGTTCACAAGCTTTGCGAGGTGACTGCTTGAACAGGCTAGGAAGCTGACAACAGAAAAGTGAGTCCCCGCCACAAGGTGACGCTACCTCGGGAAAGTCCTGACAGCTTACAGCCACCACCCCAGGGCCTGGAGAACTATCCAAATTGTCCGGTGCTCGAGCCAGTTTACAGCGTACTGCCGTTCCACATTACTCATCTTTACGATGGACAGACAGAACTTGGTCTTTCTTGTCATACTGATCCTCTTGATTTGACAGTCAATGTCCAACCCCACAGATATTCTTCAACTACACTACAGTGCAGGAGATGCCTTAGGACAAGGTTCCACATACACCCTCTCCAAAGGGATCTCCTCTCCCAGTGATCCGCGGTGTCTCAGAACTACGAGGTTCAGATTAAGGTGCACGTGCCCTGGTGGTCGCATGAGAGAAGCCTCTTCAAAGGCTGCCCCTTGGGGTTTCGTTGATTCGTCATTCATCGTCTCCACTGATGCCTCAAATCTTGAGCTTTGATCTGCAGCCCATGGTGATAATCGCCTGTGTGAGGTCACCTGTGGTTAATGACACGTATAATTGTGCACTCTGCTAATAGCAACGTGAAGCCAGGTGCGTTTTTTATTTTAAGTGAATGCAATGGTGACCAGAGATAGGACCCCAAGCCCCACGTGCACTGTAGCGTATAGGGCCACACCTCCAATATAGATTTGAGCGTACTCCGTGCTGAGAGATTGAGCTGCGGTGTTGCGACGTGGAGAGTGTGCATCTGGTCGCTATTGCAGATATGCAATTTCCCTTCAGAAGAACACTTTGCAGGAAAGTTTTGTCGTTTCACAAACCTCTTGGGCTCGGCTGTTGTGGAGTCACCCACTTCTCCGGGAGGACAGAACATCGTCGTCTCCAAACTTTATTATTTTTATTGTTGTCTATTTAGCCGGCCCGTCCCCCTCGTTAGGATCCACAGGAGGAGGAGGGACAGGGCAGACTGGCTGCAGTGGCAAGATGGAATTTTTAAACAGTCCATTTCTCTTTGCCTCATTTCTTCTCGTCAAGGCTCGGAGACTATGCCTCGACAAAAAACTCGCAAGTCGCCAGCGGCCACCGCGTTGGAGAAGTCTAAATGTGCCTCCAAAATGGGACCACAAGCAGTGCGAACACTGACAAAGAACTTCCAGCCCGACATAAATACAACTACGAAATTAAAGCGCATTTCTAAAACGAATATCCTTTCGAGAAATGCAAACGATGATGTCCTGTCGCGGTGACGGCCGGTTCTGGTTCGCACGTGTGCACTGGCGGGGTTGGTCACGTGGTGTGCTTGCGCTAACATGTTCAAATTTAGAGTAAGCTATAAAAACATCTAAATTTGTATGTTTTAATCATTTTCTTACAAAATGTACATACATGTTGGACTTCTTTTTCACCGTATGTAGCCAACCGTGTTAATCGGTGTGGGGGAAGGAAAACAAACTAAACATGAAAAGCAGATCTAAAGAAATGAAAAATGTTTAATCACTTAATTGTTTATTTGCTGTATGAGGACAAACTGGAGCGACCAGTGTGCTGAGTGGTCACTGGCGAATTGCTCAGTCACCCCTCTCCCAACGTTCGTAATTCATTAAACATTTATTGATTTTCGATGCGTCTAGTGACCAGGTCTAGCTTAGTGCAATGCGTTGCCATCTGTAGTAGGTCGCCATCAGTTTCGTAAGTAATACAATTCCTTGCACAACTTGTCAGAGATCAATGAGGTCATGTGTAACGTTTGCAAGGGGTGAGCTGGACACCCAAAGAGTAGATTTTTTTGCTCAGTCAGTGTGGTTGCAGATACATTTATAATACGTGAGCTTTGGGCTAAGACACCAGAGCACACAATGTCACTGCATTTTTTTTTCATCACTGCAGCAATGCGCACAATGGTTCACGAGGGCCTCACTGGAATGACAATGCAAGGCGTGCGTGTGGTGCTGGCTGGGTTTGGTGGGTGGGGGCTGCAGAGAATGCCTCTGGCTGAGGACTCGGCAGCTCAAGCGTGCGAGCGGCCAGACAGAGAGAAAAACCAAACTAGGTCACCATCACGTTTGTGAAAAACAGTAAATAATACATTAGTGCATTAAATATAAATTAACTTGCAGATGCAGACCTAGGCTCAATTATGATTGTAATTTCGGCTAACAATGCTGCCACTGTAATTATAATCGATCCTAGGTATGATTTTGCATGTAAAAGCAAATCAGCTTATAAATGTATTTATGTTCGCATGATAAAACTGTGCACGTAGAATCAGCTGCTTCGTAATAGGTGTGGGAGTGGCATAAGTGAACTGTCTGCAACATGCATGCTAAAGATCCAACGACATTTACTCAGTGGTAGGCCACTGTTATTTCTAATATCCTAATTTGAACTGTTTTTATTTCTATTTAGCTCTTTCAAAATAATACAGCAAAATGGTTATTTGTTTTTTTACCCTTCTATCTGGCAACAAAACTGACACCTTTTTACAAGGAGTCATGTTTGCATAGACCGCAATACCTGCAGTCATAATACAAACAAAAGACATAACTCTGATAATGTGCACTGTCCTTGAAGTTGATTGGTCCACACCCGAGACAACCCATGTGAGACTAGGCTCTAAGGAAAGCTGTCTCGGGTGTGGACCAATCAACTTCAAGGACAGTGCACATTATCAGAGTTATGTCTTTTGTTTGTATTATGACTGCAGGTATTGCGGTCTATGCAAACATGACTCCTTGTAAAAAGGTGTCAGTTTTGTTGCCAGATAGAAGGGTAAAAAAACAATTATATTTTTACTGGCAAATGAGGTTCCCATGGAGCAAAATGGTTGTCACAACTTCCTGCTTGGCAAATGCTGTTTCAGAGAAACGCTTGTGCACACAAAAAGACAACGATCCCCCACCGAGCCCGGATAATGGTGGTGGCTCGAGCTTTTACTAACCACCCGCCGTTGATGCCAACAAGACGCGGCACAGCCACCGATCACCAAGCTGATTTTAACTACGTATGTGTGTGCGAATGTTGAGTTTATTTCGCACCGTACGTAGCCAACCATGATAATGGGAGGTGCAAAATACAATTTTGTACAAGGAACACATTTTCGGGCCGGGTAATGCTTTGATAAAACTAGACCAGGTTTAGATACAAATTGCCAATGAAAAGGAATTCAACTTAGGATTTTAGGATTGTTTCAGTCTGCTTAACGCACCACCACTCCATGTGCACAAAGGAGACAAAAACACACCACTTACCACTGCCCACATTGTGCACGCGACAGAACCTAATGTATAGTGTAGTACGAGCTTTTTTTTACAACCCTTCGGCAAAGGTTTCCTATTAGAGTAGCTGCTGCAGCTGGGCCAAGCGTGTTAGCTTGGTTTGGAATGGAAACAGGAAAAAATAATATGCTATTTATTTTTAATACCCAACAAGCACGCAGCAGAGGTAGGCTTTGTCTACGTTGTCTAACTCACGCGGGACTGGTTGCAAGCTTTCATGCTTTTCTGTCACTTTATACGCATAGTCAGCCACACCTCAATCCCTGGGAAACCACCAAAAAGGATAAATGTCACGATTCACCCCCCGCACCGTTTGATGAAATGCCACAATTTTTGTCACTAATAAATTGAGTAGATTATTTCACGTCGTGTTTTCACCGACTCATCTGTAGTGTCAGTTTTGTATGTGCTGTGTCATCTACTGTATCCCGCACCTCTGGTTGGATACGTACGGTGCGAAAGAAGGTCAACATAGGCACATACATCTCATATTCTCTCCTTTACACCATCTGCTTTAAGCTGCCTCATTTTTGCCATATCACCTGCAAGGTCTACACTGCCTCATTTGTTCTCTCGTATATCACGGTCACCATCAGTAGTGCCCGCACTGTCTGTTACCTTGTTTTGTCCCTCATGTACTGCCTCTATTCTGTCTCATTCCAACAATGAGCGCAATAATTTGCAGAAAATATGCAGGAACCGTGTAAACAATTAATTTTTGCATGCAAAATTCGATCCAAGCAGCATAAGAAATTCATGTAATCGACAAATACATTCAATGTCTGGGGTGCCACAGTGGTAAGATATTAACTCCCTCGCCTGGTGTGTAGGAGGTTGTAGTTATAATCCCGACCCTGACGCCTGCTGTATATTTGGAGTTTGCATGTTCTCCCCGTGGTCGTGTGGATATTTTTTCCGGGTCCTTTGGTTTTTCCCTCAACATTTATAAACACGCGTTTTGAGTATTTGGATGCTATACATTTCCATATGATGATAAGCCACTTCGCTGAGCTATCATTTGTGGCCATGTCGCTTCTGAGAAAAAAAAAGAGCTAAATTGCTCAGTGGGGCTTACCTGGTAAAATAACAACGTTTTTTACTTTTATTAGTGTATCACGCCAATTTGCAATCTAAATGAATTGCAACTTACCTCCAGCAAAAGCAATGTCTCATGGTCCAGCCACTCGCGGGATGCACTTGCTGCGGCCTTGCTCTGCGGACACAATACATTTACATCATGGGACATTTTTTCCCAATATCAAAGTATTAAAAACAAGAATAGGTTTTACCCTTTCTGGCAATAAAACAGGAGGTATGTTAAGATGTTCAAACAGCAAATAGATACATTATTGCAAGGAATCAAGTCTGCATTAACCACACATATTTGTGGTGAACATGCAAACAAACATGCTCTGATAATATTGATATTGTCTTTGCAATGTCTAGTGTAGGCCAATAAATGCAACAGGTGTGTTATAATTCTGACAAGTAGTTGTAAGCGCAAAAGCGTTTGCATGTTTGCAAAGTGGTTTTTGCTCTGGTTTTTGGTAAACCTATACATTTAGCCAGATTTCAATTGGGCGAGTAGGTAATAGCAACACAAACGTTTTACTGGACACTGTATACTATGCATTGTCTCCAAGGTGCCTCACTTTGAGTCGGTGCAACCAGATTCACTTCACTAGTAACTATCTTAAACATAAAAATATACGTGTTAAATGTCCTGGAATGCACTGTCCGTTGTGAAAGATTGACACGTGTTGAACTCGTGCCGCCAGCGTCCCAAATTGATTTGGAGGTAGCAAAATACCTTAGCAGAGACGTTCTTCTTGGAGTATATGTCTGTGCGCAGCCCAAAACTCTGCACTTCTGCTGGCTTATCCCGTCCGCGGTCCACCAAGGTCAGCATGACCTGCGAGGCAGGGCCCTGCAAAAGCACACCTTTTTAGAGGGCCATCTCCATCCATTGTCAAGCCCGAGTGCACTGCTCCTCGTGTATATATATACGTATGTACGTCTTTATTTTGAACTTCCTTCACACGTATGTAGCCAACCGTGCTAATCGGAGGTGCTGGGGAAGAACAAGCTAAACACAAAAAGCAGTTCTAAAGAAATTAGCTTTCATTCTAGATGATTTAATAGTGAATAAGCTCAAGGGGCTTGCTAATATTGAAAGGAAGAGTGATCCAAACGGCCGCAGAAGTGCATCTGAAATCGCAGAAGTGCATCTGAAATCGCGCAAGCGGTGGCCGTCATTGTTCAATGGCAAGCCAAAAGCCGCTGCGAATACGTCTCGCAACTTGGGAATACATAACCTGGACCCACATACGGTATTCTTGTCACGTGAAAAAAATCAACAAGGTATTTACGTCACACAGGCAAACATCTTCTATTCACGCATCAATAGATACATCAAAATCATTGAGAAGCATAGGCATTACCAACATTTTTAAACACCAGTATTTGCAATAAATGACACTTCTCTACTATTCACAAATGGTTTACATAGTCCACCATAAACCCACCCTGCTCAAGCGATATATATAGTTCCCCTTCTCACAAACTCCTGTATTTATTATGCACATTCATGAAACCAATAAAGCACAAAGGAGATACTCTCTTCCTACTACTCACAAAGTGGCCTCTTTCCCAAAAGTGTGAATGGGTGAAGTTGGCCCAAATACAGCACACTCTCAGGGGCACAACGACTTAATTCAACAAGTTAGGGTATGCAAGATCCGACTCACTTTGACTGAAATAGCTACAGATGTTTTTAACCTGTATACAATTATATGTAGGCTATAACTAAAAATATTATTTTAGTTTCACTGTGTATTTGGGTTTAAAGGAAGACAGTCTCACAGTGACAGTATTAATAAAAGAGATGTAAAGGTACAAGTCAACTCACAATTAATTTATCGTGCATCTTGCTTTCATGCCGAGGCTCACTGCTCTAGGATTTTCTCAAAGGAGGTGGATTGCGAACTTTATGCCTCTCTATTGATATGATAGCCAGATGCGTTGATCGGGCTTGGTCAATGGTAGCCCGCAGGTCATTTAAATAAATAAATAAATATTTATCAATTTTCTTAAAATAGTTTACTTGTTAATCTGTTGATTCGGGGGCTGGGCCCCTATGCATTGTATAACGCTGCCACTCCCCCTTATAGTTGCGCCCCTGCACTGTTGATTCGGGGGCAGGGCCCCTATGCATTGTATAACGCTGCCACTCCCCCTAATAGTTGCGCCCCTGCACACACTTCACTTGCCCGTGGGGGGTGGTGGGTCGCCACACTCTGTGCACTCTCACCTGAGGGCCTCTTGGCTTCATCGGTGCCATGCCATTGGGTACATCAGCCAGCACGTGGAAGTGAGCGGTGGGAGGTGGCCCTGTAGGAGAAGGCTTGCTGTCCGGGTCCACTTGGTAGTTTATGAGCCCCCACTGCTCCAGAAACGCATGCACCCTGGAGTCGAGGCGTGCCCAGCCAACATGAGCAGACGTTGAATATCCGTGCGCGTGGTTAAGGGTCTCAGGGGCCTAACACTTGTGCTAGCTTGTAATGCGTTATTTTATATTCATCATTATCATCAGACACAAACAATCCACTGCTGGATGGAGACCTCCCTCAAGCTGCTGGATTGGGAACTGCTTTTTGTGTGAGTTTAGTTTTTTGTTCTTACCCTGCACCTCCTATGAGCACAATTGACTACGTACGGGGGCGAAAAAAGCTCAACATATATACATCTACAGATGAAATGTACCTTACAAGTGTAGTGACATCGCTGGATGTCAACATGCTGGGTGCAGTGCCGGCCCTAGACGGGCACGGCGTGCGGTGTAGCGACATCGCAGATACCACAGTGGTGTGGGTGTAGTACCAGCCCTAGAGGGGCCCGGTGAGCGCTGAAAAATAGCACTGAATGACACCACGCTTTGCCTGCAGTGCCGACCCTACAAGACAGGGTGTGTGGGTGCCGGCCGAAGGATGAGGTTACGTGAGGTCATGGCACTCTGGTTGACCCAGGAGTACACGTGACCGGTTAAGTTGACAAAGGGGCCCCAAGAGGGGGTGGGGGGTGGTCACGTGATTGGGACTCAGATCCTTCCCGAGGATTCTGGAAGGTGGATGTGGCCAAGAACGGAGCCGGCCACGCCACAGAGAATAGAAGCCGGGTACAGGGGTGGTTGTTCATCCTGGAAGAAACCCTTTGTCTACGTTCTCCGTTCAACGAGTCTCCAACACGTGGACCCGGGCCGAAGCTGTTGGTCCCAGTCCGTATTAGCAGTTACGTTGTAACTAGTGTAGTTAGCCTGGTGGTCACCACCATAGGTTGTTATTATGTTAAGGGGAAAGTTACCCCGTGTGTTGGAACTGAATAAATGTGTTGCCTCTAAGTCTACGTCTGCGACTCAGTTGAACCCATTACACAAGTGTAAATTATACTGGTAGGAACGAAGTGAACCAGCCTACAATAGATTATATCGTCCGTCCGTCCGATGTCCGAT
This sequence comes from Lampetra planeri, assembly GCF_965212315.1. Lineage (NCBI taxonomy): Eukaryota > Metazoa > Chordata > Hyperoartia > Petromyzontiformes > Petromyzontidae > Lampetra > Lampetra planeri. The sequence continues at coordinate 522,317 of NC_136168.1, forward strand.
TAGGTGTAGCAACATCGCCCCCTACTGAAAACACTTTGCAGGACCCTACAAAAACCTTTAGACTCAGTGAGGCTTTCCTGGCTAAACAAGTGTAACATTCCCTTATAATTCCCTGAGATAGTTTTTAATGAAAACATTTAAATTAAAAATTAACTCACAGCGGCCTAAAGCCTACAGCTAGGCCTAAAGCCTAGAACTAGGCCTCAAACTCTCCCTTCGTATCGTCTGATTAGGTGTAGCAACATCGCCCCCTACTGAAAACACTTGGCAGGACCCTACAAAAACCTTTAGACTCAGTGAGGCTTTCCTGGCTAAACAAGTGTAATAATACATTATGTTTATATTCTTTGGTTATTCTTTCCTACCAGCCCACCCAGCAGGGACCTGTTTATCCTTAATTTATTATTATTTTCTGCTCGTTTATCCAGGGAAGTGTAGCTGATTCTCATGACTCATTCAGGAGGGTCCTGCCAAGTTTTCTCAGTAGGGGGGGCGATGATTTCTAAGTAGATTCCAACCGAGTAATTTGCGTGAAGGACGTCAAGGGATCCTTAACGCTGACTGCGAAGTGGACAGCGCGGACTTCCACAGTTAATCCATCTGCAGCATTAATCGGGGCGGCCCACTCAATTCAAACCGCGAACCTCCCCAAGGCGCTGCGATGATCCACCATGGACATTGCACTCGATCGGATGTCATCCCTCCCGTGGGCGAGGGACATCTTCCCGGGGCGTGCGTTCTCTCCCCTTGACTGACATTCCATCATTATTGCTGGCCAGCATATTTAGTTTTTTTGTTTGTTGTCCTTCCCCCGCAAACCTCTGATTAGCACAGTTGGCTATGTACGGGGTTGAAAGAAGTTCAACATCAGCCATCATATCCTTTCCAGCGGCCGTGTCCTGCCCTAGCCCCACTTGTCGCTTGCCAGTGCTGGAGGTTGAACATCACGCGATGAGCATGACTTGCCCGTGGCCGGAATGGGATATGTTACATTCTGCGTCACACCTTCCTCGTGTGCCCAAGCACCACCGCGGCCCCAAGTCAACAGGGCATCCTCAGGATTTATTTAGTGGCTATCATGTGGATAACAATAAATCACCTTGGTTAGTTAACAATATTAATAACATACTTTGATCCATAAGAGGTTTTTTTTCTTTTATTCAAGACCGAAACAGGAGGAGGATTTCTCCACAATTCGCCAATGAGGCTTGGTTGTATTTACCGGCGAAACATCATAGTACTCGAATTGTAAATGTTGCAGTGGGTTTACTCTCCAACACACCAGTGTGCCGATCTAGGAACTAATTGGCATGTTTTGTTTACGTGACAAACCTTACTAACTGGGCTGTGTCGGGTGGTGGTGGGTTTATTGATAGATTTACACTTACGTGATCTAACCAAAAAAAAACCATTATAGATAATATTGGTCGCGAAAGCCTACTTACTACGTGGTAAACTAAAATACTTCCAGCGCCAAAGGTACCATTGAAAGCACCTATTTTGTGATTTATCTCTGACAATCAAATGCAAAGCTGCTTTGTTGCTACCGGAGAGTCAGCTGTGTGGCTCTTTCAACAAACCCCTACCCCAACCCCCCACATGACCACTATCCCTTCTGGTTTATTACATTGTCACTGCTCTTTATGGATAATAATTTATTCCAGATAAAGGGCAGCACATTGGCAAGCAGACGAATCCCAGGGGGCAGAAATGTCTCCATGAAGCGCAAAGCCGTAATGGAAGACGGGAGAATGAGAATTTGTGGACACAGGGTTAAACAGTCGCGCGCTGATCTACTTATATGGTAAGCCTATTACGTACTGTATATTGCTCATCTGTTGTGCTGCTTTTGCAGCTGTAATTTGGCTCACCAGGTGGAGGACATACTGAAGTATGAATAATAATAGACTGTTGGTCCTAGTGCAGGCTTTGAGAAAACGTAATAAAATCACGCACACCACATTTTGGTAATCACCATGCCAGATGGTTTTCTGTCTCAATGAATTTCCATCATGTGTCCACACTTTTGGTCACATGACGGCTGACTGGACAACACGCTATAGAAGTCACTCTCATCGGGGGTTAAACGGCTAGGAATGTTGGTATGATCACTCCTCCCCCCGCACCTCCAATTAGCACGGTTGGCTACATACGGTGTGAAATAAATTCAACGTACATACACACATACAACAAGGAGATAACGTACTAAACTGTCACAAGGAAGTGATGCTGGTTTCTCACCTGAGCAGGATGAGTGTTCACAACGCTGTTTATTTCATAGGACGAGACCTCATTAAGGGAGATGTAATGACAGAGCAAATAGAAGACTGGATACTGCTAATATCATACGATACCACAGCAAGAATGTACCTTAATGTACCCTACCATAAAATAAATTATTTTTTTAATCTCCACAATCACATATTGTTAACTGATGTTGAATGTGTTAAACGTTGGATATGTTTTGTGACTTAGATCTCCCTCGCAAGGGAGACTGTTTGGGTCTCAAGGGGCTCCACATTAAATTATACACTTGATTACCCAATATTTTATTTAAACCAGGCTCTCACCTAGTTTAAATAAAGATTTAATTCAGGAGGAACCATTTATTGGCTCAGTTTTTATTTAATTGTCACGAGATATTTTTTGTAATTTTTCACGGAACATTTATTTCACTTGGTGAAGTTCACGTGCAGCGATGTGAATGTTCCATCGTTAACGAGGTGCAAATATGTTTTGACTACCGATCACCCGATGCCTGCACTAAACAAGCCGAGTGATACTCTGGTCAGGTTCCGAGCTCGCGCTGCAGCTGTGCAATGCACCACGTCACAATCGCCTGCATAGCGCTGACACACCTAGTTCACAAAATATACTTATATATTTGTATACATTTTTTATTTATGTATATTTTCTAAGTGATTTGTTTACCTTTCCTATATTTTGCACTTCTATTGTGTTTTTGTATTGTTTGTTGTTGTAAAGTTCTGATCTGCCCCTACTGAACATCTGTGAAAAAGCGCTTTATAGCTCATCGAATTTCTTCAGCATAAATATTCAGATTCTTCACGTTCCGTGGCCTCGTAATGTATGTACATGTGTTGAACTTCTTGAGCAACGTACGTAGCCAACCGTGCTAATCCGGGGTGCGGGGGAGGACAACAAACTAAACAGAAAAAGCAGTTCTAAAGAAATGCGTTAAATATCAGTGATATAATGACATTATCCAAGAAGGGATCACCAGCTTCTTCCTTTAATTTAGTGCCTATAAGACATCCACCTCCCATTGGAACGGTTAGCATGGCTGTCTACGTACGTATGGTGCTAAAGAAGTGTAACATACATACATACAGCCAGCCACTTTTCATCAGCTGTGATGAACACTGCCTTCCCAGAAGCCGTCATGACCCTTGTCAGTCATGCGATGTAAACATGTCACCCAGCACCTGCATGTTAGCAGGCTGCCCTCTGGGAAGAGTTCCCTATATTTGGCAGCCACTCCATCGTGAGTCCCAAACAAAGGCCAAGATTGCCTTTGAGGAGTATCCTGCCCAAGGCCACCTGCTTTTATTGCCAGCAAAGATTATTCCTTTAACCTGCACGTCTTCTGCAATGCACGTGTTCAACTTGGAATTTCGAGGTGTAAATTCTAAATATCTATAAATAGTAAACCAGTCAGCTTTATGGTTGAATTATTTATCATTACACTTTTTTACAGTAGAGGGCGACAATTTACATGTGATTACAATTTTGGCTAATAATGTTTATCATGATTGGTGCGATCATTATTGCAAATGGGACGACCGTGGTCTCGTGAGTTCTCATTTTGGTTAAACAAATAAACTTGACTTGGCACTGCTCTATAGGAGGCCGATCTCACCTGATAATAGCACACACATCCCCAGCCAGGCTTCGCCGACACACCATTCCACTGAGATATTCCTGGGGGTTGAGCCGGTAGGTGTCAATCATGAAGTTCCTGTATGCCAGATAGCTGCAACGCACGGAAAATAAAAAAACACAGCTCGGTTCAGTATCCCTCGTGACGCCGGGGGGGGGCTTCTTCATACCCGAGTGATTCTCACCAATTCAGAGCAACAACAGCAATCCCTCATGAGTCACTAATCCTAGTTACCATAGCTGGAAGCCTTTAACCAACTGGCAGTGAAAGGCATGGGGATGAATACATAAACATATTGGTGGTACACCAGTACGTGCGGTATAAAAAAAAGCACACTTTTAGCAACAATTATTTATTTTATTTATTTTCTCGAGATTTGCAAACCCCGGTCAGGAAATCTTGCGGGGTTGTGTGCCAAAATCAGTTCTTGTAATGCCGAAGTAGTCGGAAGACGAATGTTTATAGGAGCGGCTGAAGACGAAGCTTTACAGTCTGTTGCCGTATAGCAGCACCCAGCCCTGATGACGATTGGCTGCTCCGTGTTCCAAAGACAGATTTGACTCGTGCCCTAGACTTCATCGGACGGTTCCTTGATTTATTTCCGAAATCATTTCTTGGCGGACGGTGGCATCAAAAGATTACCATTCATTCTAGATTTGAAGCTTTCGTGACTGCAAGGATTCATATTCTCAGGTTTTTTCGGTAAAGTCACGTAGGTAATGAATAAATAAATTAATAAAAGTAAAATAAAATAAAAATCACGACGTTTCGGAGGCAACACAAGCTTCCGTCTTCAGGTGGAACAGTCACAGCCACGACAGCTGTATCAAGTAAATGAGAGATTACAAGAGCTACCACTCCGTATATATAATGGTTGAAGAGGGGAAGGGCCAAGTACGGCACACTTTTTATTAATATGGTAAGGTGAGGCTGAAGACTAAGAATAGACTGCATAACAAAAGACTGAGCCTTTGTTATGGAGAGGTACGGTTTGTGACTACGCCTAGCCTACATAACAAAAGTGTGAAAATAGAAAAAACTAAACCTGGTAAAACAAGACTGGCTGTCTATCAATAACCTGTAATAGTTGTCTGTCAATTAAGATGGTCCAAATAAGTGTAGTTAAATCTTTTTTGCATGGTTAATCACATCTTTCCAATGATTACTCAGTTTGTAACCATCATCACGGTTGAAATTATGTCTGTGTTTGTATATTTGTATGGCTTTGTGTACAAACCTTTGATGGTAGCCAGGAGGTTTGCAGAGCACCTTGGTCTCGGAAAAGACAATTTCATGAGAGCCCACAGAGTTGTAGCAATGATCGGCAACGGCCGAAGAATCAGTTCTGCCGTGTTTCAGATCTGACTTGTGCTCGCGGACACGATCAGAAACATGACGTTTCGTTTCTCCAATGTAGCAATCACCACAACTGCAACTCAATTTGTAGACTCCAGGATACTTTAAGTCAGGAACAACAAGCTTATATTTTTTCTCTCTCTATGGCGACTTGTTTTCTCTGCCTGTGTCCTCTTTAGAATGTTCACACTTAAATTCTAACTTAGCAATCTTTGAAATACGTAATCAACCAGGCTATGCGTTAATTGTGTGTTGACCGACCCTCTGTGTTGTATTACATTACATTTCGATATTTTACTAGGTTATTTAATTTTAGTGTGTCCTTCTCCTGATTTTCAGGCTTGCTTGCCGTGTCATCGTACTTGCAGCACCACGTCTGTTGACCACTCATTGATATGCTAATTTTTTCTCTAACCCCCCTCCCTCTCTCTGCCTCCGCCCCCCCCTCTGTCTATTTAAGGCCACCCCACAGAGACGATCACCCCTCTCTGTTACCTGTGTTGCTCTGGCTATGTATCTTGGTGATATCTGTCTGCTAATATGTCTGTCTATAGTTTTCTGGTTAGAATTTATGTCGCTATTTCATTATACCTGATGATGATTGCTTGTGTTGCAATCGAAACGTCGTATTCTATTATTTAATTTATTATTTTATCTTTAGACGTGACTTAACCAAAATAACCAAATAATAATTCCTGCAGTCACGAAAGTTCTAAAATTAAGAAGGAACAACATCCTTCACAGATGGAATCAGATCACGGATTTTATGCACTGTACTGAATCGGACTTGGATCTTATGTTTGTTTAGAATTTTGGAGATATTTTTGGTCACGCCTGCTATGTATGGTAACGTGATAGTTTTGGTCGGAGTTTCATGTGGCTGTTTCTGTATGGTGGGAGAAACAGCTTGGCGGATGGTGCGGTCAGAGTATCCGTTCATCCTGAGGGCCCGATGTACATGTCTTAATTCACCAGCCAGGTGGTGTTGGTCAGAAATGCCATGGGCTCTGTGGTATAGCGTTTTGATGAGATAATTCTTTTGAGATGGGTGGTGGTGGGAATCCGGTTTCAAGTAGGAATCTGTGTGGGTGGCTTTCCTGTAGACAGAATGTCCCAAGGATCCGTCAGGTCTCCTCTCAAACAGAATATCCAAGAATGGTAGTTTACCATCTTTCTCCACTTCCATGGTGAATCTGATGGATGGGTGTCTAGAATTTATGTGGTCCAAGAAGTGGTTCAATGCTGGGAGGCCATGTGGCCAGATGACGAAAGTGTCATCCACATACCTCTTCCACAGAAAAGGACGCAGGGTGGATGTCTGGATGGCATCTGATTCAAGCTTTTCCATGAACATGTTGGCTATAACTGGTGACAAGGGGGAGCCCATAGGGGTAACCTCATTCTGTTTGTAGAAGGTGCCATTCCAGGTAAAATAGGTGTTGGTGAGGCAATGCCTAACCAGCGCAGGTACATTAGAATTCAATCCATGTTGGACTAAGTCCTCAATTATTGTTAGGGTGTCCGGTACTGGGACTTTGGTAAACAAAGATACTACATCAAAACTGACGAGGATGTCATCAGGAGATAGTACCATGTCCTTAACCAGAGACTAATTGGGTTGAGTTGAGTACTGCCGAAGAGGTCTTGCCTGTGAAGGGAAGCAGAGTATCTGATAGAAAACGGGCTAGTTTGTAGGTAGGAGAGTTTATCGTCGACACGATGGGTCGTAGCGGGGTGCCTTCTTTATGGATCTTGGGAAGACCATAGAGTCTGGGAGGTCTAGCCGCCGATGGTTTTAGAGAGGGACGTTTGCTTGGTTCGATTAGGGAAGTCGAACTCGTGATGATACTGTTGGTTTTTGTCGTTAGGCTTTTAGTGGGATCGTTTTTAATTTTGGAGTAACTCCCATCATTAAGAAGGTCCAGGATTTTGTTGTTGTATGAATCTTTATCCATGATGACCGTGGCATTGCCCTTGTCTGCCAAGAGGATGACTAGATCATCTCTCTTTTTTAGGTCCGCGAGTTCAGAGCGTTCGTTTTTGCTGATGTTACTAGTGGGTTTCTTAGCATTCTTAAGAATAGCTATTTCAGCTCTTGCTACATCCGCATGGATGTGTCCTATGCCTCTGAGGGCTACATCAATCTGAGAAATCACATCCTCTACTGGTAAATATTTAGGGGTGACGGTGAAATTTAGTCCTTTGGCCAGTACCGTTTTTAGATTGTCAGAAATTGGGATGTTACTCTGATTAATCACAGTCTTGTTAACATCCAGCTTTGTGATGTGTGGCTCTGGTTTCTTCCTATCTAAGAAGAAACCAGAGCCACACATCGCAAAGCTGGATGTTAACAAGACCGTGATTAATCAGAGTAACATCCCAATTTCTGACAATCTAAAAACGGTACTGGCCAAAGGACTAAATTTCGCCGTCACTCCTAAATATATACCAGTAGAGGATATGATTTCTCAGATTGATGTAGCCCTCAGAGGCATAGGACACATCCATGCAGATGTAGCAAGAGCTGAAATAGCTACTATTCTTAAGAATGCTAAGAAACCCACAAGTAACATCAGCAAAAACGAACGCTCTGAACTCGCGGACCTAAAAAAGAGAGATGATATAGTCATCCTCTCGGCAGACAAGGGCAATGCCACGGTCATCATGGATAAAGATTCATACAACAACAAAATCCTGGACCTTCTTAATGATGGGAGTTACTCCAAAATTAAAAACGATCCCACTAAAAACCTAACGACAAAAACCAACAGTATCATCACGAGTTCGACTTCCCTAATCGAACCAAGCAAACGTCCCTCTCTAAAACCATCGGCGGCTAGACCTCCCAGACTCTATGGTCTTCCCAAAATCCATAAAGAAGGCACCCCGCTACGACCCATCGTGTCGACGATAAACTCTCCTACGTACAAACTAGCCTGTTTTCTATCAGATACTCTGCTCCCCTTCACAGGCAAGACCTCTTCGGCAGTACTCAACTCAACCCAATTAGTCTCTATGGTTAAGGACATGGTACTATCTCCTGATGACATCCTCGTCAGCTTTGATGTAGTATCTTTGTTCACCAAAGTCCCAGTACTGGACACCCTAACAATAATTGAGGACTTAGTCCAACATGGATTGAATTCTGATGTACCTGCGCTGGTTAGGCATTGCCTCACCAACACTTATTTTACCTGGAATGGCACCTTCTACAAACAGAATGAGGGTACCCCTATGGGCTCCCCCTTGTCACCAGTTATAGCCAACATGTTCATGGAAAAGCTTGAATCAGACGCCATCCAGACATCCACCCTGCGTCCTTCCTTGTGGAAGAGGTATGTGGACGACACTTTCGTCATCTGGCCACATGGCCTCTCAGCATTGAACCACTTCTTGGACCACATCAATTCTAGACACCCATCCATCAGATTCACCATGGAAGTGGAGAAAGACGGTAAACTACCATTCTTGGATATTCTGTTTGAGAGGAGGCCTGACGGATCCTTGGGACATTCTGTCTACAGGAAAGCCACCCACACAGATTCCTACTTGAAACCGGATTCCCACCACCACCCATCTCAAAAGAATTATCTCATCAAAACGCTATACCACAGAGCCCATGGCATTGCTGACCAACACCACCTGGCCGGTGAATTAAGACATGTACATCGGGCCCTCAGGATGAACGGATACTCTGACCGCACTATCCGCCAAGCTGTCTCTCCCACCATACAGAAACAGCCACATGAAACTCCGACCAAAACTATCACGTTGCCATACATAGCAGGCGTGACCAAAAACATCTCCAAAATTCTAAACAAACATAAGATCCAAGTCCGATTCAGTACAGTGCATAAAATCCGTGATTTGATTCCATCTGTGAAGGATGTCATTCCTGACTTACAGTATCCTGGAGTCTACAAATTGAGTTGCATTTGTGGTGATTGCTACATTGGAGAAACGAAACGTCATGTTTCTGATCGTGTCCGCGAGCACAAGTCAGATCTGAAACACGGCAGAACTGATTCTTCGGCCGTTGCCGATCATTGCTACAACTCGGTGGGCTCTCATGAAATTGTATTTTCCGAGACCAAGGTTCTCTGCAAACCTCCTGGCTACCATCAAAGGTTTGTACACGAAGCCATACAAATATACAAACACAGACATAATTTCAACCGTGATGACGGTTACAAACTGAGTAATCATTGGAAAGATGTGATTAACCATGCAAAAAAGATTTAACTACACTTATTTGCCAATCTTATTTGACAGACAACCATTACTGTTTTACCATGTTTAGTGGTGGTCTTCTTGTTACAGGTTGAGTCACAAACCGCACCTCTCCATAACCAAGGCTCAGCCTTTGTTATGCAGTCTATTCTTAGTCTCAAGCCTCACCTTACCATATTATTTCTAGATTTGAAGCTTTCGTGACTGCAATGATTCATATTCTCAGGTTTTTTCGGTAAAGTCACGTAGGTAAAACATTAAAAGTAATGAAAGCTCTTGATGCAGCTAATCTGGCTGTGACGGTCCCACCTGATGACGGAGACTTGTGTTGCCTCCGAAACGTCGTGAATTTTATTTTTATTTTTGTTTTGTTTTATTTTACTTTCATTACTTTTAATGTTTTACCTACGTGACTTTACCGAAAAAACCTGAGAATACTTACCATATTAATAATAAGTATGCGGCCCTTGCCCCACCACCTTCTCCAACCATTATATAAACGCAGTGGTAACTCCTGCAATCTCTCATTTACTTGATACAGCTGTCGTGGCTGTGACTGTACCACCTGAAGACGGAAGCTTGTGTTGCCTCCGAAACGTCGTGATTTTTATTTTTATTTTATTTTACTTTTTAATGTTTTTACCTGCGTGACTTTACCGAAAAAACCTAAGAATGTGAATCGTTGCAGTCACGAAAGCTTCAAATCTAGAATTAAAGTCACGGAGGTAGATTTACTAAACCGCGGCATGGAAATTTGAGTATCCAAGGGTAAGCATGAGGTCTGCAACGCGCATTTACAAATTTTTCTGGGCCACAGTTCTCCTCCGCACCACAGCACTACCCCGTGACCAACCATAGCCACCCGTAACGCTGCGTCGTAGCTTATCAGCTGTCCCTTTGTTTTGTCGTAATTCTCACAGTGCAAAGACCGAGTCACATCGCAACCGCATATTTTCCTCGTTGATCGTTCACATTTATTTTCCCCTTAATCATGGACCAAAAGCGTGCAGCGAGCGGTGAAGGTGAGAAAAATACAAACAGAGCAAGAAGAGTGATGGGTTATTGGATCGGCTTGTGCACGTGGGGAGAGTGTTGCGTCTGTAGTGGGTTGTATAGAGACGGAGTCTTCTTAGGAGGCAACACGTATTCATTTAACAATTTACACAGGTCCCTAACACGAAGGGGTAATGGCCCCTTCTACCCAACAACCTAAGGAGGTACAGCCTCCGGGCTAACGTGCCCTAGCCACTGGGACCAACCACTCTTAGACCTCTGGCTAACGGGACCAAGGGGAGGCTGACCCGACCCAGCCTAGGTCCTCGGGTTCCGACCACTGGCCCACTCAGACCCGGCCCTGAGAAGGACGTCGGGTTCGGGGATCTTCAGAGTCCTAGCCTACTGACCACTGGCCTCACTGAGCTCCGGCCCTTAGAAGGACGGCGGAGCTTGGGGTCCAGGGTCCTATCTTCAGGTGAGCTCTTGGGTCTTCGGCTTGACGCTGACTGGCTCGAGCTGCTCTGGGGTCCGGCTTTTATGGGGCTCCCAGGGTCACTCCGCCCCTGGCCATGCTCACTCTCTGGGACCTTCTGGAGGGACCTAGATTGTTGCGCAATCCCCCAGCCCGCACTGGGGGTTTGGGGTGTCCCCCTCTGGTTCCTAACCGTTCCCCAGGTTGCCTGACCCACGAGTCCGACTTCGTACAGACCGGACCCACTATTGCCCCCTATGGGCCCCTGATTGGAGGTACATGTTTAACCGTCGTGGTGGCGGCGTATTACGCCCGACAATTACCCACCACACGTCTATGGGGAGAGTCTTTGGGCTGAATGAGTCTACAATTAGAACCATAAAAAAGTGATGTTTCGATTAGGGCTCGTTGCTGGTGGTGCCACTGTGCCTGCCTCTGTGCCTGCCCACTCATCTGTTATTGATTACCTGGAGGAAGAGGGGGTGGGCTGAGCACCTCCTTCTAACCACCCCTCCCCCAACATCTCATTGTCATCATCATCGTTAATATTAAATGTATATAAAGTTAATGTAAAGTGTATTTATGTTTTATTATGTTGTTGTGTAATGTACTCTATTTTATTTGTTGTTTAGTTAATAAATCGGCAAACTTAGTTAAGCTATGGCGAGTCTTACCGCGGCCGTGGTTCCCATGACTCCCTTTTATCCATAGGCCGCTGGTACTTTACCAACCACGGATTTGCCTACCGCGGCCTTTTCCAGGAACCTAACCCCTGCAGTTGGCGAGGGATTACTGTATAGGCTATTGTGTGCTGGCGTCATGGTGCAAGTTTGCCAAAAAAAATACACACAAATTCCAAAATTGGAATCTACTCGTACGAAGCAATAACCACTCCTGGGCTGAGAAAACATGTCAGGACGCTCCTGAAAAAGTCATGAGACTCAGTGAGGCTCTCCTGGGTAGACATCAAGTGTAATGAATAAAATACTAATAATCATCATGGAGGATAATAAAATGTATGATGTGCATCAAGTTAATTATCTTCTTTGAAAGACAGAGGGTGTTCTGCCTCACGGCAGGTGTTTTGCTCCACGGCAGGAGTGGGGGGTGTGTGTATACAGGAATTTCCTGTTTTGAGGTTGAGTTTGGTCACGTGACCAGGAAGTTACGATTTGACAGTCTTTCAGCCACGAGGCTGGCGTCCGCCATTACACAGAGTTCAAGATGGTGGCACAAATCGCATCCCAGGGAAGTCAGCTGTAACTGTACATTGTGGGACTTTAAGAAGCATTGTCTGTAAGTTCGTTTATGTTCTCATAATATTGGGAATGCTGTTATAATGTTAGAATGACCGTTATAATGCTGTAAATGCCTTTATAATGCTGTTCAATTGTTATGATAAATACAAGGCATAGTTAACAACGAAGCCTGCAGCTTGCCTTATTGTGATTGTTACTTGTAATTGAATAAGTCGAGTCAAACTTGCACCCAAGTAACTATATTGCGATCTGGAGAGCAAGGATGACGAAATGTCTCATCCACAGCTCAGTGTTATATGTAGTACTGTACATTTGGAGGGCAGTGTGATGATTAAACGATGTGCCTTTATTTAACACAGTAGCTTGTTCTCTTGTATAGCTATGCAGTACTAATGTAGGTGCCTGGTCCATCCAGGATCTATTGTTGAGTTCATGCTATCTAATACAATGTTATGGTGCTGTAGTGTTCATTCATTGTATTGATATTACCAAGTATTAATATATGCTGTATTTGTGCTGTGTTTTTCCATCAGTTTTACCTCGTTCAATTCAATAAATTACGTTTGGAATCGGATGTTCACCCTGGCTTTGAAGGTTTATTGGATGCGAGGTTAACTACTTGGGTAGCGGTGCAACGCAGCGCATAGTGAGGCCCGAGATAGAGGGAGCCGTAAATACAGAAAAAACAAGTGGGTGGACCATTCCAGACTGGTCCCAGCAGTGGAGATTGGATTTCCTTTTGCATGGAGATCCATGAGGCCAAGATGAAGTGTTTGCCTAGTTCATTAATAACAAAGATAAAGAGCTCCCGAAAATCCTGAACAGACTGTTGAGGCATGTGCTGTTAGCGAGTAGCATCTATGAAGGCCGGCACGGCACACGAGGGGGGTGGGTGGCCAACACCACGCCTGGCCACCTTTGTCTCTCCAGTGGCAATGTTTGCACACTGCACCAGGTCCTCATTTGAGGCTGAGTCGATCGAGGGGAGGCCCAGAACTCGTTCAGATAATTGTAACTGGTGTTGGCCGTGAGCGGGAATCGAACTTTGGTCACCGGGTTCGTAGCGCAGATGCACTAACCGCTACACTACCACTCCCTACAAACTAAGTTGCACCTGTGGTAGCTGTTACATTGGGGAAACGAAACGACATATCACGGACCGTGTTCGCGAACACAAGGCAGATCTGAAACACGGCAGAACCAATACCTCTGCCGTGGCTGACCATTGTTATAACGCTGTGGGCTCGCGTGATATTGTTTTTTTCCGAGACCAAGGTACTCTGCAAACCTTCGCGCTACTATCAAAGGTTTGTTCATGAAGCCATCCAGATATATAAACAGACATAACTTCAACCGAGAAGATGGATACAAATTGAGCAATCATTGGAAGGATGTTATTAACCAGGTAAAACCCTAACTGCTTTGTAGTGGTTGTCGTCTATCATATTTTTTCGAGTTAACTCCCCCCCCCCCGCATCCCCAGCTCTCGGCCTCCCACTCCCAACCCCGCCCACTTCCCCGCCTCACGTCCTTCTCCTCGCGTCAGAGGTCGCAATCGGGTACCCGATACCCGTACCCTACCCGATAACCGGCCGGGTACGGGTAGCCGGATATCGGGTAGGGTACGGGTACCCGTTTGCGACCCTGGTGCGGCCGGGTACGGGTAAGGAATCAAAACCCGTTTGCAACCTCTGCCTCGCGTACACGCAGTGCTCTCCCTCCCCCTACCCCACACCCCTCCCTCTCCCCCCTTGCTCCTCCCCCTTTCTTACCTATATAACCTCTCCCCACGGCAACTCTCTCCCACTTCAGCAAAAAAAATATATTGCTGTGGTTTTCCCACCTGATGATGATTGCTTGTGTTGCAATCGAAATGTCATGATTTAATTTATTTTATTTTATACCTACGTGACTTTACCTAAAGAACCAAAGAGAAGTAATACTTACATACGTACATTTACATACAGTGGTACCTCGGTATACGTCGTTAATTTGTTCCAGAAGGTAGGACTTATACCGAATATGACGTATACCAAACGAATTTTTCCCATAAGAAATAAAGGGAAAGTAAATAATCCGTTCCAGAGGAAAATAAATGATATTTTAAATGGCATATTATACATTAATGGGGTTGTATAAAATAATTTAGACACTAATTACTAAAATGCATACAGAAGCCACGTGACCGCGCTGCTGCTGTCAGCTGCGCTGGTCACGTGGCGTGCCTCCATCCCCCACGTCGCGCGCACCTCGACCCGGGGCTCCACCCTCCATGGGGGCGGGCTCCACCCTTCATGGGAGCAGTCTCCCCCCTGCCCCCCGCCCCTCTCCTCCACGTCCCCCACCCCTCTCCCCCACGTCCCCCGCCCCTCTCCCCCACGCCACCCCGCCCCTCTCGCTTTGTTTCAGTCGTGAGCGGGGCATACGCGGGTACTGTACGCGGTGACTCATCCCGACCCATACAAGTTCTAGCAAACGCGTCATATCCCAAGCAAGATATCGTATCCCAAGACATTTTTGTCTCGAAAAAACACGACGTATACCAAATTCGACGTATTCCAAAGCGGTCGTATACCGAGGTATCACTGTACATTTAAATGTCTCGGTAAACACTCACATTTCTGCAGTTTTTGATTTTGTCTTGCTGTTGAAAAACTCCGGTAGTGCTCGCCTTTCAATTGCGTGAATACTGGAAAATAAGAAAATAATCATTACATATTATTATTTTGGTGGTATGGTGGTTCCATGGTTACACTTGTCTCACAACCAGAAGCCCCTGGGTCTGATTCCTCACTCGGGTGCCTTTGTGTGGAGTTTGTTTTCCCCTGTTCTGCATGGGAATTCCTCCTGGTTCCCCAGTTTACTCCCGTAACTTCACAACATCACTGTTATTGACCCAACATCCCAATTCAGAAAAATAACGCACCAACACTGATTTACATTGCATTTAGTAACGCAATACAGAAGTCCCTCGGTTAACAGTGACATCGATTAACGGTTTTTCGGTTCACGTTTCGCCTCTCAGACCCCATGGTTTCAACTAACATTAACATTGTGACTAATGGTATGTTTACGTTATGCACGCGGGCGCCAATTTCGATCAATCCGAGGGCTCGTAAGTGGGGCTGAGCTACACCCTCAGCCAATCAGCGATGCCCATTTGAGCATTTGAACCTCGACTGGCTTTATTTACATTACGTTTTCTGTTTTGGGCAGTGTAAAAACAGCTCTCTTGCAGACTCGGAGATTTCGACTTATTTCTCAACTTATAAGTAAATTCGATTCAATTATTCTGGTTAACAGTAGTTTTCGTGGAATGGGTGAAAAACGTTAACAGAGGGACTACTGTATACACTAAAATCTTGCGCAGCGCATGTTTTTAATCGCGAATTTGACCGTTCATACCAAATTTATCGAGGTTTAGTTTGCCGATCTCGCCCCACGTGGCTCGATCATATCGCGATTGAACGTGAGATTCCTGTACAGCACACATCGTAAAGTAGTACTGTACAGGTACTCTTAACTGCACTACTCGTGATGATGCGGCCGCGGAAGAATACACACAGTGCCGTCTCCGTCTCTGTTGCGTCTCCGTCTCTGCCTTCGTCTCGTCTTCCACGCAGCCCATTGCGGGTCGCAGGCCACGCGGTGTTCCCAGTGGCCAGTGAGGAGGCGGCGGTGAGGTTAGGCCGCCTGCGATTATTCTTAACTACATTACTTTTTTTCCATTATTTACATTTACTGTAAAACTGAAAAAAAATTATCACTGTAGAAATTATAAATCACATTTTAAGGTAAAAAATACTTCTCGTTTCATGTTTGGGTTCACGTAGAGTAACATGAAACCAAAGGAGGGGGTTGGTGTCAGATTACGAACTGGGAACCAGTTTGCGGATCGCAGATTTGCTGATTGCGGCTATTTTCAAGAACGTAACCCCCACTATGGGCAAGGGTTTGGTAGATATAAAAAAATCGAGTTTTTAGTCACTAATCCTAGAAAACTGAATTTTCATTGCAGTAGTCTCTTGGTTAACAGGGACATCGGTAAAGTTTTTTGGTCAATGTTTAACCTCCAATAGGACCCCATGGTTTGGACTAACATTAAAATGTTCATGAACTGGACGTTTACGTTATGCATGCGGGCGCCAATTTCGTCCAATCCGAGCGCTCGTAAGTGGGGCTGAGCCATGCCCTCAGCCAATCAGCGATTCTCATTTATGAGCATTGAGACCTCGACTGGCTTTGTATACATTACATTTTCTCTTTTGGATGAATGCTTTTAACATGTAATTCCTGTTATCAATCAACAGTAGTTTTGGTGGAATGGATACAAAATTTTAACCGAGGGATTACTCTACATCTCATTTCAGAATTCGCATATATCTGTGTATATAAACCCCTTAGAATTCTGAAATGTGCACTGACGTGTATTTATGAACACACGTGTTGGATGGTAGCGATATGTACACATGCGCGTTGTTGGATGGCAGCATACCTGTTGTATTCAAACCAAGAGGTGTAGCTGGGAATGATGATGTGATGCGTCTGCTGCTCCGCTGCACCATCTTCACCCAGCTCAAGCCTCATTGCTGGGCCCATTTCATCATCCTCCTAAAACAATCACGCACATCTCAGCATTATTCGCATCGCGGTGACTAAAAGAATCAGCGTGGTTGGCTTACGTATGGTGCGAAAGAAGGTCAATGTGCGTATATACAGAGTACACAAACCGATACTGGTAAGAGCACAGAGGATCCTGTCATGGTTTGGGCTGCGTCACTCACAGACCACAGGGCCTTTCCAGCAGCGTCCTTCTGGGGCCAGTGGAAGGGACGAGGAAGAGAGGTGGGCCAAAGTTATTTTGCTCGTTTATTAGGGAAAGCGCCAACGAGTCTGAAGACACTTTTTAAGCAGGATCCTGCTAAATAATGTTCAAATATATTTTCAGCATTGGGATGTTTTGGTCATATCCTTGGTTCTTTCGGTACAGTCACGTAGATAGATTTCGATTTAAAGCTTTCGTGACTGCAGGGATTCATCTTCTTGGTTCTTTCGGTAAAGTCACGTAGAAGGGAAGTAATAAAATAATAAAAATAAAACATAATAAAATAATTCTCACGACGTTTCGGCCACAACGCAAGCAGCCGTCCTCAGGTGAAAACCAGGTCTGTCGGGGAGACAGCATCTGAATGAAACAGCACATGAGCTTGGAGCATATATATAAGCTGGGTTGTGAGGGGGGGAAAGGGCGCTTCGACAAAATAATTTGCATATCAAGAGGAATTTAGCATATTTATGGGAAATGCAGGAATGTGATTAGTACTACATATGCCCGTGCATTATGCAGGATTAGCAGCATCAAAGGGAGGGGTAGCATTAATAAAGGGAAGGAGTGTTAATAGTATGTAGCTGCAGTAACTAAAACCAACACGTAAACAACTAAAGTATAAACTACATAGTATCATCGGTATACTAACTATACTCTACAATAAGCTGAGTTACTAACAGTAAGTAATACATTACAATTCTACGTCGTAAAAATTATATAATATGCTTCCATCTAAACTTTATTCTCTTACATTACACGAGTCTACACCGTACTATATACTGCCATAGACAAACCCAACATTAAATTATATACTGTTCGATTCAACACAGTACATAAAATCCGTGATCTGGTCCCGTCTGTAAAATATGTGGTTCCAGACATACAGTACCCTGGCGTCTACAAACTAAGTTGCCTCTGTGGTAGCAGTTACATTGGAGAAACCAAACGACATGTCTCGGACCGCATCCGTGAACATAAAGCAGACTTGAAACACGGTAGGACAAACACCTCAGCCGTGGCAGATCACTGTTACAATTCAGTGGGCTCACATGACATTGACTTCTCCAAGACAGAGGTTCTCTGCAAGCCATCTGGCTACCATGAGAGATTCGTTCATGAGGCGATCCACATATACAAACACAGAGACAATTTCAACCGAGAAGATGGATTCTGGCTTAGCAATCATTGGAAGGACGTAATAAACCATTTCGGATCTTAACTGATTGTGTTCACGTTTACGGTGACTTTCAGACCGCGTTCCACTCACTGGCATTGTATTCTCCGCAGGGAATGGATTCTTTGCTCCGCTGCAAGTTTCCTCTCACTACTCACCCATTGACACGACGGTCAATGGTACAGTGTATAATAACAAATAGTATAACATTTATATGCTTAATACAATGTTCAAAGTAATATATAGTATCGTAATTGTATAGTGAATATATAGCAGTGTGATATACATTAGGGTGGGTAGAATAATACATAGTGTTATATTACAATGTATAAGGTTTATAGCAATACAGTATATAATTTAATGTTGGGTTTGTCTATGGCAGTATATAGTACGGTGTAGACTCGTGTAATGTAAGAAAATAAAGTTTAGATGGAAGCATATTATATAATTTTTACGACGTAGAATTATAATGTATTACTTACTGTTAGTAACTCAGCTTATTGTAGAGTATAGTTAGTATACTGATGATACTATGTAGTTTATACTTTAGTTGTTTACGTGGTGGTTTTAGTTACTGCAGCTACATACTATTAACACTCCTTCCCTTTATTAATGCTACCCCTCCCTTTGATGCTGCTAATCCTGCATAATGCATGGGCATAATTAGTACTAATCACATTCCTGCATTTCCCATAAATATGCTAAATTCCTCTTGATATGCAAATTATTTTGTCGAAGCGCCCTTTCCCCCCTCCCAACCCAGCTTATATATATGCTCCAAGCTCGTGTGCTGTTTCATTCAGACGCTGTCTCCCCGACAGACCTGGTTTTCACCTGAGGACGGCTGCTTGCGTTGTGGCCGAAACGTCGTGAGAATTATTTTATTATGTTTTATTTTAATTATTTTATTACTTCCCTTCTACGTGACTTTACCGAAAGAACCAAGAAGATCACGTAGATAGGTTCAAATACAATAACAAAAAATAACAAAAAACTACGACATTTCGATCGCAACGCAAGCGGTCATCTTCAGGAAAAGGGGGGTTAGCTTCCAAGGGAAACTGTTTATAAGGGTTTAAAATTGGCATAGCCCAAATGTCAGCAGCCAATTATAATGTAAGTGTTCGGCAGCGAGCCCGGCGGTGGTTCGTTTTCCACCAATCAAAGGGCTGCCAGGTGAAAATTAGCATGTTAAAGAGAGATTAGCATGTTAATGGAAGATCGCAGTGCCGCAACCAAGGGGTCGGCGCGAAGTGACTGTGAAGAAAGCGCAAGTTTGAAATGGGTGTAAAGCACAACTAACATCGGAAGGTGGTAGGATGGGAACAAAACTCTATTTCCGACCGTCATCACCTAGCCAGTAAACTGGAACACGTACACCAAGCCTTCAAGATCAATGGATATTCAGACTACACAATCCGAAAAGCTATCACCCCAACCGTTGGGAAAGAACCATCTGAGGACCCAATCAAAGCCATCACACCTTGCCATACATAGCAGGGGTCACTAAAAAGATTTCCAAAATAATGAGCAAACACAAGATCCAGGTTCGATTAAACACAGCACATACATTTTGATTTAAGGCTTTCGTGAATGCAGGGATTCATATTCTTGGTTCTTTCAGTAAAGTCATGTAGAAGGGAAATAATAAAAATATTAAACAATAAAAATTATCACGACGTTTCGACTGCAACACAAGCAATCATCATCAGGTGTGAAATCCACAGCAAGAAAATTTGAAAAAAGTAGCGGTTTTTCCTAACTTCAGCACCACGAACAGCGATTTGGCAGTTGGCCAGATCTACAGCGAGGGAAAACAGTATTTCATCCCCTGCTGATTTTGTACGTTTGCCCACTGACAAAGAAATGATCAGTCTATAATTTTAATGGTAGGTTTATTTGAACAGTGAAAGACAGAATAACAACAAAACAATCCAGAAAAACGCATGTCAAAAATGTTATCAATTTATTTGCATTTTAATAAGGGAAATAAGTATTTGACCCCCTCTCAAACAGAAAGATTTCTGGCTCCCAGGTGTCTTTTATACAGGCAACGAGCTGAGATTAGGAGCACACTCTTAAAGGGAGTGCTCCTAATCTCAGCTTGTTACCTGTATAAAAGACACCTGTTCACAGAAGAAATCAATCAATCAGATTCCAAACTCTCCACCATGACCAAGACCAAAGAGCTCTCCAAGGATGTCAGGGACAAGATTGTAGACCTACACAAGGCTGGAATGGGCTACAAGACCATGGCCAAGCAGCTTGGTGAGAAGGTGACAACAGTTGGTGCGATTATTCGCAAATTGAAGAAACACAAAAGAACTGTCAATCTCCCTCAGCCTGGGGCTCCATGCTAGATCTCACCTCGTGGAGTTGCAATGATCATGAGAATGGTGAGGAATCAGCCCAGAACTACACGGGAGGATCTTGTCAATGATCTCAAGGCAGCTGGGACCATAGTCGCCAAGAAAACAGTTGGTAACACTACGCCGTGAAGGACTGAAATCCTACAGCGCCCGCAAGGTCCCCCTGCTCAAGAAAGCACATATACATGCCCGTCTGAAGTTTGCCAATGAACATCTGAATGATTCAGAGGACAACTGGGTGAAAGTGTTGTGGTCAGATGAGACCAAAATGAGCTCTTTGGCATCAACTCAACTCGCCGTGTTTGGAGGAGGAGGAATGCTGCCTATGACCCCAAGAAAACCATCCCCACCGTCAAACATGGAGGTGGAAACATTATGCTTTGGGGATGTTTTTCTGTTAAGGGGACAGGACAACTTCACCACATCAAAGGGACGATGGACGGGGCCATGTACCGTCAAATCTTGGGTGAGAACCTCCTTCCCTCAGCCAGGGCATTGAAAATCGTGGATGGGTATTCCAGCATGACAATGACCCAAAACACACGGCCAAGGCAATAAAGGAGTGGCTCAAGAAGAAGCACATTAAGGTCCTGGAGTGGCCTAGCCAGTCTCCAGACCTTAATCCCATAGAAAATCTGTGGAGGGAGCTGAAGGTTCGAGTTGCCAAACGTCAGCCTCGAAACCTTAATGACTTGGAGAAGATCTGCAAAGAGGAGTGGGACAAAATCCCTCCTGAGATGTGTGCAAACCTGGTGGCCAACTACAAGAAACGTCTGACCTCTGTGATTGCCAACAAGGGTTTTGCCACCAAGCACTAAGTCATGTTTTGCAGAGGGGTCAAATACTTATTTCCATCATTAAAATGCAAATCAATTTATAACATTTTTGACATGCGTTTTTCTGGATTTTGTTGTTGTTATTCTGTCTCTCACTGTTCAAATAAACCTACCATTAAAATTATAGACTGATCATTTCTTTGTCAGTGGGCAAACGTACAAAATCAGCAGGGGATCAAATACTTTTTTCCCTCACTGTATGTTCGGGAAAAGAGGAGCGGGGAGAAGAAAATGGAATGCGGTCTGAAAGTCACCGTAAACGTGAACACAATCAATTAAGACCCGAAATGATTCATCAAATCCTTCCAATGATTGCTAAACCAGAATCCATCTTCTCGGTTGAAATTGTCTCTGCGTTTGTATATGTGGATAGCCTCATGAACGAATCTCTCATGGTAGCCAGATGGCTTGCAGAGAACCTCTGTCTTGGAGAAATCAATGTCATGTGAGCCCACTGAATTGTAACAGTGATCTGCCACCGCCGAGTTGTTGGTCCTACCGTGTTGGTCTGCTTTGTGCTCATGGATGCTGTCAGAGACATGTCGTTTGGTTTCTCCAATGTAACTACTACCACAGAGGCAACTCAGTTGGTAGACGCCAGGGTACTGTATGTCCGGAATCACATATTTTACAGATGGAACCAGATCACGTTTTAAGTAATCTGTTGAATCGGACATGGATCTTGTGTTTATTCAAGATTTTGGAGATCTTTTTTGTGATCTCCGCAATGTAGGGTAAGTTGATGGTTTTGAATGGCTCCTCAAGAGGGTCCTTCTTCATGGTTGGAGTGATGGCTTTGCGGATTGTATAGTCAGAGTAACCATTAGCCTTAAGAGCTTGGTGTACGTGCTTGAGTTCACTGGCAATGTGTTCCTGGTCAGAGATGCATTGGGCTCTATGGTGCAAAGTGATCTGATCCCATCTGTGATGGATGTGATCCCTGACATGCAATACCCCGGCGTCTACAAACTAAGCTGTGTCTGCAGCAGTAGTTACATTGGTGAAACTAAGAGACATGTCTCGGACCGTGTTCGTGAACATAAGGCAGATCTGAAATACTGTAGGACCAATATCTCGGCCGTGGTTGATTATTGTTTTAATGCGGTGGGCTCACATGAAATTGATTTCTCTAAGATGAAGGTACTTTGCAAGCCCACTGGCTATCAACAAGGATTCGTTCATGAAGCCATCCAGATATATAAACACAGACACAATCATTGGAAAGACGTTATCGACCAGTTTAAGTCATAATTGGTTATGATGTTCCCATCCTACCACCTTCCGATGTTAGTTGTGCTTTACGCCCATTTCAAACTTGCGCTTTCACAGTCACTTCGCGCGCCGACCCCTTGGTTGCGGCGCTGCGATCTTCCATTCACATGCTAATCTCTACTCTTTGCAGAGAGATTAGCATTTATTTGAAGCTTTCGTGACTGCAGGAATCCATACTCTTTGGTTCTTTTGGTAAAGTCACGTAGGTATAAAATAAAATAAATCCATCATCAGGTGAGAAAGCTTTCCCACCTGATGACGGACGCTTGTGTTGCGCCCCAAACGTCGTGATTTATTTCATTTTATACCTACGTGACTTTACCGAAAGAACCAAAGAGTATGGATTCCTGCAGTCACGAAAGCTTCAAATCAATGCTAATCTCTCTTTAACATGCTAATTTTCACCTGGCAGCCCTTTGATTGATGGAAAACGAACCCAGCAGCAGCCAGCAGCAGCAGCCAGCAGCAGCAGCAGCCAGCAGCAGACAACAGCAGTCAGCAGTCAGCAGCAGATCTGATGAGTGTGGCCCCAGCACATCCACTGTGTGGTGTGACGGGCGTGGGCTTCCAGATCGTATCCACCCATTGGAAGAGACCAAGATCCAAATGATCCAACAGAACACCATCTGAAACTCTCCAAATCCATTCCATGTGTGGAAGAAGTCAAAACTAATGGCTGGACTGCTGCTTCTGATATACTTTAGTTTGCATGTCCACCTCGTGGTCCCATAGGTGGAGGGGTTATTCCCTCTATCGCAGCTAACAGGGGCAAAGATGGCGCGAGGAGTTTAACCAGTCCTGGCCTATCACCGAGTAACCGTTAACGTAAAAATGTCTATTAAAATCGGAGAGTCATACTCTGTGAACGTTCCTTGTCACGTGTCGCTGATATGAGTCTACCGAGTCACTAGACCCACTTTTTTCAACGCAGGTTTAACTTTTTCAATTAAAAAAACAAATTATGCAAACAACACTGGGAGTAAAAGTACCAACCTAGCCAAGAGCGTAACAGAGAGTTAGTAGCATATCTGACCTTGGCTCCAAGATCAGTATTTTCATCTTCTTGTTCGTCTGTTGAAGTAAAAAAAACATGCAATAAATTTTCAAGTAATTCTCACTTACTTATTTATCCAGTCGCAGAACTCTTTTTCAGGAGGCCCCTGCTTCATCGTGTTTATATTTTGAAGATGTAAGTGTTTATTATACAAGTGGGAGGGAACCGGAGCACCTGCAGAAACCCCACGCGCACGCGTAAGGGGGCAACGCTCTATCCCCGTACAGATGGAAGCAGATGGTGATTAGCCCACACTTGCTACTCTGCCTGGCAAGCCAGGGTACGGCACCTCGACGCCCACAGGAAGGGAGTTTCAATATGTTTGTGCGGTGATCCACCAACCCTCGCTGTTGCCTCCAGAGTGCTGGATTACACAGGCTGGGCATTTGGAAAGCACCAACATGTGCAATATACTCAATAAAAATGATTAAATAACATGATTTAAAGGGAATATACATTGACAGCAGTGGACGAGGGCAAACAAAATAATAACTCGGTCCATTTGGCTTTTACACAGACAGCGTCGCTGATGAATGTGGTGGGTTTTTTGTGCAATTTACTACTTTTGAGTTTATAAAGTATAGACAATTATCAGCAGCTGCACTGTCAAACCATCGACTTCATTCACATTGGCTCCGTGATGAATGCCGACCCGGGGGTTCTCAAACAACAGAAACACGCTTTGGCAACTTGAGGCTGGCATAAAATGGCAACAATATTTGTACAAATGTTTTTTTAATCTGATGATCCTCGCTGTTTTGTGTTAAAGATACTCACCTAAATCTGTCATGACACCGCCTTTAATAGGAGCCACTTCTGTGTCTTTCTTTGTATAAACTGCAAAGTAAAACAACGACACCTTAATCACTGCAAACGTTTAGAAAGCTCTTTAAAAACTAAGGCACGTGAAATTACATTCCACATTTCAAGCATGCTTTCCAAGCAATATACAAAGTTTGGCCTTGAAGGCATCAGGAAGACTCGACATTGTATTAACTTAGTATGCAATACCTTACACAGTCATTGGTATTGCAAGTCAAATTTTTGATCCAGCATTTTGAGATGGCCTGTGTATGAACAATGCACACTGTAGCTGAAATGTTTTAAAATATTTAACAATATAAAGAAAGTTATTTGATTGGAAAGAGGTTGGGTTGACAAAGAAACGAGACAAATTGCGGATGGAGAAAGAGTTGACTCAGCAGTTGAAGCGGTGACTTCACGGGGGAATAAATGTTGCAGATGCAATGATTGACAAAACGTGAAACAAAAAAGGATGAATAATTAATTGGCTTAAGTAAAATCAGTTTTAATTTACGAATGGATGTCAAATTTTGGAGACATAAGTGAATGGAACACTCATGGGATGAGTGCAGGAAAGCTTAGATTGAGATTATTATAAGCAAATACTGCAGTGTGCATTAACCACAAAAATACAAGCAGTCTGCTTCATGGTGGACGTTAAAGATCCCATGTCAACAATCCCAAGAGCTGCCATTGTGTGCCAGCATCATGGTCCAAATTTGGCAAATTGAAAAAGATTACCCATAAATTACTCAAATCGGATTTTATATATATAGCAATCACCATCACCTACTACGAAACCTTGGCAGCAATCGCCTGAAAAAGGTCATGAGACTCGAGAGAGGCTTTCTGGGTAAGTACAGTAGAACCTCTGGTCACGACCATAATTCGTTCCACAACTTTGGTCGCAATTCGATTTGGTCGTGACCCATTGGATTGTATGTAAATACGATTAATCCGTTCCAGACTCCTACAAACTGTATATAAGTATTGTTTTTTAAATATTTTTAAGCACAAAAATAGTTAATTATGCCATAGAATGCACAGTGTAATAGTAAACTAAATGTAAAAACATTGAATAACACAGAGAAAACCTTGAACAACAGAGAAAACTAACATTGCCACGTCAAAGTTTAGAATCGTTCAACAAGATCATTGTTTCGTCTGCTACATCAGTCGGTCGATTCTGAGAGAAAGAGAATATTCGTATGAGCAATTCATGTTTCTATTGAAAGTAAGTTAACACTAGCAACAGTTTTTCCACCTCTGTCAGCACTTGAGGCCTCTGCTTGGTTAACATTGTAACTCCCCTTGCAACATTAACTGCTTTAATAGCCTCTTTCTGCTTCAAAATAGTCGAGACCGTAGACTTTGATTTCTTGTACTCTGCAGCAAGATCGGTAACACGCACACCACGCTCATACTTTTCAATAATTTCCTTCTTCACTTCGATTTCAATTTTCTTTAAAACCTTCTTCTCACCAACATTACCACACTTCACTTGATTAAGAGGCCATGGCTAATTGCAAAATTAATGTAAAAATACACAAAATACTGCACAGAGTTCACAGCGAATGAGCGCACGTCTGACCGAGACCGATAACTAAGCGTGACTGACTGAGAAAGCGGCCACACGTGGGTCGCTGTTGTTTGTAAACAAACAACAGGAAATTTGGTGCTTACAAAAAAAATGGCGCGGAAGGAGAAATCGGCCGCGGCCGTGTTTGATCGCCACCCGAGTATGTGTTCGTGACCAGATTAAACATTTTTGTGAATTTTTTGGTCGGAACCCGATTTGGTCGTGGTCAGAAGCGTTCGTGACCAGAGGTTCTACTGTAAGTGTTAAGGATAGCGAAATCGCTCATGATTTCTTTGCTCATCTACCCAAAAAAGCCTCCTCGAGTCCTGCAAAGTTATCACAAACCGGGGGCGATATTGCTACATATAACCCCAATTAAAGAATTTGCAGGTATGTATGTACGTATTTAGAACTTCTTTCACACCGTACATAGACAAACATGCTAATTGGAGGAGCGGGGGAAGGACAACAAACTAACACACAAAAATCAGTTTTAAAGAAATTAGATTTCAATAAAAACAAATTCAGCATTGAGAGGACACCGGATAACTTAGGAGGAAACCCATGCCGAACAGGGGGAGAACAATAAACAAACTCCACACAGATAGGTGCCGAAGTCGGGCATCTTGTTTTGATGCATAATCAAAATTACCACTGCACCCTTACGCTCAGATGTGCACACAGACGGCGAGCAATGGGGCACCCACCATTCTTGGGCAGCTGAACCTCGGTCATGTTGGGCACGTGTAGAGGCTCCTCCATGTCTTTCGTAAGGTCCTCCTCCTCTTCCTCCTCGTCCTTGCGCCCATGCCTCTTTCCTAATGGCTCACCCATAGTATGCCTCCTGTGGGACCCAGTGTGTCAGGGGTCGGGTGCAAACCGCACTCTCAATGCTTAGTTTTGTGTCCTGGGAGCAGGAATGAGATTGGATTGGCCGTCTGCATCACAGTGGATGTTAAAAGTTCTATGACGTCATTCGGAAAGTGTAGACCATTGTCGGCCAGCATCACGATCCACATTTTTCTAAATGTATAACTCGATTGGGATTTCGATTTAAAGCTTTCGTGACTGCAGGGATTCATCTTCTTGGTTCTTTCGGTAAAGTCACGTAGAAGGGAAGTAATAAAATAATAAAAATAAAACATAATAAAACAATTCTCACGACGTTTCGGCCACAACGCAAGCAGCCATCCTCAGGCGAAGAATGAAACACCCCAAGCTTGGAGCGTATATTTAAGCTGGGTTAGAGGGGGGGGAGGTGGGAAGAAGAGCGCCTAAACAAAATAATTTGCATATCAAGAGGAATTCAGCATATGGAAAATGCGTAGGAGGTGGGCGGGGGGGGGTTCCAAATCAATACTATGCCCGTGCATTATGCAGGATTAGCAGCATCAAAGGGGGGGGGGGAAGGGGGGGAGCATTAACAAAGGAAAGGAATGTTAATAGTATGTAGCTGTAGTTACTAAACAACCACGTAAAAAACTACAGTATAAACTGCATGACAAACTAAAGTATAAACTACATAGCATCATCAGTAAACTTACTATACTCTACAATAAGCTGAGTTACTAACAGTAAGTAATACATGAAAAAATTCTACGTTGTAAAAAATTATATAATATGCTTCCATCTAAACTTTATTCTCTTACATCACACGCGTCTATACCGTACTATATACTTCCATAGGCAAAACCAACATTAAATTACATACTGTATTGCTAAATTACATACTGTATATACAAAAATAAAAAGAGACCCCACCAACAGCCTCGTCTCCAAAACCAACAACATCATTTCTGCTTCAACCGCATTAATTGATCAGACCAAACAGTTCTCGTTGAAACCTTCTGCAGCCAGGCCACCAAGATTGTACGGCTTGCCAAAGATACATAAAGAAGATACACCTCTTCGTCCCATTGTCTCTACTATCAACTCCCCGACTTACAAACTGGCTCGTTTTTTGTCCGAAATCCTACGGCCTTTCACTGGAAAAACCACCTCTGCAGTACTAAACTCTACTGACCTGGTATCAACAATCAAGGGGATTGCCCTGTCCCCAGACGACCTGCTTGTCAGTTTTGATGTGGTTTCCTTGTTCACC
Organism: Lampetra planeri; assembly: GCF_965212315.1. Classification (NCBI taxonomy): domain Eukaryota; kingdom Metazoa; phylum Chordata; class Hyperoartia; order Petromyzontiformes; family Petromyzontidae; genus Lampetra; species Lampetra planeri. The sequence continues at coordinate 550,548 of NC_136168.1, forward strand.
AAGGTGCCTGTGCCTGACACCATCGCAATCATTGAAGACTTGGTTCATCAAGGACTGAATGCTGGGGTACCCCCCCTGGTGAGACACTGCTTAACCAATACATACTTCACCTGGAATGGAACCTTCTACAAGCAAATTGAGGGCACCCCAATGGGCTCCCCCTTATCTCTGGTTGTAGCCAACATCTTCATGGAGAAATTTGAGACGGACGCCATCCAGACTGCCACTCTACGCCCGACCTTATGGAAGAGGTACGTAGACGACACTTTTGTCATCTGGCCACATGGCCGGCCTGCTCTAGACCAATTTCTCGACCATATCAATTCCATACACCCAGCCATCAGATTCACCATGGAAGTCGAAAATGATGGCAAGCTACCCTTTTTGGATGTCCTAATCAAAAGGAGACCTGATGGTTCAATGAGCCACTCTGTCTACAGGAAAGCCACCCACACGGATGCTTATCTAAAACCGGATTCCCACCACCATCCATCCCAGAAGAATTCCCTCATCAAGACTCTATATCATAGAGCCCAATGCATCTCCGACCATGAACACATTTCCAGTGAACTCAAACACGTACGCCAAGCTCTTAAGGCTAATGGTTACTCCGACTACACAATCCGCAAAGCCATCACTCCAACCACCAAGAAGGATCCTGTTGAGGAGCCTTTCAAGACCATCACCTTACCCTACATTGCTGGGGTCACAAAAAAGATCTCCAAAATCCTGATTAAACACAAGATCCAGGTCCGATTCAACACAGTACATAAAATCCGTGATCTGGTACCGTCTGTAAAAGATGTGGTTCCAGACATACAGTACCCTGGTGTCTACAAACTAAGTTGCCTCTGTGGTAGCAGTTACATTGGGGAAACCAAACGACATGTCTCGGACCGCATCCGTGAACATAAAGCTGACCTGAAACACTGTAGGACAAACACCTCAGCCGTGGCAGATCACTGTTACAACTCAGTGGGCTCACATGACATTGACTTCTCCAAGACAGAGGTTCTCTGCAAGCCATCTGGCTATCATGAGAGATTCGTACATGAGGCGATCCACATTTACAAACACAGAGACAATTTTAACCGAGAAGATGGATTCTGGCTTAGCAATCACTGGAAGGACGTAATAAACCATTTTGATACACATTAGGGTGGGTAGAATAATACATAGTGTTATATTAAAAATGTATAAGGTATAGGGTGGTTTATAGCAATACAGTATGTAATTTAATGTTGGTTTTGCCTATGGAAGTATATAGTACGGTATAGACGCGTGTGATGTAAGAGAATAAAGTTTAGATGGAAGCATATTATATAATTTTTTACAACGTAGAATTTTTTCATGTATTACTTACTGTTAGTAACTCAGCTTATTGTAGAGTATAGTAAGTTTACTGATGATGCTATGTAGTTTATACTTTAGTTTGTCATGCAGTTTATACTGTAGTTTTTTACGTGGTTGTTTAGTAACTACAGCTACATACTATTAACATTCCTTTCCTTTGTTAATGCTCCCCCCCTTCCCCCCCCCCCTTTGATGCTGCTAATCCTGCATAATGCACGGGCATAGTATTGATTTGGAACCCCCCCCGCCCACCTCCTACGCATTTTCCATATGCTGAATTCCTCTTGATATGCAAATTATTTTGTTTAGGCGCTCTTCTTCCCACCTCCCCCCCCTCTAACCCAGCTTAAATATACGCTCCAAGCTTGGGGTGTTTCATTCTTCGCCTGAGGATGGCTGCTTGCGTTGTGGCCGAAACGTCGTGAGAATTGTTTTATTATGTTTTATTTGTATTATTTTATTACTTCCCTTCTACGTGACTTTACCGAAAGAACCAAGAAGATCGATTGGGATTACTCTCTTAGTCATAAAAGCTTCGAATCTAGTTCGATTGGGATTGTATATAGCAGTGGCGTGATGTTAACTACCTCGCCTGTTATATTCTGACCCTAACGCCTGTATACGTGGAGTTTGCATGCTCTTCCCATAGTCGCGTACAATTTTTCTCCGGGTCCTCCGGTTTTTCCCTCCACATTTAGAAACATGCATTTAGATTGTTTAGATTAATTGGCTGCTATAAATTTACACGTGATAAGCCACTTCGTTGAGCTATCATTTGTGGCCAGGTCGCTTCTGAAAAAGAAGATAATAGCTCAGTCGGCTTTACCTGATCAAATAAAAAATTGTTTCGTTAAATTTTTTGTGTGATTTGTTTACCTTTCCTCGACTTTGCACTCCTACTGTGTTTTTTTTACTGTTTGTTGTTGTTGTAAAATTCTGAACCAGTGCCCCTACTGGACATGTCAAAAAGAGCTTTGTAGCTCATCAAATTTCTCCAGTATAAATATTCTGATTCTGATATTGCCCTGTACTGCAAAAATACTGCAGACCGTCTGTGAAATTTTGCGCCTTTGTGACAGCCTTGCACGACAAGAATGGCATGAATACCAAATGTACTAAATTACTCTTGTTATTAAGTCTGCGTGTATAGCTACCCCTTGCAGCTATGTAAGGGGTGCCAGGGTGGCAAGATGTTAGCTACCTCGCCTGGTATACAGGAGGTTGTGGGTTTGATCCCAACCCTGAAGCCTGTATATTTGGAGTTTGCATGTTTACCCCGTGGTTGCGTGTATTTTTCTCTGGGTCCCCTAATTCGACGCTACGCGTTGAGAGTATTTGGTTGCAATACATTTCCACACGGTGATCAGCCACTTTGTTGAGCTTTAATTTGTTAAGGCCGGGTCACTTCTCAAAAATAAGCTAATAACTCAGTGGGCTTTAGCTCGTGAAATAAAAACATTGTTTATAGTTTTCCAAATAGGTAATAGTTTGGGGTGCGTGTGACTTGCCTCTTCTTGGAATTTGGCTTTTTTCTGGGCTCTGTGGGCGAGGGGGAGTGCCTCCGCCTCCGAGACAAACCCTTTTCCTTCTTCTCTTTCTTTTCTGTGTCTGGAACGGCTGTGGTCTGCAATCGTACAGAGATGGGCATATATTTACTCAAGACACGTATACACGAGCAGACACGCAGGCGGACAGACGCAAATGTATAATTGTAAACAGGCGGTCTCTGGTTTATGATGGTCCGATTTAAAACGCTTGTATTACGGCACCATGGATAGATTTACGATGTGAGAACTTTATTTACGACACATCTTCCGACGTGAACGCATTTGAATAGTCAGTCTGGTTTCCGATGTGACTTGGCATGGAGCTTCAGTTATTCTTAAGTGTTTTTGTGGAATTTTACCGATTGAATAAGCCCTCTTAAATGATTGATAAAAGGAAAAAACAAATCAGCAAATTATGTTTCTACTGTTTGTACCGTCTATGGGAAAATATGGTCCGATTTACGATGACATGGTTCTTGGGAACGCATCGTGATGTCGTAAAAGCGGGGACCACCTGTATAAGTATAATCATATGAAATAAATACATTTGGACATAGTTGGACTCTTGTGTGTAATGGCCTCTACTTGGATGGCTTAGGCAGGACATCAAGGGGATGATGGTTGGTGGGAAAAAAATACACAAATCAGCAGAGTGGTACATGCTAGGAATTGCAAACTGAGAGACAGGAAGAGGAACACGTGGACTTCCTAAGGACATCATAGCGACTGTTTAGGAAAGTACCCTTAGGCAGGACATTGAGGGTTGATGCCCAATGGGCAAATCTGTGATGGAGTGGCAGCCAAAAGAAGGAAATGTCTGAGAGGCCAACCACTATACTCACCCAGAGTGAGTGAGTGTGGTGCTTGCCCTCTCAACATCTCTCGCTTCTGAATGGGTTAACCTCATTGCAGCGATATGCTCATTCAGGAACGAGTTAAATTGTGGCATCGGCAGTCATCATCCAACAGTGGATAAAACAACATGGACGATGATGACAAAGTTAAATTGTCAGTAAAATCATTTCAGTAACTTCCATTGCAGAGTCGAGTAAACGCTCATTATGAGCAGAAGGAAACAGAAACATTGAATCTATGAGCTATGCATTCCCCAACACCTTACAGGTAGGTAAAAGCCATGACCAAAATATTGTTTACTTTTCAATTCACAATCAGTATTGCGCAGTCTGGCGGACAAAACGCGGTATTGCACGATGGGTAAACAGTGAAAGGGTATTCTATGGTTCTTTTGGTAAAGTCTCGTCGATAGAAAAAATAATAACAATAAAATAATAAAAATGAAAATAAAGTGAATAATTTTTTTTATAAAATATCACGACGTTTCGATCACCTGATGACGACCGCTTGTGTTGCAATTTAAACATCGTGATATTTGTATTATTTTTTATTCACTTTATTAAAATTTGTATTATTTAATTGTTAGAATTTTTTCTATCTATGTGACTTTACCGAAAGAACCATAGAATATGCATTCCTGCAGTCACGAAAGTTTTAAGTCAAAAAGTGAAAGGGTAGTGGAGGGCAAAGCTCAGAGAGACTTCAAGTCACTCTTGCTATGCGCGTCTATTAACTAGTATATACAAGACATACTCTTTGGGTCTTTCGATAAAGTCACGTAGATAGAAAAATAATAAAACAATCATAAAATCACGACATTTCGATCGCAACACAAGCAATCGTCTTCAGGTGAAAAAATACAGCAGGCGGACTGCTGAGGCAGGAAGAAATGTAGCGAGAGAGCTACTGCAGCCATCGGTTATAAAGGTTTGAGATGGGTACAACCCAAGGGTAAGTGGGTGGGGCTAGAGATGGAATTTGAAAGGAAGTGTAAGATCGCAGAGCTCGGTATACCTCGGCTATTGTATTGCTAGAGATTAGCATGTCAATCGGTTAATGTAACCCCACGGTCACGGTACTAAAGAAGCCATTGTATTGCTCGAGATTTGAGATTAGCATGTCAATTTGAGATGGTTCCCGCAGCTGTGTTAATGAGAGACATTCAGCCTATTAAACAACGAGCGCCACCGCCGCATCGAGGAAAAGGGAGCAGCAGCTATGTTAGTGAGACATTTAGCCTGTTAATGTAAAGACATTTAACAAGGTAATGTAACTCAAAAAGTCGGAAATAACTGATAACATAGGCAGGTAGGATGGAAGCATTACAGCCAGTTATGACTTTACCTGGTTAATAACGTCCTTCCAATGATTGCTCAGTTTGTACCCATCTTTCTCGGTTGAAATTGTGTCCGTATTTATATATCTGGATGGCTTCATGAACAAATCTTTGTTGATAGCCAGTGGGTTTGCATAGTACATTCGTCTTGGAGAAATCAATTTAATGTGTGCCCACAGCGTTAAAACAATGATCAGCCACGGCAGAGGTGTTGGTCCTACCGTGTTTCAGATCCGCCTTGAGTTCTCGAACACGGTCCGAGACTTGTCGCTTAGTTTCCCCAATGTAACTACTGCCGCAAGACACAGCTTAGTTTGTAGACGCCGGGATATTGCATGTCAGGGATCACATCCTTCACAGATGGGATAAAATCACGAATTTATGTACTCTATTGAATCGGACCTGGATCTTGTGTTTGCTCATGATATTTGAAATATTTTTGGTGACCCCTGCTATGTATGGCAAGGTGATGGTTTTGATTGGGTCCTCAGGTGGTTCTCTCCCAACGGTTGGGGTGACAGCTTTACGGATTGTGCGATCCGAATATCCATTAATCTTGAGGGCTTGGTGTACGTGCTCCAGTTCACTGGCTAGGTGGTGATGGTAGGAAATACAACGAGCCCTATGGTGGAGAGTTTTGATGAGGACATTTTTCTGGGCTGGATGGTGTTGGGAGTCAGGTTTTAGATAGGTATCCGTGTGGGTGGCTTTCCTGTAGACAGTGTCCCAATGAGCCATCTGGTCTCTTTCGATTAAAACATCCAAGAATGGTAACTTGCCATCCTTTTCCACTTCCATGGTGAATTTGATGGCTGGGTGTATGTAATTGATGTGGTTGAGGAACTGGTTCGGAGCTGGCAGGCCATGTGGCCAGATGACGAATGTGTCATCTACGTATCTCTTCCACAAGGAAGGATGTAGGATGGATGTCTGAATGGCATCTGTCTCAAACATAGGCTACCACTGGAGATAAGGGAGAACCCATTGGGGTACCATTCCAGGTGAAGTAAGTGTTGGTGAGGCAGTGTCTCACCAGGGCCGGTACATCAGCATGCAGTGCTTGTTGGACCAAATATTCAATGATTGCGATGGTGTCAGGCAAAAGAACTTTGGTAAACAAAGAAACTACATCGAAGCTGACAAGCAAATCACCTGGAGATAGTGAGATGTCTTTAATTAGAGATACCAAGTGAGCTGAATTAAGTACAGCTGAGGTAGTCTTGCCAGTGAATGGGAGCAAGGTCTCAGATAGAAATCTGGCCAGTTTGTAGGTGGGTGAGTCAATGGTGGAGACGTTAGGAATGTTGTACCTTCTTTATGGATTTTTGGTAAGCCATAAGATCTGGGTGGTCTAGCAGCAGAGGGTTTCAGAGAGAGTCGCTTGGTTGGTTCGATTAACGATGTCGAATCAGTGATGATATTGTTGGTTTTCGTAACCAGGCGTTTGGTACGATCTCTATTAATTTTGGTATAGCTGCCATCATTAAGTAGGTCCTGAATTTTGTTACTGTATGTGGTTTTATCCATGATGACAATGGCATTGTCCTTGTCAACTGAGAGGATGATTATGTCATCTCTCTTTTTCAGTTGAGCAAGCTAAAAGCGCCTATCCTTGCTGATGTTGCTAATGGGTTTCTTAGCGTTTTTTAGGATTGCAGCGATTTCCGATCTCACCATGTCTGCAGGAATGCGTCCCAAACCTTTAAGAGCCAAGTCGACCTGGACAATGATATCATTAATTGGGATGTGTTTAGGGGTGACTGCGAAATTCAACCCTTTAGCGAGTACCGATTTTAGGCTGTCGGAAATTGGGCTGTTACTCTGATTGATAACAATCTTATCAACGTCTAACTTTTTACCGTGTGTTATCATTCTATCTACGTGACTTCACCGAAAGACCCAAAGAGTGTGAATGCCTGCAGTCACAAAAGCTTTAAGTCAAGATATACAATACATTAATGTCCATATGATGGACTGGTAACCAGCTTGTATAAGCAAAGGTCATCTGTATGGCCTGAATAGACTGTTGGGGCAAGCACTGTTAGCCATTACCTACGAAGGTCAACAATGACGGAATGGTGTAGCCAGCAACATTCCCGGCTGCCTTTGTTTCCCCAGTTGACCTCGGGGACAGCCAGGACTGATTCAAATATTAAGTCAGAAATTGACCCGCCCCTACTGGACGTCTGTGAAAAAGAGCTTCATAGCTCATCAGATTTCTCCAGGATCAATAAAGAATCTGATTCTAAAGTAAATTATGTTGGCCGTGAGCAGGAATCAAACTTGGGTCGCCATGCTCATAGCAGTGTGCGAACCACTACACTACCGCTCCCCATATGCTGCCAATTTTTTTTTACGATACACATCCAAAAGTAACAATTGCCGTTCGCTACGAAGTGGCGGTGACGTCACCACGTGGCTTGTGCCAGCCGATGTGCACCTTTACGCCACGTGAAGTGTCGAAGGCTCGCTGCCAGGAATCATGAAACAGACCATGGATTGACTGACTGAGATGCCATGCAGATACACCAACTGTGTTCTCCACTGTGCCAACTCTCTACGTTTTAGGCACCTGGCACTCTGCTTGTTGTTGCGAACATCACCCCCTCCGCTCTCCGTTATTGCTGCAGGTCGACTGCCTCCCAACTCCCTAGTAGCGTCGTCCTCCATGAGCCTCCTCCACAAAGACTGACCTTGACACTGTTGGTACCAATCATCGGCAAGTCCAATCAGTTCCACTTCCTTCTGCACCATATCAGTCAATTTCTGTGCTACTCCCATCTAGCCTGTGCCACACCCATTTAGCCCAAACCATCTGGCCAAACAAAAGCTGCTTGGGCATTGGGTGGCTGGACATGCGAGCTACATGACTCAGCCAACGTAGCCGCGCTTGATGGAGGTCACCGATGGAACTTTGTCCAGATATTTCAAGTATTTGTAAGCTCCTTACATGATCCTGGCTGGTCAAACCAAGATTGGGTATTAGGCAAGCCAGCCTGAATGCGTAAATCCGTAAAAATGATGGTGACAGAAAGGGCTCCGCAAAATCTTAACAACTGGTAGATATGCACAAACACTTGATAGTTGTCAACTCTATAACACACGCGGGGTCCACTTTCTGCCCCCCCTTCTCTCTCCCCCCCCTGCAGCCGATCTCTCAGATCTCTCCAAGTACTGCCGCGGGTTCCACATCCGCCCTGCCCCCTCTCTCCCCCACCTCCTCTCTCCCCCCCGCTACTGCCGATGCTATATAACCTCGTGCCACAGCAGATCTCTCGCCTACTTCAGCAGTTTTTTCTTGCTGTGGTTGTCCCACCTGATGACGATTGCTTGTGTTGTGATTGAAACGTTGTGATCAATTATTTTTCTACCTACGTGACTTTACCTAAAGAACCAAAGAGTAAGCAATTATAGCATTGATAAGGGTGATGATGTTGATTACTTGAGAGGGTAAAAATAAAAACTATACAATTTTTATTTCACCAGGTAAGGCTATGTAACTCTTTTCAGAAGTGACCGGGCCTCAAATGACAGCTCAACAAAGTGGCTAATCAAGTGGTAATTTATAACAGCCAACTACTCTAAATGTATGATGTTGATTATAAATCTGGAGGGGAAAACCAGAGAACCCAGAGAAAATTCCACAGGGAGAACACTCAAACTCCAAATATACAGGCGTCAGGGTTGTGATCGAACACGCGACCTCCTACATACCGGGCGAGGTAGTTAACATCTCGCTACAAGGGGTGTCTATACACACAGTCTTAATAACAACAGTAATTTAGTACATTTGATATTCATGCCATTCTTACAGTACAAGGCAGTTACAAAGGCGCTATGTATCACAGATGGTCTGCAGTAGTTTAGAGGTAGAGGGCGATATCGCTATATGTAATCCCTATCAAGTTATAAATGTAGAAAAAATTATTAATAAAGATTATTGACAAGGCGCTCTTCCTCCTCCCTCCCAGCTTAAATAGACGCTCCAAGCCTAGGACATGTCATTCAGACTCTGTCTTATCGACAGACATGTTCTTCACCTGAGGACGGCTGCTTGTGTTGTGGCCGAAACGTCGTGAGAATTATTTTATTATGTTTTATTTTCATTATTTTATTACTTCCCTTCTACGTGACTTTACCGAAAGAACCAAGAAGATGAATCCCTGCAGTCACGAAAGCTTTAAATCGAAATTTAAAGATTCTGAAGTCTATGATGTTGGCCGTGAGTGGGAATCAAACTTGGGTCTCCGGGTTCGTAGCACAGTGTGCGAAACACGACACTACGATATGCTGTGAAGCAAACGGTCAGGAATCGAACCCTCCTGCATACCAGGCAAGGTGGTTAACATATCTGAGTCATCGCGACACAAGGGAGGAGTAACCAACCTCAAGAGGCAGGGAGCGCACGGGGACACGGCGCCGCCTCGCCTGCGGTCGCCCACCCTCGTCCACCTCGTAGTCCTCTTCATTCCCCCACTCGTGGTGCAGCGCGGTGTCCAGAAGCCAGCGGGCGTGCACCTGCAACAGGAGCGGCAGCAGCAGTGGCAACAGCAGCAAATAACTGCACAGGCTCAGAAAGCTCCATCATGATGTTGTTTGGACAATTATCGCCATAACCAGGGGTCAACAACCAAAATAACAAGAAGAGCCATCTTTGTTCAAATTCGGTAAAAAACAACTCAATATTTCAAGAGCTGCAATGCGTGTGGTGAATACGAGATGGTGGTTCCTTAATAAATAACTTTACAAAACAGTTCCTTAAAGAGCCGCACGCGGCTCCGGAGCCGTGGGTTGCCGACCCCCAGCCATAACTGTTCAAGGCAAGCACCCAAGCCTTATCCAGACCACCAGCTCAAGATAACTGAATGTGTGGCTATTTTGGTCGCTAAGACCAGGGGGGGTTCCCACACTTTCCCAAGTCGCGTTCCACCTGAGTAGCCGGATCATTTTCTGGAACCCATGCCCATACTGGTAGGAACCTCCTGGTTACACCAGAGGGGCTGGGTGGGGAGGGTGGGGAGGGGCTGGGTGGGGGGTGGGAGGGGTGGGGCTGGGTGGGGAGGGGCTGGTCACACCGTGGTGCCCTTATAAAACTCAACGTTTAACCTACTCACGCCGGCTTATGCCCGCCCTCACAGTCAGGCATATTTGTGGAATACACCAAGCCGCCGTTGACCGAGCAACCCAACGTTCCTATCAGCTCCCTCCGCAGGAATGTGTTTAGGGCGGCTCACAGGGTGAAGGTGTTACAGTGCAGCTCACAAAGACACACACAGATACGGAGAAAAACAGACACAGAGACACACTGAGACCGGGAAGCACTCGCATACAGACATGGAGACATGCTGAAATACACAGAGACACGGAGAAAAAAGACAAACACAGAAACAAATAGACACGCGGAGACAGTCACAGAGACAGACGCAGACATGATTACACTCACACACAGACACATGGAGATACGCAGACACACACATACATTTATATAGACACAGACACACACAGATACGAACCTACTGACACAGACGCAGAGACATAGAGACGTACAAATACACACAAATATACAGAGAGACAGAGACAAATACACAGAGACACGGAGACATACACAGAGACATGCAGCCACAAGAGACACGAAGACGCACACGGAGATACATGCAGTTGGGAAAATAATTGTCATGGTTTTTGGCAGTGTCCCTTGATTTCCTTGTTTTCAGTAAGATAAGTAAAAGCAAGGGATTATGAGTCTCCCTCAACTACAATGCAATCCCACCCACTCACCCTGGCTCACGGTGATTGTTTTGGTTCAGTGTGCTGGGAAGATGAAGTGTGTCGTGGAATGCAACAGGTTGAGAAACACTGCAGTGCACACACGACTGGCATAACTACCACGCACAGGCGAAGTCCGTTGAAGTGCGTGGTAGCTTTCCAATGCAGGCCACTTCACACACAAGTGGGGGACTGCATTGTTGTAATTCATGTCTAATTAATGTAAGTCTAGTAATGATATTCTTGGTTCTTTCGGTAAAGTCACGTAGAAGGGAGATAATAAAATAATACAAATGAAACATAATAGAATAATACAATTCTCACGACGTTTCGGCCACAACGCAAGCAGCCGTCCTCAGGTGAAGAACAGGTCTGTTGGAAAGACAGCGTCTGAATGAACACCACCAAGCTTGGCAGCGTATATTTAAGCTGGGTTAGGGGAGGAAGAGCGCCTTGACAAAGGAATTTGCATATCAACAGAGGAATTTAGCATATTCATGGTAAGCAGATATAGGATTAGTCACTACTTGTGGAATGCGTAGGAGGGGGGGGGTCTCAAAGTCATATTATGCCCGTGCATTATGTAGGATTAGCAGCAACAAAGGGAGGAGGTAGGGTTAGCAGTAATAAAGGGAAGGAATTTTAATAGTAAGGAGCTGTAGCAGCCAAACCACCACGTAAAAAACTAAAATATAAACTAGATCAATATCATCAATATACTAAATATACTCTCCAATAAGCCATCTTGGATCGATTTATGATGCAGATGCTTGATTTACGATGCATCTTCTGAAAAGACTCCGAACACATTTGAAAACAGTCGGTCTGGTTTCCGATGTGACTGGGCGTGGAAATGTTGTTATTCTAAAGTGGGATTGTGCATTTTACCTATTAAATAAACCCTGTTAAATATGGATGATAAAAGGAAAAACACATCCGCAAGTGATGATTCTACTGTTTCTATTGTCTGTAGGAAGATAGGGTCCCAATTTACGACAATCCGATTTACAACGGGGTTCCCGGGAACACGTTGTGACGTCGTAAAAGCGGGGACCGTCTGTAGTATGATATGTAGAACCATTATTTAACCACAATGTATATGCTTCACTGTTTAGTTTTTGCGACCTACTTGAGTGACGGTGGCGAGCCGTAGAGTTTGGGAACCGCTGGTTCAAACGACTAACTCACAGAATAGAGAAAATATGGCCATCCCAAACCAGCAGCAGTGGAAAAAAATAGAAGCTACCGCAGACAGGTTTCATCGAGAAGACAACATGGCCACCACACATTCAGTTCTGGTGAGCTGATGGTCTGGATAAGGGCCTCCTCACTAAAGCCTCATTTGGGTCGACGAACTTACACGAAGGGACGAACGCTCATCAGTGGCCACAGACATACTCCAAGCAAAGTGCTCCAAATAAACGTTTGATCTGACAGCCTAATCATCAAAGCATTTGTCCGACAAGTCAAGCCGAAAATAATTGATTTAACTTCTGAAACAGCCCAATAGACTCTGTAGTGGTTTACCTAAGTGTGTTGTGATGCATGAACAAACCACGGTAAAACTAATTTTGTTTGCCATCATCTTATCTGCAAGACTGTTGTCCGTAGGGCCCTTCCACTGCGTACCTCCTACAGGACATCTACGTCATGTGATTATCTGTCTGGTCGACAATAAGCAGTTTCCACCTCTAGAAATGTTTTAACACTCGCATCATACCTCCTACGAAAATGTGAGAAAGACCAGGCGTAAACGCTCTTATACTAATATGTTCCATGCCAAGTTTTTACAGAGAACTAAACTGAACTATTTTATTTTATGTTACCAGTTAAGGTCCACTGAGCTATATAGCTCTTTTTCACAAGTGACCTGACCACAAATGATAGCTCAACGAAGTGGCTTATCACGCGGAAATGTATAGCAGCCAAATACTCTTAAACGCATGTTTCAAAATATGGAGGGAAAAACCGGAGGACCCGGAGAAAAATCCATGCGACCATGGGGAGAGACATGCAAACTACAAATATACAGCAGGCGTCAGGGTTGGGATCGAACCCACGACCTCATGTATACCAAGAGAAGTAGTTAACATTTCCTAGCCACCGTGGCGACTCATATCATGCATGAACGCTGGCATTACATCACACGCAGAGTGTTCATCATTATTATTATTGTAATAAAAGACTTGACCACGATCTCTGGCTCAGTGTCCTTTATTCGGTCCGTACTGCGTTCCCACACGGCTGTCTCTCTTATTCTCTCTGTGCTGGTTCCGATGTCACTCCAGTCCACATCAGCAGCCCCGCTGCTGTTCTTGTCGCTCTTGCAGCCCCACAGCAGCTCCGCTGCTGTACTCTCACACAGCTCCCTTGGCTGTTCCTGCTGCAGCTCTGACAGCCTCTTGCTGTCTCGCCTTCTCGTCGCTCCTGCGACTCTTGGCAGCCACCCCGCTGCCCCTCACACACAGCCTTACTGCCTATCTCTATCTGCAGCTTTACACCTCCCAGTAGCTCCCTACTGTTCCCAGGGTTGGCTCCCGCTTCTGACGGTGCCCCCTCGGCTCGTACGCCCGCGTGGCCCCACACCTTTCCATTCACACCCCGACTGCCTTCTCCTTCCGGTTTACCCGCTTAAGGACCCCCTACCTTTCACCCACGTCACCTGGCTCCGCCTCCTCGTGACGTCACATCCGGAAGGTCGCTTTCGCCCGCATTACACCACCCTCCCCCAGAGAAAAAACCCAGCCGACCTCGGCTGAACAACACCAAAGCGTAATGCGGTGAACCGACCTTCCCCCTTAAAGGACACTAAGCATGCAATATAACAACAAGAACAACACACAAGTAACATCGACGAACGTACGAAAGCATGCGATAAATACGACGGCAAGAACAAGAACAATAACAACATACAATCAACGAAACGTAAGCGATTTGGAACGAGTGCGGGTCGCCGGCCCGTCCCGGACGGTCGGCGGCCCACTTGTAGAACGGGGACGCGATCGAACACGAGAAATGACAGGGGGTAATTCCCCTGCTGCGATTGGAAGTCCACCGACATCTCGTGTCCCTGACGAATCAGTCTTGGTCGTATTCCGCGAATGCGCCTGCAGCGGGGTCGGAAGGGTCGCCGGGCTTGAAGGTACCGCAGCCCTGGCAGGCGCCCTCCGAACAGGCCCACTCCTCCCCCGCGGTGTCACGGTCGGCCTGTCTGGAACAGGTACGACAGGCGCTCTAGCAAGATCAATGGCCGCAGGCGGGGAAGAGTCAGAGTCAGCAGCAACAGACCCCGGCAAGGCAACATTGGGAGATGACGCATCACGTAGGGGAGCAACATATGGTTTCAACCGCGACGTATGAACAAACCAACGGCGAGAACCAAACTGAACGCGCGCCGACTGTGGATTGGGAACCTCAATGAGGCGCACAGGACCATGCCAAGGTTTGTGCAATTTAGGAGAGGTCCCCGGCCGCACCTGCGGGCAATGGAGCCAGGCCAGGTCTCCCACCTTCCAGGGGCACTCCCCCTCAGACCGCCGAGCATACCGCTCGTTCCGGGCCTGGGCTTTGGCCGTAGCCACGCGGGCGTTTTCCCGCGCCTCCGTAACCCGGCGAACCGTGTCCTGAATGTATTCAGGGAGTGGTTTACGAGGTCCCTTCACCCCAGTACCCAATTGCACATCCACCGGAGGCACGTTTTCCCGACCATACATAAGGTAAAACGGCGAATACCCTGTAGCCGCATGGGGCGTCATCCTGTACGCCGAAAGCACTCCGGGGATGTGCAGATCCCAATCCGATTGCTGTTCACTCACAGTATGGCAAAGCATGGCAGACAATGTCCTGTTCAGCCGCTCAACCATACCATCCGTCTGCGGATGGTATGGAGATGTCCGTATCTTCTTAGTCCCAAGGCCTGCGCACACTTCAGCCAATAATTTAGAAGAGAAATTTCGGCCCTGGTCCGTGAGGAGTCTCTCCGGCGCCCCCTTGTCCATAATGTACCCAAACAAAAAGGCGTCGGTGATGGCCGCGGCCGACTGATCGGGCAACGGCCAGGCCATCGGCCAACGGGAGAGATACTCAACCCCTACCAGCAAATATTTATTTCCCCTCGCCGATGGTGGGAAGGGTCCCAATATGTCCAGTGCCACCAATTCATTGACTCGAGACACCTGAATCGACTGGAGAGGCGGCACGTAAGGATGTTTAGGCGGCTTACGCCGGGCGCATTCAGGGCACGCGCGCACGTGCCCTACGACATCTGTCGCCATGCCGTGCCAAAAATAATGACGTTGTAACGTCAACAAGGTCTTCTGCACCCCTAAATGCAATAGTGTGTCACAATGGAGAGTTCTAATCAACTCAAATCGCAAGGACGTTGGTACCACCACACGCCAGCTTTCCTGAAACCTTTCTTGCCACATAAGCAGACCATCTCGGAGAGCGGTTCGCGGCCCCACAGCCGAACTCGGACTCCCATTGTCCCTCATAGACCGTTTCCGCATGGACAACAACGACTCGTCCATCATCTGTTCCCGAATCCAGACAGACCGCGGCAGATTCAAAACCCCATCAGTCGGTCCCGGTTCTATCGGAGTATCCGACTTCCCGACGGCCAACGTAAGCGGCTGAGGGGGGTTCAGAATCGGCGAACACCTATGCGTCCCCGACGCACATTTACAAGGGGCGCGCCCTGGTAATCTGGAAAGTGCGTCAGCGTTCGCATGGCGCACTCCCTTCCGATGTTGAATTTGGAAGGAAAATTCCTGCAGCGTGTCCAACCAACGTGCCCACTGTCCCGATGGCTGGTCCATTTTAAGTGCATATTGCAAGGCCGCATGATCCGTACGCACAATAAAAGAACGACCGTAAAGGTACGGTCGAAATTGCCGTAGGAAAAAAACAACCGCCAAAAGTTCTCTACGAGTGACACAGTAGCGTGTTTCCGCAGGCGACAAGACTCGGCTACCATACGCCACGACGCGCTCTACGCCCCCTTTAGACTGTGATAATACCGCCCCAATACCTGTGTCACTCGCGTCCGTATCAAGAATGAAAGGGCGATCAAAATCGGGATAATCCAATGTCGGGGCCGTAGCCAATAGATCACGCAGACTCCGAAAGGCCGCCTCTTCCGGCTCTCCCCAAACAAATTTCCGTCCTTTACCCGTAAGGAGATGCAAGGGCCTCGCAATCGTCGCAAACCCTGGCACAAATCTTCGGTAATACGAGGCAAATCCCAAAAACCGCCGAACATCCCCCACAGAGGCCGGAGTCGGCCAATCCCGGACACACGCCGTCTTTTCCGGATCCGTGGACACCCCCTCTGCACTCACAATGTGCCCCAAATAACGGACGGACCGTTGCAGTAGGTGGCATTTCTTTGGTTTGAATTTCAAATTGGCAGAGCGCATCCTCGTGAACACTGTCTCCAGCCGCGTTAAATGTTCCTCAAATGTGCGGCTGAACACAATAATATCGTCCAAATATATAAGACACGTCTCCCACTGCAACCCCGTCAAAACGAGCTCCATCAATCTTTGAAATGTAGCAGGGGCCGCATTCAATCCCATTGGGAGGCAGTTGAATTGAAATAACCCCTGCGGCGTACGGAATGCGGTTTTCTCCCGTGAGGACTCGTCAAGGGGAAGCTGCCAAAATCCCGAAGAGAGGTCCAGTGTGGAAAAGAACTTAGCCCCCGACAATGCGTCAAGGGAGTCGTCCATACGCGGCAGGGGGTACGCATCTGCCACCGATATCTTATTCAATTTCCGGAAATCGACACAAAATCGCAAGTTGCCATCCTTTTTCTTAACCAAGACCACAGGAGCGCCCCATGGGCTGTTAGATGGCGATATAATGTCCGCAGCCAACATGTCTTCCACCGCCCCCCGAACGTGTTCTCGCTCCGCTGGACTCATCCGATGCGAATTTAACCGAATAGGGGCAGCGTCGCCCGTCTCAATGTGATGGGAAAGCAACGATGTGCGTCCCAAATCCAAATCGTCGGAGCTGAACACATCCGAATACGTCAGCAACAATTTACGCAGCGCATCACGTTGCCCCACGGACAGGGAAGAATTTTCGTCACATAAGGTAGCGATCCAACGATTATCCGAACCCCTTGGCTCGGAAACACCAGCGACCACTCCCCGGCGATGCGGACAATCGTGCGTCGCAAACGCCGTAGTGGCATGTGCCACAACCGTACCGGCCGGAACACGGATGTTTTCCACCCCCGCATTAAGCACCTGTAAAACCGGTAATTGATCCGGCCAGACGATGGTCTGTGCCCCAACTAACGCCAATCCCGTTGTTATCGTGGCAGATGGTGACAACAAGACCCCTAATGCTCCTGGCCGATTGGGCAGGGGCTTCCGATACCGCAAGGGTATAAGCATCTGTGAACCAGGTGGGATGTCCACAGATGCGACGGACAGCGCCTGCACCTGTACGGCCGAAGCAGGTCGCCCCCAGGGCGACGGCAGAAACGAGATTCGACGGCCCCCCGGCAATTCAATACAATTCTCATTGATTTTAATCAAAATGGGCATCTTAGCCAAAAAATCCGTGCCTAGTAAGCAAGGAACCGCCAAAGATCTCGATATTAACACCACGCCCGAAGCCGACACATCACCTATAGATATCTTAGCATCCACCTGGCCCACGATACCCATACTACCCCCGTTCGCAGCGACGCAAGACCCATAAACCGGACGCACAGCCCCCGGCGGAATGCCCAACAGATGGAAAATGACATCCGATATAATAGTCGCAGACGCTCCCGAGTCGACCAAAATGCGCACGTCCACACCTTGTATGGACCCCGGTACAGTGGACGAACCCGTAGCGGCCGCGACAACTCTCCGTGCCAATTTGCGCCACTGCGTAACTGAATGAAAAGGCCCCGTCGATGGCCTTTCTTTAACAACAACAATAGGATCGCGCAACAAAGGTGGTGGGTGAGGTGTAAAGCCTTGCCGAGTGTCTGGTGCGTGCCGACATGCCTTTTTCGGAGGTTCCTTGGTCGGCTTGTCCGGTGTTGTGTGCTCCTGCTGCGGCGGACCCGGGAAGCGAGCCCAGCAATCTTTGGCGTAATGGCCCCTACGGCCGCAGCGGAAGCAATCGGCCTCGTTGCGCCGAAGCGCAGGTCTTGCATCCCGGCGGCCCCGTCCCGATGGCGTAGCGCGCGGCCCCGGCCTTCCGCGTCCCGACCATGGAGAGGAGGCAGCCGTCAGCTCCTGTGGACCCCGCTCGTCCGGCACATAGATCGCCCTTGTGGGGTCCCACCCCATCGCGCCTCCTTCCTTGACGGGCCCACCGGTCCATGCCGCCACTTGCTTCCAGCGACGGAGATTAAACTGCGCATCCAGACACTTTGCTGCCGCCCGGGACGTGAGCTTCTCATGCCCACACACAGGCATGGGGATCCCCAGATCCCGAGACAGCTCCAGCATTTTTCCCAATATGAGAGGCTCGAGCAGATCCTGTGGCGTGTCAGGATATGCTGCCATGGCCAGCTCCAACACCGCACCCCTGAACGCCACGGGCGATTCTTCGGGTGCTCGTTGTCGTTGAGCGAATCGCCGATGCGCGTCGTCAGGTGGCTCATAGGCGTCGGCCATTTCCTCAAAAACTCCACATAAAGTCTTCTTCTTATCGGCCGTTATGGAACGGAAAAATCGAACAGATTCGTCGTCCAGTAGAGTCGGCAACACTTCCAAGGCCTCCGCATCGGTCCATCTTGCTGAACGAACCGCCGCCAAAAATCGGCAGGCGAAAGCGCTCCAATCGCCCCCGATAGAGAATTCCTTAACTGTAGTAAGGTGGCGACTCCGACTCCTCTTTACGCCGTCTTCCAATGATGGTTGTTCCGGAGGCAAATTCAAAATGGCGTCGGCCCGCGGCGTGGCCAAGATGGCGGTTTGGCGCCGCGGAGCGCGCAAGATGGCGTCTTCTTGCCGCGTGGCCAATGGCGGCGGCAGGGCAGGCAACGTGGCGGCCCGTGGAGCACCTTCTTGTTCCATCATCGTCCTTGGCGTAACGAGGTGACATAGATGCGCCAGGACGTCCTTGAGTGTCTCCAGTTGTTCTGCCACCTGTTGCCATCTTTGGTCCGCGTCCGATGTTGTTGACGGACCCGCCATCGCGCCGACATCTTCCACGCCCGTCCCCGTGCTCGCCTCAGCAGGGCTCTCCTCCACCACCCCAGCAGAATCCGTGGTCGGAGGGAATTCGTCGTCGTCGGATGAAGAAGCCGATGCTGGCGCCGGGGGAATTTTCTTCCTTACTTGCTTAGACATGCCGTTTCACTTCTGACCCCAGTGTAATAAAATACTTGACCACGATCTCTGGCTCAGTGTCCTTTATTCGGTCCGTACTGCGTTCCCACACGGCTGTCTCTCTTATTCTCTCTGTGCTGGTTCCGATGTCACTCCAGTCCACATCAGCAGCCCCGCTGCTGTTCTTGTCGCTCTTGCAGCCCCACAGCAGCTCCGTTGCTGTACTCTCACACAGCTCCCTTGGCTGTTCCTGCTGCAGCTCTGACAGCCTCTTGCGGTCTCGCCTTCTCGTCGCTCCTGCGACTCTTGGCAGCCACCCCGCTGCCCCTCACACACAGCCTTACTGCCTATCTCTATCTGCAGCTTTACACCTCCCAGTAGCTCCCTACTGTTCCCAGGGTTGGCTCCCGCTTCTGACGGTGCCCCCTCGGCTCGTACGCCCGCGTGGCCCCACACCTTTCCATTCACACCCCGACTGCCTTCTCCTTCCGGTTTACCCGCTTAAGGACCCCCTACCTTTCACCCACGTCACCTGGCTCCGCCTCCTCGTGACGTCACATCCGGAAGGTCGCTTTCGCCCGCATTACATTATGAAGCTTGTTTACCCAGGAAAGCCTCGCAGAGTCAAACTATTTTAGGAGGGTCCAGCCACCTGTTTGCTGACGGGGGTGATCTTGCTGCTGTGTGTGATCCCAATTGAGTAATTTCAGGTAATTTTCACAGGTCTGGGATGTTTGGCCACCATCACTTACATTCGGTGTTTGTTTTTTTACTGTGGGAGGAAACAGCTGAACACCAATAGAAGACTCGCGGACAACAGGGGGAGAGTTCATCTAAACTCCACACGAAGAGAGGCTCGAGTGCGATGCACAGGTGTTACCGCTGCGCCACTCTTACATTTTCGCTCATGACGGGCACAAATGTGAACCAAAACAACTCAAGGGGACTCCATGCTGTAGACAAGGCAAAAACCTCTCTCTGTGACCCTTCCGCATCATTACATAAAGAGGAGTTATGGCTTCTAGGACATAACTACAAATATACTTCCCTTGCAAAGAGACGTAAGCAATGTTGCATATGTTTGCTGAATCTTGGCTAGACGATGGTGAAATTAACGAAAGTAATGTGCGGCTCACGTGTCGTGGAGTAAAGGGTGGCTGCCCTCACCTTCCAGGGGGTGACAGGATGAGGTGCCTCTTCCACTGGTAGCACTGCTTCGCTCACGGGCAGCCACGAGTCAGAGCTGTCACAGGAAGCACAACACCCCTTGGGTTAACACTCGCACATACGGCATGTGCAATGCTAAACTAACACAAACAAAACTAGTATTAATTTTACCAGGTGAGGCCCCCACTGAATTATATAGCTCTTTTTCACATGCGACCTGGCTATCACAAACGATAGCTAAACGATAGCCTTATCATCTTGTGGAAAAGTATAGGAGCCAAATACTCTAAATGCATGTTGATTCTAAATGTGAAAGGGAAAAAACAGAGGACCCGGAGAAAAATGTACGTGACCATGTAGATAACATGCAAACTCCAAATATATACAAATGTAAAGAGTCGGGATCTAACCCACGACCTCCTGTATACCAGGCGAGGAAGTTAGCATGTGGCCACCATGGTGCACAAGTCCGATATACACATAAAGACAAAGATCCCCGTATAGCCTTAACACACTGTCGGGGCAAGTGCCGTTAGCGAGCACCTATAAAAGCTGGCACGGCATACGAGGGGATGGGTGGCCAGCACTATGTCCGGCCACATTTGTCTCCTCAGTGGTGATGTTTACAAAAGACACCAGGTACTCATTTGAGGCTGAGTCGACCCAGGGGAGGCCTAGGAATGGTTCAGATAATAGTCACTGGTGTTGGCCATGAGCAGGAATCGAACTCGGGTCGCTGGGTTCATAGCACAGAGCGCAAACTGGTACACTACCGCTCCCCGGCTATACACATACCACATAACACACGTGCATTACCCAAGCACCAAGTCCCCATCCACAAGATTGCTCATCAATGAAAGAAACCCTTGGCTTCAGAGAAAATTAGTTCAACAGGATAAGGATGGTTTTGGCAGAATGTTTCATCTGGCCCTTTGAACTTCAAGGTATTTATCCTCAAGCCCTTTTTCCAACATAGCGTTAAGCATTTTATCTCACATTTCCCATAATACCACCGCACTTATTCAAAAACTCAACACACCTTTCCCAGTCCACAGACACCATCAGTGCGCAGATTTGGATGATGAGAGAAGGTAACTCGCCAAATCCAATTCACGTATATATTTCCTTAAAAATGCACAATGTAAATGGGATAACAAACGAGGCTGCTGCCCATACTCAAGAGCACAGGGATTTCACGTTGATTTTGCTTTCCAGAGCTCTAGAAGTACATTTAATGATGAGATCATGAGATAATTAAATGTGGTGGTGGTGGCAAGGCTCAGCGGTAGCGCTCACCGCTCTAGGCACAGGTTTGCTTCAGGCAGGCTG
Source organism: Lampetra planeri (assembly GCF_965212315.1). Lineage (NCBI taxonomy): Eukaryota > Metazoa > Chordata > Hyperoartia > Petromyzontiformes > Petromyzontidae > Lampetra > Lampetra planeri. The sequence goes on from NC_136168.1 coordinate 572,186, forward strand.
CCCGGGTTTGTACTCTGTGGGTGTACTCAGCATAAAGTACATGACATCTACTTCGGTGTGGATAATAAAGATCCTTGTGATGAATTACTTAAACTACTATTTTTTATTTTATCAGGTAAGGCCCCCCGAAGGAAAAACTGGAGGATCTGGAGAAAAATCCACGCAACCACAATGAGAGAGAAATGCAACTTCAAATATGCAGGCGACAGGGTTGGAATAAAACTCAAGACCTCCTGTAAACTATGCGAGGAAGAGAACATCTCCTAGCTAATTTAAAACGTAGTCTTTCGTGACCAATATTATCCATAAAAGGTTTGTGGGTTACATCGCATGAATATAAATGTGTCACTTAACCTGCCACCACCTGACACAGCCAATTAGTAAGGTTTGTCACGTAAATAAAACATGCAAATTCGTTACTAGTTCAGCACATTGAACTAGTACTTGTGTAATCAGATAGTGACATCGACTGGTTGGTAAAGGGTAGCACGGGTACAGGCACCATTATAAACATTATCCAATCCCCAAGGGAGAGGTGAAGGGCAGGGCTGGCCGAGAAACTCCGAGAACCGGCTAGAAAGTTCCACGCGAGGGCGTGGCCGGAGGCGGAGCCTAGCCGCGCCTGCGAGAATATAAGCGGAGGCGGAGGAGGACTCGAGGTCGGTGTGAAGTCTTGGGTCCGGACTGCGCCGCTGCTCGCAGTCATCTCTCTCCGTCGTTCGGCCACGTGGCGGATCTCCGGCAAAGCTCCACCCCTCTCCCCGGCACGCCGTCAGCCGGCGGCGAGACCGGGAGCGGACGGGCAGAACCAGCCATGTGATCAACCGTGTGTGTAGTCTGTAGAACGTAACATCTAAGTGTGTACCTGGAGAGGACGCCGATAACGTTGGCCTGTGCCGTGCCGTACGTGGAATAAAGAAGAGTACCCCTCTACACGACGTGTTGTGGAAGTCGCACATTACACTTGTATTGTAAATATTGTGAGTTTACTCTTCAACACACCGGTGTGATGAACTAGTAACTAATTGGCATGTTTTGTTGACATGGCGGGTTTAACGACACATTTATATTTATGCGATCTAACCCAAAGAAACCTCTATTGTTGATTGCTCTGCCTTGTGCCAACATGCTCAAGTAGTGCCACATTTCTGGCACCAATCTCTCGTCATCGTCATCCCATTCTCTGTGCTCTTCCTCTCTTTCAGGTTCCTTCAATTTCTCCAAACAATACGCTTTTAATTTTCCTGTTGTCGTCCATCCTAAATATGTGTCTAAATAGTGCCAGTTTCCTTCTCAGATGTTCTTCAATGTGCAACCTTTTTCTTACTTCTACGTTAGTCACTCTTTGGGTCCAGTTTAGATGCAGCAGTATCCTTCTGTAGAAATATATTTCCAGTGCCAACATCTTATCTCTTTCAGTCTTTTTCCATGTCCAATTTTCATAGGCATAAAGCTGTACTAAACACGCATGTTCTGAAGATGTTCAATTTGGTCTTGTAGCTGACTTTCTTGCTTTTCCAGATGGTATTGAATCCTGCCATTACTCCTTTTGCCTTTGCAAATTCTCGCTCGTATGTCATTTATGCAGTCGTTGTCCCATGTCAGTAGACTTCCCAAGTATACAAATGTCCTGAGAATAAAAAGCGTAATAAAATGTAAAAAAAACAGACCTGTCAGCCATGTAGCCCCAATGTAGCAGCACTTGCTTGTCCTTCCTCTGAATGGGACGAACCCAATCTTCTGTAAGACAGCGATCAGGATTCCACGTTTAGCCAACAAAGGACATGGTGACAGAGAAACAAATATAGTCAAACTTGTAATCATTTCCACCAGCAATTCTAATGCTCCAGGCCTTGTAACTCCCCCCCCCCCCACAATGCACTGTTTCAAATTCAACGATCATTTTCATTCAATGGAAAATGATGATGCTGGTGCACGAGTGATAGGGGTTGATCACGGAACGCTGCTGCACTGCAGGGGGTCACGAGTGCCGGAGGTCAAGAACCATTGATCTCTTGTTTTACCAAGGGGTTGTGTTCTTGCAAAATGGCGCGTAACTCAAAATCGCGTAAATTAAATGTAATTTTCCCATAAGAAATAAAGAAAATGGTTGGGGTTAGCGAGAGCATGCTATCAAACCTAATTCTTACGTCTACATATTTCCCTGGTTACAGCGCACATATTATATATTTCTTATACTACCATACATGTATTAAGTATAGTAACGGCCTATTTTAAATCAGAAAATAGATATTTTTTATAAGTAAAACAAAAAGATGTTTGACACATAGTGAGATGCTTGAGTATGGCATACTGAGGCTGGTGGAGGGGAGGGAAAGAGTAGAGTGGTGGGGTTACTGGAGAGAGAGAGGGGAGGGGGTCGTCATTATCGGATGATGACGATGGTGGAGATGATGGCACGTTAGAATGTGTGCGCCAGGACAGTTCACGCGGACAAGATCTTCAAAATGGCGTGCGAGGAGGACATGCTGATGCTGCCCCTACTTGTGGTTGCCGTACTGCTGCACCTCAAGCATCGCAACTGAACTTTGCTGGCCGACTGACGATTAGCACACAGCGCGTTCTGTACACCATGGCCAAAGCGCTGGAGCTCGCTATTTCAATAATAATGCACGCATAACAAAAATATTTGCGTAAATTTATCTAACGCGCCATTTAAAAATCATGTTACGTAAACACCCGTAAAACGCGAGGCGACTGTACCAGGCGAAGTAGTTAACATCATGCCACCGTGGCACCCTCAATCAGTCAATCAGAATCACTTGAGTCTCAACAGTTTTTCAGGAGGATCCTACCAAGTTTTTACAGTAGGAGGCGATGCTGCTGCTGCGTGTAATCCCAATCCAGTAATTTCCGATGTCATTTTTCAGTATTGGTATATTTGGTCAATAACAGTTACACTGTACAGTATTTTTTTGCCATGACCATGGGAGGAAAGATGAGAGCCCGGAAGAAACCCACACAGAACAGGGGGAGAACAAAGACTACACACAGAAAGGCACCCGAGTTAGGAATCAAATGCAAGGCCTTCTTGCCCGTGATACGCGAGTGTTACCACTGCGCCACTCTGTTGCGCCCTCGGAAAAAAACCTGTCTTTTTTTATTAACCGTTAGTTCATGAACAAGAAGATAACAGCTCAGAGGGGTTTCTTTGTACATGTACCACAATGCGACTTCAATGAATCTCTTTAAGCCTTAATGCTCTGAATCATTGCTACACAGCACCATGCAGCTGAGGTCTCACCCTCTGCAGGAGGAGCTGGTGGCGCAGGATACACAACGTGAGTTGCAAAGCCTTTATCCTCTGTGGTTGTAGCCTGTGGAGAGATAGTTAAATCGGTACATACATTAGCACACTCGGCTGATACTGCATCATATGACGATCCATATACAGGGACTCCTCTACTTACCAATGAGTTAGGTTCCAGAGATCTGTTCGTAAGTCCAACTTTACTCCTGTCGATTGCAAACATGTTGTACGGCGTGTACCGACATCTATTGCACGGTGTATAAACTTACTACTCTCCATCTGATCAGGCAAATGGACATAGGGACAGGTTTGTTCATATCTCTGAAAGTTTGTATCTCTGAAAGTTCATAAGTATAGGAGTCCCTGTACAGGCATACCCCGGTTTACGCCCAGGATGTGTTCCTGAAAACCAGAACGCAAATCGAAAGTACTTGAATCAAAGCATTTTTGGTGGATTGTAATGTGGTACAGTCCCGAAACAGAAGATGCTCAGTCACCAAATTGCGCATCTATACTGTACAACCATCGGTGTGAAAAGTAAGTGTATATTATTGATATATAACCTTGCTTATTACACTGTACGCATTATTATTAGTTGTTTATCCTATAAAAAATAGTTTAAACGTGTATAAAAATAGTCTCCATGAATACGGTATGTGGGGGAAAAATATTCGTAGAGTACAAGGGAAAGAGACTGTAGCCAGTCAGGGATGCTGACGCTTGAATGTTTGCCGTGGAACGTAAACAATGTTGGGTCTTCATGGTAAAGTTAGTAAATGTCAAACACGCTATGGCGAGGTACCAAAGTACATAAAGCTGGATTGGGTATCAGTAAGTTGACTACGTTATAGTGAAAGTACATAAAGTGGGAGGGCGTAAATCGGGGTGTTACTGTTCAGAAAATCCCACCGCGTTTGTTACCTTGTGGATTGATCATGACTGATGATATACCATATATTTATTTTAGAACTAAGAAATGTCTAAATGTACTCCTATCCCAGGTGTCTCATTTAAAGCAGGTATTGTAAAAAAATAAAAAGGCCGTATTTCTTTTCAAGAAATTCAATGAAAAATAAAGTGTTGCGAGTGCAGATTTATACCCAGCTGCACTGGCTATAAACATTCATATTACCTGGTGTTTGCGTGCAATGTCTTTCAGCTTGGCAGTCAGCTTGGGGTCAAGATCTGGCTGTAGAAATATTATTGGTCTGGAAATGAGTCCATTCTATTGAATGGGGAGAAAAGAAATATGACATGAGTAAGGATCATTAAAACCTTGATGGCTATCATCATCATTATCATCATCACCACATGTTTTGCAAATACAGTAAACCCTTATTGTTTGCGAGTTTTATAATGGCGTGTTTGTATATTAGCAACAATTTTATTCCTGCACAATTTTTTATTTTAAATACAGGCGGTTCCCGCTTTTACGATATTACAATGCATTCCCGGAAACCCCGTCGCGTTAAATTGGATCGTCATGAATGGGATTCTGTTTTCCCAAAGTCAGTAGAAACATCACTTGCCGATGTATCTTTCCTTTTATCGGCCATATTTAACAGGGTTTAAGAGGTAAATATCCACAAAAACACTTGAGAATAACAAAAGCTCCACACCAAGTCACATTGGAAACCAGACTGACTCTTCTTCTTCTTGGTTCTTTCGGTAAAGTCACGTAGAAGGGAAGTAATAAAATAATAAAAATAAAACATAATAAAATGAAATAATTCTCACAAAAAAATACAGACTGACTCTGTTCAAATGCATTCGGAGTCGTGTTGGAAGATGCACCGCACCGTATGTAGCCAACCGTGCTAATTGGAGGTACAGTGTATGAATGTTGAGCTTCTTTCGCACCGTACATAACCAACCATGCTAATCGGGGGTGCGAAAGTCACCTGCATGATGCTCTCCCTCTCAGTCTGTCGTTGCCTGCTGCACTGTTTACACGCCGAGTGCTTCCCTCTACACTTCCTTTAGAATGATCTACTACTCCGTTACAGAAGGATCTACTCCTCTGTTACCGTTAACCATGGCCACAAAGCGAAAAGGAAGTGACATTATGAAAGTCAAGTGTAAATAAAAACGTATGATATGCATTTATTTATTCACAAGTTCATGAAGCCTCTCTTCGCGAGGAAAAAGTTTTCAATAAATATAATAATTAACCTGATATGATTTAAAAAAAAAATTACGATCAGACACTAACAACGACTCCAAAAATGTGTATTTTTCCGAAAAAAAATTGTTGACGACTTGATTAAACTTCTTATATTTAAAGATGTACCCATCGGAAACTGCTCAATTGAAAGATTCCATTCTTTTTTCCAATAAATAACTAAAAATAATTAACTTAACACTCTATGAGGGGAAGCTCCTATCTTTTACCGTTGTCAAATTATACAGATTTGATCATAAAATGTGTTTTTTTTTCATTCACGACCGCTTTAATCCAAAATATATAAAAAACAATAAAATATAGAACAATGGTTCTCGCTTTTATTTAATTTTGTGTTTAACGCTCTATCAAAAGAAAAAACCCCGCATTCTTATATTTTGAATGGTTTCTGAATGACACGTACAAACTTAAAATGAAAACAAATCTCAGATTTTTAGACTTTTCCCGTTGTTTGTGTCCTAAGAGTTACCTATGCACCAAATGTCAGCTTTCTACCTTGTCGGGAAGTACCCTAGAGGTTGAGACGTAGATATAAAAATACATACAGATTAATGTCTTATTTATATAGATTCATATTTGCACTTTTAAAAAATGCGTATGTTCATCATTATTAAAGGCACACAATACTCTACAAAATATATATTGATTTATATATACAGTGTATATGTTTATATATAGTGTATATGTTATCTCCATATATATGTAGGGGTGTTAGAGAGAGAGCCGTTATGCATGGCAGCTTATGGGAAACAAACACAGTGGGCGGGGCTACGTGAGTGCACGGGGGGGGGGTGCTCTCAACGACGTCCGCACCAGGCAGCCCGGGGCCCCACCCCTCAGCGGGGGTTGAGTATAAAGGGGGATGTGTCAGAGGGCTCGGGGCAGAATGTTAAAACTAAACCAGTGAAGACCGAAGATCGTCTAGCTAGAGCCCTGGACTCCCCTGGGACGCCGCCCTTGTCAGGGCCGCGCAGGACCGAGCCAGCGGCGTGGTCCCGAGAACCAGAGCTAGTGCTCTGGGACTCTGGGTACCGTAGCCCGACTTACCAGTGTCGGGCCAGACAGCCTCCCCTAGCCCGTTAGTGGAGGACTAGGAGGTAGGTCAGAGATAGCTAGCAGTGTATTCCCAGCTAGCCGGGTGAGGGGGCCGATACCCCCTCTAGTATTGTATGTCCACAGTTGTGACTACTTGTACGGAATAAATACGTGTGCCTCACCAACGGTGTCCAAGAGTCATCAACGGTACTTCATATATATAAAAGGCAAAGTTGTGAATATGTGTGTCTGTTCAAAATGTTTAGCGTACTTCCCGACATGCAACAAACTGGAAATTTGCCATGTGGGTACTTTCTAGACTGTATACCATGCAAAAATTATAAAAATACACTTTTCCTTTTTTTTGGGGGGGGGGGAGCTCAATAATGAGCTGTGATGTGAAATCTGTCACGTGACCCGTGCACGTGGAAGCATAACGCATTGTAGTGTAGAGGTTAGCGCGCTGTGCTACGAACCCGGTGACCCGAGTTCGATTCCCTCTCACGGCCACCACCGGTGACGATTATTTTAACCGCTCCTGGGCCTCCCCTAGGTCGACTCAGCCTCAAACGAGTAACTGCTGTGGTGTGTGAACATTGCCACTGGGGAGACAAAGGCGGCCGGGCGTGCTGCTGTCACCCACCCCCTCGTATGCTGTGCCGGCCTTCATAGGTGCTCGCTAACAGCACTTACCCCTACAGTCTGTTAAAGCTATATGGGGGATCTTTGTCTTTGGAGCGGTAGTGTAGTGGTTAGCGCACTGCGCAACGAACCCGGCGACCCGAGTTCGATTCCCGCTCACGGCCACCACCAGTGACGATTATTTGAACCGGTCCTGGGCCTCCCCTAAGTCGACTCAGCCTCAAACAAGTAACTGTTGTGGTGTGAACATCGCCACTGGGGAAACAAAGGCGGCCGGGTGTGGTGAATCCAAGTCCCGGGCGAAGCCGGGTCGTACAGCTAATGTGTTAATATATGCGAATATTAAGGGTTCACTGTCATATGTTTGCTCGTGATGAACTCAGTGGAAAAATTACAGAGATCATGAGAAGTTTATATATAAAAAAAAATGAGCTACAGATGATATTCAGTCTTAGAATCATGGAAATCGCACCAACATAGGTAATACTCTTTGGCTGTTTCGGTAAAGTCACGTAGGTATAAAATAAATAAATACATAATAAAATGAGATTTATTTTCTTTTATACCTACGTGACTTTACCGAAAGAACCAAAGTGTATGGATTCCTGCAGTCACGAAAGCTTAAAATCAACATAGGTAATGCTACATATTTCAATATTTCAATCCTTAATGTGTTTAAACCAGACATGATCAAATATACCAATTAAACATTATTTTGCAAATACCGGCAATTAAGCTTTCAAGAAGTCATGCATAGGCACGGATTCTGTAATCCTTTTCAAAGTGTTTGTCCTCGGAAGTATTAATCAGAGACAATGTTGCCTTCAGAGATGCTCAATGAGGTGACATCACACAGCACATGACATGTGATGTCACACATGAGGTAGTTGGCAGGGGAGACATGTGCATTACGTGGGACCCCGTGGGATGATGTCACAGGCAATGACATCATGGGGGAATGTGTCATGTCATTGTCTGAGCCGAACAGCCTAAATCATCAAATATTTTTATTGGCAAGTTTTTGGCAAACCTTTGATAAATTTGACGAGTATTCTATCTAATAGCAATTACAGTTCATATTAAAATTGTACTTAAATTGGACTATCTTTCGAGTTATCGTGACCCCCCCTCCCAGCTACAGACTGACGGAGAGACAGACACCGACACACAGAGCTAATTCAATAATATATAATTTTAGTTGGAAAACGTTTAGAAATGCATAATAGTAATATCTCAAAATGCTAATATTTGATATACGAGGTTTCAGTATGAGGAACTTTGAATTCATTACCATTATAATCGTGGTAAAAATTCAAGTTAAATAATGAACCCACTAAAATGAATAAATAAATAATAAACATATCCACATATGGTATTACATAAATAACTATAAAATTAAAATAAGATAAGTTTTTTGAGCATTGCGTATGTGCACGATGCGTCATATAATCTTTGTTTACATTTGATTCGGCCAATGAGCGCGCAGCAACGCACTGTGTACAGAGGTATGATGGTGTGTGGTGGGCAATGCAATCTGACAACTGCACCGAAGACTACATCGGCGAGTGTGAACATATCTTACAGAACAGTACACTATGTTTCTTTAGTTTATGTCAGTAATTAATTTTAATACTGTACAGTATAAAATAGAATATTTTCGATATAGTTTATGTTCACAATATGAATAGGTTATGACGTTCTTATGGCATGAAATGGCAAGTTATGAATGCTGGGAACGCATCCTGATAGTACTGTTATTAGTTGTTCAACATACAAAGGTTCAAGATACGGAATGATGCATCTACTTCTTATATCGAGGTATTACTGTACACAGTGTAAAGAGATTGTTCACACAACTTTGCGAGTAACTTTACCTGTAGCAGAGCCTTCTCGACTGAGACCAACAGCTCCGTGTTGCTGTCAACTCTTGACGGGCTCTGGAAGTCAAACCGCCGCCTGTGCAGTGAAATGCACGGCCGCAGAAAACAAACCAAAGTCAAACGGTAAAGTTGGCCAAGTTCCCCCCCCCACATCTCGTTGCTGCAAATCTCGCTCTGATTTGTGCACCTAGGGAAGGCAGGCCTTACCAGCTTTGCTCCTCCTTAAACTTGAACACTGAAGATAGAATGTGACAGAGCCCACCTCCGGGTTTGAAATCCAAAAAACATTTCATCTGTACAAAGAGAGCAAATGCACTGGTTAGGGAACAACTTCCACACGATATTTTTTTTAAGCAGATGGCATAAAGAGCATTAAAGCAAGGAACCAGCCATGATATGGTACTAAATTTAAGCTCTGGAATCGGTATTCCAACAGTGAAAATAAGGCTCTCATTTGTCAAACTATGATGATTTGTGCATATTCACTTATCAGCGAATATAAAAACCTCATATAACATGTTGTCTTCTAGTTATTCAATTGACATTGGTGATTATTAACTGTAAATTCGAATGTTGTGGAAGAGTTAGAAATTTGAAGTTCAATGTAAATTTGGTTAAATCTAAGGTTGTAAATATGCAAAACATAAAATCTTGACTTAAAGCTTTTGTGACTGAAGGAATTCATAATCTCGGGTCTTTCGGTAAAGTCACATAGATAGGTTCAAAGAAAATAACAAAAAACTACAACGTTTCGATCGCAACACAAGCGGTCGTCTTCAGGAAAAGTCAACCGCTTGTGTTGCGATCGAAACGTCGTAGTTTTTTTTATTTAAAAAAAAATTATTTGAACCTCTCTACGTGACTTTACCGAGAGACCCAAGAATATACAAAACATTTGCAAATGTTTATATTTTAGGCTGTTTTCACTGAAAGGGTAAGGTTAGCCTAACCTTATAAAAAGATTTTAAGATTGGGAAAAAGGTCCCAAAAGAGGAGTTGGTATTGACAATTTTTTTCAACTTTGCTGGTTGGGATTAGTTGAGAATATTCAATGTCTATGGCCTCAAATAATTATCCCATTGATAGTCAAAACAAATGATCGTTGAGACCTTTGTCAGGTTCATCACCCATTACATGTTTGAGTATTGTGCTAAACACTTGAATATATATTCTTGGTTCTTTCGGTAAAGTCACGTAAATAGAAAACAAAAACAATCTAAAACTTAAATATATGTGATTTCAGTCATCAGTTGGCAGAAAAGTAGGAAAAGTCCACTCTTGGTTCAATCTTAATTTTAGAACTTTCGTGACTGCAGGAATTATTATTTGGTTCTTTCGGTTAAGTCACGTCTAAAGATAAAATAATAAATTAATTTAATTTATTATCCACTCTTGGTGACTAGTTATTTTCATATAAACCAGCCCTGGCAGTCAGAATATTGTTTTAGAATGTTCAGATTATGTACAAAGTGGACCACTCATTAGTCCTGTCCAGTGGCAGTAAGACTGACCTCTGAAACGGCTGTGGAAGTAGCTAACATGATACTGACATGGAACAATGTTGGTGCTAGAGTGTGTATTTACATGAACAGTGCAACAGGGAAAATATTTTATAATTAACACAAAGTAAATAAAAGGATATGGACCTTGCTAGGATACATCGTTATCATGGACAATAGATGAACAACATAAGTGAGGTTAATGCAGCTGAGCGAGGCAACCGCACTATGAATGGCTAAAGTGAATACGGAGCAATGACATAAAGGAGCAGAAGGCGAAAAACTGACTGTGGCTGCACATAACTGCAGATAAACTAAACTAACTAAACGTTATATTTTACTAGGTAAGGCCCGCTGAGCTATATAGTTACTTTTTAGAAGCGACTTGGCCACAAATGATAGCCCAATGAAGTGGCTTATCTGATGGAAATGTATAGCAGTCTAAATGGCATGGTGATTTTAAATGTGGAGGAAAAAACTGGAGGTCCAGGAGAAAAATACACACGACCATGGGGAGAACATGCAAACTCCAATTTAACACGTAGGCTTTTGCGACTAATATCATCCATAAGAGGTTTTTTTTGGGGTTAGATCCCGTAAATATATAAATGTGTTGTTAAAACCCATCACCACCCGACACAGCCAACGGGTAAGGGTTGTCACGTAAACAGAACATGCCAATTCGTCACTAGTACCATTGGCACGGCTATTTTAATACATACAATAGAAAGGACACGATCAAAGGGCTCGCATAATGCACATGCATAATGTACGTTGACTCATGAATCCCCCCCCCCAGTTTGCGCAAGAGCGTAGAAATGTGGTCACCACTTCTATGCCTCTATATAGGCCTCGGCAAGGTAAGGTAAAAGTTAAAAGGTAAAAACAACGAGCCTATCTTTACCCTACCTTTTACCTTACCACAATACAATCACTCTACCCTACCTTTTACCCTTTAGCAGGTAAGGTAAAAGGTAAAAAGCAACGACCCTACCTTTTACCCTACCTTTTACCCAACCCCATACAAATTACCCGATTATAGGGTAATTACTAGGGAACTACACATGAACAAGGTTTATAATGGTAAATGTTGGGTAGAGCACTTTATTCATATAGAATACTCTCGATGATTCAAATTTTACACGCTTGTTGTCGTTGTTGTCGTTGTCGTCGTTGTTGAATCCTCAAATCATGTAACTAAATTTTTACCCACTTCCTAATGTGGTATCGACTGCAAACTTGGTATACTTATGTCATACTGATGACAACACTGTATTCTATCATAAAAATTGTTTTAAACATTCTTTTTTATATGTTATGTTTCGGCTTGGGTCTAATTGTCCACGCTCAACTGACGTTGGCTGTAATTGGCCACGGTCCCTTACGTTATGGCAAGCTTCGGGGCCACTTCCTGGAGTCGTGGAGTTCTGCCATTACTAGTACATTTAATAAAAGCGTGTTTTTAAAAAAAGTTTGTTTTAATATTACGTATTAAATGGAGGCCACGGACTGCGCCACGGAGCTTTTAGTGGTAAACTAGGTACTGTATTTACTGGGTAATACTTCGCGCTACCTTTACCCTACCGGGTAATTCTTCCGAGCTACCTTTACCCTACCCTTTACCTTACCCCTTGGCATGTCGACACCTTTACCCATTAACCCGGTAAAAAGGGTAAATTACCTTACCTTGCCGAGGCCTACCTCTATATACGGAAAGAAACAGACTTCTCCATAAACCTGGCTGTCACCTGATGAAGCTAGTTGTAATTTCTGGCGAAATGTCATACTCATGTAGTGTTGTAAGGACGGACTTCTGGACTTCTTTATGGCACACACTGTTTATTATCTTAATACACAGTCCCTATCACACTAAGGGGTATATGGTCCCCTCACCCGTTACCCTCAGAAGGTACAAGCCTCCGGACTCTGCAGGCTGTCTAATCTCCCTGCTCTCCCAGCGTCCTCTGGCTGGACCTGGGGGATCTCTCTCCGACCACTGGTTACTCTGAGCCCGAGCCCTAATAAGGGCTGGAGGGCTTGGTCCAGGGTCCTAGACGTCTTCGGCCGACTTGGGTCTTCGTGTAGCAGAACTCCTCCAGAGCTCTCAGCGCTCTGGCTTTTATACCTGTTCGTGGCCGGGTTGTCCAATCCCCAGCCACCTTGTGAGACCCTCTGATTGGTCCTTCCCAATCTGGGTTTGGATCCTACCTCACCCCACTTGACCCTGACCGTTTGATTGAGCGGGAAAACCTTGTTTACGATCTGCTGTCACAGTTTGCGAACAGCGAGTAGTTAACACCACTACACTCAGATTGTAAACGTTGTGGCTTGGCTCTTCAACACACCGGTGTGCTGTACTAGTGACGAATTGGCATGTTCTGTTTACGTGACAACCCTTACTAGTTGGCTATGTCGGGTGGTGGCGGGTTTTAACGACACATTTATATATTTACACGATCTAACCCAAAAAAACCTCTATTATGGAAACTCCAAATATACAGGCATCAGGGTCAGGATCGAATCCGTGACCTTCTGCATACCAGGCGAGGTAGTTAAAATCTCGCCATCAGATGCGATGATCATGAAAGTCATGTATTGGTGTATGGGGGCCAATGCTCATAATCATCTAGGACAGGGGTTGGCAACCTGCGGCTCCGGCGCCGCACAAGACTCTTAAAGGACTGCCACGTGACATTATTTATTAAGGACCACCGTCTCGTATTCACATGCATTGCGGCACTTGAAATAGTTTTTTTTTACCGAATGAAAAAAAAAATGGCTCTTCTTGTTATTTTGGTTGCTGACCCCTGGTCTAGGAAATGTATGTTTGTAGCCAATAGTGCTAATCAGATGTGCAGTGAGAAGGACAACAATTATTGAGGAACGTATGTCTGAAGTGATTTATTTGAGACTGTGAAATCTAATATGGTGCTTAAAAATGAGAGGTGAAGGAACCAAAATGTCAAACAACACCACGGAATGAGCTGACACACCGCTTATTCTGTGGTAGTCCTCGGGTCGACGCCAAGTCCAATATATGACCCCAAATATGGATGGGGGACTTAACATATTGAGTGAAACTGAAGAACGTATGCACGTTGAACTTCTTTCGCAACCTTTGGTTCTTTTGGTAAAGTCACGTAGGTAGAAAAAATAATAGATCACGACGTTTCGATCGCAACGCACGCAATCGTCATCAGGCGCCTGATGACAATTCCTGCAGTCACGAAAGCTTCAAATCAAGATTTTTTCGCACCATACGTAGCCAACCGTGCTAATCGGGGAAGTAGTCTAAAGTAGCCAGGAGATCCCTAGCACAAAGAACATCTTTGTGAGTCTACGTGAAGATTGAAATCACCCATGAGCAGTAATCTATCGGAGGCAGGTGCGCTATGTGCTATGGTGGCGGCTGTGTGTAGGAGGGTGCCACTGCAGACCGGAATGCGGGTGGGCAGGGGGCCACCCGGAACGCCGGCCACCTCCTCTTGAAAGGTGAGTAGCTGTCCCACGAGGCTGGCCAGGGCCCGGCTGGAGGGTGGCTCTCCCTGCACATGCTGAGGAATTCAAAGGGGAGCCGCGTAAACAACAACGACAATTACCGTCATTCGCTGCTAAGTGTCTGTGACGTCACCGTGGTGCTTGTGCCAGGCTATGTGCCCTTTAAGGCAGCGTGAAGTGTCGAAGTCTTGCTGCCACGAGGTCACGGGACAGACAAAGGTACCATGGGTTAACTGACTGAGATGACTGGCAGAAGTATACATATGTATGTTGAACTTCTTTTGCACCTTACGTAGCCAACCGTGCTCATGGGAAGTGCGTGAACCCACACAAACAGGCAGACACCAGTCCACACACAAGACACCAGCATGCACGCACAAAACACAAAAAAGACTTCTATTACACCCTTAACAGACTGTTAGGGCAAGTGCTGTTAGAGAGCACCTATGAAGGCCGGCATGGCACACGAGTGGGTGAATGGCCAGCACCACACACGACCATCTTTGTCTCCCCAGTGGAAATGTTTACACATCGCACCAGGCACTTACTTATGCTGAGTGTCTGCTGTTGCTGTGTCCTGTACAGCGCTTTGAGATCATTGATGATAAGCGCTATATAAATTTGATTAATTAATTAATTCTCGCTAATAGCGCTTGTCCCAACAGCCCATACAGGCTACACGGGGGATCTTTGTAATATGTAGTTAGGACGTAAGGCTGGTCCTACCCACCATTACAATGCCAGGGAAATGTACGCAATCCCCTTGCGGATATCCCGTAGATTCGGAAATGGGACAAATCTTGGCCTACCCAATTTATAGAATTGCACGATCCGTTCAGTAATTTGGCCTCAGTTTTTTGTTACCCAATTCAATCGTCGTATTCAAGTCAGTGTCGACTGCTATACAACGTTTAATTTGAGCTTGTGATTTAAATGAGTGATGCATAAAGTTCACAGTCACCTGCGATGGAGTGGATCATATTGTGAGTATAAGACAATGAGTCAAGAATAAAGTGAAGAAATATATTGGAGACAATCTAGCCAAGGTTGCACAATACAAAAGTTAGCTGTGATGGTATCAGACAAGCTACTTTTAACTTATGACATATACTGTATAGACCTATCAGTTTGAAAGCTACAAATCCAAACTTGCATATTAGAGTTGGACTCCAACTGATGGTTACTTGGAAAGTAGTGAGCAATACCACGCACCTCCGATTAGCACGGTTGGCTACGTACGGTGCGAAAGAAGTTCAACATACACACAAACACGACCAAGTGCTTCACAAGGGATTGAAACATAGATTATCCACCATTTTCAAATAATCAATTCCAAACATGAGTTACATATGTTAACATGTCACCTGTAGATCATGCTCAATTGAATCCGTACTAAGATCACTGAGAAAGTACAAAGTCGAAATGGAGAAGCTAAATCGCTGATAATGGATTCCATCACTGTGCAAAGTAACCACGGCACGTAGCAATACAATAGTTACTCATACAAGATTAATCATCCGTTTTGGGACTGGTTGCACCTGAGCTACTTTCAAAGTTGTTGATTCAGTGTGGGCATTAACGCAACGAGAGATTGAAGCGACTAAAAATATCCGGTTACTGTTTATGCGTCAATTAACGGAGTTGAATATTCCCAAGGTTTTAATGGGAGGGAATGAGACAAATTACGGCCTGGGTTGCTTACTGCCTTTAACTCATTGAGGACCTCGGTAAATAGAGGTGCGAGGTCAATGAACTGCACTACTTTCAATGGGAAGTTGCGCTTGGGGAGGAAAATCAACGAAGGTGCCGGTCCGTTATGCACCAGCCGCGGGGCTGTTCTGAGTGACACCGGATAGAGCATCATTCATATTTCATTAAAATACTTCTCTCATCCTTTTTGTTTGAACTCACAAATCGTCTCTCGTCTCATTCTCTCTCACAATCTCCTTTCATCCTCTCACTCCTCAGCATAAAAAGATTCCCCGTATGACTGTTGGAGAGAGTTCTGTTGGCGAGCACCTATGAAGGCCGACACGGCACACGAGGGGGTGAGTGGCCAGCATCACGCCCTGGCGATGTTTACGCATCGCACCAGGTACTCAATTGAGGCTGTCACTCGTGTTGTTGGCCGTGAGTGGAAATCGAACTCGGGTCGCCGGGCTCCTTGCACAGCGAGATGACCACTGTGCCACCGCTCCCCATATGTGAACCTTCCTCATTCATCATCTCCCTTCACCATTCCGTTTTGTCTCATGCCTCATCTCACCCATCGCATCACTCTTCTCACGCACGCACCTTCATCTAGCGCATCTCCTCCATCATTTACCGCTCGCATCTCCCGTACATCCACCAACATCTCACGCGTCTTCTCCTCACATACCAGACCCCCCTGCGACTTTAACATGTTAGCGAGTAGCACTTATCAAGTCCCGTACGGCACACGAGGGGGTGGGTGACCAGCATCACGCCCGGCCGCCTTTGTCCCCCTAGTGCCGATGTTAACAACACCGCACCAGGTACTCACTTGAGGCTCAGTCGACCGACGAGAACCGCAGGACCGGTTCAGATAATCGGTGATGTTGGCCGCGAGCGGGAATCGAACTTGGGTCGTCAGGTTCCGAGCGCAGCGCGCTAAGCGCATTACCACCGCTCCCTTACACACCTCCCTCATCATCTCATAGCGCCTCGCTCATCTCCATCCATCATCCATCGTCTACACCAACACCATCTAATCCCACTCATCGCGTCGCCAATCTCCCCCGCATTGCTATCGCCGACGGAGCGGGGGCCCGGGTGAAGTGAGGGAAGAGAAGACATCGCCGTGCCGCCACCGCCCCCGCAAGGTGGCTTACCTTGCGGGTCGCCTTGAGCACCCAAACGCGCACGGGCTCCAGCTGGACCACGGTGGCCGGGAGCTCGAAGGAGCGCGACACGGGGAGGGCCGCCACATCCCTTCGCCGCGCGGACATCGTCGCTTGGCCGTCTGCGCTCCCCCGCTGAGCTCCAAGTTGCCCCGATGGGGCGACCGTGCACCGCCCGCGCTGCGTGAGCCGGCGGCGGCCACCTTGCCAAAGGGGTGGTGCGGCTGCAGCTGTACGGCAAGGGGTGACGTCATCGGAGCGCGCGCCTCTCCCCCCCCCCGTTGCCCTCTGGGTGAGGCCGCCATTCCTCTAGCAAGATGGCGTCTCGAAGCCATCATCGCGGACAGTACCCCCCCCACCTTCCTCCCCCCCCCCACCTTCCTCCCCCCCCCACCTTCCTCCCCCCCCCCACCTTCCTCCCCCCCCCCCACCTTCCTCCCCCCCCCCACCTTCCTCCCCCCCCCCACCTTCCTCCCCCCCCCCACCTTCCTCCCCCCCCCCCACCTTCCTCCCCCCCCCCCACCTTCCTCCCCCCCCCCACCTTCCTCCCCCCCCCCCACCTTCCTCCCCCCCCCCCACCTTCCTCCCCCCCCACCTTCCTCCCCCCCCCCACCTTCCTCCCCCCCCCACCTTCCTCCCCCCCCCACCTTCCTCCCCCCCCACCTTCCTCCCCCCCCACCTTCCTCCCCCCCCACCTCCCCCCCCACCTTCCTTCCCCCCCCCTTCCTCCCCCCCCACCTTCCTCCCCCCCCACCTCCCCCCCCACCTTCCTCCCCCCCCACCTTCCTCCCCCCTCACCTCCTCCCCCCCCCCACCTTCCTCCCCCCCCACCTTCCACCCCCCCCCCCACCTTCCACCCACCTTCCTCCCACCTTCCTCCCCCCCACCTTCCTCCCCCCACACCTTCCTCCCACCTCCTCCCCCCCCCCACCTTCCTCCCCCCACCTTCCACCCCCACCCCCACACCTTCCTCCCCCCACACCTTCCTCCCCCCCACCTTCCTACCCCAACTTCCACCCCCCCCTAACAAAGTGTTGGAATCAATACAACTAACATTCAATATTATTTACTTTATTACACATCGTAGGATAACTGATTCTGAGCTCACATAACTTGGTTTCCATCAATTGTCACGTGGAAAGTATTGTATGCGAATTCAGTGCGTTTTCTAAAAAGGTACAGCAATTGAATTAGTCCAGAAGCAGTCGTTGAACTTCGAGAAATGTATTTGTGGCTGACAATGTCATATTTGAAAAGAAAACAATAATGAAGCCAGTGATAGTAAAACCAGCTAAAAGTCCGAAGTCGAACATATGAACGAGAGAAAGTGGACATACCGCTACAGAGGGTGTGAGCTCCGGTCCGTGTGTGCCAAGGTACAAGTGGAAGTGCCGGTAATGAAAAGAGCAAAGCGCTAAAAAACGGAATGAAAATCCGACTCAAGATTTATTACTTTGGGCTTCACATGGACTCGTGAACGAGATGAACCAAGCCTTGACTGCAATGTGTTTACGCTATGAAGCACTATCTAATAAACCGTTTGAAGCATGTAAATCTGCAACATCATTTGGACCACCGCGCTCTCAAGGACCTGCCTTATATACTCTTTCTCCCTGAGGGGCGGGGTTCTGGGGGATCGTAGCTCCTGCCAGCCCCCTCCCCTCAGAGGGGTTCCAACCGCAGTTGGCCCGACCGGTCCGGACCGGTTTCTACCCCTCCCCCTGGTTGTGGCGCGTGTGTGTCAATCATGACCACCACATCACCCCCCCTGTACAGCACGCAGCCGTCCCGGCTGCAACACAATCCACAACCCCGACAATAATACAACCAACAAGAACCAGGAAAGAAAAAAAATCCGTGAGCCTCAACGCAACAGTAACAACAACAGCACAACTACAATAAGCCAACAACACCCGCAATAATTTACCCCAACCCACCTGTACATATAAACACTGTGGACATACCACACCAAGGACCTGGGGTCAACCTCACGCCCACACCACCGACCGAACGCAAGGAGCCCAGGGAGAAGGGGCGGTGTGTGTGCGTCGGATCAGGTCTCAGGAGAACCAGGGACGCTTCGAGCGAGTCCGTGTGGCGGGTCCATCGTAAGAGTCCAGCATCCCCGGTGGAGGGTCGGGAGGGGCCTGACGACGGGCGTCCGGCACATCACTGGAGGCAGGGGACAGTGCCCGTGAGCCGTCTTCCTGCAGGCCGGGCGGTCGGGCAGCTCCCCGATCCTTCGGTGTGGCCACCCTTGGTGGACTCACACCTGCAACATCCAAAGGAGTGGCAGGAGGGTGCGGAGCAACACAAGGATCAGGAGCACCCTCCCCCGGCATGTCGGACACATCACGCGAACAGCCCCTGCGAGATGAAGATGATGTATGAGTGCGCGGTGCGACGTAGGGTTTCAGGCGCGACGGGTGAACGTACCACGAGCGCCGTCCGCACGCGACCCGAACACACTGGTCCCGAACGACCCGAACAATGTCCACCGGACCCCGCCAGGGCCTGAGCAATTTAGATGATGTTGCCAGTGGTACCTGGGGACAGTGCAGCCACGCCCTATCCCCTATGGACCATTTGTGTACCGAAACCCGGCAATCATACAAACGATTGTTCGCCCGTTGCCTCGCCCCGGAATTTTCCTTCGCGGCCACTCACGCCTCAACCAACTTCTGAATGTTAAATTGAATGTGGTCGGACAGCTTCGAGCATGACGCAGTCACCTTGACCTGCAATTGCACATCCATGGGGGGGTCAACGTCCCTGCCGTACATCAATTAGAAGGGCGAATAACCCGTGGCCGCATGAGGTGCCAATCGATATGCGGCCAGAACTCCAGGTATACGCAGGTCCCAATCCAGCTGTGCCTCATCCACCTGATGGCACAACATAGAAGTAATAGTCCGGTGCAGGCGCTCGACCATACCATCGGTTTGCGGGTGGTAGGGGAAAGTTCGCACCTTCTGCGTACACAGAAGGTCACAGACCTCCCGCAGAAGGTTAGATGAGAAGTTTTTTTCCTGGTCGGTCAGCATTCGTTCCGGGGCACCCTTATCCAGGACATAGCCCTGGAGAAATGCCTCCACAATGGCTGCCACCGACTGGTTGGGGAGGGGCCAGGCCATGGACCAGCGGGTGGAATACTCAACCCCAACCAGTAGGTACTTATTACCCCGAGCGGTGACAGGGAAGGGACCCAGGATGTCAAGTGCCACCAGCTCGTTGACCCGGGACACCCGAATTGACTGAAGGGGCGGGCAGGCCGCCCTAGCCGGGTGTTTCCGCCGCGCACACTGCGTGCAACTGTTCAACAGATCGGCGACATCACGCGCCATTCCCGGCCAAAAAAAATCCAATTGCAGTGTGACGAGCGTTTTGTGAATACCCAAATGCAAGAGGCGTTCGTGCGCTGCCCACACGGCCCTGCCCCGCAGAGCGGTGGATACAACGATTTTATAACGACGAGAGCTGGCGTCCCAGGACATGAGACCATCACACAAAACGACAGCTCCAATACCCTCCTGGCAATTGCCAGCCCGTTCGGCACGACGGCGTAACCTAAGGAGGGAGGCGTCCTCCATCTGAAACCGTCCCCATTCATCCAGAGGCAGGTCGAGCAGTGAGTCGCGAGCGACCAAATCATGCGAGTCGGCAATAGACACAGGCTCCGCGTCGACAACCCCTGCCGCCGCCGCAATGGAAGAAGCAGGTGTAGCCACCGTGGCCGACTTGCACCTCCCAGAGCCCATAAAGCACACACAGCCGTCCCCCGGGGGAAGGCGCGATAGGCCATCAGCGTTCGAATGGCGCGTGCCTTTCCGGTAGATTACTGTGAACGCGTAGTCCTGTAGGACCTCGAGCCATCGTGACAACTGGCCGGATGGCTGGTCTATTTTTAGCGCATACTGCAGTGCCGCATGATCAGAACGAACCGTAAAATGCCTGCCGTACAGGTACGGACGATACTGTTGTATAAAAACAACAATAGCGAGCAGTTCACGGCGGGTAACGCAATAGCGCTGCTCCGCTGGGGACAGCACCCTACTGCCATAGGCGACGACGCGTTCGACGCCGTCCACGACTTGCGAGAGCACTGCGCCAATGCCAGTATTGCTGGCGTCAGTGTCCAGGATGAAGGGCAAGGTGAAATCAGGGTAGCACAAGGGAGGGGCACCAACAAGGGCATCGCGAAGCGCCTTGAATGCCCCGTCCTCTGCATCCCCCCAGTGGAACTTGGCCCCCTTAGCTGTTAAAGCATGAAGAGGTTTTGCTATTGTCGCAAAACCCTCAATGAACCGGCGGTAATAGGACGCGAAGCCTATGAAGCTGCGGACCTCCCCCACAGACGTAGGCGTCGGCCACGTCCTTACACAATCAGTTTTCGCGGGGTCGGTGGCTATGCCCGTACGGCTGACAATGTGCCCGAGGTACTGCACCGATTCCCGCAATAGAAAACACTTCTGGGGCTTGAATTTAAGGTTAGCGGTCCGCATCCTGACAAATACAGCCCTCAATCTCTCCAAGTGTTCCTCGAACGTACGACTGAAAATAATCACATCATCCAGATAGATGAGGCATGAGTCCCACTGCAGCCCAGCGAGGACCAGCTCCATTAACCGCTGGAATGTCGCCGGGGCTGAGTGCAAGCCCATGGGCAACCGATTAAATTGAAAAAGGCCCTGTGGCGTGCGGAACGTGGTCTTTGGTTTAGATGCCTCATCCAAGGGCAGTTGCCAAAATCCGGATAAGAGGTCCAAGGTGGAAAAGTACCGCGCCCCCGCCAAGGCATCCAGCGACTCGTCCATGCGAGGAAGCGGATACGCGTCCGCCAGCGAAATTTTGTTTAGTTTTTGAAAATCCACACAAAATCGCAAACTTCCATCATGTTTCTTCACGAGCACAATCGGTGCACCCCATGGGCTGTTGGAAGGAGCCACAATGTCCGCGGCCAGCATGTCATTCACTGACATGTTCTTTCTCTGCCGGGCTCAACCGAAACGGATTCTGCCGAATGGGAACGGAATCGCCCGTATCAATGTGGTGGTTCAATAGATTAGTGCACCCGATATAAAATTTGTGCTTGCTAAAAACATCGGCGAATTCACGGAGTAGCATACGCAATCGCAATCGTTGGGACTTGGGAAGATTTTCAGCCCCCGAACAGAGAGAATACATCCAACCATCATCGGTGTCAGAATGCGCCTCGGATCGAGGCGTACCATCCACATGAGCCACGATGGAGTCAGTGTGGAGTGGCAGTGATGCATGAGCAATCACAGCCCCCTGGTGCACGACCTTTGTCCGCAACCCTGCATTCAGCACCTGAATGAAGGGTTGTCCATCAGCAGGCACAAGTGTTTGTGCTCCCACCAGCTCCAATCCCCGTACGGCCATGTTGGAAGGAGCCAGCAAAAAACCCGACATTGTCTCCGACCCGAGCGGTTTCCGCAACCGAAGCGGAATCAACATTTGCGCGCCCGGCGGAATCCGAACGGTTTGGGACGCCATCGCCGGAACGGTCACGCAAGCCGTGCGTAGCCGGGTGGGTGAGGGCAGGAACGACATCCGGCGGCCCGATGGGAGCTCAATGCAGCCTTTGTTGATCAAAATTTTAATGGCCATTTTGCCGAGGAAATCTGTGCCCAGCAAACAGGGAACGGCAAGGGTCTCTGAAACCAAAATGGGACCCGTTAATTTAATATTGCCAATACAAATTTGTGCCGTTATCTGACTAATTATTCCCAAGGAACATCCATTTGCTGCCAAGCAAGGGATGGAAACCGGGGCGAGCGCCTGACACCTCTGGGACAGCACATTGTAAATGAGGTCAGAAATTATGGTTGCCGAAGCGCCCGTATCAACCAGCAACCGAAATTCAACTCCCTCGATGGCGCCGATGATAACGGAAGAGCCTGTAGCCGCTGCGACAACCCTGTGGGCCAACTCCGACCACTGAACTGGTCGGAGTGGCTGCCGAACATCAACGCTATCCAGGCCCTGACCACTCGACCCAACGCGACGGAGCGGCACATGGAAACAAGGAGTGTGAGATGAGGGCAGGGACCGAATGCGTGAGATGTCGTGACTTACCTGCAGTTCCCGTGGGGCGGCAGGCGTGCGGGGGGACGACGGTGGCCGACCCGGAGCGCGGTGTCGATGAGCTGGGAAGCCCGATGACAGATGACCTTGCTAACCGCAGTTGTAGCACGTGACGCGGGCCCATGCTCGCGGGGAACCGTGTCTCCGCCGAGGCTCATCCTGGCGAGGCCGGTCGGTCGCTCTCCAGCTTGCGGCGTGCTGTGATGCAAAGGCCTGGTTGTCCAGGACCTCGTTCTCCTGCGCAGCGGTGTGCGTGGCATACGCCGCCACCTGCCCGTCCCGCTGGAGGAGCAGCTCCGTGTGTAGCTAGTGAGTAGCCCGCAGTGAGGAGAGATTCACCTCGTCCTTGATGTGAATGGTGATTCGCAACTCACGAGCCAGCAGCAACATCTTCTCAAGCACAATGGTGTCAAGTCCCACATCGTCCATCCGAGGGTAGGCCGCTTGAGCCAGCGCCATCAGCGCGCTCTGGTAGGCGAGAGGGATCTCGTCAGCCTCCCTCCTCCGGCTTGCGAAGCGATGCCTGGTTTTCGATGGGGGCCCGTACACCAAAGCCATCCAAACGAGGGAATCCTGTAGCATGGAGCGAGCCTTCCGTGGGATGAGGAGGAATGTAGCCAGAGCGATGTCGTCCAGTGCGGAAGGCAAAGCTCAAAGAGCAATGTCCGCAGTCCACCTTGCCGTTTCAGCATTTGCCACAAATCGTCGGGCAAAAGCTGCCCAGTCTCCGCCCTTAGCCGCGAAGACTTGTAGAGACGGCAAGCGCTGTTGCAGGCCAGGGATGTAGTCCCCCCCTGAGGCGAGCTGCGCCCCCAGCGTGGCGTTTGTAGGGCCGTCGGACGACAAAATGTCCGCCAGAAGCGGCGGTCGCATCTCCGATGACGCGGCAGCCTCGGGTAGGATTGCGGCAAGGCCGGAAGTGACGCGCGCCCCCTGGGGCACGTGACTTCCGGGGCAGTTGACGTCATTTCCACAGAAAGTGGTGAAACCCCCGACAGAAGTGACGTCGCTCCCGGCTGCGGCGTTCCCGGCGGCAGTGACGTATCCCCGGGCGGAAATGACGTCGTACCCGGTAGAGACATCAAAATTTTGCGCGGGAATCCCTCGCGTTTCAGTGGGAACGGCACCCGACCTCCGGCCTGGCCCCCCACCCGCAACCACTGCTCCACCCAGCGTGAGCTCGTCGAGGATGGAGGCAGCGGCATGCAGGAGATCGGCCAGCCGAGCGTGTGCCGACTGGATCGCCGATCCCGACGGTGGCGAGCTCCCTGAAGGGCCCGGAAATTGCGAGCCCGCCGCTGCGGGCCCATCCCCCGGGAATGGCGCCCCCGCCTCCGGAGTAGCGTCGGCATCGGCCTTCTTGTCCGGAGCCCTGGTAAGCGCCTTCTGTCTGGTCTCCATGTAGGCGAAGTTCTTGGCCACTTCTGTCACCAGTTGTAATGTTCTTGGAGGGAGACGGAGTCTTCGTAGAGGCAACATGCTTTATTTCACCAAACAGTTTACACTAATCCCTAACACAAAGGGGTAATGGCCCCTTTCACCCACAACCTGGGGAGGTACAGCCTCCGTGCTATCGTACCTACAACTCTCCCTACTCCAGCCCTCTGGCTAGCTAAACCTAGGGGAGGCTGACCCACCTGTGGCCCGGTGGGTCCCTGACCACTGGCCCGTCCGGACCTGGCCCTCACAAGGGCATCAGGCCGAGGGAACCTCAGGGTCCTAACCCCATGACCACTGGCACAGCACTGAGCCCCGGCCCTTAGAAGGACGTCGGCGGCTTGGGATCCAGGGTCTTCTTCTTCTTCAGGCGGCTTCTGGCTTCGGCTTGAGACGGACTCTCCCGCGCTTTCAGGGACTGTAATCTTTCTCCCTGAGGGGCAGGGTTCTGGGGGATCGTAGCTCCTGCCAGCCCCCTCCCCTCAGAGGGGTTCCAACCGCCGTTGGCCCGACCGGTCCGGACCGGTTTCTACCCCTCCCCCTGGTTGTGGCGCATGTGTGTCAATAATGACCACCACAAATGTAAAGGCCCTGCAAGCTTCATACCGTGCCAGTCTTCGAGTGGCCAAAACAAAGAAGCTACACACTATTGGGGAATAACATATTTATCTGCATATGAATGCAGGAACAACAGTAGTTCATCAGTGAATTGTTTTTCAAGATCTGATGGATTTGCAGCAAGCAAGGCATTGGCCCTTCTGTGGACAGTGATCTATCTACAAGGAAACTGAATCGATCAGCCTATGGAATGCTCTTTCACGAGATATCAGGATCTCTGAGTCTGTGGACATTTTTAAAACGCGTCTTCAAACCTATTTATATGCTTCCGCTTATTTAACTCTTAGTTCATTTAGTAAATGGTTTCTTAAGGTGTATTTGCAATATCATTATTTTTATGCTGAGTGTCTGCTGCTGCTGTGTCCTGTACAGCACTTTGAGGTTCTTGATGAAAAGTGCTATATCAATGGAATGTATTACAATAAAATCTGGCATATGCATTTCACGTTTTTTCCATCTCTACAATAAGTCGATCCATGATGCGATATAAACATTGGATATGGAATCTGTCATTAGGATTTGTGGTGCCACAGCAACGGAGCAACTCTGCCGGAGCCGCCATCCCCTCGCACCCCTCCACACGAACGCACGCACACCCCCATTAACAACAACAACAACAACCGCCATTCGCCACTAAGTGACGGTGATGTCACCACGACGCTTGTGCCAGGCCATGTGCACCTTGAGGCTACGTGAAGTGTCGAACGCCCGCTGGCAGGAGGTCACGGGGCAGACCCAGGTGCCACGGGTCGACTGACTGAGATGACTGAGATGACTGGCTGATGCACCACCTGTGCCCCCTACTGTACCAACTTGCTGTGCTTTAGCCACCCGGTGCTCCGCTCATTGTTGTGAGCGTCGCTCCTCCTCCCTCCGTTGTTGTTGGAGGGCGACTGCCTCCAACTGCCCAGTAGCGTCCTTCACGAGCCTCCTCCACAGAGGCCGATCTTGACACCGCTGGTACCAGTCATCGGCAAGTCCACTCAGCTCCACGTCCTCCTGTACCACATCACTCCATCTCTTCTCTAGCCCGTGCCGCGCCCGTTTAGCCCCCTCAATCCGGTCGAACAAAAGCTGTTTAGGCATGCGGTGGCTGGGCATGCGAGCTACATGACCCAGCCAACGCAGCCTTGCCTGCCGAAGGAGCTCACCAATGGGACTTTGCCCAGATCTTTCAAGGATTTGTGAGCTCCTCACACAATCCAGCCTGGTTAAACCCAGGATGGATCGTTGGCAGGCCAGCCTAAATGTTTCCAACTGGCGAAGATGCTCCATTAGGGGGGTCCACGTTTCGCAAGCGTAGAGACGGAAGGGAATGACTGTGGCCGAGAAGACCTGAAGCTTCATGCGGAGCGACAGACCAGGTAGCTTCCACACAGCGTTACGCAACTGATGAAAAGATATTGCCGCTCGACTGATTCGGAGTGAGACCTCTGCTGTTAAACTGGAGCCGGCCATAAGCACAATGCCCAGGTATGGGAAAATCTCCATATTCACCACTACTGCCCCATCACCGATTGGGAGTTGTGGGGGTGGAGTGTCCGATTGTACAAAATACCTAGGCAGGTGCTTAGTTTTGGTGGGGCTGATGGTAAGGCCCCACCTCTTAGTGGCACTCTCCAGTCTCAGCAGCAGCATCTCCAACTCCTCCTCTGAATGAGCAGCTATTACCAAATCATCGGCATACATAACCAATAGGGAGCCATCCCTTGATCGCACCCGGGCATCGATCAGCCTCCCATTATATCTGTACCAAATGGAAATTCCCCCGGTACAGCTATTGAAGGCTTCACGAACTACGTGGTCAAAATAGATGTTAAATAATGTGGGAGCCAGCGGACATCCCTGTCACACACCAAGGTGTACAGGGAAAGGCTCTGACTCCCGGCCACGTAGTTTTACCCAGGCCCGCTCACCATCATGAAGGTCCTTAATGATCGTGAGCAGAGGGTCAGGGACTCCGAAAGCACGAAGAACAACCCAGAGCCCAGGCCTACTGATGGTATCATAGGCCTTGACCAAGTCAATAAAGCAGAGATGTAGGTCTTGTTGGAATTCCCTACACCTCTGCTGTAGCAGACGGACAGAAAATATTGCATCTGTGCAGGACAGCCCTTTCCTGAAACCGCATTGGGACTCCGCAAGCCTCTCCTCAACGTGCCTAGCAAGGCGATGTTGAATAATCCTTGCCAGGACCTTTCCCGGCACACTGAGGAGTGAGATGCCCCTCTAGTTGTTACAGTCTGTGCGGTCCCCCTTCTTAAAGAGGGGGACCACCAGGGCATCCTTACAATCCTGCGGAACCCGTCCAGTGGTCCAGACTGTTGTTATGATGTCATATAGGGCAGTCTGTGCACAAACGCCACCCTCCCTCAGCATTTCGCTTGGGAGATCATCTCTGCTTGGTGCCTTTCCTGGTCTCAGACTCCGGATCGCCTTCAGTACTTCCTTAACAATGGCACCTCAGCCAGCCACTCACAGGGGGTGACTTCTTCCAATATTTTAGGCACCGCAGCCTCAGCAGGGTTATCCTCACTTTGTGCCATGATGTTTTCCTGGCTGAGGGATTTCCCCTCCCCCAGGACCTCACAGAAATGCTCATCAAATCTGCAAACCTGTTCCTGGGGATCGGAGATTGGATCACCGTTTT
Source organism: Lampetra planeri (assembly GCF_965212315.1). NCBI lineage: Eukaryota > Metazoa > Chordata > Hyperoartia > Petromyzontiformes > Petromyzontidae > Lampetra > Lampetra planeri. The sequence continues at coordinate 599,867 of NC_136168.1, forward strand.
TTCACCTAATGATGGTAATAGGTATGGCGCTGCAGGTTACTTTTTTGGAGTTAAATGGTGATTTGTGATCGCGGGCCACTGAGGCAGACTCCATCTCCTCAGCAACCCGCGACCACCACCCATCCTTGCAGCGCCATACGGCTCTCCGAACCTCTCTGACGTGGGATGCTGTAGCCGATGAGAGTGGGCCTGTCGCTTTTTCTCAACTATCCTGAACATCTCCTGTCAGCCAGGGTTTCTGGGGAGGTCTGGACCGCGTACCAAAAGCAGCCATTGCAGCTGCATTAGTCACAGTCCTAAACGTCGCCCATTTACCCTCGACATCAGGAGGAGTGGGGGACGATGCCAACCCCAGCTGCATGCGATGATGAAATTCTCGCTTGCAACTTTCATCAGCTGAGATCAGGCCACTTTTGGTTGGAATGGGATCCTGGGTGTACACCCACCACCGGAGTGGAAGAATGGCAGGCGCATCTTACAGATGACTAGTCGATGGTCAGAGGGCAGATCAGCTCCACGGTAGGTCCTGGTGTCAGGGACATGGGCTCGCATCCGCTGGTCCGTCACTATGTAGTCCAGCAGATGTTCTTGCTTGGACCCGGCATGCATCCATGATGTTGTGTGGATGTGCCGATGCCGGAAGAGTGTGTTGGTAATTACAAGCCCATGGGCTGCACAAAAATCTAGCAGCCTCCTACCGTTGTTATTGAGCTGATCTGGCCCATGCCTTCCAATCACTCCAGACCAGGTGCCAGCATCATGACCAGCTTGGGCATTGAAGTCACCCAACAAGATGACTCTGTCCCGAGTGGCCAATTTAGCCAGCACCTGTGACAGGAGGTCATAGAAGGCATCTGACTCCACGGATGTTCGTCTTCGGTGGGGGCATAAGTAACCACGACCACCACTCCTCGCCTCCGGTTGGTGGGAACACGAGCCCAAAGTATCCTGGGGCTTACAGGTTCCCACACCTCACCGCCAAGCTCCCACGCCCCCTTCATTCTTTTGTTTAGAAGAAGAGCCACACACTGTTGTTTGGCAGTCCCCTGCCCCGAGTAGAGGACTGTCCACCCCTCATGGTGGAAGGAGACAGAACCGGTCCACCGGACCTCCTGAATGCCACAGAGATCCAGGCGGTACCGGTCCAGCTCCCGACAAATGAGTGGCAGCCTCTCCTCCTCAGTCAGCATTCGAACATTCCACGTGGCCATCCGTAGTGGCTTTTCGTTGTTTCTGGAGGAGCCCCGAGGGTGATGATTCAATCTCCTGGCTCCGCCAATTTGGGTTTGGCCAGAAAACGTCATAGATGCCTGTCCCCCGGGGCCTCCGGCACAAGCTTATTAGTTACATATTTATGTTGAATTCGTAGTTTCGTGGTAATGAATTGAAGGTGGGGTTACCAGCCCCTCGCACCTGTCCAGAGCCCTCGTTTAGCCACTGTGGTGGACACAGACGCCATGAGGGGGGAGGGCCAATGGGCATTGGCCCTCCCCCCACAGCACTGTCCACGACAGTGTTGCCCATCCGGCACCGCGAGGAGGTAGGGGGTTGTTTTGCCGGACCACTAAACACACACACACCCACGTAGGGTCTTGTCGGGGGGTCACCTGGTACCATCGGTTTTTACCCGAGGGGCCCCTAGCGGGGATGTCCCACGGTTTCCCAGCGAAAGGAAATTGGCCGACCCCCCCTCCCCCCCCCAGGCCAAATTGCATTGCGGCCCCCGTGAATTGGCTTAAAATTGTATGGGTGCGATGAAGCTCACCGGGCTACCCGCAATGAGACACAGCACAGGGAAGGGGCCGGGGGGGGGGGGAAATCTTACGCGGGTAGCGCAGACGAGGAGGTGGGAGGGAAATTCCTAGACCCACTGCAGATGTGTATTCCGCAGGATGGCCACCCCGATCAAACCGTTTGAGTCCGGGGTGGGGAGGACGGGTGCGCAGACAATGAATCGAGGCGTAATAGAAAGCAATGCTCCAGGTAGGGGCGGGGCATCGGTTTAAAATCAAAAGGTAGGCGCCCGATTGGCCACGCAGGGTAACACCACGTGACCCTGGATCGTCGGATTCCGAGGGCATAAATGGAGGGAACGAAAAAGCGTTAAAGAGTTCTCCAGCCGTTCAGCCGCCCGGTCCGACTCCCAGCCACTCGCAGCATCCGAGAGACGCTAGCGAGTGCCGCTACGACTCGACCCCAGGCAGAGACCTCTCGGATCATCATCCCTCCGACTCCCACAGCGTCCGTGCGACACCGTGAGTGCGTCTGCGAGGTGAGAAGTAGAATGGGGGTACACCCAGGGATTCAATAGGGTATAGGCTAGGTGCTGCTCGTAGAATATTTACTCTGGGCCGCACAGGGTTTTCTTTAGACGCGCCATTAATAAACTTCAGTTCAGAAGATCAGTATAGTGTGATTTCTGTGTGTGTGGGTGAACTTCGGCGTGGTGTCTGTGATTTTTGGAGTGGAACGACTGTGTGCGGGGTGCGTGAGAGCGAGCGCGGGGCTGCAGGGTGTCGGCGCGGGGTTTGTGTGTGAGGTGCGCATCTATTACCATCTATACGACCGCCACTGGTTATGTGGGTTTTCGCGAGGTGTGTAAAAAACGCGTGCCTGCTGCGCCGCGTGAGTGATTAAGGTGGGGGTCGGGGTGCGCTAAATCCACTCCCCGCCGTTTGCGCGTAGATTACCATCTCTACGACCGCTACGGTTTACGCGGGGTTTCGCGTGTGTGTAAGACGCGCGTCTACAGCGCCTTGCCAGTGATTTGAGTGTGCGCGAGGCGCGTGTACTGCAGCACACAGAGCCACCGTCGCGTGCACGTGCTTGCGCTCGTGTGCATGTTTACACAGCGCGTTTACATAGTAAAAATAGCCTTAATGGGAGGCGTGCACCCAGGGTCCTGTCGCAGCCATCCCCTTTTTCGTGTAGCATTAGTAGTGGTACACCGTGGATTAGGGCTGAACCGCGGGGAGTGCCTTTGTGTGCAACGAGCGCCTGCACGGGCGCGCGTGCACGCAGCCACATCCGCATTAGTGGTGGTGTACGTGGGAGTGTGTGGGATAACTCCGGGCGGTGGTGAGCCAGCCACTTAGCCATGTCCCTTAGAGAGGGCGCTGGTGCGGGGGTGGGGGGGCGATCACCCGATCAGCAGGGGCCCGGCGAGAAGTGGCCGAGGAGGAGGGGGGAGTGGAGGGGGTGAACATCGCGCCCTGCAGGCTCACGGGGAGCGGGGAGGTGAGCGACAGCCCTCACAGATTGTCCACACTGAAATCAGTGCCAGTTTAATCAGCAAATGGTTTCCTCTTTCGTGCACGACTCTTTATAGCCAGATGTTGTGAGACCTCGCAGCGGCGGTAGTAACATGGGCAGCAGTACCAACTGTAGAAAGTTATCACCGAAGGTCGACGATAGAGAAGTGCCTAGGGCCTACAAGAACCGTAATCCGGCCCTGTATTAGGTATTGGGGTTTTCATCACTTGCCACCCTCAAGTCTAAATACAGAAGCAGGATAAATGCTGAACCTGACCTGAGGCTAAAGATGATCAAGATTACACCTCACTTCACGGAACTTTGCTCACAAAAAAAGAGGCATATCCATCACATAAAGGTAAGACAATGGTTACTAAAATGCGAGTTATGTGCTTTCATTTGTAGAAGACACCAACGTTTATTAGATTAGATGTTAATGGCAGAGATGATTGTGATGGTAGAGGTGATGATGATGGCACAGATGATGGTGATGGTAGAAAAGGTGATGATGATGATGATGGAAAAGATGATGGTAGAGAAGGTAGTGTTCATGGTAGATATAATGGTAGAGATGATGGTAGAGAAGGTGATGATGATTGCAGAGATGATGCTGATAGTAGAGAAGGTGGTGATGATAGACATTGATGGTGATGGTAGAGAAGGTGTTGATGATGGCAGAGATGATAATGGTCGAGGTGATGGTTATGACGATGGTTGTGGAGGGGGAGGTGGTGGCCCGTGACGCGCCAGCCCGGGCATCACCACGCCCCCTGCCGTGACGTTCCTGGGGGGTCCTTTAACTCCGAGATGATAAATAAATAAACAAACACAAGCACTGCCCAGAAGCGCATTGCGAGGCGCCCCGTTAACAACAGCATGATTGCCAGCAGCACACGGATAACTACAGCAGCACACGGATAACCACAGCAGCACACGGATAACTACAGCAGCACACGGATAACTACAGCAGCACACGGATAACTACAGCAGCACACGGATAACTACAGCAGCACACAGATAACTACAGCAGCACACAGATAACTACATCAGCACACAGATAACTACAGCAGTACACTGAACTACAGCAGCACACGGATAACTACAGCAGCACACTGTGAACTACAGCAGCACAGAGTGAACTACAGCAGCACACATAACTACAACAGTACACGGAGAACTACAGCAGAACACTGTGAACCACAGCATCACACTGAACTACAGCAGCACACGGAGAGCGCCCAAAGAGCGGAGTCGCAGCGCGCACGCAGCAAGCAGAGCGAAGCAGCCTCCCACTACGACCGTCGTCACCCCCCGCTGCGACAGCACAAAACGTCGGTTCAGAATGTCCGTCGCGGCCGAGGCGGGGCCAGGAGAGAGACGAAGAATCGAGGAAAGAGGAGCCGACGAGGAGGCTGAGAGAGGAGACGAGGAGGAGGAGGCGGCGGCCTTGTCGCCCACGGAGCGCAGGCTGCACGCCGCGCTGGGCCCCTACGAGGCGGCGCTGCGGGCGGCCCAGGGCGCGCTCGTGTGGGAGCGGCCCGGCCGCAGCGCCGCACTGGGGCTGGCGCTCAACGGCCTCTTCTGGTGAGTGGTGGGTGAGTGGGTGAGGGGGTGGGTGAGTGAGTGAGGGGGTGGGTAGGTGAGTGGGTGAGTGAGGGGGTGGGTGGGTGAGTGAGGGGGTGGGTGAGTGGGTGAGGAGGTGGGTAGGTGGGTGAGTGGGTGGGTAGGTGGGTGAGTGGGTGAGGGGGTGGGTAGGTGGATGAGTGGGTGAGGGGGTGGGTAGGTGGGTGCATGAGGGGGTGGGTGGGTAGGTGAGTGAGGGGGTGGGTGAGTAAGTGAGGGGGTGGGTGAGTGGTGGGTGGGTGAGTGAGGTGTGGGTGAGTGAGTGAGGGGGTGGGTAGGTGAGTGGGTAAGTGGGTGAGTGAGGGGGTGGGTGGGTGAGTGAGGGGGTGGGTGGGTGAGTGAGGGGGTGGGTGAGTGAGTGAGGGGGTGGGTGAGTGAGTGAGGGGGTGGGTGAGTGAGTGACGGGGTGGGTGAGTGAGTGAGGGGGTGGGTGAGTGGTGGGTGGGTGAGTGAGGGGGTGGGTGAGTGAGTGAGGGGGTGGGTGAGTGAGTGAGGGGGTGGGTGAGTGAGTGAGGGGGTGGGTAGGTGAGTGGGTGAGTGAGGGGGTGGGTGGGTGAGTGAGGGGGTGGGTGAGTGAGTGAGTGAGGGGGTGAGGGAGTGGGGGGGGTGGGTGAGTGAGTGAGTGGGGGGGTGAGGGAGTGGGGGGGTGGGTGAGTGAGTGAGGGGGTGGGTGAGTGAGTGAGGGGGTGGGTGAGTGAGTGAGGGGGTGGGTGAGTGAGTGAGGGGGTGGGTGAGTGAGTGAGGGGGTGGGTGAGTGAGTGAGGGGGTGGGTGAGTGAGTGAGGGGGTGGGTGAGTGAGTGAGGGGGTGGGTGAGTGAGTGAGGGGGTGGGTGAGTGGGTGAGGGGGTGGGTGAGTGAGTGAGTGAGGGGGTGGGTGAGTGAGTGAGGGGGTGGGTGAGTGAGTGAGGGGGTGGGTGAGTGAGGGGGTGGGTGAGTGAGTGAGGGGGTGGGTGAGTGAGTGAGGGGGTGGGTGAGTGAGTGAGGGGGTGGGTGAGTGAGTGAGGGGGTGGGTGAGTGAGTGAGGGGGTGGGTGAGTGAGTGAGGGGGTGGGTGAGTGAGTGAGGGGGTGGGTGAGTGGGTGAGGGGGTGGGTGAGTGAGTGAGTGAGGGGGTGGGTGAGTGAGTGAGGGGGTGGGTGAGTGAGGGGGTGAGGGAGTGAGGGGGTGAGGGAGTGGGGGGGTGAGGGAGTGAGCGGGTGAGGGAGTGGGGGGGTGGGTGAGTGGGGGGGTGGGTGAGTGGGGGGGTGGGTGAGTGAGGGAGTGAGGGGGTGAGGGGTTGAGGGGGTGAGGGGTTGAGGGAGTGAGGGGGTGAGGGGGTGAGGGGTTGAGGGAGTGAGGGGGTGAGGGGGTGAGGGAGTGAGGGGGTGAGGGGGTGGGGGTGAGGGAGTGGGGGGGGTGAGTAAGTGAGGGGCTGGGTGAGTAAGTGAGGGACTGGGTGAGTGAATGGGTGAGTGAGTGAGTAAGAGAGTGAGTGACGGAGTGGGTGGGTGGGTGAGTGAGTGGGTGGGTGAGTGGGTGGGTGAGTGAGTGGGTGGGTGAGTGAGTGGGTGGGTGAGTGAGGGGGTGGGTGAGTGGGTGGGTGAGTGAGTGGGTGGGTGAGTGAGTGGGTGGGTAAGTGAGGGGGTGGGTAAGTGAGGGGGTGAGGGAGTGAGGGGATGGGTGAGTGAGGGGATGGGTGAGTGAGGGGGTGAGGGAGTGAGGGGATGAGGGAGTGGGGGAGTGGGGGGGGTGGGTGAGTGGGGGGGTGAGGGAGTGGGGGGGTGAGGGAGTGAGGGGATGGGTGAGTGAGGGGATGGGTGAGTGAGGGGGTGAGGGAGTGGGGGAGTGGGGGGGTGAGGGAGTGGGGGGGGTGGGTGAGTGAGTGAGGGGGTGGGTGAGTGAGTGAGTGAGGGGGTGGGTGAGTGAGTGAGGGGGTGGGTGAGTGAGTGAGTGGGGGGGTGAGGGAGTGGGGGGGGTGGGTGAGTGAGTGAGGGGGGTGGGTGAGTGAGTGAGGGGGTGGGTGAGTGAGTGAGGGGGTGGGTGAGTGAGTGAGGGGGGTGGGTGAGTGAGTGAGGGGGTGGGTGAGTGAGGGGTGGGTGGTGGGGGTGGGTGAGTGAGTGAGGGGGTGGGTGAGTGTGTGAGGGGGGGGTGGGTGAGTGAGTGAGGGGGTGGGTGAGTGAGTGAGGGGGGTGGGTGAGTGAGTGAGGGGGTGGGTGAGTGTGTGGTGGGGGGGGGGTGGTGTGGGTGAGTGGGTGGGGGGTGGGGTGAGGTGTGGGGGGGTGGGGTGAGTGAGTGGGGGGTGGGGGTGAGTGAGTGAGGGGGTGGGTGAGTGAGTGAGGGGGTGGGGTGTGGGTGTGTGGGGGGTGGGTGAGTGAGTGGTGGGGTGGTGGGGGGTGTGGGTGAGGGGGTGGGTGAGGGTGGGTGAGTGGGGTGAGTGAGGGGGTGGGTGAGTGAGTGAGTGAGGGGGTGGGTGAGTGAGGGGGTGAGGGGGTGAGGGAGTGGGGGGGTGAGGGAGTGAGCGGGTGAGGGAGTGGGGGGGTGGGTGAGTGGGGGGGTGGGTGAGTGGGGGGGTGGGTGAGTGGGGGGGTGGGTGAGTGAGGGAGTGAGGGGGTGAGGGGGTGAGGGGTTGAGGGAGTGAGGGGTTGAGGGAGTGAGGGGGTGAGGGAGTGAGGGGGTGAGGGGGTGGGGGTGAGGGAGTGAGGGGGTGAGGGGGTGGGGGTGAGGGAGTGGGGGGGGTGAGTAAGTGAGGGACTGGGTGAGTGAATGGGTGAGTGAGTGAGTAAGAGAGTGAGTGACGGAGTGGGTGGGTGGGTGAGTGAGTGAGTGGGTGAGTGAGTGGGTGGGTGAGTGGGTGGGTGAGTGAGTGGGTGGGTGAGTGAGTGGGTGGGTGAGTGAGGGGGTGGGTAAGTGAGGGGGTGAGGGAGTGAGGGGGTGAGGGAGTGAGGGGATGGGTGAGTGAGGGGATGGGTGAGTGAGGGGGTGAGGGAGTGAGGGGATGAGGGAGTGGGGGAGTGGGGGGTGGGGGAGTGGGGGGGTGAGGGGGTGAGGGAGTGGGGGGGGTGGGTGAGTGAGTGAGGGGGTGGGTGAGTGAGTGAGGGGGTGGGTGAGTGAGTGAGGGGGTGGGTGAGTGAGTGAGGGGGTGGGTGAGTGAGTGAGTGAGTGGGGGGGTGAGGGAGTGAGGGGGTGGGTGAGTGAGTGGGGGGGTGAGTGAGTGAGGGGGTGGGTGAGTGAGTGAGGGGGTGGGTGAGTGAGTGAGGGGGTGGGTGAGTGAGTGAGGGGGTGGGTGAGTGAGTGAGTGAGTGGGGGGGTGAGGGAGTGAGGGGGTGGGTGAGTGAGTGGGGGGGTGAGGGAGTGAGGGGGTGGGTGAGTGAGGGGGTGAGTGAGTGAGGGGGTGGGTGAGTGAGTGAGGGGGTGGGTGAGTGAGGGGGTGAGGGAGTGAGGGGGTGAGGGAGTGGGGGGGTGAGGGAGTGAGTGAGTGAGTGAGGGGGGTGAGGGGGTGAGGGAGTGGGGGGGTGAGGGAGTGGGGGGGTGAGGGAGTGGGGGGGTGGGTGAGTGGGGGGTTGGGTGAGTGAGGGAGTGAGGGGGTGAGGGGTTGAGGGAGTGAGGGGGTGAGGGGTTGAGGGAGTGAGGGGTTGAGGGAGTGAGGGGTTGAGGGAGTGAGGGGGTGAGGGGGTGAGGGGGGTGGGGGGTGAGGGAGTGGGGGGGGGTGAGTAAGTGAGGGGCTGGGTGAGTAAGTGAGGGACTGGGTGAGTGAATGGGTGAGTGAGTAAGAGAGTGAGTGACGGAGTGGGTGGGTGGGTGAGTGAGTGGGTGAGTGAGTGGGTGGGTGAGTGGGTGGGTGAGTGGGTGGGTGAGTGAGTGGGTGGGTGAGTGAGTGAGGGACTGAGTGAGTGAGGGAGTGGGTGAGTGGGTGAGTGAGTGAGGGAGTGGGTGAGTGAGGGAGTGGGTGAGTGAGGGACTGGGTGAGTGAGGGAGTGGGTGGGTGAGTGAGGGAGTGGGTGGGTGAGGGAGTGGGTGGGTGAGGGAGTGGGTGGGTGAGTGAGGGAGTGGGTGGGTGGGTGAGTGAGGGAGTGGGTGAGTGAGAGAGTGGGTGAGTGGGTGAGTGAGTAGGTGAGTGAGGGACTATGTGAGTGAGGGAGGTGAGTGAGGGACTGGGTGAGTGAGGGACTGGGCGAGTGAGGGAGTGGGTGAGTGAGGGAGTGGGTGGGTGAGTGGGTGGGTGAGTGGGGGAGTGGGGGACTGGGTGAGTGAGGGAGTGAGGGAGGGAGTGGGTAAGTGGGTGAGTGAGGGAGGAGAAGTGGGTAAGGAGTGAGTGATTAGTGACGAGTGAGCGGTGTCTATGGGACCTTATTTTGGCAGTCTTTTGATGCTGTTCTCTGGTCTAACACTGGCGTTGTTCTCTGGTCTAACACTGGCCTTGTTCTCTGGTCTAACACTGGCCTTGTTCTCTAGTCTAACACTGGCCTTGTTCTCTGGTCTAACACTGGCCTTGTTCTCTGGTCTAACACTGGCCTTGTTCTCTGGTCTAACACTGGCCTTGTTCTCTGGTCTAACACTGGCCATGTTCTCTGGTCTAACACTGGCGTTGTTCTCTGGTCTAACACTGGTGCTGTTCTCTGGTCTAACACTGGCCTTGTTCTCTGGTCTAACACTGGCGTTGTTCTCTGGTCTAACACTGGCCTTGTTCTCTAGTCTAACACTGGCGTTGTTCTCACTGGCGTTGTTCTCTGGTCTAACACTGGCCTTGTTCTCTGGTCTAACACTGGCGTTGTTCTCTAGTCTAACACTGGCCTTGTTCTCTGGTCTAACACTGGCCTTGTTCTCTGGTCTAACACTGGCCTTGTTCTCTGGTCTAACACTGGCCTTGTTCTCTGGTCTAACACTGGCCTTGTTCTCTGGTCTAACACTGGCCTTGTTCTCTGGTCTAACACTGGCCTTGTTCTCTGGTCTAACACTGGCCTTGTTCTCTGGTCTAACACTGGCCTTGTTCTCTGGTCTAACACTGGCCTTGTTCTCTGGTCTAACTCTGGCCTTGTTCTCTGGTCTAACACTGGCCTTGTTCTCTGGTCTAACACTGGCATTGTTCTCTGGTCTAAGACTGGCGTTGTTCTCTGGTCTAACACTGGCCTTGTTCTCTGGTCTAACACTGGCCTTGTTCTCTGGTCTAACTCTGGCCTTGTTCTCTGGTCTAACACTGGCCTTGTTCTCTGGTCTAACACTGGCCTTGTTCTCTGGTCTAACACTGGCCTTGTTCTCTGGTCTAACACTGGCCTTGTTCTCTGGTCTAACACTGGCCTTGTTCTCTGGTCTAACACTGGCCTTGTTCTCTGGTCTAACACTGGCCTTGTTCTCTGGTCTAAGACTGGCGTTGTTCTCTGGTCTAACACTGGCCTTGTTCTCTGGTCTAACACTGGCCTTGTTCTCTGGTCTAACACTGGCCTTGTTCTCTGGTCTAACACTGGCCTTGTTCTCTGGTCTAACACTGGCCTTGTTCTCTGGTCTAGCACTGGCGCTGTTGTTTGGTCTAACACTGGCCTTGTTCTCTGGTCTAACACTGGCCTTGTTCTCTAGTCTAACACTGGCCTTGTTCTCTGGTCTAACACTGGCGTTGTTCTCTGGTCTAACACTGGCCTTGTTCTCTAGTCTAACACTGGTGCTGTTCTCTGGTCTAACACTGGCCTTGTTCTCTGGTCTAACACTGGCGTTGTTCTCTGGTCTAACACTGGCCTTGTTCTCTGGTCTAACACTGGCCTTGTTCTCTCGTCTAACACTGGCCTTGTTCTCTGGTCTAACACTGGCCTCGTTCTCTGGTCTAACACTGGCCTTGTTCTCTGGTCTAACACTGGCCTTGTTCTCTGGTCTAACACTGGCCTTGTTCTCTGGTCTAACACTGGCCTTGTTCTCTGGTCTAACACTGGCGTTATTCTCTGGTCTAACACTGGCGTTGTTCTTTGGTCTAACACCGGCCTTGTTCTCTGGTTTAACACTGGTGCTGTTCTCTGGTTTAACACTGGTGCTGAGAGGAGGCCACATAGAAGAAAGATATCTCTATTGTCAGCCGATCAGTTTCGAAGACAATCGGAGCACGTTTGTTTTTGTTTGAACGTTTTACCACAAGCATGACGTGTGGTTTGTGCAGACTCGATGTCTACGTGGTGTTTGAACGTCTTCACACCTCGTATTTTTTCACGATGAGTGTGCGTTAGAGTGATGCGGTTAGCGCGCTGCGCAACGAATCCGGCGACCCGAGTGCGATTCCCGCTCACGGCCACCAACAACACCATTAACGATTATAGGAGCCGGTCGTGGGACTCTCCTAGGTCGACTCAGCCTACAATGAGTGCCTGGTGCGATGTTGTAAATATCGTCACTAGGGAGACAAAGGTGACTGGGCGTGGTGTTGGTCACCCACCTCATCATGGTCTTCATAGGTGCTACTCACTAACAGCAAATCCCTTGTCCCCCCCCCCCCTCCGTTTGAGCTACCTGGGGCCCTAACCTTATGCTTGGTTTGCTTATGCCTTGGTGGCCCCACCGGTTGGGCAGGCAGCAGAGGCATAGCAGCGGGCAGAGCGACGATCGCCACCCCACGCTTTCCAGCGGATTGCTGCTCGCACACACGGGTGACACTTTACTCGACTCGCGTCTCAGCAGCTTACGGGCCGTCCATAATTGACGTCACGCGATTTTGGACGATTTGTTACCCCCCCCCCCTTCGTCACACAGCGTCACAAAAAGTCATACCCCCCCTCCTCAAATATGACGTCACAAAGCTCTGCTTCCCTCACCCAAAAAAAATAAAACATGCTTCAAATCGCTTTAAACTATTGTCATTGTAGTTCGTATTTAATGTGGCACTGCACGCTGATGTTGTAGGAGAAAACATTTCTTAAAAAGCCTATTTAATTAAGTAGAACGTGTTGTCTATATTTATTTAAAGTTGCGCATTTTGATGTGACGTCACATTTCTCACACCCCCCCCCCCATCGTCACACAGTGTCACAAATGTCTGACCCCCTCCCCCCCCCCTAGGTGCGTGACGTCATTTATGGACGGCCCCTTAATGCTTTACAGCCTTTTCCCTTTCTGGAGTTTATAACGGGAACGGGCGTTGTGTTTTGAATAACCACTGCTACAGTGCTCCTCATGCCCACTAGAGTGCCTGGCAGCCAACTATTCTCGAATGTTGCAGCACAGGGAGTGTGTCTTTGTGGGGAGTGGCCCGAGTTCGAGACCCGAGTTCGATTGCCGCTTATAACCAACATCAGTGACAATTGTGTCAATCAATCCTGGGCCTCCCCTAGGTTAACTCGTCGTCAAATGAGTACCTGGTCGAGGATGTAAACATCACCACTTGGGAGACAAAGGTGGCAGAGAGTGGTGCTGGCCACCCACCCCATTGTGTACCTTGTCGGCCTTCAATGGTGCTCACTAACAGAACTTACTTCAGCAGTCTGTTAATGCTATACAGGGAACCTTTGTCTTTATTTTGTGTCTTTGCCTCTGTGTGTGTGTAACTTTATCCAGGCCTGTGGCCCGAGTACCGAACGGCTTAAGCGTTTCTGTAAATTATGTGGGTCACAATTTGTCGCATTTCTGATTCTCTAAGGGATTTACTCAAGGGGACGGCGTACATTTCCACGAGATTCCACAGGCAGGTGGGACCACCCAGAATTCTGCTATTATTCTCGTCCACATACACACGCTCTTACAAACACACATGCACGCGCAGTGTACCTCTCGCGCCTACTCATGTCCCAATCCCCCGTTTTTGGTTCGCACCGCTGTCGCCAGCGTAGAATCTCACCCATATTCGGAAGAACACTGGTAGACAGAGTGGAACAATGCGGAACATCCAGAATAAGCTCCTCAAATGAGACCCAAACATCACATCTCCTTGTTGTGACGTCTCTTCGAAGAGGCCGGTGGAGCATTCAACCGCTTCAGAACATCAGCAGGCCGATGCACGCTTCTCCTTCATGAATGGAAAATTAAAGACAAGCTACAGTGCGATTTGGGACATGCAACCAAAACTATGGACCACGTAGTAAACCACTGTAGTCTGCGCTCCTTCAACGGAGGAGGAGCAGTACAACTTTACAAATGATCTTGAAGCCCTCGTGGCCTGCAGACCACGGCATTTGCATTCGGCTCCTGAACATATTGCTGTACACAATATAGTAAAATAAAATGCGAGCAATGCAGTACAACAAATACAACACGATTTAAACACTAAACCTAAAACAACATAATCATCCAATTACTGAATTGGATAATTACAGAGGCGTCGTGCGTTACCTCCGCATGCACAGCCTCTTTTGGATGATTGACTTTGTAAACGGAAAGTGTGCTGGCCGGGTCGGTAGCAATGTTAAACGTAGATGTCCATTGGGGTCATTTACTCACAGGATGAGGACAATGATGTTGGTAAAAGCCATCCAGAATATTCTATGTCACGGTCACACAACAAGTGGGGTCAACACTGATGATGCATTCCTAGTTTCACACGTATCTATTTGAACATGTATTTCTTCTAGATGCATACCAAGTACTGCATCGAGGAGCCGCATACTTTAACGTTTAAGACGTCATGAGCTTCCCAACAATTTGAACAATTGATGCAACTGGGATTGTGTACTCGAATGTAAACTTCTTGAGTAAATATCATGGGCAGATATACGTGGATGGAAGGTCGTGATTGCCGACATCTTTGAGAAAGGACATTGCAAATGGTGGATTCTGTGGACCGGTCCCTTTGGTCAACTCGGCTTTAAATGAGTACCTAATGCAGTGGGTCAACATCAGCTTTGGGGAGGCGAGAGGCACCCGGGCGCGGTGCTGGTCACCACCAGCCTTCGTAGATAATCTCCAGCAGCCCTTTACCCACCTGCATGGAAATAGCTGTTTAGGAGATCTCTGTCGTTACGAGTGTGTGTGGGACGGCATATTTTATGTATGCATTTTGTATGTCAGCTTAACGCAGAGGCTTGCGCGACCAGTATCCATTATAGATGTTTTTTTGGGTTAGATCCTGTTAATATAAATGTGTCGTTAAACTCGCCACCACCCAACACAGCCAATTAGTAAGGTTTTTCACGTAAACAAAACATGGCAATTAGTTCCTGGTTCAGCACACCAGTTGTGTGTTAGAGAGTAAACCCATAACATTTACAATATGAGTTACACATTTATATTTACGCGATCTAACCCCCCAAAAAATCTCTGGATATATTGAATGTGTGTATGCGTTGACGCTTAATCACTGATCAACTCTTACAACTGATATGCGTGGCTCTATCTCGGCAGATTTGTCACAAGGAGACCATTAAATGACTCTATGGAGGGTAGTGCAGGCCATGCAGCAGTAGCAGAAGTAGCAGCAGCATGCTCTAGCAAGCATTTTTATTTTTGAGTATTTCTAAACTACTCTATACGTGTTTGGCTGATAATGTAACAGACACTTTTCCACCAAAAACTGAATCCATAGTTTCAGTTGTTCACAGCATTTTAAAAAAAACCTCGCCAAAATTGAATTATTTCACTACTGTATTTTATCAGATGGGACAGATTTATTTTATTATGCATATAAAGCAGGAGATTAAATCCCAGAAGTCTTCCAAAAACAACACTTATAAGCTTCTTTTCCTAGGAATAAGGCTAATACAGTAATTTGTTATGACTCTTTACCCTTATAGCATTCGCTTCTGTTTTGTTTATTTGGGAATGTATTTTTGGCTAGAACAGGTGTTGGCAACCTTCGTCTCTGGAGCCACATGCGGTTCTTTAAAGGACTGCTTCCTGAAGTATTTATTAAGGACCACCACCGTCTGTTATTCACCACAGTGCATTGCGACTCTTGAATCATTGAGTTTCTTACCGAATTCGAAAATAGTCTCCTCTTGTTATTTTGGTTGCCGATTCCCTGGGCTAGACAATAAATACTGGACAGTTTATACATGTATAAGGAGATAATGGCATCTACTGGTAAAGGGTAGCACGGGTACAGGCACCATTATAAACATTATCCAATCCTCAAAGGGGAAGATACCGAGGCCAAAGGTGAAGGGTAGAGCTGGCCGAGAAACTCCGAGAACTGGCTAGAAAGTTCCACGAGACGGTGTGGCCAGAGGCGGAGCCTAGCCGCGCCTGCGAGAATATAAGCGAAGGCGGAGGAGGACTCGAGGTCGGTGTGTCAAGTCTTGGGTCCGGACTGCGCCGCTGCTCGCAGTCATCTCTCTCCGTCGTTCGGCCACGTGGCGGATCTCCTGCGGAGCTCCACCGCCCTCCCCGGCACGCCGTCAGCCAGCGACGAGACCGGGAGCGGACGGAACCAGCCGTGTGTTCAACCGTCTGTGTAGTCTGTAGATTGTGGGGAGCGGTAGTGTAGCGGTTAGCGCGCTGCACTACAAACCTGGCGACCTGGGTTCGATTCCCGCTCACGGCAAACATCAGTATCGATTATCTGAACCGGTCCTGGGCCTCCCCTAGGTCGACTCAGCCTCAAATGAGTACCTGGTGCGGTGTGTAAACATCGCCGCTAGGGAGACAAAGGCGGTCGGGCGTGGTGCTGGCCACCCACCCCCTCGTGTACCGTTCCGGCCTTCATAGGTGCTCGCTAACAGCACTTGCCCCTACAGTCTGTTAAGGCTACACGGGGGATATTTTTATTTGTAGTCTGTAGAACGTAACATCTAAGTGTGTACCTGGAGAGGACGCCGATAATGTTGGCCTGTGCCGTGCCGTATGTGGACGACGTGTCATGGAAGTCGCTCATTACACATGCGCTGGGGTCCATAATCCTGCCAGGTGGCATCCGTGGGGGGGTTTTAATGTTTGAGTGGAGTTACATTACATGTCTAAAAGTTGGGTTGCTTGGTGATTGAGCAACACGTTTGCCACTTGGCCACTTGGCGTAGAGAGCAGTGGGTTGACAGGTCGACGCTACGAGCCACTCGTCTGCCTGGACAGCCCTTGTAGGCCACTGCTGACAGCACCTTGTCCCACTGTGTGTGTGTGAAGCGTCGACACTACCAGCCACTCGTGTGCCTGGAATGAAGGCCCTTGTCGGCCACTGCTGACAGCACTTGCCCCACTGTCTGTGTGTGTGTGTGAAGGTTACTATCAACCACACCTCTGAGGCTCTACTTCTTGCTGGCCATCTCTCTCTTGGCGTTGGTCTGGCTGCAAATGTGGATACATTTTAAGCACCCAGGATTCAAAGGCAAGTTGACAACAGAAACACATTAGGTTAATGCTCATTTACTGTTCAGATTTGTATTCCAGAATTCCCAAATAAGCTGCTGTTTAATCTTGAAGCTAAGTTAGTAACATTAATTGGTATGAATGTATTTCAGTTGACTGAACATCCACATCAGTGAAAACTAATTTTAGTAACCCCAAAGGATAGATTAAGTGACTACCATTAAACTTGATTTGAAGCTTTCGTGACTGCAGGAATTACTCTTTGGTTCTTTAGATAAAGTCACATAGAAAGAAAATTAATTAAATAATAGAATACGACTTTTCGATTGCAACACAAGCACCCGTCATCAGGTAGAACTAAATTTGAGAGAGAGACAAAACACAGACACGGAGACACAGACAGACACACAAGCAGAGAAAGACAACACAGAGACACACAGAGAGAAACACACAACATAGACACACAGAGACCCAATGCCTCTGTGTCGAGGCATTGGGCCCCATCCCCCTCCCTCTCTCTATTTAAGGCCTCGACACAGAGGCATTGGGTCTCTGTGTGTCTATGTTGTGTGTCTCTGTGTGGCAAAACAACCTCCTACCTCCTCGCGGTGCCGAACGGGCAACACTGTCGTGGGCAGTGCTGTGGGGGGAGGGCCAATGCCCATTGGCCTCTCCCCTCATGGCGTCTGTGACCACCACAGTGGCTAAACGGGGGCTCTGGACGGGTGCGAGGGGCTGGTAACCCCTCCACCTTCAATTAATTACCACGAAACCACGAATTAAACATAAACCTGTAACTAATAAGCTTGTGCCGGAGGCCCCGGGGGGTCAGGCTTTTATGACGTCTCCTGGCCAAACCCCATTTGGCGGAGCCAGGAGATTGAATCTTCACCCTCGGGGCTCCTCCAGAAACAACGAAAAACCATTGCGGATGGCCACTTGGAATGTTCGAACGCTCACTGCGGAGGAGAGGCTGCCAATCCTTTGTCGGGAGCTGGACCGCTACCGCCTGGATCTCTGTGGCATTCAGGAGGTCCGGTGGACCGGTTCTGGCTCCTGCCACCATGAGGGGTGGACAGTCCTCTACTCGGGGCAGGAGACTGCCAAACAACAGGGTGTGGCTCTTCTTCTGAACAAAAGAATGAAGGGGGCGTGGGAACGTGGCGGTGAGGTGTGGGAAGCTGTAAGCCCCAGGATACTTTGGGCTCGCCTTCCCATCAACCGGAGGCGAGGAGTGGTGGTCGTGGTTACTTATGCCCCCACCGAAGACGAACATCCGTGGAGGGATGCAGGCAAAGCCGATGAGTCAGACGCTTTCTATGACCTCCTGTCACAGGTGCTGGCTAAAGTGGCCACTCGGGACAGAGTCATCTTGTTGGGTGACTTCAATGCCCGAGTTGGTCATGATGCTGGCACCTGGTCTGGAGTGATTGGAAGGCATGGGCCAGATCAGCTCAATAACAACGGTAGGAGGCTGCTAGATTTTTGTGCAGCCCATGGGCTTGTAATTACCAACACGCTCTTCCGGCATCGGCGCATCAACACAACATCATGGATGCATGCCGGGTCCAAGCAAGAACATCTGCTGGACTACATAGTGACGGACCAGCGGATGCGAGCCCATGTCCTTGACACCAGGACCTACCGTGGAGCTGATCTGCCCTCTGACCATCGACTAGTCATCTGTAAGATGCGCCTGCCATTCTTCCACTCCGGTGGTGGGTGTACACCCAGGATCCCATTCCAACCAAAAGTGGCCTGATCTCAGCTGATGAAAGTTGCAAGCGAGAATTTCATCATCGCATGCAGCTGGGGTTGGCATCGTCCCCCACTCCACCTGATGTCGAGGGTAAATGGGCAAGGTTTAAGACTGTGACTCATGCAGCTGCAATGGCTGCTTTGGGTACGAGGTCCAGACCTCCCCAGAAACCCTGGCTGACAGAGGAGGTGTTCAGGTTAATTGAGAAAAAGCGACAGGCCCACTCTCATCGGCTACAGCATCCCACATCAGAGAATGAGGAGGTTTACCGCAGCCTTCGCTCGGAGGTTCGGAGAGCCGTAAGGCGCTGCAAGGATGGGTGGTGGTCGCAGGTTGCTGAGGAGATGGAATCTGCCTCAGTGGCCCGCGATCACAAATCACTATTTAACTCCATCAAAAAAGTAACCTGCAGAGCCACACCTATTACCATCATTAGGGGAAAAAACGGTGATCCAATCTCCGACCCCCAGGAACAGGTTTGCAGATTTGCTGAGCATTTCTGTGAGGTCCTGGGGGAGGGAAAATCTCTCAGCCAGGAAAACATCATGGCACAAAGTGGGGATAACCCTGCTGAGGCTGCGGTGCCTCAAATTTTGGAGGTCACCCCCTGTGAGTGGCTGGCTGAGGTGCCATCTGTTGAGGAAGTACTGAAGGCGATCCGGAGTCTGAGACCAGGAAAGGCACCGGGCAGAGATGATCTCCCAAGCGAAATGCTGAGGGAGGGTGGCGCTTGTGCACAGACTGCCCTATATGACATCATAACAACAGTCTGGACCGCTGGACGGGTACCGCAGGATTGGAAGGATGCACTGGTGGTCCCCCTCTTTAAGAAGGGGGACCGCACAGACTGTAACAACTACAGGGGCATCTCACTCCTCAGTGTGCCGGGAAAGGTCCTGGCAAGGATTATTCAACATCGCCTTGCTAGGCACGCTGAGGAGAGGCTTGCGGAACCCCAATGCGGTTTCAGGAAAGGGCGGTCCTGTACAGATGCCATATTTTCTGTCCGTCTGCTACAGCAGAGGTGTAGGGAATTCCAACAAGACCTACATCTCTGCTTTATTGACCTGGTCAAGGCCTATGATACCATCAGTAGGCCTGGGCTCTGGGTTGTTCTTCGTGCTTTCGGAGTCCCTGACCCTCTGCTCACGATCATTAAGGACCTTCATGATGGTGAGCGGGCCCGGGTAAAACTACGTGGCCGGTAGTCGGAGCCTTTCCCTGTACACCTTGGGGTGCGACAGGGATGTCCTCTGGCTCCCACATTATTTAACATCTATTTCGACTGCGTAGTTCGTGAGGCCTTCAATAGCTGTACCGGGGGAATTTCCATTTGGTACAGATATAATGGGAGGCTGATCGACGCCCGGGTGCGATCAAGGGATGGCTCCCTATTGGTCAACCACGTTATGTATGCCGATGATTTGGTAATAGCTGCTCATTCAGAAGAGGAGTTGGAGACGCTGCTGCTGAGACTGGAGCGTACCACTTAGAGGTGGGGCCTTACCATCAGCCCCACCAAAACTAAGCACCTGCCTGGGTATTTTGTACCATCGGACACTCCACCCCCACAACTCCCAATCGGTGATGGGGCAGTTGTGGAGAGAGTGGAGAGTTTCCCATACCTGGGCAGTGTGCTTATGACCGGCTCCAGTTCATCAGCAGAGGTCTCACTCCGAATCAGTCGAGCGGCAATATCTTTTCATCGGTTGCGTAACGCTGTGTGGAAGCTACCTGGTCTGTCGCTCCGCACTTAGCTTCAGGTCTTCTCGGCCACGGTCATTCCCTCCCTTCTCTACGCTTGCGAAACGTGGACCCCCCTAATGGAGCATCTTCGTCGGTTTGAAACATTTAGGCTGGCCTGCCTACGATCCATCCTGGGTTTAACCTTGAAAGATCTGGGCAAAGTCCCATCGGTGAGCTCCTCCGGCAGGCAAGGCTGCGTTGGCTGGGTCATGTAGCCCGCATGCCCAGCTACCGCATGCCTAAACAGCTTTTGTTCGGCCGGATCGAGGGGGCTAAACGGGCGCGGCACGGGCTAGAGAAGAGATGGAGTGATGTGGTACAGGAGGACGTGGAGCTGAGTGGACTTGCCGATGACTGGTACCAGCAGTGTCAAGATCGGCCTCAGTGGAGGAGGCTCATGAAGGACGCTACTGGGCAGTTAGAGGCAGTCGCCCTCCAACAACAACGGAGGGCGGAGGAGCGACGCTCACAACAACGAGCGGAGCGCCGGGTGGCTAAAGCATAGCAAGTTGGTACAGTAAGGGGCACAGGTGGTGCATCAGCCAGTCATCTCGGTCATCTCGGTCAGTCGACCCGTGGCACCTGCTGGGTCTGCCCCGTGACCTCCTGCCAGCGGGCGTTCGACACTTCACGTGGCCTCAAGGTGCACTTGGCCTGGCACAAGCGTCGTGGTGACGTCACCGCCACTTAGTGGCGAATGGCGGTTGTTGTTGTTGTCTGTGTGTGTGTCTCCGTGTCTGTGTTTTGTTTATCTCTCAAATTTTTGTTCTACCAGATGATGGTTGCTTGTGTTGCAATCGAAACGTCGTATTCTATTATTTAATTCATTTTCTTTCTACGTGACTTCACCGAAAGAACCAACGAGTGACTACCATTATTTAAAGTCTAAAGTGGTTGTTCTATGCTAAAACGTGTGTGCACGTATGCACGCACGTGGTACATAATGCTGTAATCGTCTAACTTATCCCGCACCTCACTAAATCTCGAGATTATTTCACAAGCCCCCCCACCCTCTTTGGATGTTTGATGGATTCGGTTTTTTCGGGAAGAGTTTTTCACGTCAGAGAAAACTGAAGCGTGTACCTAGAGCAGTGATGGGCCACCTAGACTAGCTAAGGGCCACACGAGCGGCCCTCCCTCACCTCAGTAGGCCGCAAGCTCGACATCGCGCTTGTGCACTCATCGTGACCCCACGCATCACCCCTAGACACACCGAGACCAGGCCACCACGAGGAGGGGGGATCGCTCACCACTGGTGTAGTGTATAGCGCAGTGTAAAGTGCATAAAGTGTAGTAATAGATTTTTACCCTTTCAACTGGTACAAAAACTGACACCTTTATACAAGGCATCATGTTTGCAATAACCACAACACAAGCAGTCAAAATGCAAACAAAAAGAAACAGCTCTGATGATGATGATAATGATATGCACTGTCCTTGAAGTTGATTGGTCCACACCCGAGACAGCTTTTCTTAGAGCCTAGTCTCCATTGGTGTTGGACCAGATGACGCCAAAAGGCGTACAACTCAAAGACCGTGCACTATCAGAGTATGTCTTTGAGTTGTACGCCTTTTGGCGTCATCTGGTCCAACACCAATGGAGACTAGGCTCTAAGAAAAGCTGTCTCGGGTGTGGCCCAATCAACTTCAAGGACAGTGTCTAGTGTAGAGCAGTGATGGGCAACCTACACTAGTCATTGGGCCACACACACAGTCCTCCCTCACCTCAGTGGGCCGCAAGCTTAACACCGTGCCTGTGCACTCATCATGATGCCATCACCCCTAGACACACCGAGACCAGGCCACAACCAGGAGGGGCTCCGCGGGACGCAGGTCGCCCAACACCACTGCCCCGGAGGGGTTGGGGCAGCACATTGGCAACACTCGTGCCTCACGGCAAGAATTTCCTGGGTTCGATTCTTTGTTTCGGCACCTTTCTGGTGTGGAACTTGTACGTTCTCCCCCCTTTTTCTATACTGCAGGGTTCTCCCAGTTTCCCCCCTGTAACTAAAAACAAACATACAATGTCAATCTCGGTTTAAATTATATAAATTACCCACAAATTACTCGCAAATAAATCATTGCTTGCTAACTACCAAGCTAATGCTCATCGCCAAGCCTGGTGTTGAGTTACCTTGTATGTATGTATGTTGAACTTCTTTCACTGTACATAGTCAGTCAGGGATTTGCCATCTTAGATGTTTCGTGACGTGACAGGGCCCAATATAATGCGAGTTCAATCGCAGAACCTACACGAGCGAACTCCGGTCATCCTCATAGAAGCTTTTGGCTAGCTATCAAACAAAGTTGGTCACCGCATCACGCGCTTTTGGATGCACTTCTGCGGCCGTCTGTAACACTCTTCCGATATTAGGAAGCCACTGGAGCTATGCGCTCTTAAATCATCTAGATTGAAAACTACTTTTTAAAACAGCTTTTTGTATTAAATTTGTTTTCCTTCCCCCGCACCTCCGATTAGCACGGTTGGTTACATACGGTGTGAAATAAGTTCAACATACATACTTTTTAAACTAAACAATTTTTTATTTTGCCAGGTATAGCCTACTGAGCTATATAGTTCTCTTTCAGAAGCAACCTGGCCACAAATGCTAGCCCAATGAATTGCTTAACATCATGTGGAAGTTTATAGCAGTCAAATACTCCAAAGGCATGTTTGTAAATGTGGAGAGAAAAACCGTAGGACTTGGAGAAAAATCCACGCAAGCACGGGGAGAACAAACATGCCAACTTAAAATATGCAACAGGCGTCAGGGTCGTGATCGAACCTATGACCTCCTGTATACCAGGCAAGGTATTTAACATCTCGCCAATTACAAATGCGAGCCTCCGCCCACTGCTTGAATACATAGGATTATACAACATCGCTTAAAGTTGTATTAACGTGAACGCACGCTTCATGAAGCATGTGCTATCAGAGGGGGGGGGGGGATTTGTGTCGAGATCAAAACGTTCTGATGTCGTTTAACGGCAGGTCGGGACACATAGGGCACCCGAGGCTGGAGTTTGGCTCTGCGTTGTTTATGGGAAGTTGACACTGTTAGGGTTCGGTGAAATATGTTAATGCGTGATCTCCAAGGCTGTAAAATGATATGGTTGCGGTCTAAATTCAGCCGCCGAATTTTTGTTTGATGGGGGACTGCACATTTCAGAATAAGGCCTGCTTGTTATTGAGTCTCTTTGTGTAGGGATCCACGACTCCATATCAGTATCCATGTAAATTTAGCAGAGTAACCATAGTCACATACCAGGGTTTTTTTTGTAATCTTTCTGGAAATAAATTGTAATTTATTTCAATCCTTCGTCAGTCCAATCCTGGATGAAGGCCATGCCACACCTTGTCAGTCATGCAGTTTTTTTTTACCATATTTTACCATGCTGGTCAGTGCTACTTGGTGAAGTGGGTTCCAGGAAAGGTGCAGATGTCACTCTGGATTCGTGTTCGCTGGAACTAAGAGTCACTCAGGTTGCCAGGTCCATAGCGTGTTAACTGTCGCTCCCCACAATTGTAGGTAGTATACAGTAGTCCCTCGGTTAATGTTTTTAATCTATTTCATGAAAACTATTGTTCACCGAAATAACTGTTAATTGAATTCACTTATAAGTTGAAATGGAGAGCCGTTTCCACTGCCAAAACAGAAACCGTATTGTAAACAAAGCCAGTCAAGGTCTAAACGCTCAAAGGTGGCCGTCGCTGATTGGCTAAAGGTGTGTGTCAGCCCCACTTACGAGCACTCGGATTGGCTGAAATTGGCGTCGTCGTGCATAACGTAAACATTACTGTTAATCACAAAGTTAACGTTAGTCGAAACCATGGAGTCTCTATGGGAGGCGAAACGTTATCCACAAAACCCTAAACTGATAAAACTGTTAACCGAGGGACTACTGTCCAATATACATGTGGGAAATCTTGACTTAAAGCTTTCGTGACTGCAGGAATTCATATTCCTTGGGTCTGTCGGTAAAAATCACGTTGATAGGTTCAAATAAAATAACAAAAAACTAAGACATTTCGATCGCAACACAAGTGGTGGTCATCAGGAAAAAGGGGTTAGCCTCTAAAGGCAAACTGTTTATAAAGGTGTAATACGAGAGTTCACCGCCGATCGCCGATCAGTGGGATAGGCTCCGCCGCTTGGGGCCATCACCCATTCAGAGGGATGAGCCGAAGTTAGGGGCGGAGCTTAAAGGCTCTGGGGAAGTAACCATCTCGAAGGGTCGTGAGGGGGCGTGGCTGTAGGCGGGGCTTGGTGACGTAGGTCAAGGGATATAAGGGAAAGCGGAAGAGAGCTCGGGGTCAGTGTGTGGAGTCAGAGAGCGGGACCACGTCGCGGGTCTCTGGAACGCCAGCGTCCGCGTGGCGGGCCGGAGGCTTTCTCCCAGCGAGCCGCCTGTCAGCGGCGCGCAGGAGCAGTAGAGGTTGTGAGCGAGCTGGCGCGAGAGAACACTTAACCGCGCGGGAACAGGAGTGCAGCCGTGTCAGAGAGCGCGCGGAGCTGTCCAGCTGTGAAGGAGTGAATAAACAATAAAGAAGACACAAGTTCCAGATTGTAGTCGCAGTGGTTTATTTCAAGGTTTGAAATGGGCATAGCCCAAGTGTCATCAGCATGGGCGGGGCAGCTAATGTTAATGGAAGTGATGGTACTCGTAGAGGGCAACCACGGCGCTGGTGGTGGATTTCCACCAATAAAGGGCTGCCAGGTCTAAAATGGAAACATAGCCAGTTATGACTTAAACTGGTTGGTAGAGAAATCTGAAACAGGGTAGGACCAATACCTCGGCCGTGGCTGATCATTGTTTTAATGCGGTGGGCTCATACTAAATTTATTTTTCTAAGACGAAGGTACTTTGCAAATCCACTGGCTATCAACAAAGATTCGTTCATGAAGCCATCCATATATACAGACATAGACACAATTTCAACCGAGAAGATGGGTACAAACTCAGCAATCACTGGAAGGATGCTAGAAACCAGTTTAAGTCATAACTGGTTATAATGTTTTCATTTTAGACCTGGCAGCCCTTTAATTGGTGGAAGCCCACCACTGGGACCATCACTGTCCACTACTACCATCACCACTCGCAGTAGCCCTTTATTGGTGGAAGCCCACTCCCAGTGCCGTCGTGGCCCTCTACGAGTACCATCACCTCTCGCAGCAACCTCCACCGTCAACAGTGCGAGTGTGTAAAGCGAAGTGCAATTATTACTTGGCAGCCCTTTAATTGGTGGAAACCCACCACCAGTGCCGTGGTTGCCCTCTACGAGTACCATCACTTAGATTAACATTAGCTGCCCCGCCCATGCTGATGACACTTGGGCTACGCCCATTTAAAACCTTTATTAACAGTTTTCCTTTAGAGGCTAATGCCCTTTTCCTAATGACGACCGCTTGTGTTGCGATCGAAACGTTGTAGTTTTTTGTTATTTTCTTTGAACCTATCTACGTGACTTTACCGAAAGACCCAAAGAATATGCATGTCGGATATGAACTCTGACTCGGAAACACGTTTACACTTGTGAATGACGGCACTGTGCTCTGGTTATTACCCTGAACGTTGCTGGGTGGCAGCAGGAGCCAAATGACTGAGCCACACACGTTGGCTCAATAACCTACAGCGCTGATGATCAGGTGCACCAGCCATTCTATGTCATTCTTAAGTAATATTCAACTGAAGTTATGATTTTGTTTTTGTTTCAGATCAGTGGACGGATACCAGTGACACTGAAGGGTATGTATGATGTTAAATGTGCTGCGTATATTCACAAGATTGGTTCAGAGACTGGGGTTGAAAGTTGGCCAGGCCATGGGGAGCTTGTTATGAGCGTGAGTACGTGTTGCATCTGTTGTGGAGATTTGCCTAATGCTGTTATGACATCTTAACATAATTAAGTCACGTTTTACCCCCTGAAACTCTGGCAAACAATAGAGCCACAGATAATTTTCTGAAAGGTCCTGGAATTGACGTCATAGAGCAGATTTCATTTGAGGTTCCGTCTTTCATAACCACTAGGATGCACGGACCGGGAAGTTGTTCACCCTCGGTCTTGCTGCTGAATATGTTCTCTGAGTGTAAAGCCACTTGTTATCTATTTATTTGCATTCATCTTATTTTAAATCTGGATTGAAAACTAATTTCTTTAGAACTATTTTTGTGTTTGGTTTGTTGTCCTTCCCCCGCACCTCCAATTAGCACGGTTGGCTATGGAGGGTGCAAAATAAGTTAAACTTACATACATAGACTTACACAGAGACCCATAGACTCACATAGAGACCCAGAGTTTGGTGTCCTTCCCACGCACCTCCAATGAGCATGGTTGGCTCTGTACAGTGCGAAAGAAGCTCAACATACATACATTCACAAGGAGTTTCAATACTTTTTCAAGAGGGGTCCTGCCAAGTTTTCGGAATAGGAGGGCGACATTGCTTTGTCTATATCCGAGTGAGTAACCTGCAGGTAATTTTTCAGCATCAGGATGCTCGGCCATGTGTTTTTTTTAGCTATGAGAGGAAACCGGAGAACCCCGAGGAAACCCATACAGAAC
Organism: Lampetra planeri; assembly: GCF_965212315.1. Lineage (NCBI taxonomy): Eukaryota > Metazoa > Chordata > Hyperoartia > Petromyzontiformes > Petromyzontidae > Lampetra > Lampetra planeri. The sequence continues at coordinate 625,988 of NC_136168.1, forward strand.
AGGGGGAGAGCATACAAACTCCACACACAACCGAGACCCCACACACAACCGAGGCCCCACTTGCTGTGAGGCACAAGTGTTAGCACTGTGCCACCCTACCACCCAGATTTGTATGACCAATTTATGGTCAGGCTGTGACAACCTTACTATGCGTGAAACTGTACATAATTCAGAAGCCCCTAATTTTAATCTTGGATGTCCACTGTCATTTCAGTACGGTAATCCAATAGTCCTACAGCCACCTCATTTATGCCCAGCCCTGATGTATACCCAGCCGTGATCTATGCCCAGCCCTCTTCATTTTAAGTGAAAACCAAATCCTGCCCAGCTGCTTTTGTAATCTATTGCCTGAGGGTTGTAATTTATAACAATGATTTACAGTCATATGTCAAAACATTGTAAATTAAGGCCTGCTCATGCCATGTTGTTTGCGGTTGTTGTTTGAACATACTTCAGTGCAGATTGTTGACGGGGATGGAGAATTGGAGTGCCTGGCACCAGTTTAGATATCACTCTTCACTGCTGTTAACTGTGGCTCAGAGGTCGCAATCGGGTACCCGATACCCGTACCCTACCCGATACCCGGCTACCCGTACCCGGCCAGATACAGGTACCCGTTTGCGACCCTGGTGCGGCTGGGTACGGGTAAGGAATCAAAACCCGTTAGCGACCTCTGCTGTGGCTGGAATTCAAACCCAGATTGCTCGGCTCTTTGCACAATTTTCTAACCGCTGCACCACCACTCCACCCAGTTGTAATTATGTACGTATGTTGAACTTCCTTTGTGCCGTACGTAGCCAACCGTGCCACAAAAATTCACAGCAACGTGGTGTGAAAAATACGAGTCGCTTTCACGGGCGACCCTGTGTTTTTACAATACAGTAACGTCAGGAACACCGTTGGTGTGACGTCAACATTAAGAGCCTTAGCATCAGATTATGGGGCATTACAAGAGATGTGCTAAATCTGTCGATGGCGACTTAAATGCCCAACGCAAACTTTTCCGGTTGCATGTTAGACGTGACGGCATACGCTGGCGGCACCCATGGCACGTCTGGCATCTGTGGGTTGCTCGCAGCCCTGGCCAAATCTGTAGCTACGATGCCACGTGCTGAAATAAACCCATTCCTGCTGCGGAGGGAGCTGGTAGGAACGTTTTGTTGCTCGGTCAATGGCCAGAGTCATCGGCGGCGTGGTGTATTCCGCAAATATGGCCGACTGTGAGGGCGGGCACAAGCCGGCGTGAGTAGGTTAAACGTTGAGTTTTATAAGGGCACCACGGGGTGACCAGCCCCTCCCCACCCAGCCCCACCCTCCCCACCCAGCCCCTCCCCACCCTCCCCTCTCCACCCAACCCCACCCCTCCCATTTTTGGATGCACGACGGACAGACGGACACAATAATCCCCTGTGGGCTGGTGTAACCAGGAGGTTCCTACCAGTATGATCCGTACATCCCATTGTGTGCTCTCTAGTGGGGAGCGGTGGTGTAGCGGTTAATGCACTGCGCTATGAAACCAGAACTCGAGTTTGATTCCCGTTCACGACCAACACCAGTGAGCATTATCTGAACCAATTCCGGGCCTCCCCTGGGTCAAATGAGTACGTGGTGCTGTGTGTAAACATTGCCACTAGGGCGTGGTGCTGGCCAACCACCCCCTCGTGTGCCGTGCCGGTCTTCACAGGTGCTCGCTCACAGCGCTTGCCCTAACAGTGTGTTCAGGCTATATGGGGGATCTTTGTCTTTAACTATGAGGCGTACGTTTCGTGGCTCTTAACATTTAGAGAGTTTTTGCTGAATGAAATTATGACTATTGATTTAATAAACACAGATTACTGTAATGGTCAGTTTGGAAATTTCCACACTTTTGCTATGATCCGTATCAGCTACAAAATGGGAAGTGTGTACTGTGAATATCCCTTATCATTATTTCAAATAGGAAAATCAGGCCAACTAAAAGTTCCACACACATTTGCATAGGACAGATGCATTTGAATACAACAACCAGTTATTCAGGGAGATTAAAGAAGACAGATCTTCATGCAATGAATAAAGCTTACGTTGAAGGCATAGACCTGTGTCTGTCTGTATCTGTCAGTCTGTCTGTCTGTAATGATGGTAGCTCTTGTAAAGGTGATGCAATCCACGTGTTTGTCGGCATCAAGTTGTTTTACTATGAGGGGCTTGCCCAATTTGAAACTGCCCAAAAATGCCAATTTCATTTTACACACTTAAACTAAACTACTAAACTATTTGTTATTTTACCAGGTATAGGCTCACTGAGCTGCGATATAGCTATTTTATATAAGCGACCTGGCTATTAAAAATGATCGCTCGACAAAGTGGCTTATCATCATGTGGAAATTAATAGCAGCGAAATGCTATAAATGCATATTTCTAAATGTGGAGAGAAAAACCGGAGGACCCAGAGAAAAATCCACTCGACCACAGGGCGAACATGCAACCTGACTAGTGTCAGGGTCGCGTATGAACTCACGAACTCCTGTATAACAGGCGAGGTAGTTAACATTTCGTCACCGTGGCACCCCTTAAAAGTGCCACCAACATTGCACTTGCCATTACACCTGGGGAGTAACGCTGCATCGATCGCAATCATTTATAGCACTCATGTGTAAGTGCATTGAATAGCACGTGGAATAATCAATGATGTTTTATTCTAGATTTGAAGCTTTCGTGACTGCAAGGATTCATCCTCTTAGGTTTTTTCGGTAAAGTCACGTAGGTAAAATTAAAAAATTACTAAAAGTAATAATAGAAATAAAATAAAATAATAAATCACGACGTTTCGGAGGCAACACAAGTCTCCGTCATCAGATGGGACCGTCACAGCTAGATTTGCTGTATCAAGTGAGGCAAAGATTCCAAGATACAAGTTCTTAAATACAAGTTAAGGGGGGAGGAGGGAGGGAGGGGCTTATCTGAATGTGGTAGCCAATGAATGGAACGTATTGGGAGGGGGGGGCTAAAAGAGAGTGAATGTGGAACTGTTGGTGTTGGTGGAACTGTTGGTGTTGGTGCACCTGTTGGTGCACATGCTAGAAGAGAACGAAAATGCCCATGTTGTTTTACCCAGTGTTGGTTTACAATCAAATACAAAAACGGAGAGTACTGTTGAACGCTGGGGATGCTAACACTCGGTAAAGTAAAATAGTGCCTGTCAAATAAGATGGTCCAAAAATGTGTAGTTAAATCAACAGTACTCTCCTTTTTTGTATTTGATTGTCAACCAACACTGGGTAAAACAACATGGGCATTTTCGTTCTCTTCTAGCATGTGCACCAACAGGTGCACCAACACCAACAGTTCCACATTCACTCTCTTTTAGCCCCCCCCCTCCCAATACGTTCCATTCATTGGCTACCACATTCAGATAAGCCCCTCCCTCCCTCCTCCCCCCTTAACTTGTATTTAAGAACTTGTATCTTGGAATCTTTGCCTCACTTGATACAGCAAATCTAGCTGTGACGGTCCCACCTGATGATGGAGACTTGTGTTGCCTCCGAAACGTCGTGATTTATTATTTTATTTTATTTATATTATTACTTTTATTATTTTTTTAATTTTATTTTTTTACCTACGTGACTTTACCGAAAAAACCTAAGAGGATGTTTTATTCATTTACCCTGTGTGTGCTGGGCATTGTGTGGTCACTACATTCACAATAATCCATAATAGAGTTTTTGGGTTAGATCGCGCAAATATATAAATGTGTCGTTAAAACCCGCCACCACCCGACAGAGCCAACTAGTAAGGGTTGTCACGTAAACCGAACATTCGAATTCGTCACTAGTACAGCACACCGGTGTGTTGGAGAGCCAAGCCACAACATTTACAATCTGAGTACGACGTTTCGCCAGTAATTACAACTAGCTTCATCAGGCGACAGCCAGATTTGTGGACAAGTCCACCTGTTTTGTTCCTTATATAGAGGCGTAGATGTGTTGACTACCCTTCTGCGCTCTTGCACAATGTGGGGGTGGGGGCCAAGGATTACTGATGCAACGTACATTATGCATCTACATTGTGTGAGCCCTTTGAACTTGTACTTCCTGTCTATTGTGTTTATTAAAATAGCCCTACCAACGGTAATCCCTATTGAAGTACGCTGCTCTTTGTAGGCATGCATTTCAATAATGTGTTATTTGATTATTCGCTTCCATGCAGCATTAAGACGGTAGCTATCCGAACGACACTCAATTGATTTTGATAATGTTGAAGTTTCGTGCAAAACTAGCTACTACTGGCCAAGACTAATTAGAGAATCTATCGAAATTTAAAGAAATCAAAATAACTTTAACTAACCCAAAAACCTCTTATGGATGATATTGGTCGCGAAAGCCTACGTATTAAACTGATTCACAATAATGTTAAAATATAATTGATTCTCGAATTGAATCAACACTTGATTTGGGCAGCAGGGTGGCAGCGCAGCGGTAACACTCGTGTCTCACATCAGGAGGGGCCAGGGTTTGATACCCGACTCTGGTACAGTTCTGCGTGGAGTTTTTTTTATGTTCTCCCCCTGTTTGCCATGAAATGTATTTGGGTGCAACAATTTGTTTCCCACCGCTAAAAAGAAAACGCACACGCAATAAACTAAACCAAACTATTGTTCGTTTACCAGGCAAGGCCCACTGAGCTATATAGCTCTTTTTCAGAAGCGACCAGGCCACAAATGATTACTCAAAAATTGGCTTATGTGGAAATGTATAGCCGACAAATACTGTGTTACTAGATGTGGAGAGAAAAACCGGAACACCCAGAGAAAAATCCACGTGACCACAGGGAGAACATGCAAACTCAAAATATACAGTCGTCAGACTTGAGATTGAATCCGCAACCTCCTGTATACCAGGTGTGGTCGTTAACATCCGGCGACCATGGCACCCCAATGTAACCGGTAGTGGCCAAACATCCCAATGCCGAAATTTACATGAAAATTACTCGATTGAGATGGTACAGGATCCTCCTGATTTCCTCAACAAAATCTCATCACGGTGGAGCGTGTTAATGGTTGCAGGCCTAGTGCAGGGATTGTTGTTGTTGATGGTTGCTGCTGCTGCTGCTGTGTGTGTGTGTCCTGGACGCTCTGCAGCTGGGCGGGGGCACAGCCCAAGCTGCTGAGCCTCCCGGAGCTGTGCCGCAGCCTGGCCGAGTGCTGGGAGAGCCTCACAGCCTATTGCGTCGACCTCGCGCTCTACCGAGCCCAGCACCCCGACCGGGTGGGCGCACGGCACGCACGGCACGCACGGCACGCACGGCAGATAGAACTCCGTGTTTAATTGTACGCACGGTCAGTGTTATAAAATGTGTTACGGTTCAACAAAAAACGAAAGCATTGTTAAACTCATTTATAAAAATAACTATTGTTCATTTGCATGCGACACTGTAATAAATTCTGTATAGTAAATAAAACAGAACACTTCCCTTAAGTGGAATGGCTCACTGTCATTGTGCACCACACGCAATGCTGAGAATCATTACATCTCGCGGAAGATCGCTCCACCAAACAAAATAGTTCCGCGGTTCAGGTCGTAAGTACGACCGGACGTTGCAAGTCGGATGGTTGAATATAATAACGTCTTATTGCGGGTTCGTTTGTAAGTGCGGATGTTCGTAAGTATGGATGTTCGTATCTCGGGGACTGTCTGTATCTGGAAACTCCAGTCCTTAGCACAGCACAGCCGGTTCTCGGCTTCTCACTTCAAGGAATTCACAGAGTACGCGTGGTGCAAAGTGGGATAAGTCCATCACATGTCAGAGGAACATCTCGCAGCAGTTCAGTGTTGCTTCGAATTGTTTAAAACAGGATGTCTTTTGCTCTTGCATGGTCATTTTAATGTATGTGTAGTGGTTCCGATATCACTTACCACTGACACTAGCCGTGACGGGGAATCAAACTTCGGCTTGCTGGTAAAATACTCACTCGACGTTATGGACACGGCATGCATGACACGGACAGGCCCTCTTGATTGGTACTTAATGGGCTTGAAAGGCGATTTGTTAGAAGCATGGAATTGAAGGAAATTGGAGGAAAAATACAAAATGGAAAAAGCAGGAAACAGAAATGATTAACAGGGTGGATGGTTGGAATCCGTTAGGTAAAGTGGAAGGTGATTGGCTGGAGGGAAAACGGAAGGTCAAGGAACCTTCAGGAAATGGGCTTTAGGGATATATAAAGGGGAAGCGAGGAGAGTTCCAGGACGCTTGGAGTGGAGGGAATCCTTGAAGACCACGTGTGTCTCATGCTGAAAGAAATAAAGATTACTGTGTTGGATGTCACTACATATGTAATATGTATCTATGTTAAACTTCTTTAGCACTGTACGTAACCAACCATGCTAATCGGAGGTGTGGGGGAAGGACAACAAACTTAACACAAAAAGCAGTTTTTAAGAAATTCGTTTTCAAATTAGATGATTTAAAAGTGCATCGCTCAAGTGGCCTCCTTATATTGGAAGGAAGAGCGTTCCAGATAGCCGCAGAAGCTCATCTGGAATTGTGCGATGCCAGTGACTGTCTTTGTTCGATGGCTAGCCAAAAGCCGCTGCGCCAATGGCCGGAGTTTAAGTGATGGTTTATGCTCCGTGACCAGATTAGCGAGGTATTGTGGTTCATTTCTGGCAAGCACTTTGTGTGTAATGAGCACGACCTTACAATGTATTCATTCTGCAACCGGTAGCCAATGCAGCGAGCATTGGACGGACACAGTTGAACTTTGCGTGTGGTCTTTACAGAGGAAACTAGTGCTTGCTTTTTTGCAGAAAAGGCACAACTTAGGCTCCGAGAGTTTCTACGGGCGTGTGTCTCGCTTCACGAGCGAGATGCGTTCCACCAAAGTTGCTCAGGGGAAGCAAAAACCTGTAAACCGATCGTCATTTTCCCATCAACTCCCTCCTATGTTAAAGACTGGCACTGCAATTCATCCCCGAAATTTTCCAATGTTGAATAATTTATTTTACGTGTTAAATACAAATTATATTTTGTATTAAGTCATAAAACATCAAATGTAGCACTTACCACACGTGAAGAAACCACAGTGCAGGATCCCCTCTGTACAGTCTTAACGGACTGTTGGGGCAAGTACAGTTAGCGAGCACCTGTGAAGGCCGGCACGGCACACGAGGGGGTGGGTGACCAGCACCACGCACGGCTGCCTTTGTCTCCCTCGTGGTGATGTTTACACACAGCATCAGGTGCTCATTTGAGTCAACCTAGGGGGGAGGCCCAACACTGGATCAGATAATAGTCGGTGGTGTCGACCATGGGCGGGAATCGAACTCGGGTTACCGGGTTCGTATCGCAGTGCGCTAACCGTTATACCACGACTCCCTACACCTTGCCACCCCTCCCCCCACCTACCTAGCAACTCACCCATTATAGTGCTACCACGAGGCTCTCCTCCCCCACACGGCCAATCTCGTGGGCACACAGCACAGCTGGGTAACAAACAGCCTCGGCCCTGCCGTGTGCCCCCTGCCGCGACTGGACGCATATTTATGATCGGTCTCCTGCTTGCTAAGTGAACATTTTGCTTGTTTTGCAAACAAATTTGCTCTAAATTCGCATTTTCTCGTCATAGCGAATTCTCGTAGAAAGAGCGCTTGGTTGAGCGAGGCGCGCCTGCATTATTTTTGCATGTGGAAGCGAATTGGTTCACTTGGAAAACACCCGAGAGGCATTACACTACAGAGTGGACAATTGCAGTAATCAAAATGCTTGACCGATATTTACCTTGCATTTTTGTCATTGCAGTTCTGTGCCCGCGTGTGTGTCTGCTGCCTGGGATTTGCCATCGTGGGCCACTATGTCCCAGGCATCATGATTGCGTACATCATCGGTGAGACCCTCGCAAGCCCACAGTGGCCACATGCAAAACAGATGACACCGAGGTACAGATGGGCACACTGCCAAGCATTATCATGTGTTCTCTTGTCTTTCCTGCTTGCATTCCTACATTCCTCTGTCTTATTTCTCTTCACGTACAAAATATACATTTTGCTGTCTTCTCTATGTCACTTCTCTGGTGTCTGTGTGCATGTCACCCTCTCCCTCTGGTTCATGACTCAGGCACCGTTCTGCGTGGAGTTTGTATGTTCTCTCTGTGCTGTGTGGGTTTCCTCCAGGTTCCCTGGTTTCTTCCCACAGATAAAACCACACAGTGTAACCGGTACTGACCAAATGTCACAAATCCTGAAAAATTACCTGCAGATGACTCAATTGGGATTACACACAGCTGTAAAATCTTATCCTGTTGCGAAAAAAAGTTGGCAGGCCCTCCTGTAAGATTTCTGCGACTCGGTGAGCTAAAGAGACGTTAACTACCTCGCCTGGTATGCAGGAGGGTCGTGAGTTTGATCCCAACTCTGATGCCTTTATATTTGGAGTTTGCATGTTATTCCCATGGTCACGTGGATGTTTCTTTGGGTCCTCCAGTTTTTTCTTCCGGAATTCGCAGCAACCTGGGTTTAGTGTATTTGGCTGCTATAACTTTCCTCATGATAAACCAATTAATTGGGCTGTCATTTGTGGCCAGGTTGCTTCTGAAAAAGAGCCATATAGCTCCGTGGGCCTTACCTGGTAAAATAAAAAATAGTTTAGTTTAATGGTTTCTTCGAGTGATCGTGAATCTGGATGATGCAAGGCACGAGCCAAGGATCCACAATGTAAAAATCTCTTTTAGTTGCATAACGAACGTACGACCGGTCGGTGCAGGCACGTTGCGAGACCCCCTTGGGCTGCCCCCGCCGGCGGGTGACACGTTGCGTGACACATTGTGTGACGTGTGTGCAGTGGCGAGCGTGCTGCTGTGGCCGCTGGTGGTCTACCACGAGCTCATACAGAAGATGTACAACCGGATCGAGCCTGTGCTTATGAAGCTGGACTACAGCATGCGCGGGGGCATGTTGGGTCGCGGCCACGAGCAGCGTCGTGAGTTTCGCTTCTTTCTCCGCCAGCCGCCTGAGCCACACGAGCCGCAGAGCTGTGCCCTCACGTGGTGCTCCGAGGACCAGCCACTCCTTTGTGCGTTCCTGTGTTTTGGCACAGTGGTGACACTCTTACCTTACAGCAAGAAGCATCTGGCTTCGATTGACCACCACGGGCACCTTTCTGTGTGAAGTTTGTTCTCGCCCTATTTTGCAGGTCCTGGTAGGCAGCAGGTCATGGGTTCGATCCTGACCCTGACGCCTGTATATTTGGAATTTGCATATTCTCCCCATGGTCGCGTGGACTTTTGTCCGGGTCCTCTGGGTTTTCACCTTCACATTTAGAATCAACTTGTTTAGAGTATTTGGCTGCTATAAGTTTCCACATGATAATAAGCCACTTTGTTGAGCTATCATTTGTGGTCCGGTCACTTCAGAAAAAAGAGCTACATAGCTAAGTGGGGCCTTACCTGGCCAAAAATTAAAAAATTGTTTAGTTATTAGTTTAGTATTCTTTGGGTCTTTCGGTAAAGCCACGTAGACAGAAAAAATTACATTTCGATCGCAACACAAGCGGTCGTCTTCAGGAAAAGGGGGGTTAGCCTCTAAAGAAAACTGCTTATAAAGGTTTGAAATGGGCATAGCCCAAATGTCAGCAGCCAATGCAAGTGGTGGGCAGCGACCGTGGTGGTGGTGGTGGGCTTTCCACCAATCAGAGGGTTGCCAGGCAAAAATTAGCATGTCAATGCAAGATCGCCGACCCTTCTCCACGGTGAGTGCGCCAAGGTGGCTATGTTGATGTGAGAGATGAGCATGTTAATGTGAGAGATGAGCATGTTGATGTGAGAGATGAGCATGTTAATGTGAGAGATGAGCATGTTGATGTGAGAGATTAGCATGTTGATGTGAGAGATTAGCATGTTAATGTGAGAGATGAGCATATTGATGGAAGATCGCCGAGCATCCTCCATGCCGAGCATGCCAAGGTGGCTATGTTAATGTAAGAGATTAGCATGTTAATGGGAGATCGTGAAGCATCTGCCTTGAGGATGGCGCACGAGACAGCTGTGTTAGTGAGAAATGTAATCTGTTAATGTAAAAAATCAGAGAGCCGAAAATAACAACTAACATCGGAAGGTGGCAGGCTGGGAACATCACAGCCAGTTATGACTTAAACTGGTTAATAACATCCTTCCAATGATTGCTCAGTTTGTAGCCATCTTCTCGGTTGAAATTGTGTCTTATGTTTATATATCTGGATGGCTTCATAAACGAATCTTTCTTGATAGCCAGTGGGTTTGCAAAGTACCTTCGTCTTAGAGAAATCAATTTCGTGTGTGCCCACAGCATTAAAACAATGATCAGCCACGGCTGAGGTATTGGTCCCACCGTGTTTCAGATCTGCCTTATGTTCACGAACATGGTCCGAGACATGTCGCTTAGTTTCCCCAATGTAACTACTGCCACAGACACAACTTAGTTTGTAGACGCCGGGGTATTGCATGTCAGGGATCACATCCATCACAGATGGGATCAGATCACAAATTTTATGTACTGTGTTGAATCGAACCTGGATCTTGTGCTTGCTCATGATTTTGGAAATATTTTTTGTGACAATTGCTATGTATGGCAAGGTGATGGTTTTGATTGGGTCCTCAGATGATTCTTTCCCAATGGTTGGGGTGATAGCTTTACAGATTGTGTAGCCTGAATATCCATTCATCTTGAGGGCTTGGTGTACGGGTTCCAGTTCACTGGCTAGGTGGTGATGGTCGAAAATACATTGAGCTCTATGGTGTAGAGTTGATGAGGGAATTCTTCTGGGATGGATGGTGGTGGGAGTCAAGGTTTTAGGTAGGCATCCGTATGGGTGGCTTTCCTGTAGATAGTGTGTTCCATTGAGCCATCTGGTCTCTTCGATTAAAACATCCACGAATGGTAACTTGCCATCCTTTTCCACCTCCATGGTGAATTTGATGGCTGGGTGTATGGAATTGTATGTGATGTGAGTGGTAGACCACCAGTCAGTTAACCCTTGACATCTGGGTCTGTCCCCTGACCTCCTGCCAGCTGGCCATCGACACTTCACGTGGCCCTAAAGTGTACCTAGCATGGCACAAGCATCGTGGTGACGTCACCGCCATTTGGTGGTAAATGGTGATTGTTGTTGTTTAAGTGAGTGAGGGGCATCTTCCTCCTCGGTGTAAGGCCGGAAAAGGTCCTGTCAGGCAAGATGAAGAGACGCTTGCGGAACCCCAGTGTGGTTTCAGAACGGATTCATCTTGCATAGATGTCGTATTCCTTGTCCATCTGCTACAGCAAGAGGTCTAGGGAAATTAAACAGGACCTATTTGTCTGCTTTATTGACCTAGTCAACGCCTATGATACCTGATTCTCTGCTTACAATCATTCAGGACATATCCTTTGGTTATTTCGGTAAAATCACGTAAATAGAAAAATAATAATAAAAAATAAAGTCAATAAAAGTAATAAAAATAAAATAATAAACAAAAAAAACACTAATGTAGACTGTAGCCAGGTTATTAAGTTTGGTGAGTGTACTGGCAGTCTATCATGTACACTGTAGCAATGGTTATTAAGCTGGGTGAGTGTACTGGCAGTCTATAATGTAGACTATAGCCTGGTTTATAAGCTGGTGAGCGTATTGGCAGTCTATGATGTAGACTGTAGCAATGGTTATTAAACTGAGTGAGCCTACTGGCAATAGACTTATTCTTTGTTCTTTCAGTAATTGACAAGAAAACACAAATCAAGTCATGACCCAAAGTGGTTGATGATATCTTTCCAATGATTGCTGAGTTTATAACCATCCTCTCGGTTGAAATTGTGTCTGTATATATGGATGGCTTCATGAACGAATCTTTGTTGATAGCCAGTAGGCTTGCAAAGTACCATCGTCTTCGAGAAAGGACCTCCACGATGGTTGGTAGGCCCAGATAAAGCTGTGTGGACGGGACTCAGAGCCATTCCCTGTTTACCTTGGGGTGCAACAGGGATGTCTTCTGGCTTCTACATTTTTTTGGACGGGAATTTCCATCTAGTACGGATACAATGGGAGGCTGATCAATGCCCAGGCACAGTCAAGGCATAGCTCCCTATTGGCCAACCATATTATGTATGCTGATGATCTGGTTATTTCTGCCCACGCTGAAAAGGAGTTGGAGGCGCTGCTGCCAAACCTGGAGCATACTACTAAGAGGTGGGGCCTCGGCATCAGCCCTACAAAAACAAATCACCTGCCTGGGTATTTTGTGCCATCCAACACTCTACCAAACTCAACTCCATATGAGTGATGGGGCAGTTGTGAAGAGAGTGGAGGAGTTCCCATACCTGGACAGTGTATGTATGACGAGGTCTCACTCTGAAAGTTGAGTGGCATTATCGTTTCACCAACTGCGTAACGCTATGTGGAAGCTACCTGGCATGTCGCTCCATACAAAGCTCCAGGTCTTCTTAACCACAGTTATGCCCTCACTTCTCTATGCTTGTGAAACCTAGACCCCTTTAAAGAAACATCTGCGCCAGTTTGAAACATTCAGGCTGGCCTGGTATGACCCATTCTGGTTTAACCAGACTGGATTGTGTAATGAGCTTACAGATTCTGGAGACAGTCCCATCAACAACCTCCTCCAGCAGGTGAGGCTGCATTGAATGGGTCATGTAGTCCGCATGCCGAAACAGATTTTGTTTGGCTGGATAGAGGGAGCTAAACGGGTGCGGCACGGGCCAGAGAAGAGATGGAGGATGCAGAGCTGCGTGGACTTGCCGATGACTGATACTAAGTGTCAAGATCAGCCTCTATGGAGGAGGCTTGTGAAGGATGCTCCTGGGCAGTTGGAGGCAGTCGCCCTCCAACAACAGCAGAGGGGAGAGGAGCAACACTCACAACAATGAGTGGAGCGCCGGGTGGTTAAAACAGAGAAAGTTGGCGCTGGGAAGCAGAAGCGGTGCATCTGCCATTTCAGTCAATCAATCCATGGCACCTGGGTCTGTCCCGTGACCTCCTGCCAGTAAACCTTCAACACTTCACGTGGCCTCAAGGTGCACCAAGCCTGGAAACAAGCTCTGCAGTCACGTCACTGCCACTTAATGGCAATTGGCAGCTGTTGTATATGCAGTTTTATGGGGAGTGATGGTGTAGTGAGGAGCGCAAAGTGCTATGAACCTGGTGACCTGAGTGTGATTCCCGCTCATGGTCAACATCGGTGACGAATATCTGAACCGGGCCTGGACCTCCCTTCGGTCGACTCAGTCTAAATGAGTAACTGGTGCGATGTGTAAACATCGCCACTGGGGAGACAAAGGCGGCCGTGAGTGGGGCTGGCCACCCACCCCCTCGTGTGCCATGCCAGTCTTCATCGGTGCTCGATAACAGCACTTGCCCTAACTGTCCGTTACAGGCTATATGCAGGATCTTTGTCTTTACTTGGAGTTTATATGTTCTCACCCTGCTCTGCGTGATTTTCCTCTGGGTTCCCCAGTTTTCTCCTGTAGCTAAAAAGACACAATGTTACTGGTGTTGGCCAAACATTAAAATGTTTAAAAATTGTAAATTACTCATTTGGGAGTAGCGAAATCGGCTCCCTATTGACATGGACCCTCCTGAGCAAGAGATACTCAGCGGTGCTTTCCTGGGGAAACAAGTGCAATCATAATAATAATCACAATTATATAAAAATAGTAAATGACACGGGGCTCCTGTACGTTTTGGCTTGCAATGTCTGCAGGTGTGCGGAAGGAAAAGACCGATGGGAATGAGCCCACAGCCGAGACGGACAGTGACAGCGAGGGAGAACTGTCCAATTACTGCACAAAGGTACCCATCTCTGACAGCAGCTACGCTGCCCGCACTGATGTATGTATGTGTGTCTGTATGTTGAGCTCACACAATCCTTGAAAGATCTGGACACGTTCCCATAAGTGAGCTCTGGCAGACAAGGCTGCGATGGCTGGGTCATGTAGCCCGCATGCCCAGCCACCGCATGCCCAAGTAGCTTCCGTTTAGCAGGATAGAGGGGTCTAAACGGGCATGACATGGGCTGGAGAAGAGATGGACTGATGCGGAGCTGAGTGGACTTGCCGACGACTGGTACCATAGATGTAAAGATCAGCCTGTATGGAGGAGGCTCGTGAAGGACGCTACTGGGCAGCTGGAGGCAGTCGTCCTCCAGCAACAACAGAGGGCAGAGGAGTGACGCTCACAACAACGAGCTAAGCACTGGGTGACTAAAATACAGCAAGTTGGCACAGTAGAGGTACAGCTGGTGCATCTACCAGTCATCTCAGTCAGCCAACCCATGGCACCTGGGTCTGCCCCGAGACCTCCTGTCAGTGAGCCTTTGACACTTTATGTGGCTAAATTTCGATTTAAAGCTTTCGTGACTGCAGGGATTCATCTTCTTGGTTCTTTCGGTAAAGTCACGTAGAAGGGAAGTAAGAAAATAATAAAAATAAAACATAATAAAATAATTCTCACGACGTTTCGGCCACAACGCAAGCAGCCGTCCTAATTCAGACTTCATGTGGCCTCAAAGGGCGACTGGGACAGGCGCTGTGTTGACGTCACCGTCACTTAGTGGCGAATGGCGGGTATTAGTATGTTGAACTATTTTGGCACCGTACATAGCCAACCGTTCTAATCAGAGGTGCGGTGTATGTGTGTCTGTATGTTGAATTTCTTTGTCACCGTACGTAGCCAACCATGCTAATCGGAGGTGTGGGGGAAGGCCAAGAAACTAAACACAAAAAGCAGTTGTCAATCTAGATGATTTAAAATGCACAGTTCGAGTGGCTACCTAATATTCGAAGGAAGGGCGTTCCAGATGGCCGCAGAAGCGCATCTGAAAGTGCGAAATGCGGTAGCCGTCTCTGTTCGATGGCTCGCCAACAGCTGCTGCTAAGCGAGGATGACCGGAGTTGTGATGATGATGGTTTATGCTCCTCGACGAGAAAAATTGCAGCCAGGTTTGCCTCTGATCTGGCCCCAACTTTGGTTGAATCATCCAATTCATAGATCTTAACCCTTTCCCATTCCAATGGCGTACACGTACGTCATCAGTTTTTCTTCCGATTCCAGAATCGGAAGTCAAAGGCCCAATGGGAGGGCTTGTGGCACAGTTTTTGCGCCAGCTATCGTAGAGTGCGGTCGTGTCCCTACGGTTCACTGCGGTGGGTAACAACATCCTTAAAAACAATGGTGCTGCTACTACGCCTCTCTAAATAAAATGCTCACTGCTTGCGCATTCCAAATTAAGCCGTGAGCGGGACAACCCACCTTGCAACTTGCAGTCGGCCTCGGATCAGGAAAGGGGTTAATATCACACTGCTTTATTAGATTTGAGAAATCCCTCAAAAGAGCAAGGCTGCACATGAAGCGGCTTCTCAAACGGTCCGATGTCGTTCTGTGTTCTACCCTGCACTCTCCTGCTGCTGCTGCTTCCCCGCAGTTAAATTTGCGCTTCGCTGGCATCCGTCTTGAGAGTGGAGCCTTCAGAGCTCGGCTAGACAGCAGTGCAAACCCAATCGCTCTGTAGTTATCGGTGATGAGACTAAGACTGCTACGTGAAAATATTAAAATCTGCTATGTTAAATAAATAAATGGGCTTCATTTCATGCACATAAAATAATCATCTTCACTAACCTGCATCTGTTCCTCCGATAAAACAACCCCCCATCTCTTCTGCCCTCTCCCAGTCTACTGCTACTGCTTGCCCCCGGCCCTCAAGCTACGACCAGGCCTACCCTAACCCCTATCACTACCCCTCTCACTACCCCAACCCCAATCACTACCCCATCCCCTATGACTATCACTACACAAACCCCTCCTTAACTGTCACCCCACTCATGATTTCAACCAAGTGCCTTAGAATAAGGCGCTGCGATATACATCTATACTAAGCTAAACTATATTCTTGGTTCTTTCGGTAAAGTCACGTAGACTTTACCGAAAGAACCAAGAATATGAATCCCTGCAGTCACGAAAGCTTTAAATCAAAATTTAAGCTAAACTATTTTATTTACCATGTAAAGTCCACTGAGCTATTAGCTTTTTTCAGAAGTGACTTGGCCACAAGCAATAGCTTAACGAAGTGCCTTATTGTGTGGGAATTTATAGTCACAGCCAAGTATTTTAAACGCATGTTGATTCTAAACGTGGAGGGAAAAACCGGAGTACCCGGAGAAAAATACACGTGATGACGGGAAAAGAGAGAGCGAACATGCAAACTCGAAACATACATATTAGGGTCAGGATTTAACCCATGTCCTGTATACCATGCGAGGTATGTAACATCTCCTAGCCACCGGGACGCCCCCCCCCCCTTCCGTTGAGTAGAAGACTTCCAACCGTGTGTACCCCCCCCCACTGTGCGTGTGCGTGGTCCAGGTAGATGTGAAGCGCACGGCGCTGGCGCTCTCCATCACAGACTCGGAGCTCTCCGATGAGGAGGCCTCCATCCTGGAGAGCGAGGGCTTCACGCTGTCCCGGGGCAGCACCCCTCCACCGCCCGCCGATCACTCCCAAGAAGGTCTGCTCCCGCTCTTCAGCCTGGCTCAGAGTCCTTCTGCGGATCACTCTCACAGTGTTTACTTACGGGGTGCCGCGGGTAGCTCGGAGATGTTAACCACCTCGCCTGGTATACAGGAGGTCGTTGGTTACGATCCCAACCCTGACGCCCATGGTCGCATGGATTTTTATCCGGGTCCTCCGGTTTTTTCCCCTCCACATTTACAATCAGCATCACGAATTTAGAGTATTTGACTGCTATAAATTTACACGTGATGATAAGACAATCCGTTGAGCTATCATTTGTGGTCAGATCGCTTCTGTAAAAGAGTGACAGTATATAGCTCAATGGACCTTACCCACTTAAAAAAATGTTTTATTTCGACTGGAGGAATATGCTGTTACATCATCTGGGCAGCAAGGTGGCGGCTCAGTGGTCATTCTTGTGCCTTGTAGAAAGAAGATCCTGGGTTTGATTACCCACTCGGGTGCCTCTCTGCTTCAAGTTTTGTGTGTCCTCCCCCTGTTGCGCATGGAATTTTATCCATGTTCATTGGATTCTTCCCATCACTCATTTTAAAGAGTTCAGTATTACCCCCGGTTTACGACTTTGGGGGGGATGCATTCCTGGAAGGTGCGACAACGAATATCGAAACGACGTCAATCGAAAGTGTTTTAACAGGGGTAGTGGTGGTGGCGGAGGCGAAGGCTGAGAGGTGACGGATACCGACAAAGGGCGGATGACGACGATGCTGTCAGTGACGTTAAGTGTGTGGGGTGGTTGAGGCGATGCTAATTGGGTAGCAATGTTAATGTTAAAGCAACAACGTGTTTATGAAATGACGTCAAGGGTGGAGGAGACGTAAACCGGGGTATCATTGTGCAACGTAACATTTCATTTTTTGACACCCGACATCGAGCCCCCCCCGTTGCTGTGAAAATTTTACAGGGATCCTCCTGAAAAAAAAGAGGCTTGAGACTCGGTGTGAGCCTTTCCTGTCTAAACTAACATCATGGCAACAATGGTAATTATAATAACAACAACAGGCGTGCAATTGTTATTGATGCTGCACCAATCCTCTTGCTTGAATTGCTCCCTGTGAAGATTTCGATCTACAAAACAACCCGGAGGACTCGCCCCACTGCCGGGCAAAGGGGCAGCAGAGCGGCTATGGCGCTCACGGTGGTCGTGGTGCTCCCAGGACTCCTGTTGGTCGTGCTGCCAGCACAGCCGAGGTGTTGGCTGCAGGGCGCCACGGGGAAATGCCGTCCGCACCCGCCCTCCGCTTCGACGACACCCACTTCAACGAGCATGGCTCTGGCGGCACCGCTGCCAGCACCGCCCCTCCTCTGCCGCGGCGGCCACCTGTGGCCATCCAAGAGCTGGGCGAGGCCATGGCCAAGGAGATCCTGCGGTTCGCAGAGCCCCGGGGTACGCAGGCCCAGTCTCCCGATGTAAAGGAACACAGCTGGGAAATCGCAGGAAGCGGGAGCGGCACTGCAGCAATGTGCTGTGCTGCTGCCGCCGCAAGAAGTATTGCCGGAGTCGGAATCGGCGGAGAAGCAAGCATCGGCGCGTGGCACGCTGAAGAAGGAAGCGGCGCCAAATCACCAGGCGATGTGGTGCCAGAGATCCTGACCGCGATGAGAGGTGGCGACCACCCTGCAGTGGCAGCCCGAGCCGGAGAGGAAACCGGAGCCGGTGCCGGAGCCGGAGGCAACTCTGCAGCCATGGGTGGTGGTGCGGGCCACGCGGCGTTGCCGGAAAGCAGCCGTGGACGAGATGGGGGTGAGGCCGTGGCCGGAGTCCCCGGCGGTACCGCCGGGGTGGGAGGCCGAGCCAATGTGGGAGCCTCCAGGGGTGGCAGTGACGAGGCGGACACCATGGCAACGGCGGACACCACAGTGGCACCGCTGTCCACTCTGGCAGACGCCGAGGGGGACGACTTTGAGGTGGTGGACGAGTCGGAGGTGGAGCGGCTGGGAGCCGAGATGCGGTCGTCGGGAATCGGCGTGGAGGAAACCGGAAGCACCGGCTTCTTCTCTGGCTTCCTGGGGTGACGTCCGGCACTGCTCTGGCCATCCCGCCGCTGCCTTCCCCCCACCCCGCCTGCTCCTCCCTGCCTCCACCCACCCCCCCACCTCCTGCTCCCCCCTACCCCCCGCCCACTCACTCCCGTGAATGTCTCCACTCATGATTCCCTCTTTCTCTCTCATTCCTCTTTTTTTCATACCACGTTTGGTCACAAGTAGTAGGCGAATTCAAACAACACAGGGAGAGGAATACCACTGATACAGCCAGGTCTCTGAAACGTCGGCCTTTTATTTTATACGTATATTTGTGCACCTTTGTTGAAGCAGAACTTCGGCAACTAAATTTGCGAGTGACCCTCTCAGCGAAGTAAAATCACTTCAAAATTCCTTCCCTGCCATAGCTTTCCACACAGTTGTCACTATGGTCTAACACCGCAGGACTTTATAGTGTTTGATTTTTTTCTCTCTCTCTTTCTCATACAGGCAGTAGATCTCCAGAGTTGTATCTACTAAATATGGGAACCCACGCCGACGCAAGTGAAGCATGGAAAAGTAACGGCAGCGCTATGTTAACGTCAATTGCAATTCATATTGTTGCGCATCGAGCGGCCGTGGAGAGCCTAGCCAGAGTGACCTGCATGCAATTCGTCATGCCGGAGGTCCGCAGGAGTTGTTCCTAAACACCCGTGTTTTACTTCTGCGTAAAACGTTAAGTAGCCTTGGCGCTAATGGCAACAAACATATATATTGATGATGGGGCTCTGCGGTGGCTAGGAGATGTTAACTACCTCGCGCGGTATACAGAAGGTCGTGTGTTCAATCCTGACCCTGACGCCTGCTGCTGTATATTTGGAGTTTGTGTGTCTATCCCCCCGTGGTCGCGTGGATTTTTCTCTGAGTCCTCTGGTTTTTCCTCCACAATAATGAACATTACGAGTATTTGGCTGCAATACGTTTCCACGTGATAAGCCACTTCATTGAGCTATCATTTGTGATAGCCGGGTTGCTTCTGAAAAAGAGCTACATAGATCAGTGGGCCTTACCTGGTAAAATAAAAAGTTTAGTTTTAAACGTAGGGAATAAAAATCTGTAAAGAAATTAGACAAAGCTTTTGTGAGCTCTCTATATAAATCAGACACCGTGTTTCATCTCATTGAGCTGTTTTAAAATTGTATGATAAAAAAACATGTATTTTTCGTCACTGCTTAAAATACGAAATGCATTCCTGCTGGCTCCTAGGAAACACTTTTAACTTGGTGAGCGTTATGTTGTACTTACATTAACAAAAAACGAGATTTTTGACGTTAATATTTTCAAGCCAGGATATAACTTAATATCACGTCTCATCCCACCCTGATAAGCATTCAGCACTGAGCTAGTTTTCTTCAAGGGAAAGATTTTAACACTTGCATGTATAAAAATATACTTGTGTGTGTGTGTGTGTGTATAATAATAGTATCATCACAAATCTAATAGCGTAAGGCTATCACAAAGTTTCACACACGTAGTCTGCAGTCGTTTCACCGTTAACGGCGATGTTGCTGCTGCGTGTGATCCCAATTAAGATATTTGAGATCTAATTTTCTAAATGTGGCAAATTTGGACCATGGCACCGCTGGCACTGCTGGCACACGATGACCTACTGCTCTTTTCGTTTGACGTCAACAGGATCTTTAACACGTAGGCTTTCGCGACCAATATTATCCATAAAAGAGGAATAATATTGGTCAGGAAAGCTCTGGCTGTCGCCTGATGAGGCTGGTTGTAATTTCCAGTGAAACGTCACGGTACTCGAATAGTAAATGTTGTGGTTTTACTCTCCAACACACCGGTGTGCTGAACTAGTAACTAATTGGCACGTTTTGTTTACGTGATAAACGTTACTAATTTGCTGTCGGGTGGTGATGAATTTAAGGACATTTATATTTACGTCATCTAACCCACTCTGAAGTTGGCGCCATTTGGTACACTGTCATTAATTCACCCGCGGTGTTATCGAGGGTGGCTGACCAGATTCAAACCTTCATCCTCTGCTACCGCTGGCGACCACCCCGCTGCTGGGCCGTGTCACCGCCCCGACGTGTGTGTTTGCAACGCTCGTAACGAGCGTAACGTTAGGAAGATAATTGGGGCCTGCAGATAAGGCTAGCGCTGTGTTTATGCACGCACAGAATGCGTCCACAAACCTTGCTTCGTTGCTCGCAAGATGCCATGTCCCGTATGCGGGGATACTGCTGCTGCTGTCACCACCACCATCACAACAACGACTCCTTTAGTGGCCTTGAGTTGAGGTGGTTATGAATTTACCACTCTTACCGTGACCACGTTCGCTTAACTCCAGGAACGCGAACAGTGACCCACACACACACACAACTGAGATGCACCAACAGTGGCATAACACAGCAATGCATGTTGACGTGTATGCAGTTTGCCAATGAAGTAAAACAACCTCTGCTTAAATGTTGCACACTGAACATAGCAAATATCAGCTCTGTATTGTAATTGCAGACGTATAACTATCAATGGGGTGTGAAACATACACCACCCAATCTATACTCTTGTAAATAAAGTGGCAGTACAATATAACATGTTACATAGCGAGAGTTGTGTTATAGTGTATTTGGTTTATATACTGTGTGTGGATTTCTGTTAAACGGGACTACACTTGGAATAGCAAAATATCAAGTCAAAATATTTCAAATGGAATTTTAATAATTGCACGCCCGTTTCAACGTGTACAGGTGTAATAGAGTTCACGACTCTTGGACGCCGGAGTTGGAGGCACACGGGTTTTATTCACACAGCACGGTTCTGGCATACAACACTAGAGGGGGTGTCGGCCCCCTCACCCGGCTAGCTGGGGATACACGCGCTAGCTACTTCCTAGCCTGCCTCCTAGTCCTCCTCTAATGGGCTAGGGGAGGCTATCTGGCCCGACACTGGTAAGTCGGGCCTGGTACCCTGAGTCCCAGACCAGCGCTGACAAGAGCACCGGCTCTGGATCTCGGAACCAGGCCGCTGGCTCGGTCCTGTTCGGCCCTGATAAGGACGGCGAACCAGGGGAGTCCAGGGCTCTAGCTAAGACGTCTTCAGTCTTCACTGGTTAGCTTCCCCCAGAACCCCGAGCCCTCCGATACATCCCCTTTTATACCCAACCCCCCGCTGAGGGGTGGGGCCCCCCCGGGGTGCCTGGCGCGGACGTCGTAGAGAGCACCTCCCCGTGCACTCACGTAGCCCCGCCCACTGTGTTTGTTTGCCATAAGCTGCCATGCATAACGGGCTCTCTCTCTAACACCCCTACACAGGTACCACTCATCTTGCGGTGTGCGCATTCTACAATGCGCAGGGACTGCACTTGCCCGTGCCAACAATGCGCACACGGCAGCAGAGAATGGGGAGGGTGCTTCCATTTATCCAGCTACTGCACACCGGACAAGGCTCTCATCCTCCAGCCATTGCGTGAACGAAATTCCGAGTTTCTCGCGCGCTCTCTTGTGGTAGGGACTTCATATGCGGCTAACACAATGGGGACTCTCGAAGCGTTGCCGCAAGTCAGGGGCTCGGCAACCTGCGGTTTGTAAATCGTCAGTCTGCCTGTGTCACACGCAACAGCTTCAGTGGTGTGGATTCCGTGAAGACGCAGCCTGACTAGCTACTCAGAGCAGATGTTACTGGTTGGAACCTAGTTACACCAGCCCACAGGGGATTATTGTGTCCGTCGTGCATGGGAGGGGTGGGGCTGGGTGGAGAGGGGAGGGTGGGTAGAGTGGGGCTGGGTGGGGAGGGTGGGGCTGGGTGGGGAGGGTGGGGAGGGTGAGGGTGGGGAGGGTGAGGGTGGGGAGGGTCTGGGTGGGGAGGGTGGGGAGGGGCTGGGTGGGGAGGGACTGGCCACCCCGTGGTGCCCTTATAAAACTCAACGTTTAACCTACTCACGCCGGCTTGTGCCCCCCCTCACAGTCGGGAATATTTGCGGAATACACCACGCCACCGTTGACCCTGGCCATTGACCGAGCAACCCAACGTTCCTACCAGCTCCGTCCGCAGGAATGTGTTTAAAATACATGTATAATATTGCACCATAAATATAGCGAAATTTACAATCGCAGTGTGCAGGATCTTGTGCAAAACAACCCATGTAATCTATAGCGAGAGCACCAGAGCCGCGCACGGCTTTTTAAGGGACTGCTTCGAGACGTTATATATTAAGGACCACCACCGTCTTGTATTCACGTTGCATTGTGCGTCTCTGGAAATCTTGAGGTTTTTTTTTTTACCGAATTCGATAAAAAAAAAATCTCATATCTATGGGACCTTTTTACCAGTATCAAAAATGATGAAAAATTAAGAATAGGTTTTACCCTTGTTGGCAATAAAACAGGAGGTGTTAAGATGTTCAAACACCAAACAGATACCTATTGCAAGGCATCAAGTCTGCATGAACCACACATACTTGTGGCAAAACATGCAAATAGTAAACCTCTGATAATACATGCATTGTCTTTGAAACTTTTTTGATATTGGCAAAAAGGTATCCCATAGATATAACTGCTCAACCCGAGATATAAGTGCTCTGATACTTGCATTGTCTTTGTACAGTTCGCCTATTGGCGTTCTCTGGTCTAACGCTGGTGGAGGGACGAAGCCATAAAGAAGGCTGTCTCTGGTGTAGGCCAATCAGGTTCAAGATGCAAATATTATCAGAGCATTGCCAGAAAGGATAAAACCTCTTATTTTTCCTCAATGTCTTTTATTAGTTATTTCGGTAAAGTCACGTAGAAGGGAAATAATACAATGAAAAAATATAAAACAATACAATTCTCACGACGTTTCGACTGCAACACAAGCAATCATCATCAGAAAATGTTCAAATTTTCTTGCTGTGGATGTCACACCTGATGATGATTGCTTGTGTTGCAGTCGAAACGTCGTGAGAATTTTATTGTTTTATATTTTTATTATTTTATTATTTCCCTTCTACGTGACTTTACCGAAAGAACCAAGAATATGAATCCCTGCAGTCACGAAAGCTTTAAATAAAAAATGTCTCATTGTTATTTTGGTTGCCGACCCCTGCCATAAGTGATCAATCACGAGCGTTAATGAGTCACCTTTGGCATTTAGGCCCAGGGTGCAGTCCAAACAAAGATAAAGATCCCCCATCTAGTCTTTAACAGACTTCGGGCAAGTGCTGTTGGCGAGCAGCACCCATGAAGGCCGGCACGGCACACGAGGGGGTGGGTGGCCAGCATCACGCCTGGCCACCTTTGCCTCTCCAGTGGCGATGTTTACGCACTGCACGAGGTACTCACTTGAGGGTGAGTCGACCGAGGGGAGGCCCAGGACCGGTTCAGATAATCGTCACTGGTATTGATGGCCGTGAGTGAGAAACGCGTGTGCCCGGGTTCGTAGCACAGCGCATTAACCACTGTGGCCCCGGTCCCCACACAGGATGCAGTCCAAACGCGGGCACACTTGCGATTCGATCCCAGCCCATTCAGAGAAATTAGGCATTGACAAGTTAATGTCACCCACAAATGACAGTCAAGTGTATGAGTAAAATAGGGAAAACCCCTATTATTATAAGTATATGAGTAGTTTTTTTGTTGCTAAAGTTTGCCTATGATGTATTGTGTTTACACGGTTTGGTGTGATAAATAAAAAAACATACTTTACATTTCCTCCACCTGCAAAACGCGTTTTATACGTTAAGAGCCATCGCAACGTCGTCCACTACGATCAGCGTCCTCCGCACTGATAGAATTGTATCTTAGGTCAGTGGGAAGAACTATGCAAGTCTTTTACTCAGCGGAAGGGGGGGGCGACCCGGTGGTTAGGAGATGTTAAGTACCTCGCCTGGTATACAGGAGGTTGTGGGTTCGATCTCAACCCTGACGCCTGCTGTATATTTGGAAATTGCATGTTATCCCCGTGGTCGAGTGGATTTTTCTCTGGGTCCTCCGGTTTTTCCCTCCACATTCAGAATTAACATGTGTTTAGATTATTCGGCTGTTATACATTTCTACATGATACGGAACTTCGTTGAGCTATTATAATTTGTGACCCAGGTTACTTCTGGGCCTTACCTGATAAAATCAAAAAGTTTTTTTGTATGAATAAAATTGTCTCGGCCTCGCTGCGCGCTGCATTGCACCACTATCCAAGTAGTTCACCTCGCATTCAATAAACCTTCAAAGCCAGGGTGAACATCTGACTCCAACGTATTTAATTAATAAAACGAGATCAAATTGATGGAAAAACGCAGCACAAAATACATCATCTGTTAATACTTGCAATATCAATACAATGAATGGACACTATAGCATCATAACATTGTCTTAGATAACATGAATCTCAACAATAGGTCCTGGATGTACCAGGCACCTACATTAGCACTGAATAGCTATACAACAAGAGAATAAGTTAATGTATTAAATTGGGTCACTTTGTGTAATCACCATACTGCAGCCAAATGTACAGCACTGCACATAACACTGAACTGTGGATGGAGATACTTCTTCATCCTTGCTCTCAAGAATACATAAAAGTTACATGGGCACACGTCTGGCTCGACTTATCCAACTACAAATAACATTCACAATAATGCACTGCTGTAGTGAAAGCAGGTACCACCACAGTATACACTGCTCTAATCATACCAGGTACCACCACAGTATGCACTGCTGTAATCATAGGTACCACCACAATATGCACTGCTGTAATGGTGGTGCCACAGCACCGAAGCAACTCCGCCGGCGCTGCCATCTTCTCGCACCCCTCCACACGAAAGCACGCACCCACGTAGGGATTCGTGGGGGGGGGGGGGGGGTCACCTGGTACCATGGGTTTTTACCCGAGGGGCCCCGAGCGGGGATGTCCCACGGTTTCCCAGTGCCAGGAGATTGGCCGACCCTCCCTCCCCCCAGGCCAAATTGCATTGCAGTCCCCGTGAATTGGCTTAAAATTGTATGGGCACAACGAAGCTCACCGGGCTAACCGCAATAAGACACTCAGAGCACGGGGAAGGGGCCAGGGGGGCGGGGGGGGGGAATATTACGTGGGCAGCGCAGACAAGGAGGTGGGAGGGAAATTCCTGGACCCACTGCAGATGTGTATTCCACAGGACGGCCACCCCGATCAAACCGGTTGAGTATGGGGTGGGGAGGATGGATGCGTAGACAATGGATCGAGGCATAATGGCAAGCAACGCTCCAGGTCGGGGCATCGGTTTTAAATCAAAAGGTAGGCGCTCGATTGGCTGCGCAGGATAACACCACGTGATTCTAGATTTGAAGCTTTCGTGACTGCAAGGATTCATATTCTTAGGTTTTTTCGGTAAAGTCACGTAGGTAAAACATTAAAATTAATAAAAGTAAAATAAAATAAAAAATCACGACGTTTCGGAGGCAACACAAGCTTCCGTCTTCAGGTGGAACCGTCACAGCCACGACAGCTGTCTCAATCTCTCATTTACGTGATATCAATCTCTCATTTACTTGATACAGCTGTCGTGGCTGTGACGGTTCCACCTGAAGACGGAAGCTTGTGTTGCCTCCGAAACGTCGTGATTTTTTATTTTATTTTACTATTAATTTTAATGTTTTACCTACGTGACTTTACCGAAAAAAACCTAAGAATATGAACACCACGTGACCCTGGATCTTTGGATTCTGAGGGCATAAATGGAGGGGGCAGAAAAACGTTAAGGAGTTCTCTTCCAGCCGTTCAGCTGCCCGGTCCGATTCCCAGCCGCTCGCAGCATCCGAGAGGCGCTGGCGAGTGTTGCTACGACTCGACCCCAGGCAGAGACCTCTCGTACCCTCGTCCCGTAGGGTTTTCTTGCAGTCGCGCCGGTAATAAGAGAGCGTGGGAGTAGCGTGGGATCGGCGCGCATTCACTGATAAACGATCGCGGAGTTTCGCGTGCAGGTGTGAACAACGGATTAACGCGCAAATCTATCCTCGATTCGATCGCCGTTGTGCTTGTGCCGCGCTTACCGTGCGCGTTTGCGTAACGGATTAACGCGCGAGTATTGTCATCAATAGTTCGCCGTGGTGCTGGGGATTAGCGCGCGCATACGGCCATCGGCTGTATTTGCCACGGGGGAATTAGCGCGTGATCACCTGTACCCACGTGTTTGCACTCGCCCATGCGCGTTTGCACCGGGAATTAACGCGCGAATCTTATCATCCTTAATTCACCGTGGTGCTTGCGCTCGTGCGCGTGCTTACACAGCGCGCTTTACGCACTGTGTCCGCATAGCGACGATAGCGCTCAGCAGTGCAACGCGCCAATATTATTATCTACCCGATATTCATTGTGCCCGGTGCGTGCGAGTGAGGCTGCCGTGCAGGGTGACTCCTTGACTGCGCCCGCATCCGCGCAGCCGCCGCGCTATTTTTAGCGTGAGCAGTAGGGAGCCCCACGAGCGGTCACGCGCGCGCACGCCGCCACCGCAGCACGAGTGGTGTTTTATTCATATTTGGCTATTTTGTTTAAGCGCGAAGCGTGGTGAGCAGCGTGCACCCGTACGGGTATGCGCGTGCAAGTAGCCACCTCGATCAATAAAAAAAATTACGTGGGGAGTGTGTGGGATAACCCGAGGTAGCGGGGAGCCTGCCACGAGTCATGCCCCACAGAGAGGATGTGGAGTCGGCGAGGCCAATGACCCGATCGGCGGCAGCGCGGCGGGAAGAAGGGGAGGAGGAAGGGGAGAGGAGGAGGGGAGCATCGGCCCCCACACATGCAGCCACCTCCGCATTAGTGGTGGTGTACGTGGGGAGTGTGTGGGATAACTCCGGGCGGTGGTGAGCCAGGCAATTAGCCATGCCCCTCAGAGAGGGCGCTGGTGCGAGGGGGTCGATCACCCGATCGGCGGGGTCCCGACGAGAAGTGGCCGGGAGGAGGGGGGAGTGGAGGAGGTGGGCGTCAGCCCCCACATAATCATAGCAGGTACCATGTATACGGTCTTCGAAAAATAAATACATTTATGCTAATTAGGAAGGTGTAATTGTCTGAGGTTATGCAAGTATATGTAATTATGCTAATGTACGTAATTATGATAATTAGGCTTGGCTTCGTTGTCTAGGGTTGTATTATCAATCGGGATAATACAATGATTCTTGCTATAACTTTTACTGATTGTCTTGGTGTGTTTTATGTCAGATCTCACCGCAGGAAACACTTCTTAAAAATAAGATTATTATGCATGAATTGAGGAAGGCACCACTCAGACTCTCCTATGTTAAGCAACTTTAATATCTAAAAACACTCTAACATGCGAACACTTATGCTCGGAATTGTCAACACAGTACTCCTCGAGACGTCCTATTCATTGATCCGTGCAAATAACCCTCAATGGTTACGTTTGTTAACTGAGCATAAAACAATCGGCTAATTCCTCAGAGTAAAGCGAGCATACACGGCAATGGGAAAAAGTCCTTAAAATTAATGTGACAATATTCATACGAACAGTAATAAAAAAACATGTGCCTAAAGCAAAAGTAGTCATCAATTAATTCATTGGTAAGATTATGCAATTAACGAAAACGAATGACTAAAATACTTCTAAACGACCGTATTCATGTATACTCAACGGGCACCAATGCTTTTCACGATCAGCTAATATTTAACGCACCACCTTGGAATGGCACCCCTTTTCAAAACACAAAGATCACTTTTTGGAACTATCTTATTCGTCTCGATATGCGTGTTGTGTGCGTGTGTCTTCTTTGCCACTTGTTGAATTGGCGGTTTACGCGGTACAGCGTTCCTCGTACTGAAAATACCTCAGGTTCCCAGCAGGGCCGTTGGGACAGCGTGTGTGTGTGTATTGGCTGCGCCGAGACTCTTCCTCTTGGCTGTGCCAGCTCTCTCCACTGCTGGTTGGTAGTTGAGTTTGTGCTATGATGCCGTCATCAGTGCTCGCAGCTCGTCTGCTGGTCGCCGTTCACTCTTGTGAGGAAGCTCTTTTACCCTGGCGTGCAGCTGCCAGCTTCGCGCGGGCACCCAATGGTGCCTCTCCCGTCCTTACTTCAGGCTGCGCCAGCTCTCTCCGTGATGCCTCTCCCGCCCTTCCTTCAGGCTCTTTCCACTGCTTCGTGCTCTCCGCCCTTCTTCCAAGAGGGCTCCTGCTCTGAGCTGCCCGTCGCTGGCTGGATCACTCTCTCTCAAAACTCGTAAATTGTATTAGCTCCTTTTTAGCTTCTCACAACTCTTATAGCTTAGCATAATACAGCTTATCGCAGTCCTCGACTCAGCAAGCGACTCAACATAAGGGTAGATGTAGAATAAAACTTTCAGCGATACTCTGTCGGTCCATGCCGAACTCGGCTCTTACCAATACATCGGTCCCTTCTCTCTGCGAGACACGACACCCATGGTTGATCTCGAGGCCATGCACTGGAGCCTGCCCCTCGCAGCACTAATTGTGTGTGTTCTTGCTTATGTAATGAGTGGCTCCGACACGGTAAGTAACTTCAAGTGTTTTATTTCTAAATCTTTGGTACAGCCACCTCTCTCTCTCACCGGATGTCGACCCACTCTCGTGGCTGCGCTGCCTCGCGCCACGTGGCGCTCACCCCACTTGCTAATACACCGCTGGCTGGTGGCGCGCCGAGCCGCTACATGGCAGGTGGAGATGGCGGGGCAACAGTTACAGGGAGCTCCTCTTGATCTTACAACACCGACCCCGAACGTTGCTGTACCGCCGGCTTATATTCCCTCCCTGGAGGCTAAGCCCCGCCTCTGGCCACGCCCCTCCTGGAACCTTCGGGAACGTTCCAGAGGCTTCCCTGGTACTGTAGATCTGCCCAATCACCTTTACCCCAGATATAATCCCTACTATGGATAAACCGTGGACTGTAAAAGTAATGTAACCCCCACAATAATTCAGTAGATGGCGCTCTATTATTACACTTATATCTGAAATTCTCCCACCTCGGCTCGCCTTCTCACAAAGGACCGGAATTCCTTTGGTTTCACTCTCAGCCTGTGGAAACAGCTGTTTGTGCGGTGTACATGTGTGTGTCTGTTCTAATTTTATTGAATTAATCTGTTAAGTCACATGAAGGCCTGGTTCCTGTCCCCTTCCTCAAGCCATCTCGCCATCTGTGGAAACAGATGCTTTCATGATAATAGGTGTTTCCCCTTTTTTCTGGCAACAAAACAGGTGTTAAGATCTAGATTAGAAGTTTTCGTGACTGCAGGGATCCATACTCTTTGGTTCTTTCGGTAAAGTCACGTAGGTATAAAATAAATTAAATCACGACGTTTCGGGCGCAACATAAGCGTCCGTCATCAGGTGGGACAACCACAGCAATAAACAATTGCTGAAGTGGGCAAAAGGGCTGCTGTAACAAGAGGCTATATAGGCAAGAGAGGGGGCGAGGAGCGGAGGAGAGACAGAGAGGGGGAGTGGGGTGCTACTAGAGGGATTAGGAAAAGAGCAAGGCAAAAGTGAGAGGGGAGAGGAGCCAGGGAGGAGAGATAGAGAGGGGGGGGGGGGGTAGTGGAGCGCTGCTAGAGGGATTATGAAACGAGCAAGGCAAAAGTGAGCGGGGCTGGGAGTGGGAGGCTAAAGAAACTGGAGATGTGGATATGAAGGCAACACCATGAAGCAGTAAGGTTTTACCTGGTTAATAACATCCTTCCAATGATTGCTCAATTTGTATCCATCTTCTCGGTTGAAGTTATGTCTGTTTATATATCTGGATGGCTTCATGAACAAACCTTTGATAGTAGCCCGAAGGTTTGCAGAGTACCTTGGTCTCGGAAACAACAACATTATGAGAGCCCACGGCGTTATAGCAATGGTCCAGCCATGGCGGAGGTATTGGTTCTGCCGTGTTTCAGATCTGACTTGTGCTCGCGAACACGGTTCGAGATATGTCGTTTCGTTTCCCCAATGTAACACCTACCACAGGTGCAACTTAGTTTGTAGACTCCAGGATATTGCATGTCAGGAATGACATCCTTCACAGATGGGATTAGATCACAGATTTTGTGTACTGTACTGAATCGTTCCTGGAGCTTGTTTGTTTAAGATTTTGGAAATATTTTTGGTAACGCCTATGTATGGTAACGTGATGGTTTTGATCGACGTCTCAGGGTGTTGTTTCTCCATGGTTGGAGAAACAGCTTTGCAAATAATGCGGTCCGAGTACCCATTCATCTTGAGGGCCTGGTGTACGTGTTCCAGTTCACTGGCTAGGTGGTGTTGGTCAGAAATGCAGTGGGCCCTATGGTGTAGTGTTTTGATGAGGGAATTATTCTGTGCCAGATGGTGGTGGGAATCAGGTTTCAGATCGGAATCTGTGTAGGTGGCTTTCCTGTAGACGAGCCATCAGGTATCTTCTCAAACATAACATCCAGGAATGGTAGCTCACCATCCTTCTCCACTTCCATGGTCAATTTGATGGATGGGTGTATGGAATTAATGTGGTTGAGAAATTGGTTCAATGCTGGCAGGCCATGTGGCCAAATGACAAAAGTGTCATCTACATATTTCTTCCACAAGGAACGACGTAGGGTGGATGTCTGGATAGCATCTGTTTCAAAATTTTCCATGAAACATTCGTTATCACTGGTGATAAGGGGGAACCCATGGGGGTACCTTCATTTTGCTTGTAGAAAGTACCATTCCAGGTGAAGTAAGTGTTAGTAAGGCAGTGCCTAACCAGAGTAGGAACATCAGGATTCAGTTAATGTTGGACTAAATCTTCAATTATTGCTAAGGTGTGAGGCACAGGAACTTTGGTGAACAGAGAAACTACACCGAAGCTGACGAGAAAATAATCTGGGGACAGTGAAATGCCCTTGATTAGAGAGACCAAGTGAGCTGAGTTATGTACTGCCGAGGTAGTCTTGCCAGTGAATGGAAGCAAGGTATCAGACAGAAAACGGGCCAGTTTGGAGGGAGGTGAGTTGATAGTGGAAACGCTGGGCCAAAGTGGAGTGCCCTATTTATGGATCTTAAAAAAACCATAGAATCTGGGTGGTCTAGCAGCAGGTTTTAGGGAGAGCCATTTTACTGGTTCGATTAGAGAAGTCTAATTGGTAACGATATTGTTGGTTTTTGTAGCCAGGCTGTTAGTAGGCTCTTTGTTGATTTTGGTGTGACTGCTATCATTAAGAACGTCCTGGATTTTGTTGTTGTATGTGTAATGCGAGCGTAAATGGGAAGGCCGGATGTGATGATCCGAGAGGGAGGAGTCAGGGTCACGTGGGAGAGAGGTTATAGGAGGGAGCCCGGAAGAGATCAGGACCAGTCGATGGAGTGAAGAGGCGGGACCACGTTGGGTGGCCACCGCGCCATCAGCCACGTGGCTGATGGGGCTTGGGACACCGTCAGCCAGGCACACAGAGCTAGCGGAGTGGCTAGCGGAGCGTGCGGGGTGCACGGGGCTAGCGGAGTGGCTAGCGGAGCGTGCGGAGTGCACGGGCTAGCGGAGTGGCTAGCGGAGCGTGCGGAGTGCACGGGGCTAGCGGAGTGGCTAGCGGAGCGTGCGGAGTGCACGGGCTAGCGGAGTGGCTAGCGGAGCGTGCAGAGTGCACGGGCTAGCGGAGTGGCTAGCGGAGCGTGCGGAGTGCACGGGGCTAGCGGAGTGGCTAGCGGAGCGTGTGGGGCGCGTGAGAGACGACGCTGGTCCGAGGAGGAGGCCAGCGGGGTGCGGAGAAGAACCTACATAAAGGATCAACGGAGAGTGGCATCGTGTGTGAAGGAGTCCTTTATTATATGTGGTTTTATCCATGATGACAGTAGCATTGCCCTTGTCGGCCGAGAGGATGACTGTCATCTCTCTTTTTCAAATTTGCGAGTTCAGAGCACTCGTCTTTGCTGATGTTACTAATGGGTTTCTTAGCATTTTTAAGGATGGTGGCAATTTCAGATCTAGCAACGTCTTTCGGGATGTGTCCCAAGCCTTTGAGGGCTACGTCGACCTGGGAGATTATATCCACTGGGATGTTTAGGCGTGACTGCGAAATTCAACCCTTTAGCTAGTACCGATTTTAGGCTGTCGGAAATTGGGATGTTACTCTGATTGATGACAATCTTGTTAACATCTACATTTTTTATGTGTGGACCTGGCTTCTTTTTTGACAGGTTGATTTTGCGATCAAGTTAACTTATCAATGTCAACATTTGGTTGACATTAAATTAGCAGAGAAGACTGTCATGTTATCTACATGGTCCCAATCAGAAGTGGACATTTTATCTGTTAATTTCAAGTGTGATTGTAAGAGTCTTGTCCAAATGATCAAGTTCAAATCGGAGCAATCTTATTCTCTCTGAGATTAGTGATAGGCTGGCTTTAAACAAGATCCGTTTAGCGTTAGAAGTGACAGCAGCAGATGTGAGTGTAAATGTGATCGGTATTACCTTGTTATCGCGGCATCTCTTGAGGAAGGTGAGCAACTCGATTAGTTGAGCCTTCTTGTCTCGAGTCTTTTAAAAGCTCTAACGTTTGTGTGAAAACCCTCCCCCCGTAGAGGCGGTTTAATCTAGATTTAAAGTTTTCGTGACTGCAGGGATCCATACTCTTTGGATCTTTCGGTAAAGTCACGTAGGTAAAAAATAAAATAAATTAAATCACGACGTTTCGGGAGGGACTTTGTTGTGCGCACAGACCACGCGGCCCTCCAACACTCCTTGCGTGTTGACCAGCCATCCGGCCAGCTTTCTCGCTGGCTGGAAATACTGCAGGAGTATTCCTTTACATCTTCTTGGTTCTTTCGGTAAAGTCACGTAGAAGGGAAGTAATAAAATAATAAAAATAAAACATAATAAAACAATTCTCACGACGTTTCGGCCACAACGCAAGCAGCCGTCCTCAGGCGAAGAATGAGAACATTATCAAGCTAGGAGCTTATATAGGTGTAGCGAGGAGGAGCGCCTTAACAAAAGAATGTGCATATGAAGAGGAATTTAGCATACCAATGGGCAATGCATAGGAGGTGGGCGGAGGGGTTTCAAAGTCCCATTATGCCCATGCATTATGCAGGATCAACAGCACCACGGGGGGGCGCAAGGAACAGCGTTAATAAAGGAAAGGAATGTTAGTGATATGTAGCTGCATTTGTCAAACAACCACGTAGAAAACCAAAGTGAAAACTACATAAAAAACTAAAATATGAACTGATACTTACTATACTCTACAATAAGCTGAGTTACTAACAACAAATAATAAATTACAATTCTACGTCGTAAGAAGTATATAATATACTTCCATCTAAACTTTATTCTCTTAGCATATACAGTACTATATACTGCCATAGATAAACCCAACATTAAATTATATACTGTATTGCTGTAAACCACCCTATACTTTATACATTTTAATATAATACTATGTATTATTCAACTCACCCTAATGTGTATCGAAATGGTTTATTACGTCCTTCCAATGATTGCTAAGCCTGAATCCATCTTCTCGGTTAAAATTGTCTCTGTGTTTGTATATGTGGATCGCCTCATGAACGAATCTCTCATGATAGCCAGATGGCTTGCAGAGAACCTCCGTCTTGGAGAAGTCAATGTCATGTGAGCCCACTGAGTTGTAACAGTGGTCTGCCACGGCTGAGGTGTTTGTCCTACCGTGTTTTAGATCAGCTTTATGTTCACGAATGCGGTCTGAGACGTGTCGTTTGGTTTCCCCAATGTAACTGCTACCACAGAGGCAACTTAGTTTGTAGACGCCAGGGTACTGTATGTCTGGAATCACATCTTTTACAGACGGTACCAGATCACGGATTTTATGTACTGTGTTGAATCGGACCTGGATCTTGTGTTTAATCAAGATTTTGGAGATCTTTTTTGTGACCCCAGCAATGTAGGGTAAGGTGATGGTCTTGAAAGGCTCCTCAACAGGATCTTTCTTGATGGTTGGAGTGATGGCTTTGCGGATTGTGTAGTCGGAGTAACCATTAGCTTTAAGAGCTTGGCGTACGTGTTTGAGTTCACTGGAAATGTGTTCATGGTCGGAGATGCATTGGGCTCTATGATATAGAGTCTTGATGAGGGAATTCTTCTGGGATGGATGGTGGTGGGAATCCGGTTTTAGATAAGCATCCGTGTGGGTGGCTTTCCTGTAGACAGAGTGGCTCATTGAACCATCAGGTCTCCTTTTGATTAGGACATCCAAAAAGGGTAGCTTGCCATCACGAATCTCTCATGATAGCCATCTGGCTATCATGAGAGATTCGTTCATGAGGCGATCCACATATACAAACACAGAGACAATTTTAACCGAGAAGATGGATTCAGGCTTAGCAATCATTGGAAGGACGTAATAAACCATTTCGATACACATTAGGGTGAGTTGAATAATACATAGTATTATATTAAAATGTATAAAGTATAGGGTGGTTTACAGCAATACAGTATATAATTTAATGTTGGGTTTATCTATGGCAGTATATAGTACTGTATATGCTAAGAGAATAAAGTTTAGATGGAAGTATATTATATACTTCTTACGACGTAGAATTGTAATTTATTATTTGTTGTTAGTAACTCAGCTTATTGTAGAGTATAGTAAGTATCAGTTCATATTTTAGTTTTTTATGTAGTTTTCACTTTGGTTTTCTACGTGGTTGTTTGACAAATGCAGCTACATATCACTAACATTCCTTTCCTTTATTAACGCTGTTCCTTGCGCCCCCCCGTGGTGCTGTTGATCCTGCATAATGCATGGGCATAATGGGACTTTGAAACCCCTCCGCCCACCTCCTATGCATTGCCCATTGGTATGCTAAATTCCTCTTCATATGCACATTCTTTTGTTAAGGCGCTCCTCCTCGCTACACCTATATAAGCTCCTAGCTTGATAATGTTCTCATTCTTCGCCTGAGGACGGCTGCTTGCGTTGTGGCCGAAACGTCGTGAGAATTGTTTTATTATGTTTTATTTTTATTATTTTATTACTTCCCTTCTACGTGACTTTACCGAAAGAACCAAGAAGATGAATCCCTGCAGTCACGAAAGCTTTAAATCGAAATTTATTCCTTTACAGTTTACAGTAACCTATAGGAAGGGCTTGAGGCACTGCAATGCAGATGCGCTGTCTCGCCTGCCACCGAGCGAGCAGTGTGCGTGTTCAATGGGTGCTGGCAGGTGTAAGCCATCTGCGGCTGGATCACCACAGGTGGTTGCGGCGATAGGCGACGCAGCACCAGCCGAGGTCGCTGCACCTAGAGACGGCACGTTGGGCCTCACACACGCTGAGTGGAGACGGCTGCAGACAGAGGACGTCTCACTATTAAATTTGCGGCACCGCGTTGGGACTAGAGGCAGTAAGACTGTCCCGGTGGGGGTGTCCCTTATAGTCCTTCACGAAGGCCTTTTAGTGAGGTGGGATGAGAGCTGCAGCGCTATTGTATTGTGGTCCCCACTGCCCTGCGAAGCAAAGTCACTCGGGTGGTGCCCGAAAAACGAATGCACCTCGGATTTCCTAAAATTTTGGTAACATTTTTTAAAATATTATTTGTTCTTTCAGTAAAGTCACGTAGATAGACAAATATAAATATAGTGAATACATAAAAAAAAAAGTTTCGATCACGTGGTGGTTTTCATTTATATAATTTTTATTATTTTAATTCGCTTTATTATAATTTTTTTCTACGTGACTTTACCAAAAGAACCAAATAATATGAATTCCTGCAGTCATCTAGGGGAAAGGTCACAGAAGGGGCCCATCGAGAAGCCCCGGGAACCCGCTAGTAGGTTCCAGAAAGGAGGCGTGGCCGGGGCGGAGCAAGGCCACGCTGGGAGTATAAGAGGGGCCCCTGTGCGGGACCTCGTGGTTGTTACTGGAAGTGGGATCCCCGTCGTGCTGCTTAAGTTCATTGTCGTCACCATCTCCTCGTCGTCGTCTCCGTCTTCACCATCCCGGGGCACTGTTAGTCAGACAGCCTATCAACTGTTCGAACTAAGTAGTGCCACCGACAATAGAAGGTCTTAATAATAATAGTGTGCACCCATGTAGGGTGTGTGTTATCCCGATGGTGCTTGTTAAATAAAATAAGTTCCTCCAGTTATTACTGTCTCAGAGTTGAGTCACTCCACAAGCACAGCCACACGAGACAGTATTCCCACCTTACAAGTCTGTGACTTAAAACTAAACTACAAACTTTTTCTTATTTCACCAGGTAAGGCCCACTGAGCTGTGTAGCTCTTTTTTATAAGCGACCTGGCCACAAATTATAGCTCAACAAAGTTTCTTATCACGTGGACATTTATGGCAGCCAAATACTCTAAACGCATGTTGATTCTAAATGAAGTAAAAACAGGAGGACCTGGAAAAAAAATCAACACGACCACGGGGAGAACATGCCAACTCTAAATAAACAGGCCTCAGGGTCAGGATCGGACCCCGACCTCCTGCATACCAGGCGAGATAGTTAACATCTCGCCACAACTTAAAGCTAAGTATGGCGCACAGATTTATTGTTGGCAATGGTGTTCACACTTAATTAGGTGCTACCAGACAGCTAGATTTACGTGACAAACTGGATTCATTGCAGATGGACAATAGTGTACGGTCAATGAAACAAGCAAGACGGGAATGAAAAATAGATGCAGGCCGACTTGGATTACCGCGGATTTGAAAAGGCAGTTCCGGATCTTCATCCTGTTGTCATCTTTTTTAAATAAATAAGTCAACACACGGTTGAAAACAAGAGAAAGAGATGCTGTATTAAACTTACTTTCCTTTTCATAATGAACAACACACCAGTTCCAATGTCTGTATACGAACGGAGCACAAAAGAAGTGGTATTAAATTAATGCTTCAGTTATTCAGGACGATTCTGTGGCCAACCCATTTGACCACCATAACAAACGCGGGTAATAAAAGTTCGCAGGAAGTTATAAAATGTGGCTTTAATTGAGCACCCTAAAATATGCGATTTACATATGACCATTGACAACACATTGTGCATGCTACACCTGCTGCTGTGTACAAACTACCGACAGAAAAACGCCAAGTTCAACCCCAAACTTTAATACTGATCCGCTGTGCTTTGAATTCAGTCTTGCCTCACTCACGATTGCTCACGTATATATATTTTTACGTAAGAAATGTGTAAACAAAAATATGCGTTTCATCGTGCGCGTACATACATGGTACACGGACAGAACGGTTAAATACTGGTATGGTATTCCCTCGTTATTCACGAACTTGTCTATCCCCGATTCACATCTGGGACTCTACACGACTGCACTAAGAGAAAGTGATGAGAGATAAAGTGATGAGCGATAAAGTGATGAGAGAATTTGCTGTTCACCAGCATCTCGAGAACGTATCCCTCATCGCGAGAAACGAGGGTCTACTGTGCAAGACAGCGCGCCTCCCCAGAGTGCGAATTCGCAGATACGCGATTCATGTTGTAGGGGTGTACTTCGCACTCGGGCTACACATCTCTCAGTTATGTGCTCAGGGAAAAAAATGTGTAAAATATGTTTTAAAATTCCAATAATAAAAATTAAAAACTAATATTTCTGATCGCATTACCCCATCTAGTGTCACGGGATAGGCCTAGCCGTCGTAGATCTGCCGCCGGTTGTCTGCATCACGTGCACGCTGCTGCAAGCAGCCAACAGAATCCTTGATGTCCTGAAATTACTTTTATTAGGTCAAATTTCTAAGTAGTATTCGTTTTCATCTGAATTATGTATTATTAGTATACGTATTAATGTATATATCCAGGGCTAAATAATTAAATAGAAGACTGAATTTTTCTTCAGTAACGCACACACGTGGACCATGTCTATGGGACAATAGGCTGTTGAGCGCGATTCGACTCCATCGCGCGCGATGCGAGGCACACCTGTGTTCTGTTCTGTTGACCAGGAAAGCCTCACCGAGTCTCAAGGCTCTCTTTCCTTGAGGGTCTTGCCAAAGTTTTCACAGTATGGGGGCGACACTGATGTTGCTGTGCGTAATCTGCAAATTTGACTAATTTGCAGCAACATGTTTTAGCATTTGGGCGTGGTTTGGCCAATAGCAGTTATATATCGTGTGTGTGTTGTTTGTTTATAGCGATGGGAGGAAGGACAGCCCGGAGGAACCCTGTTGCCAGGAGGCAGCGCGAGTGTCACCACCCCACCGCCCTCATAAACTGGCTCGTGCCCAGTTTCCACGAGCTTCGAGATGGTGCTGGTGTAGTGTGGGCATCACGGACGGGGTGAACGCATACTGCGATTAGCACGGTCGGCTTCGCATGCGGCAAAAGACATTCAACATACAGTAACATACATAACATATCAAGATTGTTCCAATATTAAATTGGACCTCAAAGTCACGACTGTTCTCTCGGTGGGTTGAGGAACGAGAGAGCCTGGGTGTGCATCCTGGGCACCATCTTGAATTGGGGTACCGTGTTGGTGTGATGTTAACTACCTCGCCTGGTAAGCAGGTCAACATACGTACAATGCCATCCATTCCCACGGCGCTAGCCGGGCAGCACGTCTCCCGCTTACCTCAAAAGCCGGGGACCACCCGCCCCAGCGTGCTCTCCGCTCCAAGCTGAACCGTACACGCGTGGCACCGGGGAAGAGTGGCTACCGGTCCACGACGTCACGGGGGCAAGCCAGAAAGGGGCGCACAGCGCTGCCACGTTCACGTGTATTACTTAGCTTCCCGGCCGGTCAGGGCTAAGTGTTAAAAACACACAAGTTGCTGTGCGGGGAAAATACCAAGACGGCAATTTTCTTAACATAACCCACGACCAAATCAACATCTTCTAAAGTACACGCTCGTGTACTTTAGAAGATGCACAGTTTTAGCTGGCGCTAAAACTGTGCAACACGCCCCGCTCCTGTGTGGCCTTCTGAGAGCCTCGGTAATAAAGTCGCTTTATTTTTAGTAGAAAACCGATGACGTACACCTAAGTCATCATCAGAATGGGAAAAGGGATTTAGGTCACATCGCACCACCCACTCCTGTGACTGCAGGATGCAAGGGATGGAGACCACATGGCCTCAACGTCGCTCCCTGGCCTGGCACAGCCTGGGTCCCCCAGTCGTCGTGGACAAAAAAAATTCAACTGAAAAAACTATAGTATTATTGTTGTTACTATGCTTGTTTACCTAGGAATGTCTCACCGAGTCTCAAGGCTCTTTTTCAAGAGGTTCCTGGCCAAGTTACCACAGTAACTGGGCAATGTTGCTGCTGCATGTAATCCCCATCGAGTCATACTTGCAAGTAATTATTCAGGATTGGGGATGTTTGGCCAATACCGGATAGATTCAATAATTTATTTTATTTTGGTTTCAGCTCTGGGAGGACACTGTGGATCCTCAAGACCGGAGGAAATCAATGCAGGACAGAGGGAGAGTAAAATGGCGCCATGGTGGCTAGATGTTAACTACCTCGCCTGGTAGACAGGTCGTGGGTTTGATCCTGAAGCTGACACCTGCTGTATATCTAGAGTATATATGTCTCTCTCCTTGTGGTCATGTGGAATTTTGTCCGGGTCCTCCGGTTTTTCCCTCCACATTTAGAAACAAGAGTTTTAAGGATTTGGCTGCTATACATTTCCACATGATGATAATAAGCCACTTCGTTAAGCTATCATGTGTGATAGCCAGGTCGCTTCTGAAAAAGAGATATACAGCTCAGTGGGCTCGTACCTGGTGAATTAATTTTTTTTAGTTTTAGTTTTAACTCCACGTGGAAAAGTGCCCCTGTTGGGAATCAAACCCAGTTGCTCATTGTTGTGAGGCACGAGCGCTAGCATTGCGCCATCATGCCGGCTTCATATATTCCTATCGCACCCAAATCATCAGTTTGGTTTCACATATTCCACATTGACCTAGCGAGCGTTATTGTCTTAACCGATGTGTTACATCAACACAGCATTTTAAAAGGCTTGAAGCCAACGTCAACAGCAATACTGCCTCAGAATAGTAAATTTGAACATTCTGTATGCTAATGTCCATTAGAAAATACAAATGTAAGCAGTAACAATGCTTTAAAGAGACATGACAGCAAAACTTAACTTATTAACAGGCAAATACATAGAAAACTATTGACATAAATACTATATGCATTATGCATTACTATGCGCTATGGTGCAAAGTGTGTGTATAAACTATGCGTTGTAAATAGGGGCATACGAAATATTCGACATTTAGGCACATAGGATGATGCATGTGTGTGTACGTAAAGGGATCATTCGGTTATATAAATTCGTCTGTGTAAATGTATATGGACACACACATACGTGCATGTATGTTACACTAACGTGCATATTACAATACATGGATTTACAGCAACTACTGCTGTGGCATTGTATTTAGCTGGTAACTTTAACCAAATCTTCATCTGCAATTTTAACCAAAACTGTAGATGTGTACTTAACATTTTGAAACTGCTCAAATACCAAAGCTGCTGCAACCAACGGCTCATTCTGTAAGCGATTTAACGGTTAATCGACAGCTCGCTAAAACATGCACGCTTGTTGTGGTCCAATATTGGCAGAGTTGTTAAGGACGAGAACACAGAATTTGGCCTTCGGGCAATCAAGAAACCGGGATAATGGAGGAAGGGGTGGCGGGAGGGGGACATCTAGAAAATGGAAATTAGAGCACCGTGGACCTCATCCCGAAGATTAAGGCCAAATTTTGAAAGCTGCGGCCAATGCAAAGCACGACACTTTGTGCGTTGGTGAGAGGGAACACAGGATGGAATTAGCAATGGAATTAGCGACTGCAATGTGCATGACGTTTCAGCGGACGTTGAGAAAGCTCCATTCCCTTGGCTGGAGCCGAGCCAAAGGACTTCGGTGTGAATGGCTTTCGCTTGCGGATGGCCTGCAGCAATAGCTGCGAAGAAGCGCATTCCCCCTTTGCGTGGCACCTTCGACCGTAAACTCTGCCGCCGCCAAACATATGGCATGGGCGAGTTCAAAAACGGCAAATCTATTCGCGAGTGCAGCTCTTAAAAAAATTAAGACACTTTCAACGAAAAATGTAAAACAATTGTAAACGCACGAATGGCCGCGCGCACGAAAGAAATGTAGGGGCACGTGGAAGGAACGGTTCACAGGAGCATCACCGAAGGCGGTGGCGGGTTGTTGTTTTTCACGAGGAAGCATTTTAGCGGAAGGCTGGCGGAGGACGATGGTTCTAGTGAGCCACGAGGCTCGCAATGAACGCGAGTGCAGGTAGCGTGACCACGACATTGCCAGCTGAAACCGCAACTTCCGTGCGGTGGATTCATTCAAGGGCTTGGCTAACGATGGAGAACCACGGCATGGTGCGGCCATAATTGACAGGTCCCAGGACATGGGAATGAGCTGCAATGAAACCGTACGTTATCCACCAGGCAGAACAAGAACAAATACAGCGATACCCCTCTGGTTCACGTCGGGAGAGGATGCATTCCTGAAAGGCGCGACGACGAATATCTAAACGGCATAAATCAAAGTGATTTACAGGGGTAGTAGTCGTAGTGGGTGGTGGTGGCAAAGGCTGAGAGGCGATGGATACGGGACGGACGATGCCGTCAGCGACGTTAAATGTTTGGGGGTTGAGGTGACGTTCATCGGGTAGCGGTGGTGATAAAGTTATTATTCAGTATTACATTTATACGTATTTTGTATGTATCCAGGCCTAAAATAATGAAATTATCCTAAATTTTTCTTCAGTAAGGCACACCCCCATAACATGTACAATGTCTATGAGGATTAGGCTTCGTACAGCGCGATTCGTCTTAGGTGGCGTCTTTCAGCAACGCGTGTCGTGTGTCGTGCGAGGCGCGCCTCTTACTCTGCTTGTTTAACCAGCAAAGCCAATTTGCTAAACCAACATAACAAGGCGGCAGACGTAAATCGGGGTGTTACCGAATCTTCACGCTTTTAATCTTCACATTTTCAGACACGTTTTAAATGGGCATGTAGGTGTTTAAAAATGGCTCGACCAAAAAACGTGGAGAAAACGATATCTCATCAAATATTTCTACATCACATGTCTCTCTCGAATGAAAACTCATAAATATAACTCGTGAAAAATGTAAGTACAAAAAGAGAGAAAAATATGATTCTGAAAAAATAACAAAGGCAGGAAAATAGCTAAAAAATTATTACGGAATAAATAATACATTTTTATAAAAAAAAATCAAAGACCTTAAAATTACAAGGATTCCATGCCTGAAATGTAATGTATGTGCTTTGTCCTTCATTTCTTTCTATGCTGGCTGCGAACGATTAATGTTGGCCTTGCCATCACACCCTTTATCACCAAGTCAACCTACTCTACAGATATACAAATACTTGTATCTGTAATAACGTCTTGTCATTTACAATATAAAAAAGTAATACTGGAACAATTCAGTTCCGAACAGAGCAAAGATTCTCTCTTAACCCTTTCCTGTTCCGAGATGCACTGCAAGCTTGCAGGGTAGGTGGGGTTCCGTTCACCGCTGAATGTCGGAACGCGCGAGTGATTCAGCGTTAATTTTATTTAGAGAGTTGTAGTAACACCGTTGATTTGTAAAGACGTTGTTACTCACCGCAGAGAACCATAGCGATACGACGGCCAAACTGTGCCACGCACCCCTCCCAACGTGGCCTTGTGGGAGCCTCGCTGTCGATAAAGTTACTTTATTTTAGTTTTTCTCTCGGTCCCGTTTCGAAAATGTACACTTACGTATGCATACGTCATCGGGATGGGAAATGGTTTATGCTGATATGTAGAAGTAAATGATCGATGCGATTCTGCTGGGGTCTGACAAGCCATCTCCTGCATGGCTGGTGACCTGCGAGCGCCGAGTATTTTTGCCATGCTCCTCCCCGTGTCTCTGCAGCAGCTGACTCATGTGAAGGGAAAACACGCGTGTAACCGTGGCGTGTGCCGACGTGACGTGAGTTTAAACGGTGGCTCGCATGTATGTATGTATGTTGTATGTACGTTGTATGTTCAAGTTATTTTGCACTGTACGTAGCCAAACGTAGGTGCAGGGGAAAGGACAACATACTAAACACAAAAATCTAGTTCTAAAAGAAATTAGTTTATCAATCTAGATGATTTAAAAGTGCATAGCTCCAGTGGCTTCCTCATGTCGGAAGGAAGAGGCGTTCCAGACGGCCGCAGAAGCACATCCAGATAGCGCTCACGCACCTGAAAGTAGGGGGGGCACCATGACCATTCCAACAAGGGTGTGTGCCGAAACGTAGGTGGAATCGCTAAAAATTGGGTAACAGCCCACGGGACGGGAGCGTCAGGCGCGTCCGAGTCACAGGGATCGTCAGGCGTGTCCCAGGCACATGGACTGCACGCAAAGCCTTGCCCTAGCTTGGCCCTGCAGCAGTCCACGACGAGTCGAAGCGAATCCGAGGGGACTACTCGCAATCATCTGGCTCGCAATCCGGCCCTGGCAATCATTCACTTGGCAGGGAGGACTGAGGCTTGGGCCCTGATGACGGCTACCGGACGATGCCATTGGAGGGCCGGTCAGGCGGAGCGTGCGACTCCACGGAGTCCGGGTCCCTCTTGGCTGGGTCGAGCAGCGAGGAGGCGAGCGAGGAGAGGGCGTTGGCAAACGCGTCCACCACCTGCGGCAACGGTGGTGACAGGGGTTTAGCGAAACAGTTAATTCTTCTGTAGCGGCGTAAGTTTTCATATCGTGGATTGGATATAACGTGATGGAATGTATTAGGGAACACGTTTTTTTGCGTAATGCATATGCTTATTGGATGTACAACTCGATCGAATGAATGAAACTACGTCACGTGAGTAGGAATAAGCGGTCGTGTCCTGCCTCGGCTTGGCATCGCACAAGGCGTTAGGATGCTGCTGGATGTTTCTAGATGCTACCCACGCGCCTTAGTCTTTGTTCAGTCTGCTTTAGCCTCTATATTATATATCATTTATTTTAACGTGATTTTTACAGAACGTGGTGTTCTTGAGGAACGCAACTATACTGCATTATAGGAGAATGGACTGTACGTACGTACAAGAGGAGCGGCTCCCACGCACACCCAAAACATCACCGGGCAACCGTCGGTCACTTTGGACGAGTCACACTACCCCACGATTGCACAAAAAGTCACATCCGGGGTGCCCTCCCCCCCCTTCCTTCACCTGCTGAGCCACGCGCGTGCGACGGCGCTGGCTCCGTTGGCGCTCGCGCTCGTTCCGCCGCGCCTCCCTCCGCAGGAAGCGCATCGTCTCCTGGTGACAGAGCAGGATCATGCGGCCATCGGCGGAGAGATCCTCCCAGCGCACCTGCGGGAACTGACCTGCGGGGGACGAGCGGCGGGATGAGTTAACCTCCTCGCCTCGGGACATGGGGCTGTCGAGCGTAACGAGGCTTTGCAACAGAGATGTCCCCTTCCCCCCGCACTTCCAATTAGTATGGTTGACTACGTATGGTGGTTTAAC
This sequence comes from Lampetra planeri, assembly GCF_965212315.1. Taxonomy (NCBI): domain Eukaryota; kingdom Metazoa; phylum Chordata; class Hyperoartia; order Petromyzontiformes; family Petromyzontidae; genus Lampetra; species Lampetra planeri. The sequence continues at coordinate 670,875 of NC_136168.1, forward strand.
ACATAGTAGGCTTTCGCGACCAATATTATCCATGAGAGGTTTTTTTTGGGTGAGATGGGGTAAATATAAATGCATCGTTAAACCCGCCACCACGCGACACAGCCCAATTAGTAAGGTTTTGTCACGTAAAACAACGTGCCAATTAGTTACGAGTTCAGAGTAAACAACCCTCAACATTTACAATTCGAGTATTTATAACCAGCCTCATCAGTGGATAGTCAGAATTGTGACTTTGAGGAGGAAGACGTGGAGCTATTATGGCTTGAAATAAGTTCAACACACATACATACGTACAGACTACAAGCGAAAAAACTAAAACTAAGAGTAAAACTAATTATAAACTAATTTTTTTTCCAGGTAAGGCCCACTGAGCTATGTAAATTTTTTTCAGAAGTGACGGGGTCACACGTGATAGCTTAACTAAGTGGCTTATCATCACGTGGAAATGTATAGCAACTAAATACTATAAACGCCTGATGTTGATTCTAAATGCGGCCGGATAAACCGGAGGACGCGGGAAAAAAATCTATGCAAGCAGAGAGAGAGAGAGAGAAGCAAACTCCAAATATACAGCAGACGTCAGGGTCGAGATCGAACCCACGACCTCCTGCACACCAGGCAAGGCAATTAACATCTCCTAGCTACCACCGACAACCCCGACGAGTGTACGCCACTCTCATGGGTTGGGGGAGCGGCTCAGAGATTAGTGTGCTGCGTGGTATCCCGCGCAGGAATTTTAAAACGTGTGGGGATTTTCCTCCAGGACAAAGGGCGCCGTGAGGAACCGGCGTTGTAAGGAGCGCGGCGCTACAAGAGGTTGCGACGGAAGAGGCGGGAACGGCGCTCACCCCGTGGTGGGTGGGGGAGCCGGTCTCGGAACCGGTGAGCGCCACCTCCCTCTGCCGACTTGCGCGAGCGGTGCAGCAGCAACGAGGAGGAGGGAGAGGAGGAGGGCGATGGTGGCCGCGCGTCCCAGCTGCCACCACCTCCGCAGCCACCACTGCCGTCGTTCGCAGGGGCCACGTCGGCCCACTCCGGATCCACCGTGTTCACCGCGGGCTGACCGTCATCCTCCAGCTCTGAGTAGCCCTCCTCCTCTTCCTCCTCCTCCTCCTCCTCTTCATCCTCCTCTTCCTCCTCCTCCTCAAAGTCATCTACCTGTGTGGTAGGGATAGCCCCCACATCAGCCATCTCGTCTCTTCCTACTAGCTAAGGGCCCTGCTCAAGAACGCTTTGTTAAGAGTTGCAATTATGTCATTTAACATGCAATGTTGAGAACGTTCGTTAATCCCAATGATAATTATGGGAATTCCATTGTTTTACCATGATAGCCTTCTTGAACCTAAACAGGTATTTTCTTAAATATCCAATGGAGTTTATATTAACCAATTCCATATCTTATGAAACAAAATGATGGATGAATTCAACAAACAATGAGTAACTAAGGTTCAGGGTATGTGAAAAAGTAAGTGAGCCCCTGGTTTCATTTGCTAAATTAAGATAATTAAAATCAGGTGTTTAAATAATTAGGTAGATCTTCAAGGGTGAGTTTGGGATGCACAACCCTATATAAAGATTAGGAACTTTGTGAGTTTGGTCTTCACCATACAGGTGTGTGTGGAAACAAGCCATGCCACGATCAAAATAAATCTCTAAGGACTTCAGAAAAAAGAGTTATTGATGCTCATCAGTCCAGAAAGGGTTACAAAACTATTTCTAAGGATTTCGGGCTGGACCAATCCACTGTCAGACCGATTGTCTACAAATTGAGAAAGTTCAAGATCACAGTCACTCTAGCCTGGAGCAGTCTTCGTTCCAAAATCTCTCCAAGAACAAATCGGAAAATAATCAAGGAATCACAAAGAACCCCAGAGAAACATCCAATGATCTGCAGGCCACTCTCGCCTTGGCTAATGTGAATGTTCATGACTCAACTGAAGAATTGTGTTCATGGATGGATAGCCAAGAGAAAACCACTACTCTCCAAAATAAACATTGCTGCCCATCTGAAGTTCACCAAAGAGCACAAAGATGATCAACAAGACTTCTGGAACAATTTATCTGGACAGACGAGTCAAAGGTAGAACGTTTTGGCCTAGAGAAACATTCTGTTTGGTGAAAAGCAAACACTGTTTTAGAACAGAAGAACCTCATCCTAACCGTCAAGCATGGTAGTGGGAATGTGATGGTTTGGGGCTGCTTTGCTGCCTCAAGACATGGATGGCTTGCCATCATTGACACAACCATGAATTCTTCATTGTATCAGAAGATTCTAGAGGAGAATGTCAGGCCATCCCCTTTGTGAGCTGAAGCTGAACCAAAAGTGGGTCTTTCAGCAAGACAATGATCCTAAACATAAAAGTAGATCTACAAAAGAATAGCTGCAGAAGAAGAAATTTCGCATTTTACAATGGCCTAGTCAAAGTCCGGACCTAAACCCCATCGAATTGTCGTGGCAGAACCTGAAGTGAGCTGTCCATGCAAGGCAACCCTCAAATGTCACCGAGTTGGAGTTCTGTAAGGAGGAATGGGCCAAAATTTCTCAAATCCGATGTGAGAGACTGACCAACGGTTCCAAGAAACGCTTAGTTGCAGCCATTGCTGCCCAAGGGGTGTCACCAGTTATTGAATCTAAAGGTTCACATACTATACTTTTTCACACGTCATTATTGAATGCAGAATCATTTGAGGTTAAATAAACGTTGAATGAGTATCATGTTTTGTGTCATTTGTTTAATCAGGTTATCTTTATTATATTACTAGCTTTACTACCCGTCTTCGCCCGGGACTTGGATGCACCACGCCCGGCCGCCTTTGTCTCCCCAGTGACGATGTTCACACACCACACCAGTTACTCGTTTGAGGCTGAGTCGACCTAGGGGAGGCCCAGGACCGATTCAAATAGTCGTCACCGGTGGTGGGCGTGAGCGGGAATCGAACTCGGGTCGCTGGGTTCGTAGCGCGGCGTGCTAACAACGACACTACAATGCGTTACGCTTTCACATGCGCGGGTCACATGACAGATTTGACGTCACAGCTCACTTGCTGTGCAAAAAATATATGCATTATTGAGCTCCCCGCCCAAAAAAAACACACAAGTGTATTTTAATAATTTTTGCATGGTGTACAGTCTGGAAAGTACCCACATGGCAAATTTAAAGTTTGTTGCATATATGGAGATTAGGACTTAGATTAAAATCTAAAAACATTTTAAGTTTGAAATATGTAAAATATGTGAAAATCCTAAGGGGTTCACAAACTTTTTCTTGGCAATGTACGTCTTCTGTAATCCACATGCTCCTATTTCTCTAAGCTTGCATCTCTTCATGCCTTGTTGCACACTTTTACATTTTTGTCCCATTTTGTTTGTGAATGACCATGTTTACGGTCCCCATTTCCTAGCAGGCAGTACACACCAATTACAAACTTGCTTCTTTAGGCACATCGGAATATTCCTTTTCATTATCACGTTTAGCTTTTCCGAAAAACACACAACTCCAACCTATCTCATGTCTGCCTCTTAATTTCATCATCACCACGATGATTCCGGTCTGCCTTAAGTATTTGTCCGAGGTACACATTATACCGCGATTTCAAATTTTGCCCCTTCTGACAGATGCCTCTGATTGTTTATACAAATTAGTTGTACACGACCTTTGCTTTTGGCTCTCATTTATCCTGAGGTAACATTTACAGCACTGCACGTTAAAATCATGATCTCAACATGACATCCAATCTAGCCATTGTTTTCTGCACGAATATTTATGGCTTTGTCTCCAATCCAATTGTCAGAAAATATCCTCTCTCATGCTGCTACGAATAAATCTGGTGGAAGGCGTGTCACCTAGTCTGACTCCCCTGGTACTACGTATTTATAGAACGTTTATTGCAGTCTCAATAAAACACGTTTTTACTCTCTGGTTCTTTCGTAATAAACCAGGCAAGATGCTGACTGTTGTGTTAGCCGACTCTCTGTGTTTAATTGCATTGTATTTCTAAGTTCACTAGGTTTGTTTTCTACCTGATGACGATTACTTGTGTTGCAATCGAAACGTCGTATTCTATTATTTAATTTATTTTCTTTCTACGTGACTTTACCAAAAGAACCAAAGAGCAATTCCTGCAGTCACGAAAGCTTCAACTCACGTTTTTACTGTTAAAATTAAGCCAATGGGCTTCTACTTCTCTGTGCAAAGTGATTTTGAGTCAGGGCTGAAGTGTTATTCATCCCCCTAGTGTGCTCCCCCTTGCCACTGCCCATGTAGTGTGGCGGTTAGCCTACGCTGCGCTACAAACCCGGCGACCCGAGTTCGATTCGCGCTTACGGCCACCACCAGTGACGAAATATCTGAACCAGTTTTCTGGCCCTCCCCCTTGGTCGACTCGGCCTCAAATGAGTATGCTGGTGCGGTGTAAACATTGCCACTCGGGAGACAAAGGCAGCCGGGCGTGTTGCTGGCCACCCACCTCCTCGTGTACCGTGACGGCCTTCATAGGTGGTTGCTAACAGCATTTCCCCCAACAACTGATTAAAGGTTATATGGGACATATTTGTCTGACAATACAGCGCTAGTATATTGTCTCAGTCTGTGAAATTGTCTCGGCATGAAGTCTTCAGACACACAGTGTACCAGTTGTTGAAAACTGTGTGACTGGGCAGGACTGGACATGTTCACCATATACAAGCCGATTGTTAACAAGCATGGTTCTGTGGAATTGGATTGCATGTTAGCAGAAATGTGTAATCTAGTGGTGCATTTACAAGTTCATCCCTATGAACTAAGGCATGGATGTTGAGCCAGCCCTAACTCCAAGACATCCATTGCAGACACCATCTGTTTAATGTGGCATCGCATTTCACAGACCTTACTGAATTGGACCACTTTTTTGCGAGTGCAAGTTATGTTTTTTGGTTTTCAACGTGGTGTCCAGGTGATAACTAATTTATATATAACTGCTTGTTGCATTAACTTTTTTGTCCTTCCTCCCGAACCTCCGATTAGCATGGTTGGCTACGTACGGTGCGAAATAAGTTCAGCGTGCATACATAGACTCACATAGAGACCCATAGTTTGTTGTCCATCCCCCCGAACCTCTGATGAGCACGGTTGGCTATGTACGGTGCGAAACAAGTTCAACGTACATACATAGACTCACACAGAGACCCATAGACTCACATAGAGACCCATCGTTGCTTGTCCTTCCCCGCCAAACCTCCGCTGAGCATAATTGGCTACGTATAGTGTGAAAGAAGTTCAACGTACATACATACATACATACTCACACATAGATAGACTCGCACAGAGACCCATAGTTTGTTGTCCTTCCCCCCCAAACCTCTGATTAGTACGGTTGGCTAAGTACGTTGGGAAATAGTTGAACATACACACATAGACGTGTACAGTCGTGGATTTTTTTACAATGTGCACAACGTACCTCAGAATCATCCTCGGACTCCTCCTCTTCCGTCTCGATGTAGGACGACTCTTGGTGCTGGGCCGAGTGCGTCGAGCAGTCCAACTGTGACCCCGATGGGCCCGGAGTCACCCCGAAATCTCAAGTAAAAAAAATCATAAAAGATCAAAAGAATAACATGAGGTGGTTGCCTGACTCAACAAGCGATAACAATGTATGTTACAGTCCGTTATCCTATTAACGCAGTGGTAGTTGCGTTCCTGAAGAAAACTGTCAATGGGAAAACAGGGTCCCGGTTTATGACGATCTGATTTACAACAATAGGTTTTCAGGAATGCGTTGGGGAGCGCCCGTAGAGCGCTAATGCCTCGCACTCATTTTGTGCAATCGTCGAGTGGTGCGACTTGTCCAGTGACTGACGGTTGCCCGGTGATGTTTTGGGTGTGCGTGGAAGCGGCTCTTCTTCTTGTACGTACGTACAGTCCGTTCTCCTATAATGCGGTGGTAGTAAGTAGTTACATTCCTGAAGAATACCGCGTTATGGAAAAATCGCGTCATAATAAAGCACAGTCCGCGATAATACGCGAGGTGGGTAATGCAGGCTGACCAAAGACTGAGGCGTGTGGGTAGCATCTAGAAGCATCCAGCAGCATCCCAATGCCTTGTGTGATGCTACGCCGAGACAGCCGCACAACCGCTTATTCCTACTAGCGCAATGTAGTTCTGTTCACTCAATCGCGTTATATCCAATTCGCATCCGCGTAAAAAAAAAATGCGTTCCCTAATACATTCATCATGTTATGTATCTAATTTCGGTTATGAAAACAACACACGTTATAGAAGAACGGACTGTATGTATGTTGAACTTCTTGTACGATAGGGAACGCACCAGAAGAGTGAGCGGAATCCCTGAGATCCTGGGTTTGAGGTCAGGAATCATATTCGTTATAAATCCAAGCTCTTAGGTGCACAAAAAAACTCGTGCGGAATTTATTTTCACTTATTTCAGTGAAGCATGGGTCACCTGGAAAAAGAGATAAATCCATTCACAAATAAGAAATTGATGCATGAAAATTGTGACTAATAAGAGTATATTTAGTAATTGCACCCTTCTTATAAAGCACAGCTATCACCAAGGCAGTAGTTTCACACTACATATGGAAATGATGTTGCTATGTAATCGCAATTGAGTAAGATGCACGTTAATTTTGTTAAAATCTGTACCGTTTCGCCGGCACACAATGGCCTACTCTACTTAAAATGACATCACAGGAGAGTTAACCTCCACTGTGAAGTAAACAGCATTATATTTTACGGTTAATCCACACACTGCAGTATTAACCAAGGTCACCAGTTAGATTTGAACTAATGACCTCTGCAAGAAGCGGCGAAAAGTAACAAAAAACAGGCATAAAATTACATTTATAAATCGGAATGGCTTTTCTCATCAATTTAACACTAAAAATTAGAGATGTTTGGGACAGGCATTCCAACTATACTCCTCACCTAAAATGTACACCACCTATATTACTTTTCACAATACAAAAATAAGAGCATAAATATTAAAACGATTGAATAATAAATAAATACAAAATTATTATCCTTTTCAGGGAACTCTCCAAAAGATCCTGCTGCATGTTGGATTGCTGCTGCCACTACAGGGACACCGTGACACTGTCGTGGATGGGTGACGACGCAGCTTTCCCTAGTGGTTTCTCATTTCATGATCTCACGGTGCGTGGGGCCGGAGTGAAATTTCGTTCACGTGGAAAATCTGATTTCGTTCATCGAAAAGTGTCCACAATTTAGTAGTAGGTTTATACCCTTTAAACTGGTACAAAACTGACACCTTTATACAAGGCATCATGTTTGCAATAACCACAACACAAGTAGTCAAAATGCAAACAAAAATAAACAACTCTGATGATAATAATATGCACTGTCCTTGAAGTTGATTGGTCCACACCAATCTTTTTGTTTGCATTTTGACTACATGTGTTGTGGTTATTGCAAACATGATGCCTTGTATAAAGGTGTCAGTTTTGTACCAGTTTAAAGGGTAAAAACCTACTACTATATTTTGCCACTGGTAAAGGAGGTCTCATAGTGTCCACAATTTGTCGACTGCGTGAACGCAAAATTCCGTAAAACCGAACGCTCGTAAAATCGAGGGACGACCCCCACGTACGAAGTCTCAACATACGAACGAATATACGAACGAAGCTTTCAGGGAGGGGAGAACAACTTCGCGTAGCCGAGCCACCATAACCGTGAACTCTCGTTAAAAGAGTCACAAAAAAAGTCCGTGCTTTACCGGCGCCGTCGTGGAAGCTGTGGTCCCCGCGCGCCGCCAATGGAGAGAAGGGACGCAGCAGCTCGTGGGGCCGTGGGTCGGAGGGCCCCCTCCGTGAGCCCAGCAGCTCCTCCATCTCGGCCATGTAGGGGAACGTGGGCAGCCCCTCGGGGCTCCCCAACGCCCTCGCCTTAGCCGCCAGGAACTTCTCCTTGAGCTTCTTCCACTTCTCGCGCACCTGCGGGATGGTGCGGTAGATGCCGCGCGCCGACAGCAGCTGCCGCACCTGGCCTCGCCCCCAAAACAAACAAAAAAACGATGACACAGAACGCATCATCATCCGCCGCGTGAGGGGTTGTAATGCACGTTGAACGCTAAAAATAATTGATATCTTCACGAGTGGCGTATTTCGTGCAGGCAGTGGGGTGGCACGTGCCAGTAGTTGACGCTTGAGCCTCACAGCAACAAGGCCCAGGGTTTGATTCCCAACACCTTCTCTGTGTGGAGTTTGTACGTGCTCCTCCTGTTCTGCGTGGAATTTCTCCAGGTTCCCTCCATAGCTAACGTTAACGTACAATGTGAACGGTATTGGCGAAGCATCCTGATGCTGAAATTTAACCTGCGAGCGACTCACGTGGGATCACACACAGAGCAGCAGCATCGCCCCCTGCTGCTAAAAGCTGGCAGGACCCTCCTGAAAAAAAGTCCTGAGACTCTGAGGTGTACGTTTTTATGTTGAGCTTCTTTCACACCATATGTAGCTAACCGTGCTATTCGGAGGTGCGGGGGAAGGACAAACTAAACTAAACAAACAGTTCTAGAAATATTTGTTATAATCTAGATGATTTAAAAGTGCATAGCTCCAGTGGCTTCCTAATAACGGAAGAGCGTTCCAGACGGCCGCAGAAGAGCATCTGAAAGCGCAACGATGCAGTGACTTTGTTCGATGGCCAGCCAAAAGCCGAACTTAAGATGCCACTTTTATTTTGATGTTGTTGTTAAACATTCCCAACCCCCCCCCCCACCCCTCCGCTTGCCTGCTCGAAGATGGCGAAGTTTCGCTGCCTCTTCTTGTCCAGTTCCGCCACGACGCCGAGGTCGGAGATGATCGCGATGATGGCTCTCGACTCGTCGGCCGACCAGTACACGGGCTGTCGGTATCGAGTGCGCGGCTTCTTCTTGGTGGCCATACTCGGATCGCGATGGGATTCCTGAAACCCCCCACGGCCACAAGTTGTGCGCGCCACGCGGTTCAAGCACCGTTCCTCATCCGTGGAGCGTCTCCAGTCGGAGCCTTGATTTCGACTGGACGAATCCGATGAGCTATGAAGCTCTATTGCACAGGGTGTCCCAGCAGGGGCTGGCTCAGAAAGTTACATTGCAAAAAAAAACAAGCCGAGAGAAGTGTAAAGAATAGGAAAGCTAAGCAAGTCACTACAAATTACATTTAAAAAAATATATCAAGCATATAAGTACAAATTGAAGAAGCACATCAATTGCTGCCGATTTTTCAACACCAAATGCCAGCTTGGACAAAGCAGCAAAACAACCAAAACAGTCCCACATCACACCAAGACAACTCTTGCGGCAACAATGCAAAGTGCGTGTTTTAATTATAGTAATCAGGAGTCGCGGCCACGTTCTATCCACTGCTGGGACGCCAAGGCTGGTGCTGTGACAGCAGCTGTCAGCGGCGCGGCTACATTCCCCACTGCGGATAGGCGCGCCTCGCACGCCATTGGTCCACTCGAGTCCACTCGCTCGCCTCCCATTGGCTAAGGGCGCGCGCGAGCGGTGGCTGCAGCGCCTCGGCCAATCGCGATGCGCGATTCCGCCGGCCGCGCCGAACGACTCTAGGGAATCTAATTCGGTGAACACTCCCCCACTCACTCACACGATCACCCACCCGCCCACACACACTCACCCACTCACTAGGCCTGCTCACCCCCCCCGCTCACTCGCACGCGCCGGCCCGCGCGAGCCTCACCTGCCGGCAGCAGAGCACTCGCCGCGTCCCGCCTCAAGGCGTCCGATGTCTAGTCGAGAGCTGGCAACGAGCGACGCGATCGGGCCTCATCATGTCGCCCTCGGAAATTCTCTCTCGGCGCCCGGCGCGGGGGGGGGGGGGTGTCTCCACCGTCGCCTTCGAAACGGCCGCTCCTGCCGCTTCTGCCGCTCCTGCCGCCGCCGCCGCTGCCTCCGTGGGCGACCGAAGCAGGCCGTGACGTCACGGCGCGCCGGCGTTGGCGCCGCCATCTTGCTTGGGGAGGAGGGGATGTGACGTCAACCACTGGTGACGTCACAGCCCCCTAACAAGATGGCCGCGCGGCTTCGCATCTGGTTCACATCGCGAGTTTAGCCCGGTTGGACGTCTTCGACAAAAACAAGAGCTTCGTAGTTAATCGGACTCCTCCGGGATAAAACATATAAAGATTCTGACTCGTCTACGAGGGGGCAAGCGCCCGAGTTAGCGATTCCATCGCTAAGTCCATTGTCACGATTTTGGGACATCGATGCTATTCGTATAATAGGCGGTCCCCGCGTTTACGACACCACGGCGTTCCTGTAAACCGCGCCGTCGTAAATATGACCCTACATTACCATCGTAGAAAAATCACTTGCCGATGCGTGTTTTTGTTACTTTTATGGCCCATATTCAACAGGGTTTAATAGGTAAACACCCAAAAGTTCAAGTTCATTTATTAGGTATAGCCCTGTGAGCCATTCGGCTGTTGAATCGGGTGCAACCGCAACAAACAAAAACATGAACAAAAAACATCTTAAAGTGAATGTGACTAAGTGCAAACAGAAAATTAAAAAAAACACTTTGAATAACAACTCGGTGCCAAGTTCACATCGGAAACCATGCGTTCGGAGTCGTGTCGGAAGGGCGTCGTAAGTAGATCCTGTTGGCATTTAACGTCGTAAATGTGGACCGTCGTAAACCAGAGACCACCTGTTCAGTTTCTTTAAGCTCACGACGCTGGAATGCGGTGTAGTACCGATTTATGTTACACTTGATAACCCACTCATTTCAAATGGGTAACAGAATTCACTGTCAGTTGGCCACCTGAACAAATGTACTGGCAAGCTAAATATTTGGTCTGGGCTCATAACGTTTTCTTTTTTTTACAATGTGATCGACCTCGGCGCTCTTTTTCACCCAATACTTTGGCCACGTGTAGTTTCTAATTGTTTTCATGTTTTTGTTGTTGCTTTAATCAGGTGTCTATGGTGTAACCAGTTCTCCTTCGAAATGCGTTTCACCTGTGCCAAAATTAACTTAAGGCCAAATGCACAGGGAGTATTGTGGCCTCGATGCTGCTATGTGCGTGAGAGCCCACAGAGGGCGTGTATATATCTTCCCTTTTGGAGCCTCTCCCCAGCCATGACAACATCATTATCGTCATCATCATTACCTTCCCAGCGATAGTAAATGAGGCGTGGATCCGGCACAGACACTTTTCCACGTGGGCTGGAGGAAAAAAGCATGTCAGCTTGCTCCGCAAAGCCCCTGATCTGTTGTAATTGCTGTAGTCGAGGCTGCTGAAGGGGAGCTTTCGATAATAAAAGTCCCGGGTGCAATCTCTGAGAGCAGAGTGGATTTTCTTTGTATTATTAAAATCTAAAGCTCCTATACACTTAGGATGGACATGGGCTCACCACGTGGAGCCGTAGGGCTTGACTGCTGTAAGCAGCAGGATATAAAACATGCGGTGATCAGGAAGCAATAGGTGGGAATTACGTTTTCTGCACAAAAGCTGTAAACCCCCACACACGATGCTGACCGAGGTAACAGCAGTCGCAAATCATGATGACTGGTATTCTCCACCCTGCGAGATGGATCGCATTGCTTATGGAAGGTTTTGTGGCAGTGCTGATTCGCTCTGCTTTCAATTGTTCAAAAGGCAGGGATATTTTTTAATCGCTGTACTCATTTTAGTTCTGTATTTTTCACCATCTGGGAGATCATGGGTCGTCTGTTTTACAAGGCAGACCTGTCTGTAATAACAGTAGGCATGTAAGGAGAGTTGTAAATATTTGGCATTATTCGTGGAATACATTTTCTGATGTACACTACAAAGTTTCTAATAATGGCCTTATTTGCACAATGTACAGGCGGTCCCCGCTTTTACGTGTTCCTGGGCACATTTTCGTAAATCTGATCCACAGACAGTAGAAACATCACTTGTTGATGTTTTTGTCATTTTATCAGCCACATTTAACAGGGTTTAATAGAACATCCACAAAACCACTTGAGAAGAACAAAAGCGTCACGCCAAGTCACATCGGAAACCATATGACTGTTCAAATATGTTCGGAGTCATGTCGGATAATGCGTTATAAATAAAGTTTCTGCGTCGTAACATATATACATAGTGGCATTTGTTCGTTATAAATTCAGCAGTTGTAAACCGGAGACTGCCTGTAATAAAAAAAAAATGCCAAAAATTAAAATCAAACGTTGGCAGAATGTACACCTGTAATAAAACTCGTTGAGGCGACTTCTGGAATCCGTCTTTTATTCAACTTGTGTTACAGCTTTCCTTCACGCTGCTGACAGGCAGCGTGAGAGGGACAGATAGAGAGAGAGAGACACACTGCTACGTGGCAATCCGGAGCCCCGCTCCCGCGTGGCCCCCACCTCTGTTCGTTCCCGTTCTGACCCAGTGTCGTTCGTCTCCACCCCTATTTAATACCCAGGTCACGTGGTACGTTTCCACCAATCCTGGTTAGCCTCCATGGAATATTCCAGACCCCCTCGTAAGCTGCCGGGACCACGCCCCTGACTCATCTCCCCATTGGCTGTGGCCAAAGCCAACAGAACCAATCCCCTACTTACAGCTGTCACCTTTCCATTACGTCAGGGCCACGCCCCTAGGCTTCCCCCCATTGGCTATAAACCAGGACCGGCAGAGCCAATCATCATGACGAGTTGTGATACGTTATTGAGCCGGATATATCCTCACATTACACACCTATTGTGCTTCCACTTGGTATAGCCATGAAATACTTCTGGAACCGTGGCATCACAAATCCTTCAATGTGGGATCCCGAGAAGAGATCCCTGCCACCCCACGAGTGCACAGGGAATGGCTCTGACCCATGCCTCATTGCTTTACATGGGCCAGAAACCTTGGGATTCATTCACGACTTCTTGTGCTTTTGCGATAAGTCTACTAATTGAAATAAATAACTCAAATTGCATTTAACTTTCTTTTAATGATCAATAATTCGGACCCCTTTAATATTGCATAGCCCCGAATGTTGCCTCGCGACAGTGGACAACCCCATACAATACGCACACTTAATGGTCAGGTCCTGCCTATCACCTTCCGTCCAGCGGCACGTGGGAACAGACAGAAGACCTGTTTGTTCAATAATGTTATACAATTGGTGGAGTAATCTAAGCTGTAATTGGTAGCGTAATAGTTCGCTTAAAGAATTATCAGATAGCCCATCGCTAGTTATTTCCTTGGGGTGATGTGGGGAGGTTGGGACAGATTAGTGATTTACTTTGTAGAAATATTCCATTTCCTTTGCAGGAGTAGCCTCTACCACTAGATGCCTGTACCAACTGGACCGTGCCAACTGAGCCTGAGTGCAAGTAGGGCGGCAGATGCGAGTATTGACTAATACATTTTCATCATTTTTCCGTATCAGCATTGTGTTAATTTAAAGCAAGGTTATATATGTTATGTATATTTGCAGCCCTTTTACACACCTACAGTGAGGGAAACAAGTATTTGATCCCCTGCTGATTTTGTACGTTTGCCCACTGACAAAGAAATGATCAGTCTATAATTTTAATGGTAGGTTTATTTGAACAGTGACATACAGATTAACAACAACTAAATCCAGAAAAACGCATGTCAAAAATTGTATAAATTGATTTGCATATTAATGAGGGAAATAAGTGTTTGACCCCCTCTCAATCAGAAAGATTTCTGGCTCCCATGTGTATTTTATACAGATAACGAGCTGAGATTACGAGCACACCCTTAAAGGGAGTGCTCATAGTCTCAGTTTGTTACCTGTATAAAAGACACCTCAGTTTAACACGTAGGCTTTCGCGACCAATATTATTCATAATCAACGTTTTTGGGTATAGATCGCGTTATTTATAAATGTGTCGTAACCCTCCACCACCCGACACGGCCAATCAGTAAAAAAGTGTCACGTTGACAAAAGACAAATTAGTTCACTGCTTTAGCCCACCGGTGTGTTGAAGCGTGAAACCACAACATTTACAATTTGAGTACGACGTTTCGCTGGTAATTGCATCCAGCATCATCGGGCAATTCGCCAGAATCATCGGGCATTCTGGCAAATTGCCCGATGATGCTGGATGCAATTACCAGCGAAACGTCGTACTCAAATTGTAAATGTTGTGGTTTCACGCTTCAACACACTGGTGGGCTAAAGCAGTGAACTAATTTGTCTTTTGTCAACGTGAAACTTTTTTACTGATTGGCCGTGTCGAGTGGTGGAGGGTTACGACACATTTATAAATAACGCGATCTAAACCCAAAAACGTTGATTATGAATAAAAGACACCTGTTCACAGAAGCAATCAATCAATCAGATTCCAAACTCTCCACCATGGCCAAGACCAAAGAGCTCTCCAAGGATGTCAGGGACAAGATTGTAGACCTACACAAGGCTGGAATGGGCTACAAGACCATCGCCAAACAGCTTGGTGAGAAGGTGACAACAGTTGGTGCGATTATTCAATCTCCCTCGGCCTGGGGCTCCATGCAAGATCTCACCTCGTGGAGTTGCAATGATCATGAGAACGGTGAGGAATCAGCCCAGAACTACATGGGAGGATCTTGTCAATGATCTCAAGGCAGCTGGGACCATAGTCACCAAGAAAACAGTTGGTAACACACTACACCGTGAAGGACTGAAATCCTGCAGCGCCCGCAAAGTCCCCCTGCTCAAGAAAGCACATATACATGCCCGTCTGAAGTTTTCCAATGAACATCTGAATGATTCAGATGACAACTGGGTGAAAGTGTTGTGGTCAGATGAGACCAAAATGGAGCTCTTTGGCATCAACTCAACTCGCCGTGTTTGGAGGAGGAATGCTGCCTATGACCCCAAGAATACCATCCCCACCGTCAAACATGGAGGTGGAAACATTATGCTTTGGGGGTGTTTTTCTGCTAAGGGGACAGGACAACTTCACCGCATCAAAGGGACGATGGACGGGGCCATGTACCGTCAAATCTTGGGTGAGAACCTCCTTCCCTCAGCCAGGACATTGCAAATGGGTCGTGGATGGGTATTCCAGCATGACAATGACCCAAAACACACGGCCAAGGCAACAAAGGAGTGGCTCAAGAAGAAGCACATTAAGGTCCTGCAGTGGCCTCGCCAGTCTCCAGACCTTAATCCCATAGAAAATCTGTGGCGGGAGCTGAAGGTTCGAGTTGCCAAACGTTAGCCTCAAAACCTTAATGACTTGGAGAAGATCTGCAAAGATGAGTTGGACAAAATCCCAAACGTCAGCCTCGAAACCTTAATGACTTGGAGAAGATCTGCAAAGAGGAGTTGGACAAAATCCCTCCTGAGATGTGTGCAAACCTGGTGGCCAACTACAAGAAACGTCTGACCTCTGTG
The DNA here is from genome assembly GCF_965212315.1 of Lampetra planeri. Classification (NCBI taxonomy): domain Eukaryota; kingdom Metazoa; phylum Chordata; class Hyperoartia; order Petromyzontiformes; family Petromyzontidae; genus Lampetra; species Lampetra planeri. The sequence continues at coordinate 686,209 of NC_136168.1, forward strand.
ATTGCCAACAAGGATTTTGCCACCAAGTACTAAGTCATGTTTTGCAGAGGGGTCAAATACTTATTTCCCTCATTAAAATGCAAATCAATTCATAACATTTTTGACATGCGTTTTTTTGGATTTTTTTGTTATTCTGTCTCTCACTGTTCAAATAAACCTACCATTAAACTTATAGACTGACAATTTCTTTGTCAGTGGGCAAACGTACAAAATCAGCAGGGGATCAAATTCTTTTTTCCCTCACTGTATGCCTGTTTTCCTCCCACGTACCATTTGAGAGACCCAAAGCGTGACGGACAGACGCTTGCAAATTGCATCGTGAGAGAAAGAGACACACGGAGTCCACTTTTCACCCCACCTCCCCTGAATGGGCAAAATCCCCCAGGTAGCCTTTGAGAGACTGTTGGGGATAAGTGCTCTTAACAGAAACTCATTGAGGCTAACAACGAACTAAGGGATGCATGACCTATCACCACATCTGGGCCACCTTTGTCTACCCAGTGCTGATGTTTTGCACACTTGACGAGGTAAACAGTACTCATTTAAGGTCAAATTAACATGTGGGAGGTGTTCAGCTATCACTCACAATTTTTTTCTAGTTTTCACTTGTGCCATTGTTACTGCGCCAATTATTTTACCTGTGCCATTTAGACCTAAGATTGTGGTCAGCACGATCCACGATCTGGGATGTGCTGACTGAAACGCATTTTGTAGGGGTTGTGGCTGCCCCGAAGCACATGCACCCGGTAAGTTACAAGCATAAATCCCGCTTTGGTTTTTAACCCAGCCTACGAACAAACAGTATTATCCTCATCTTCGTCATCTTATGATTGCACATGAACGACACATTCACGCAAGTACCCGATGCTCCATTTTGAAGTTTTAAAATTAAACATCTTTGAATTGTATTATGTTTTGAATTAGATAATTGTATTTCTTCATTAAAAGCTTATATCATTTTACATCTGGAAGACTTCATTGACAACGACATTTCGTGTGAAATTTCTCTCGTCGTTAAGTAGATGGCCTTGCTGGGGGTTCGGTTCGATGCGACATTCATCTGTTTGGGATTGCGGGATCGAGATAAGGCGACATAGAGTTGCCCGTGCGAGAAGACCGCCGTCTGCAGATCGATTCCAACGTAATCAAACGTCTGTCCCTGCGCCTCCGTCGTTCATGCAGGAGGCGCGCAGGTTTTCAGCGCCCCCAGCATGAAAACGACGGAAAGTGCAGCGTTCATCACAGATAAAGTTGTGCGCTTATATATGAGTATAGTATGCTTGTTTTTCTAGGAAAGCCGAATCGAGTCTCACCACTCTTCTCAGGAGGGTCTTGCCAAGTTTTTACAGTAGGGGGAGATGTTGTTGCTCTGCGAATGATTCAAGGGAATCATTCGCAGGTAATGTAATGTTTTTGAATTGGGATGTTTGGCCAATACCAGCTACATTGCATGTGTTATTTAGTTTTGGGATAAAACATATGAAACCCATGATACCTACAGGGGAAAACATGCAAACTCCACACAGAAAGACGCCCGAGTTAGGAATCGAACCCAGGGCCTTCTTACTATAAGACAAGTGTTACCAATGTGCCAATCTGCCTCCCAATGATAAGCCCATTCCTATTTGCATGCCCGGTGAAGAGGATGCACATACACGTGTGTGTACACATGTCTAAGAGTGAAGGAGATGGAGTGGTAGTGCACGGACAACAGTAGTGACGTTTATCTGAACCGGTCCTGGGCCTCCCTTAGGTAGACTCAGCCTCAAATGAGTACCTAGTGCGGTGTGCAGTTAACATCATTACTAGGCAGACAAATGCAGCCGGGTGTGTTGCTGGCAATTCGAAACTAAAATATTATTTATTTTACCAGGTAAGGTCCTACTGAGCTATATAGCTCTTGTTCAGAAGCGACCTGGCCACAAATGATAGCTCAACGAAGTGGCTTGTCACGTGAAAATTTATAGTGGCCAAATACTCAAAACACACGTGTCGATTCTAAATGTGGAGGGAAAAACCGGAGGACGCGAAGAAAGATCCATGCGACCACGAGGAGAGAGAACATGCAGGTGTCAGGGTCAGGATGAAACTCACGGTAACCTCCTGCATACCAGGCGAGGTAGTTAAGATTTTGCCACCCCCCTCGTGTGCTGTGCCAGCCAGCCTTCATAGGTGCTGGCTAACAGCACTTGCCCCAACAGTCTCTTAAAGGCTATACGAGACGGATGTTGATTGGTTGGCTCTGCCAGTGGGTAGGGATTGCGGTGTGATCTCATTACGCCGTGGCAGAATACCCCCTCCCGCTCTGCCCATGAGCTATGTATGATAGGTTGGGGGAAATTAATTCCGCTTTGATGGAATTGAGAGGGCAATCTGCTACGTTCATGAGCCACGCTTCGGGTGAAACACTGGGGGATAGATGATCTCCCTGATGAAGAGACGAGATAAATAGAGTGATCACATGGCAGAGGCCCTGTGTGACAATCGAAATCACATGGACAAACACGCTCGTCCTTTGTGCAAATTCTTGTGTGTGTTCATGTGTACATACTAAAACTACTCAACTATCTTTTTATATTTTACCAGGTGAGGCCTACTGAGCTATATGGCTCTTTTTCAGAAGCGACCTGGCCATGCGTAAGAGCGATCCCAGAAGACATTGTAGAGACGTTTCTTTCCACAGAACGGCGTACACTCAGTGATGGAAATGGGCCGGAACGCCATGGTGGGAGTAAACCCTGTGACTGCCTTCTGGAATGAATTACGGATTCATCTTTTTTTAATGTATTCTTTCCTTCTCCCTCACGTTATGCTCACTTCCCGTACGCGAGTGTGAACTCTCCTGTGTTCTGAATGAACTGCCCTGGCCACACCTCTGCATCAGCCAGCCAACAGAAGACTAGACATTGGTGTTTTCGCTACAGAGCATATATACACCCGATGTCATACTTTTTATATTTATTCTTATAATACCATGACAGAGGAATCAGATCTAAAATATGGCTTTTCTCTATACTAAGCCTTATAAAATAACACTTTTGGGGTCACTCGACCTCTGCTATATATAAAAAAAACCTTAATCTTTCTCCGTTTGGCACATAGGAGTTCCTCCGTGATGTCATCCCACTTCCACCTCTGCGCACTCTCAAACCCCGCTAAGCGACCAACATTCAAAGGGGAGGGCACTGACGGACTCCCATGAACGACATTATAATTGTGAGGGACCCTCTTGGCTGAATCCCTTCGTCACTAATACGGTCACACCCCGATATTTCGTCTCCGCCCTTTTTCGTTGTTTCGCAAACACATCGTCACTCTAAACCATCCCCATACTATCAGGCTTTGCCTGATAGTATGGGGATGGTTTAGTTGTGTTTGTGTGATTTGTTTACCTTTCTTGTACTTTACACTACTATCGTGTTTGTGTTTTGTTTATTGTAACAATCATCTGTGAAAAAACTTTGCAGCTCATTGGATTCCTCCAGTATAAATACATCTTCTCATTCTGACTCTGTGTGACAAGGGGCCGTGTGTGGGGTATAATCGTAAACTGTGGACCTACTTTCTCCATATCACGCACCACATCAAACATTTCACGTGTCTCATTTCATCAATAGTATTACTGTACTATACATAAGAGGATTTTTGGGGTTAGATCGCATAAATATAAATGTGTCGTTAAACCCGCCACAGTCCAATTCGTAAAGTTTGTCACGTTAACGGTTAGTTTAGCACTAACCGGTTCTGTGTTGGAGAGTAAACCCGCTACAACATTTACAATGAGAGTAGCGTGACGTTTCGCCGATAAGTACAACTCAGCCTCATCAGGCGACAGCCAGAATTGTCCTGTTTATAAATACTCTATTGCGTGTAATTGTAAACGTAGATGGTGCGCGCACATGCACACGAGGCTCCTAGCCTCTGCTAAGTCCCTCGGGTGGCAGGTTATACAAATGAGATTAAAGGGAATTAGCAAAGAGGGAGAAAAGAAAAATAATTAGATTTTTCGGTCACTGTGAACACAATGAGATCAGGTGCGCTCTTTTTTTCATTTCAACGTAGCCGAGCTTTGGGGGATTGACATTTGTTGTTAAAAATCTCTTTCATCTATTAATTCATCTAAATGTCTCGAAAATACTCTGCATAAAGCGGCAATTTTCGTTTTAAAAAACCAAGAGGATTTTTAATAATCTGTCCTTACGGAGGTGTTGGAGTTGGGGGGGGGGGGTCTAGAATCCAACAGGAACACGTGGAAGGAAGTGTATATATGTAGTGGTGATACGTGCTGGCAGGGGGGATCCTGAGGCAGCGCGTGGTGGTTGGTTACATCACGGTCCGCAAGTGGGTGCTCACATCGCGGTCCGCACAGGCTCCGCCCCCTCGGGAGCGGAGGGCTATGTAAGGCGATGCGCGCGGGCACTCGGGGAGTTGGTAACCGGTGAAGACAGAAGACGGAGGAAGAGATAGGCCCTGGGACCCCTAGCCCCGCTGCCCTTGTAAGGGCCGGGGCTCTGTGAGGCTCAGAGGCGAGGCCTTGGGATTCACGGTCCGACGCCCTTATAAGGGCTCGGGCTGTGTAACCCAGTGCTCGAGACCCGTGGCCTGACAAGGCGGGTCTGATAGCTCCCCGTGGGGAGAGCGTAGCCGGAGAGCCTGAGTCGAGGCAGAGACAGGCACGCGTACCCTACGGGAAAGACTGAGTGCGGCCCGAGCCGGATGCGCGTAGGGGTCTGATAGCTCCCCGTGGGGAGAGCGTAGCCGGAGAGCCTGAGTCGAGGCAGAGTTAGGAACGCGTACCCCACGGGGGAGACGGAGTGCGTGGCCGAGTCAGGCACGCGTGACATAGGTGTTATCTCGGTTGGGACTGTTACGTGTGCAACCGTTGTGAATAAACAGTGCTGCCCCGTCAACTCGTCTCCCGCCATTATTGAAAATATTACATATATATGGATTAGAGGCAGTCAATAGCGGGCTTTTAATAGGAGAGTAGACATGACAGCCAGGATGGTGCTGAGTACAAAATCCACTCGTAATCTGAACGCTGCTTTGAGTGCGTGTGCTAAGCGCTATAAAAGTGATAAAGTGTGTGTATCAACTATTTAACCGTGTCTTCTTTCATAATTGCCATTTTTTAAAACATGATATATTAAGTATTTTTCGGGGTTAGATCGTGTAAATATACATGTGTCGTTAAACCCACCACCACCCAACACAGCCCATTCGTAAGGTTTGTCACTTAAACAAAACATGCCAACTAGTTACTAGTTGAGCCCACCGGTTGTGTGTTGAAAAGTAAACCCACAACATTTACAATTCAAATACGTTGCTACAGTAATTACAACCAGCCATGATCTATCCACTGCTGGATTAAAGGCCTTCCCCAAGTCGTCGACATTTCTCAACGGCTTGCGATGATGCCACAGCGGTCCCCACCACGTCCCTGCGACGTGGGCTGCTGATCGCACTGCTCTGTGTGTCTGCCGTTTGGTTTTGCTCTTTGGCTGCCACCGTCCGCGAGTCTTCATCCCAATCCCCTGTTCATCGTGTGTGTGGATGTTCTCAGATACACGCACTCCTCCTGTTTTTCCCATCAGTGCAAGCGTGAGCGCCCGTCTCCCGTGTACCGTTTGTGAAACCCCGTTGGTGAGTTGTGCAATATGCCCCTTTTTACTCGCCCTCTGCAATATTCTCTGTGACGTTTTGACCCTCGTGCACCTACTCGATCTGTGACTAAAATAGCATATTAGCTCATCAGATTCCTCCTGTATTATAAATAATAAATAAATACAATTGTTAAAAATTCAGAATAAGTTTTACCCTTTCAGGCAATACAACAGGAGGTGGTGTAAGATGTTCAAACACCAAATAGATTATCCTTTTAAGGCATCAAGTCTGCATAAACCACACATACTCGTGGAAAACATGCAAACAAACATGCTTCAATTTTAATATATGTGTAGCGACATCGCTGGATGTCGCTGTGTGTGTGGCCAACCTGGCAAAGGTACGCCACACAACGTACTGTCAGCACGGACTAACAGCAACCAGTGGCACCCTGCGCTGGATGCAATGCCAGCCCTAGCGGATAGGGTGCTGGGGGGGGGGGGAGTGCCGGCTTCGGGAACGGGGTTCCACAGGGCCATGGCACTCTGGTTGACCCCAGAGGACACGTGACTGGGGGCGTCTACCTGGGGACCCCCAAAAGGGGGGCTGGGGGGACCACGTGTTCAGGAGAGGTCCTCTTCGATGGTTCGAGAAGAGGGTCGTGGCTAGGGGTGGAGCGAGCCCCGCCACGGGGGATAAAAGCCGGTCTCCCAGTGGGACTGGCTGTGGTTGTGATCCTGAAAAATCTACGTGCTGCCTCCGCCTCAAGACAAGACCAACCCGGGACCAGGACCCAAGCTGGGGTCCCGACCTTTGTAGCTACTCCCTGTGCAGTTAGTGTAGTTAGCCCGGTGGACCACCACCCTAGGTTAACATCTGGTAAGGGGGCAGTTACTCCTTTGTGTTAGCGCGTTGGTTCAATAAATGTGTTGCCTCCAGCAGTATGTCTGAGTGTCCGTTTGAGCCCACTTCATATGTATTGTCTTTGCAACTTGATTGGTCTACACCAGAGGCAGCCGTCTGTATGGCCTAGTATCTGCAACAGTATTAGACCAGAGAATGTTGCGGCCATGGTCCCAACGTGGAGCCGGAGTCGCGGGGAGGCCTCGTGACGACCCAGGGGCTGAAGACTGCGGGAAGAGGGAGATTGCCTGCTGCAGAAGCCCAGGGATGCCAGAACCAGGCTCGACCCCCGACGACGGCTCCGGCATCCTCCACTCCGCTGATGGCTGCATCCCAGCCCCGACAGGTGAGTCGGGACACGCCCAGCTCATATCACCATCTCAGGCATCTGGGATTTCGCGGGTCATCTCCACCACGCATCTCGCCGATAGTGCCGCTGAGTGGCAGGAACTAGCTGCAAAAGCCTAGCTCAGGTACACAGTGGAAGTTGGCACGCCGGGTAATCACGGCCACAGCAGGTTCGTCAGCAGTGACGGGTTCTATCCAGGGGATCGAGGTACGTGTCTTAGTGGACACAGGTGTTTCCGCCACCATTATCTCCGATGTGATTTTTTATTTGTTGCCATCGAGGAACCAGTGTGTTAAGCCGGTGGTAAATGCATGCGTCGTGGTGAACAGAGGGAGTATGGGGATCATAGGGCAGATAGAGGCCCGCGTCGAGATTGGTGAGATCGCGGTGGTCGGGCCTGTATTGATCTCGAGGACGATGCCCAGCCTCTTGGGCACTAACTTTTTTAGTAGGATGCCCCTTAAAATCCTTATTGATCAGGGCTGCGTGGAAACGCCGTCGGGCCGTCAACTGGTTTTTTTTGCGGTCTCTGCACAAAAGTGTGGTGGCGAATGTCACAGTCCAGGCCCTTTCCAGGGACTCAGTGGACATCCCGCCAGGCTCGCAAATGTTGGTACCATTACGCTACTGCAAACAATTGCAAATTTCTGACAAGGAGGCGGGCGTCCTCTTGACTCTATCTAATATGGCGACCCATGGCCTGGTGCTGGTCGGCGCCCAAATGATCCTTCGCCTGAATCAGGAGCCGTTTTTACAAGTGCTCAATGCGGTGACAAGAATGGCTATGGTTCAGGTGGGTATGGTGCTGGCTCACGCGATGGCTGCGTGTTGGGAGATTGCTGGGCTTGTGCCTGCTGGGATTGTGGGCGCGGTAGATCAGGGTGTTGGATCAGACGAGAAGTGGGCAGAGGCGTTGTGTCAGGAAAATCCACTGTTGTCCTCGGCGCAGTGGGGGGAGTTACGGTCGCTGTTGCACGAGTTTTCGGATGTATTTAGTAAGAGTATGTTTGATATCGGCCGAACATCCCTGCTGCAACACCGCATTGATATGGGGTAGGCCGGCCCAATTCGTTAGAACTCATATCGGTTGAGCCCATGGGAGAAAGAGCATGTGCAGCAGGCAGTGGAAGAGATGTTAGCCGTCGATATCATTTCTCCTTCTACCAGCCCTTGGAGTGCACCTGTGGTGCTGGTTAAGAAGCATGATGGCAGTCAAAGATTCTGTGTAGATTTTCGTAAACTAAATAAGGTCTCGGTGGCCGACGATTACCCGCTCCCACGTACGGATGACTCCCTGGACACATTGTGTCCAGTGTGTGTTTTTTTTCTACGCTCGACTTGTTATCGGAATTTTGGCAACTTCCCCATGAGGAGTCGTCAAAGCCTAAAACTGTGTTCCGCACGCCCCAGGGACTGTTCCAGTTTAATTGTCTCCCAATAGGATTGCACTCGGCCCTGGCCACTCATCTTATCTTGGCTGGCCTACAGTGGGACTCCTGCCTCATCTTCAATTGGGCCTGTCAGAAGGATTGTGTTGTGCCACACACAGTTTCCGAGCCCCTGAAGGTTGGGGGGTCACGAGATCCCGTCGAATACGAGGGACCGCCAGCTACAATCCCGGCCTATGTCACCTAAGGAGTTGGGGATGGAACCGACTCTTTCCAGGCTTTTATGCCAGCCTACATCACCTGCGAAGAATATGAAGTTTGCCCACAAGGATGGACCGGCGTCGAGGACCCGGTCAAAATCTGCTATGTTCCGATAATAGGAATCTCCCTGTGTGTATGTGTATGAGGGGAGTTTGGGGTCAGGGTGCGTGCATTACGCGAGGGGGGGAATTTCTTTTTTTTCTCTTTTCCCTTCCTCTCTCTCCCTTCTCTCCTCTCCCTACCTCTCCCTCTACCTTTCCGAGTCGTGGCTTGGGTCTTCCTTTTCGGTTGCGGAGTGTTCCACCCTAGCAAAAACATTGTCATTATCTTTGGTTTTTTCGGTAAAGTCACGTAGGTAAAAAAATAATAAAAATGAAAACAACTAAATTAAATCACAAATTAAATCAATAAAATAAGAAATGAGAACAACTAAATTAAATCACGACGTTTCGGAAGCAACACAAGCCTCCGTCTTCAGGTGGAACCGCCACAGCAAAATTACTGTAGTGAATAAAGAGAGCTATTTAGAGAACCGTGATTATATAGGGTAAGAGGGGGGGAGGAGCCAAGGGTAAGTGTAAGAGAAGTGAAGTAGCCAGGATATAATGCGATGGGGGGGAGGGGGAGAGTAGGGGGACTATTGAAACACTGTACGTCAAATTTCTAAGTGATGGTAGTGTATAAAGCTGGGAGTAAAAGACTGGAAATATGGACAAGAACATTTCACTGTCCCCTGATGATGTCCTCATCAGTTTTGATGTGGTCTCTCTATTCACCAAGGTTCCAGTGCCTGACACCATAACAATAATTGAAGACTTAGTCCAACATGGACTTTGATGTCCCTGCGTTGGTTAGGCACTGCCTCACCAACACGTACTTCACCTGGAATTGTACCTTCTACCCACCCGGTTGTCGTCGTCCGATTACTAATTCGAGCTCCTTTACTTGCTAATTTCTCCAGCCCCACCCTTCCCTGCACGCCACACCCCCCGTCTCTCCCGTGAACTCTTACAGCCACGACTCGACAAAACTCCTCCCCCCCCTCCCGTTCCTATATAAAGCCACAAAAGCAGATAATTTTCTCACCTGAAGACGGACGCTTGTGTTGCGATCGAAAAGTCGCGTTCTCTGTTACTATTTTTTCTATCTACGTGACTTTACAGAAAGAACCAGAGAGTAGGGGTGACAATGTTTGGCGTAACGCTCGCTCGCTGACTCTGCGTGATTAGTTCATGCCGTGGTTCTTGACCTTTTCTTCAGCCTTGCACCCCTCTGGTTCTTAATCGTATATTTTTTTAGAATGTTAATAAATACATAGGATTTGATGAAACAAAGTATTGTACTTACGTGCCCGGGATTAATTTGTTTCGATGATTTACCTTCTAAATGTGGTCACGTCTCGCACCCCTAGAAAGGGCATCACGCACCCTCAGGGGGTGCGTGCACTTCAAGGAAAAAAATAGCACTTAATTAATTTATTTATTTTGACCCCAGCTTTGAATTTTCTTAAGTCCTTTATGCATTTCACGTTGTTCCATGCCCTTTGGGTGTCATAACAATATTAATAATAATTGTCACCAGCAAATGTGAGAATGTAAAAATATTGTCTGCATTTCTTTCTCATTTAATGTTCAGCTGTTTGGTTACGTGATCTCGTTGTAGCTGTTCTTATTTGCGTTAATGTTTTTGTTGTTATATTTCTAGATATATTTTAGAACTTATCATTGCGAACAGAATAAGGGAAAACATTGAGGCCAACCGACAACACAACAAAGCTTGGTTTAGGAAAGGTTCCTCTACCATCGACCATGTAACGTAACTTTAATTATCTGGGTTTAGGAAAGCTTTATCTATCATCAATCACGTAATGTAACTTCATTAAGCTGGGTTTAGGAAAGGTTTCTCGACCCATCGACCACGTAACGTAACTTTATTATTTGATGCTGCTGCTTTAGGCAGTGGTGCAAAACAAGAGTGAACAAAAAACGATTCAGCACATTCGTGGAAGGTGACGTGTTATATTGTAATTATATTGTAACTATGATTGCACCTGCAATACAATATAATTGCTACAATTGGTGAAAGACGTTTACGAAAAGCAAACTGCCTTTTCCATGACTGATTGTCAAACGCAGAAGTTTCTCTCAAGGTCGCGCCTGCGTCAACAACCGATAAGTGGATCGTATTACAATATTACTGCAGCAATGGTAATCGTCTATTTATAATAAATGCTTTCATAACTTTAGTTTATTGTAAATTAATAAAACGTTGCATATTAATAGGGAGAAATAAAATGCAGATTTCTTGTTTATGCCACCAACAACAACAGACGAGCGGTGTTGCCTACACTGGACTGTAAAACAAGGCACGTTGATTGCATGGCATGCGACGCTCGTTTGGCGAATTAATGACGGTGATAAATTACACCAACAAAAACAAACTTAATTACCAGTTGCTGGATTATGAAACAATTATAATTAAGGATATTGTATTTTACTGAGCTAATAAACTCGGGCTACACGTTTCTCAACGTGCGCTGCCAAGAAGAAGCAGCAGCGTGGTGTAATGAACCACAGTCAGGGGCTCCGTTAGCAGAATGCAGCTGCTCAGGTGTAGCCAAAATCCCTCGCGTCTTTTGATCAAAGTCTCTGTAACTAATCTAAACTACTAAAGATTGTTGTTTGTATCCATCGTTTTTTTTGGCGTTAGATCGCGTAAATATAAATGTGTCGTTAAACCCACCACCACCTGGCACAGCCCAATAAGTAAGGTTTGTAATGTAAACACAACATGCCGATTAGTGACTAGTTCAGTCTATGGGTCTCAGTATGAGTAGTCTATGGGTCTCTGTGTGAGTAGTCTATCGGCTTGAGTATGTACCATTCGAGTACAATGTTTCGCTAGTAATTACAACTAGCTTCATCAGGCGATAGCTATAATTGTGAATTCCTCCTGTTTCGGTCTTAAATAGAGGGGGTTTAACGGCACATTTATATTTACGTGATCTAACCCAAAAAACCCTCTGTTATGGATAATAAAAGCTTATGTGGTAAACTATCTATTTTGATTTAACGAGGTAAGGCCTACTGAACTACAGGGTGTTTCAAAAAGATGGACCCATTCAAAGCTGTATATTTCACGATGGCAACATGTTACAAGTACACAAAAAGTTACAAACGGTTTAATGAGTTATCAAGTTTTACTAAACAACACGCTAGGCAGTCGTATGAGGGATCGCAAGTTCTCGGCTGGCACGACAAGTGGACTTGAGCGGGCTACGCAGAAAACTCTCTTGAATTCTTCTCACGTTTTCCTCTGAGGTGAGTGGCCGCCCTGTGCTCTTCCCCTTACATAAACAGCCTGTTTCCTCAAATGACGAATGCTCTTTGACATTGGTGGATCAACGTCAAAACGCCGTTGAAACGCACGCTGCACCGCAATTACGGATTCAGTCTTGCTGAACTGCAGAATGCAAAACGCCTTGTGTTGCGGGGTCACCATCTTGCGAATGACTGAGGCTAGGGGCTGTTTGTGCGCTGGGAGAGGCATCCAGCGGTAATCATTTGAAACTCTATGCCCCGCCCTTTCAAGTGGTAAGAGTTTCATTCATGGGCGGTTCGTGGATGCAGAGATATGGCTTTTTTTTCAGAAGCGACCTGGAAATTTATATCAGCCAAATCCTCTTAAACGCGTGATGTTGATTCAACATGTGGAGGGAAAACACCGGAGGACCAGGAGTAAAAATCCACGCGGGGAGAGAGGGACATGCAAGCTAAAAATATACAGCAGGCGTCAGGTTCGGGATCAAACCCACGACCTCCTGCATACCAGGCGAGGTAGTCCACATCTCCTAGCGTCAGGGTCGGGATCGAACCCATTTCCTCCTGCATACCAGGCAAGGTAGTTAACATCTCCGAGGCACCGCGGTGGTCCCTTCTTGCCGAGTGAAGTCCCCAAATGGACAAACTCACATCAGTGAGACCGTGCAAAACAAGACGCTCAGAAGACACACACAGCACGGTTAAGTAAATATCACAGATTTTAATTACATTATTCTACACGTGTGGTTTTCCTTGCCACAGGTTTGCATGCAGCTCACAGGTGCGTCCAGACTCTGCGAGACGCGCACTCGTACACTCGCACACACACATCATTGCTTTGTGATTCCGTAGCCACGGATAAATCTTATCACATATTTTTTTCATATCGATATAAGCGATGTCAACCGGACAGAGTCCTCAATAGGTGAACTACAAAGTGGACGCAACATGTTGAAATAAATAACGACAGGTAAACCGTAAATAAATTGCTTCAGGTACTGTAATGTACAACGCATTCAAGGTCACATTTTTTCCCCTTCCCGTTTCTTATGTAAACCTGCAACACATAACCGTTATGTTGTGCACGATGGATCCATAATACTGTTACTTTACACGCTACAGGGCATGTTTAAAAAACACACGTCGGTCGCATGGGATAATAATGGTGCATTGTCCTGTACGAATTTTGTCACAATTTTACAAACACGCTTTTAAAAAATTAAATAAAATAAATTCAGGCCGACGTTTTTCGATGTGTTCTTACACAAAGAGGAAGGTGGTACATTGTGGCGAGCATGCAAATAGAGATTGTGCGAGCGGGATGCTTGCACTAAAGAAGCCCCTCGTGTGTACGTGCATGGACAAAGCCGTGCTGTGCGCTGATGCTTCTCAAGGGTTTTGAAATGTCAAGTTCCACTCTTTTTCTGTAACAAATAAAGAGTTTTTTGTCGTCTTCAAACCCGAGAAAAAAACTATATTTTCACATATAACACGTGGAGCGGTGGTGCAGTGGTTAGCTCACTTGCACACACCACCCCGGGACCTGAGTTCGATTCCCGCCCATTGCTAACATCGGCGGGGATTGAAATATCTAACCGATTATCGGTCTCCCCATTCAACGACTCGCGCGGACCAGCAGGGTAAAGTATGGTCAAAACAACCCTCAATGACCGTGGAAGGCCTTAATCCAGTCGTGGATTGACATGGCCTGATTATGATAGTATTACAATACTTGGTTAATTGAGGCCTTGACAATTCAAACTAAGTTGCAGCAATGTTTTTGTACATGTGTATTTTGTAAATGTGTACACATTGTGAGAATAGGTTTCCCCCTTTTTTTCTGGCAACAAACAGGTGTTAAGATGTTACAACACCAAACTGAAACCTTTTTACAAGGAATCATGTCTGCATTAACCACAATACCTGTGGTCAGTATGCAAACAAAAACATACTTTGATAATATATGCATTGTCTTGAAACTGATTGGTCCACAACAGAGACAGCTTTCTTTTGAGCCTCGTCTCAAAACGGTGTTAGACCAGAGGACGCCAAAAGGCGTACAGCACAAAGACAATGCACTATCAGAGTAATGAGAGCTCGGAGTGAGCAGCTACATCATGGGACCTCCTTTGCCATTCTGACCACAAGTATTGTGGTTAATTCCTTGTAAAAAGGTTTCAGTTTGGTGTTGTAACATCTTAACACCTGTTTGTTGCCAGAAAAAAGGGGAAAACCTATTCTCATATTTTGGTACTGGCAAAGGAGGTCCCATGATGTGTAAACATTGTAAATGTTGTGTGTGTTTATTCTCCAATACACCGCTGTCCTGAACTAGTAATGAATTGGCATGTTTTGTTTACGTGACAAACCTTACTAATTGGCTGTGGCAGGTATAACAACACATTTATATTTATGCGATCTAACCCAAAAAACCTCCGTTATTGATAATATAAGTTGTATGACCATTCTCATCAAACGCCACCAAAACAGTAGTTCTAAATGGGTGTATTTTAAATGTTCATATGCGGTATATTCCCTATGTTGTCGTTTTTCATCTCGAGTTATTCAAACGCTTGATCTGTCTTTCAAGCACACGTGGATAAATGCTGGAATCCATCGAACGGTCCCCGTGTCTCCCCCTCCCCCGAAATATCAACGCTGTCTGAGCCCCGCCACACTTCCCTGCCACGCATGCCTGCCGTGGCAGCGCCACAGGAGAAACTACTGCGAGTACGACTCGCTCGTCGCTCGGCAGTCGTGCGTCGATAAGAATAAACCGTGCTCCCTTTGGCAGCAACGTTATTAATGTCTAGCGCGATTCTCTCTCTCTCTCTTAGATAGAACATCACTTGAAGTTGACACTTAATTCTATAATCTAAATAACGTTTATTTAATGTTGGGCATTGTTCAAACTGCTCAATGTTTCCTTCCCTACAACATTTTGGCTTTGAAGTCTGTCAGCTGTGGAAGCGGGTAACGCTTATAGGCAAGAGCCGCACACAGGCCAGTCCTTGTCTTCGCTGTTCACCAGATAGCCCAATTGCCTTCCCAGCACACACTCCCTGAAATGTCACGATCCAGTTCCATCGCACAAGTCACCTGTGAAGAAGCAAATCGAAACTCCAGCTCCTACGTCAGCTTGCCACCCTTATAATCGTCGGGTTTTTTAAAATCCTTTATATTAAGTTCACTTGCATGCTTGCTTGCTTGCGCGCTTACGACCGTGCAAATCTTTCGGTCGTTTTTTAACCCACTTCCCGTGATCCAATCGAGCTGACATTTTGCACACAGACTCGTTGTGCGTGACAATTTCTTTTCGTGAATTTTTTTTTCCATAACTTTACACTTTTTAGGAAAAAAAAAATTATATTTAATTACCAATTGCTTAATGGTGGCAGGCAATCATCTGACCCATAGGTGGCAGCCATCTCAAGCCAGAGGACGAGAGGACTCTAGCTGCCACGCATATAAAGGATTTATAGTGAAAAACTTTGTTTTTACTGGTTAATTTTTATATAATAAAATTCATTTTTAAAACATGTTAAACATGTCCCTGCCTACGTGACATTGTGATTAGAGATGAACGATTACATGGAGAGTTTAAAATAATCTAGCTTTTACTGAGATGTTAACTCCCTCGCCTGGGTATGTAGGAGGTTGTGGGTACGATCCCGACCCTGACGCCTGTTGTATATTTGGAGTGTGCACGTCTCTCTCCCCATGGTGGCATGGACTTTTACTCCGGGTCCTCCGGGTTTTCCCTCCACATTTAGAATCAACGTCACGCGTTTAGAGTAGTTGGCTGCTTTACATTTCCACCTGAGCTATCGTTTGATAGCCAGGTCGCTTCTGAAAAAAAGCTACAACGCTCAGTGGGCCTAACCTGGTCAAATAAAAACTAGTTTTTTTTGTTTAGTTTACATGCTTTAATCGGATGGTTATGGAGGAAAACTCCCGAGGTATGATTTGTGTTTAGGGCAAGAAAAAATACTTCCCCTGCCAACTATGATCAAAAGGAGCATTTAACTGGGATTATGCTCAAAGCTGCAGTCCGCTCAGTGGGAGTGACAGGGGTTGAATGTTTCTGACAAAGACGATGGAAGTCAACCACGAGACAGGCGCGGGTTTGGCACCAGCTCGTGAATGCCGCCACCGCCTGACAGCGGGGAGGCATCATACCCACATTTCTGATTCCACCCACGCCATCAAGTACATGCGTGTGCCTGCCACCTCATCACAACAAAGACAATGATCCTCCGTATAGCCTCAAAAAACTGTTGGGGCAAGTGCTGTTAGCGAACACCTATTAAGGCTTCACGGAAAAACGAGGGGGTGGGTGGCCAGCACCATGCCCGGCCGCCTTTGTCTCCCTAGTGGAATGTTTTGACACACCGCGCCAGGCGCTCATTTGAGGCTGAATCCACCTAGGAGAGGCCCTGAAACCCTGTTCAAATAATCGTCACTGGTGGTGGCCGTAAGCGCAAATCGAACTCAGGTCATCAGGTTCGTAGTGCAGCATAGCGCTGACCGCTAACACTACCTGGGCAGTGTGCACCGACCGAGCACCTATTCAGGCACAGGAGTACCGCTAGATACACCCCATCACGTACACACGGTGGGTGCAGTAGGTCGTGCAGCAGTGAGCGCAATCGCACTTGAAAACCTGAACTCAATTCCCGAGCGCAGCTCACATCGAGTGCCGAGTGACCAGCGTGTGTAAGATTAGCGTCCACGCAACACCACGACCGATGGGGCACACGGGGGTGGGGCTTAATCCAGCCACTGCTTAACAAAGTGGTTGCGGCTGCATGGAGGCAGTGATTTTGTGGTCGGCAGAAAGGCTGCGTGCGCCTGAGTGCTGGATCATCTCCCCCCACGCACTCACGCCGGTTGAAATGTCCGTTTTTGCCCTGGGTGGAGATGAGATCGTGGAATCGTCGTTTTGGGGATTTTCTGCGACGCCCGTCCCTCACCACCTCGCTCCTGCTAGTGCCGAAAAGCCAGGCTGTGTTGCGAGAGACATGCATGTATGTGTGTTTATTGAACATCTTTCGCACCGTACGTAGCCAACCGTGCTAATTGGAGGTGCGGGGAAGGACAATAAACTATGGGTCTCTATGTGAGTCTATTGGTCTGTTTGAGTAGTCTGTGGTTCTCTGTCTGATTAGTATATGGGTGTCTTTGTGAGTAGTCGATGGGTCTCAGTGTGAGGAGTCTCTGTGTGAGTAGTCTCTGGATATCTATGTGATTAGTATATTGGTCTCTGTGTGAGTAGTCTTTGGGTCTATGCATGAGTTGTCTATGGTATCCGTGTGAGCAGGCTATGGGGTCTCCGTTTGAGTAGTCTATCGGTATCTTTATGAGTAGCCAATGTGACTGTAAAATATTTCGATATTTCGATATTTTACTAGGTTATTGAATTTTAGTGTGTCTTTCTCCTAATTTTCAAGCTTGCGTACCGTACCACGTCGTCGTCTTGCTTACCGTACCACGTCGTCGTCCACTCATTGACATGCTATTTTTTTCTCTGCCCCCTCCCGCTCTCCGCCCCCGCCCCCTCTCTATATTTAAGGCCTCGTCACAGAAACGACCTCTCTCTTTCTGCCGATACGTGTTCTCTCTCTGTGTGTCTGTGTGATGTCTGTCTGCTTGTGTGTCTGTCTATAGTTTTCTGGTTAGATTTTTGTTGCTATTTATTTTATACCTGATGATGATTGCTTGTGTTGCAATCGAAACGTCGTAGTATGCTATTATTTAATTTATTATTTTATCTTTATACGTGACTTAACCGAAAGAACCAAAGAATAATTCCTGCAGTCACGAAAGCTCCAATATTCAGATTAGTCTATGGGTCTCTGTGTGAGTAGTCTATGGATCTCTGTGTGAGTAGTGTATGGGTCTCTGTGTGAGTAGTGTGTGGGTCGCTGTGTGAGTAGTGTATGGGTCTCTGTGTGACTAGTGTGTGGGCCTCTGTGTGAGTATTCTGTGGGTCTCTGTGCGAGTAGTCTATGGATCTCTTTGTGAGTAGTGTGTGGGTCTCTGTGTGAGTAGTCTATGGATCTCTGTGTGAGCAGTCTCTGTGTGAGAAGTCTATGGGTCTCTGTGTGAGTAGTGTGTGGGTCTCTGTGTGAGTAGTGTGTGGGTCTCTGTGTGAGTAGTGTGTGGGTCTCTGTGTGAGTAGTCTGTGGGTCTCTGTGTGAGTAGTCTGTGGGTCTCTGTGTGAGTAGTCTGTGGGTCTCTGTGTGAGTAGTGTATGGGTCTCTGTGGGAGTAGTCTGTGGGTCTCTGTGTGAGTAGTGTATGGGTCTCTGTGTGAGTAGTGTATGGGTCTCTGTGTGAGTAGTCTATGGGTCTCTGTGTGAGTAGTCTGTGGGTCTCTCTGTGAGCAGTGTATGGGTCTCTGTGTGAGTAGTGTATGGGTCTCTGTGTGAGTAGTCTATGGATCTCTGTGTGAGTAGTGTGTGGGTCTCTGTGTGAGTAGTGTATGGGTCTCTGTGTGAGTAGTCTATGGGTCTCTGTGTGAGTAGTCTGTGGGTCTCTGCGTGAGTAGTGCATGGGTCTCTGTGTGAGCAGTCTATGGGTCTCTGTGTGAGAAGTCTATGGGTCTCTGTGTGAGTAGTGTGTGGGTCTCTGTGTGAGTAGTGTGTGGGTCGCTGTGTGAGTAGTGTATGGGTCTCTGTGTCAGTATTGTATGGGTCTCTGTTGGAGTAGTGTGTGGGTGTCTGTGTGAGTAGTGTATGGGTCTCTGTGTGAGTAGTGTGTGGGCACCTGTGTGAGTATTCTGTGGGTCTTTGTGTGAGTAGTCTATGGGTCTCTATGTGAGTAGTGTCTGGGTATCTGTGTTAGTAGTGTATGGGTCTCTGTGTGAGTAGTCTGTGGGTCTCTGTGTGAGTAGTGTGTGGGTCTCTATGTGAGTAGTCTGTGGGTCTCTGTGTGAGTAGTTTGTGGGTCTCTGTGTGGGTAGTGTGTGGGTCTCTGTGTGAGTAGTGTGTGGGTCTCTGTGTGAGTAGTGTGTGGGTCTCTGTGTGAGTAGTATGTGGGTCTCTGTGTGAGTAGTGTGTGGGTCTCTGTGTGAGTAGTGTATGGGTCTCTGTGTGAGTAGTGTATGGGTCTCTGTGTGAGTAGTGTGTGGGTCTCTGTGTGAGTAGTGTGTGGTCCGGCAAAACAACCTCCTACCTCCTCGCGGTGCCGGACGGGCAACACTGTCGTGGACAGTGCTGTAGGAGGAGGGCCAATGCCTCATTGGCCTCTCCCCTCATGGCGTTTGTGACCACCACAGTGGCTAAACGGGGGCTCTGGACGGGTGCGAGGGGCTGGTAACCCCTCCACCTTCAATTAATTACCACGAAACTACGAATGAAACATACACCTGTAACAAATAAGCTTGTTCATAATCAACGTTTTTGGGTTTAGATCGCGTTATTTATAAATGTGTCGTAACCCTCCACCACCCGACACGGCCAATCAGTAAAAAAGTGTCACGTTGACAAAAGACAAATTAGTTCCAGCATCATCGGGCAATTCGCCCGATGATGCTGGTTGCAATTACCAGCGAAACGTCGTACTCAAATTGTAATTGTTGTGGTTTCGCGCTTCAACACACCGGTGGGCTAAAGCAGTGAACTAATTTGTCTTTTGTCAACGTGACACTTTTTTACTGATTGGCCGTGTCGGGTGGTGGAGGGTTACGACACATTTATAAATAACGCGATCTAAACCCAAAAACGTTGATTATGAATAATATTGGTCGCGAAAGTCTACGTGTTAAACCAAATAAGCTTGTGCCAGAGGTCCCGGGGGGACAGGCGTCTATGACGTCTCCTGGCCAAACCCCAATTGGCGGAGCCAGGAGATTGAATCTTCACCCTCGGGGCTCCTCCAGAAACAACGAAAAGCCATTACGGATGGCCACGTGGAATGTTCGAACGCTCACTGCGGAGGAGAGGCTGGCACTCCTTTGTCGGGAGCTGGACCGGTACCGCCTGGATCTCTGTGGCATTCAGGAGGTCTGGTGGAGCGGTTCTGGTTCCTGCCACCATGAGGGGTGGACAGTCCTCTACTCGGGGCAGGAGACTGCCAAACAACAGGGTGTGTCTCATCTTTTGAACAAAAGAATGAAGGGGGCGTGGGAGCGTGGCGGTGAGGTGTGGGAAGCTGTAAGCCCCAGGATACTTTGGGCTCGCCTTCCCATCAACCGGAGGCGAGGAGTGGTGGTCGTGGTTACTTATGCCCCCACTGAAGACGAACATCCGTGGAGGGATGCAGGCAAAGCCGATGAGTCAGATGCCTTCTATGACCTCCTGTCACAGGTGCTGGCTAAAGTGGCCACTCGGTACAGAGTCATCTTGTTGGGTGACTTCAATGCCCGAGTTGGTCATGATGCTGGCACCTGGTCTGGAGTGATTGGAAGGCATGGGCCAGATCAGCTCAAAAACAACGGTAGGAGGCTGCTAGATTTTTGTGCAGCCCATGGGCTTGTAATTACCAACATGCTCTTCCGGCATCGGCGCATCCACACAACATCATGGACGCATGCCGGGTCCAAGCAAGAACATCTGCTGGACTACATAGTGACGGACCAGCGGATGCGAGCCCATGTCCTTGACACCAGGACCTACCGTGGAGCTGATTTGCCCTCTGACCATCGACTAGTCATCAGTAGGATGCGCCTGCCATTCTTCCACTCCGGTGGTGGGTGTACACCCAGGACCCCATTCCAACCTAAAGTGGCGTGGTCTCAGCTGATGAAAGTTGCAAGTGAGAATTTCATCATCGCTTGCAGCTGGGGTTGGCATCGTCCTCCACTCCTCCTGATGTTGAGGGTAAATGGGCGAGGTTTAGGACTGTGACTCATGCAGCGGCAATGGCTGCTTTTGGTACGTGGTCCAGACCTCCCCAGAAACCCTGGCTGACAGAGGAGGTGTTCAGGTTAAATTTCAATTTAAAGCTTTCGTGACTGCAGGGATTCATCTTCTTGGTCCTTTCGGTAAAGTCACGTAGAAGGGAAGTAAATAAATAATAATAAAACGTAATAAAATAATTCTCACGACGTTTCGGCTACAACGCAAGCAGCCGTCCTCAGGTGAGGACGGCTTTATGTTTTATTTTTATTATTTTATTACTTCCCTTCTACGTGACTTTACCGAAAGAACCAAGAAGGTGTTCAGGTT
Organism: Lampetra planeri; assembly: GCF_965212315.1. Classification (NCBI taxonomy): domain Eukaryota; kingdom Metazoa; phylum Chordata; class Hyperoartia; order Petromyzontiformes; family Petromyzontidae; genus Lampetra; species Lampetra planeri. The sequence continues at coordinate 707,203 of NC_136168.1, forward strand.
AGTTGAGAAAAAGTGACAGGCCCACTCTCATCGGCTACAGCATCTCACGTCAGAGAATGAGGAGGTTTACCGCAGCCTTCGCTCGGAGGTTCGGAAAGCCGTAAGGCGCTGCAAGGATGGGTGATGGTCGCGGGTTGCTGAGGAGATCGAGTCTGCCTCAGTGGCCCGCGATCACAAATCACTATTTAATTCCATCAAAAAAGTAACCTGCAGCGCCACACCTATTTCCAACATTAGGGGAAAAAACGGTGATCCAATCTCAGACCCCCAGGAACAGGTTTGCAGATTTGCTGAGCATTTCTGTGAGGTCCTGGGGGAGGGGAAATCCCTCAGCCAGGAATATATCATGGCATAAAGTGGGGATAACCCTACTGAGGCTGCGGTGCCTCAAATATTGGAAGAGGTGAGTGGCTGGCTGAGGTACCATCTGTTGAGGAAGTACTGAAGGCGATCCGGAGTCTGAGACAAGGAAAGGCACCAGGCAGAGATGATCTCCCAAGCGAAATGCTCAGGGAGGGTGGCGTTTGTGCACAGATTGCCCTACATGACATCATAACAACAGTCGGGGCCACTGGACAGGTTCCGCAGGATTGGAAGGATGTCCTGGTGGTCCCCCTCTTTAAGAAGGGGGACCGCACAGACTGTAACAACTACAGGGGCATCTCACTCCTCAGTGTGCCAGGAAAGGTCCTGGCAAGGATTATTCAACATCGCCTTGCTAGGCACGCTGAGGAGGGGCTTGCGGAGCCCCAATGCGGTTTCAGGAAAGGACGGTCCTGCACAGATGCCATATTTTCTGTCCGTCTGCTACAGCAGAGATGTAGGGAATTCCAACAAGACCTACATCTCTGCTTTATTGATCTGGTCAAGGCCTATGATACCATCAGTAGGCCTGGGCTCTGGGTTGTTCTTCGTGCTTTCGGAGTCCCTGACCCTCTGCTCACGATCATTAAGGACCTTCATGATGGTGAGCGGGCCCGGGTAAAACTACGTGGCCGGGAGTCAGAGCCTTTCCCTGTACACCTTGGGGTGCGGCAGGGATGTCCTCTGGCTCCCACATTATTTAACATCTATTTTGACCGCGTAGTTCGTGAAGCCTTCAATAGCTGTACCGGGGGAATTTCCATTTGGTACAGATATAATGGGAGGCTGATCGATGTGTGATCAAGGGATGGCTCCCTATTGGTCAATCACGTTATGTATGCCGATGATTTGGTAATAGCTGCTAATTCAGAGGAGGAGTTGGAGACGCTGCTGTTGAGACTGGAGCGTGCCACTAAGAGGTGGGGCCTTACATCAGCCCCACCAAAACTAAGCACCTGCCTGGGTATTTTGTACCATCGGACACTCCACCCCCACAACTCCCAATCGGTGATGGGGCAGTAGTGGAGAGAGTGGAGAGTTTCCCATACCTGGGCAGTGTGCTTATGACTGGCTCCAGTTTAACAGCAGAGGTCTCACTCCAAATCAGTCGAGCGGCAATATCTTTTCATCGGTTGCGTAACGCTGTGTGGAAGCTACCTGTTCTGTCGCTCCGCACGAAGCTTCAGGTCTTCTCGGCCACAGTCAATCCATCCCTTCTCTACGCTTGCGAAACGTGGACCCCCCTAATGGAGCATCTTCGCCGGTTGGAAACATTTAGGCTGGCGTGCCTACGATCCATCCTGGGTTTAACCAGGCTGGATTGTGTGAGGAGCTCACAAATCCTTGAAAGATCTGGGCAAAGTCCCATCGGTGAGCTCCTCCGGCAGGCAAGGCTGCGTTGGCTGGGTCAAGTAGCCCGCATGCCCAGCCACCGAATGCCTAAACAGCTTTTGTTCGGCCGGATCGAGGGGGCTAAATGGGCGCGGCACGGGCTAGAGAAGAGATGGAGTGATGTGGTACAGGAGGACGTGGAACTGAGTGGACTTGCCGATGACTGGTACCAGCGGTGTCAAAATCGGCCTCTGTGGAGGAGGCTCGTGAAGGACGCTACTGGGCAGTTGGAGGCAGTCGCCTTCCAACAACAACGGAGGGCGGAGGAGCGACGCTCACAACAACGAGTGGAGCGCCGGGTGGCTAAAGCACAGCAAGTTGGTACAGGTGGTGCATCAGCCAGTCATCTTGGTCATCTCAGTCGACCCTTGGCACCTGGGTCTGCCCCGTGACCTCCTGCCAGCGGGCGTTCGACACTTCACGTGGCCTCAAGGTGCACTTGGCCTGGCACAAGCGTCGTGGTGACGTCACTGCCACTTAGTGGCGAATGGCGGTTGTTGTTGTTGAGTAGTGTGTGGGTCTCTGTGTGAGTAGTCTATGGGTCTCTGTGTGAGTAGTGTGTGAGTATCTGTGTGAGTAGTGTGTGGGTCTCTGTGTGAGAAGTGTATGGGTCTCTGTGTGAGTAGTCTATGGATCTCTGTGTGAGTAGTGTGTGGGTCTCTGTGTGAGTAGTCTATGGGTATCTATGTGAGTAGTGTGTGGGTCTCTGTGTGAGTAGTGTGTGGGTCTCTGTGTGAGTAGTGTGTGGGTCTCTGTGTGAGTAGTGTGTGGGCCTCTGCGTGAGTAGTGTGTGGGCCTCTGAGTATTCTGTGGGTCTCTGTGTGAGTAGTCTATGGGTCTCTGTGTGAGCAGTGTGTGGGTCTCTGTGTGAGTAGTCTGTGGGTCTCTGTGTGAGTAGTCTGTGGGTCTCTGTGTGAGCAGTCTGTGGGTCTCTGTGTGAGTAGTCTATGGGTATCTGTGTGAGTAGTGTGTGGGTCTCTGTGTGAGTAGTGTATGGGTCTCTGTGTGAGTAGTGTATGGGTCTCTGTGTGAGTAGTGTATGGGTCTCTGTGTGAGTAGTGTGTGGGTCTCTGTGTGAGTAGTGTGTGGGTCTCTGTGTGAGTAGTGTGTGGGTCTCTGTGTGAGTAGTCTATGGGTCTCTGTGTGAATAGTCTATGGGTCTCTGTGTGAGTGTGTGTGGGTATATGTGTGAGTAGTCTGTGGGTCTCTGTGTGAGTAGTGTATGGGTCTCTGTGTGAGTAGTGTGTGGGCCTCTGTGTGAGTATTCTGTGGGTATCTGTGAGTAGTGTATGGGTCTCTGAGTGAGTAGTGTATGGGTCTCTGTGTGAGTAGTCTGTGGGTCTCTGTGTGAGTAGTCTATGGGTCTCTGTGTGAGTAGTCTATGGGTCTCTGTGTGAGTAGTGTGTGGGTCTCTGTGTGAGTAGTCTATGTGTCTCTGTGTGAGTAGTCTGTGGGTCTCTGTGTGAGTAGCGTGTGGGTCTCTGTGTGAGTAGCGTGTGGGTCTCTGTGTGAGTAGTGTGTGGGTCTCTGTGTGAGTAGTCTATGGGTCTCTGTGTGAGTAGTGTATGGGTCTCTATGTGAGTAGTGTATGGGTCTCTGTGTGAGTAGTGTATGGGTCTCTGTGTGAGTAGTGTATGGGTCTCTGTCTTAGTAGTCTATGGGTCTCTGTGTGAGTAGTGTATGGGTCTCTGTGTGAGTAGTGTATGGGTCTCTGTGTGAGTAGTGTGTGGGTCTTTGTGTGAGTAGTCTGTGGGTCTCTGTGTGAGTAGTCTATGGGTATCTGTGTGAGTAGTCTATGGGTCTCTGTGTGAGTAGTCTGTGGGTCTCTGTGTGAGTAGTCTATGGGTATCTGTGTGAGTAGTCTATGGGTCTCTGTGTGAGTAGTCTGTGGGTCTCTGTGTGAGTAGTGTATGGGTCTCTGTGTGAGTAGTGTATGGGTCTCTATGCAGCGCGAGTGAGGAGCCGATTGCTCAACGCACACTTGAGCTGGCTGTAGATCAAAGGAAAGATCGATTTCAACACAGGAGTCTTCCTCAAAGGTGGAACACGGAAAGATGTTTCTCGTACCATACAGGGCGTTTCATGTTGTACTGTACTGTGGGTGTCCGGTGAAAACTCTGACCAGGGCATTAGTCCTTCTCTGCGGCCTCCTGCAACCCCCTCTGTTATGTCGATGTATATAGGAGGGTCATATTCCAAGGCGCTTTTTAACTATTGTAAATCTATACGTGGGATGATAGTGGTTGAAGTAATGAGTGGGGTTATTAAAAGTGGTGAAGTTGACAGAACAGGTGTGAGTGGGTTAATGATGGGTAGTGATCGGGGTTAAGGTGGGGGTTGTGATAGTAGGGGTAGTGATAGGGGTTGGGGTAGTGATAGGGGTAGTGATAGGGGTAGGAGTGTGTATGCTTGCTCGGCCAAGGGCTAAGGAGAAGGAAGAGATGGGGGTTGTTTTAAGGGAGGAACGGAAGCTGGTTGTTGGAGTGAAGATGAAAGCCAGGCTCATGGCTCGCACACAGAGCCAGACTGATTCACATTGTATGTATTTATAATAAAGTTATTTTTAAAGGTTAGATTGTGTAAATGTATCGTTAACCCACCACCACCTGACACAGCCAGTTAGTAAGATTGTATTATGTAAACGAAAACGTGCCAATTAGTTACTTCAGCACACCGGTGTGTTAGAGAGTAAACCCACAACATTTATATTTAAACTATTTTAGTTTTATTTTAGTTTAACAGGTAAGGCCCACTGAGCTAAGCAGCTCTTTTTCAGAAGCGACCTGGCTATCACAAATTATAGCTCAACGAAGTGGTTATTACCACGTGGCAATGTATATCAGCCAAATCCTCTTTTGTTAAACGCGTAACGTTGATTCTAAATGTGGGGGGGGGGGGGGACCGGAGGAACCGGAGAAAAATCCACGTGACCACAGGGAGAACACGCAAACTCTAAACATACAGCAGGCATCAGGGTTTCTCGTTGTTCATGTGACATTAATGTTGTTTACGTGACAAAACCTTGATAATTGTGTTGGGTGGTGGTGGTGGGTTAACGACACATTTCTATGTACGCGATCTAACTCAAAAAACCTTTACCGTGAATAATATTGGTCACGAAAGCCTATTAGGTGTTAAACTGTACATGTTATGTTGAACTTCTTTCGCACCGTACGTAGCCAACTGTGACTATCGGAAGTGGATGAACACACACAGCTTAGCCCGTTGGTTCATAACACCCTGTGCCAATCTTTTGTCTCTTTTCTCCAAATTTATTCTACACCTTTACCAGATTTTTCACAGCGTTGCCAGTTAGCAGACGTCACTTTGTGCGTCTTCCTCAACTGTACCAATTAACCCCGGGATGATATTCCTTGTGCCGACACGACTGTCTTGGGAGACTCGCCTCACGTTTGAATCGTTAAAATGTTGGTTACATGACGATGCTTTAAACAAAAATGAAATCAGGACCTTTAACGTTATTGAGCTGAGTGCAGCACAGTTTTTGTACGTGTCCTGATGAAACAAAATGTAATTTAAGCAGAGCAGATGGCAAGTACCTGTAATATATGGGAGGATGAGCAGATTTTAGCTCTGGGGATGATACAAATACACGATGGTTATTTGGTGACACATGTTTAACAAAATGAAGACAATAAAAAAAACACATTTAGATTACCACAAATTGATGATATAATCCCTTTTGTTCAGGCCCAAATGACTAAAAAATGTGACAATAAAGCGGACCTAGGCCAAGGCTCGGAATCCTGCGTCTCCAGAGCCGAGTGCGTCTCTTTAAGCAACTGATTCGTGACGTTACTTATCAAGGACCTCCACCGTCTCCTATTCACCGCAAGCACGGTGTGGCTCTTGAAATATTGCACTTTTTTACCGTTAAAAAAAATGCCTCTTGTTATTTTGTCTGCTGATCTAAGCACTCAGGGGCTTCAGGAATGACAAACACGCATTGAGTGCAGCAATACGGGCACGTGATTTCAGAACGTTCCATTAACGCCCTGTGGTTAAATAAATAAATATCAAAACCTGACCTGTGCTCCACCACTTTACTTGGCACGCGTTGTGGGGCTCACACAACGTTCCCCCGGTGTGTAAAATTACCATTTTAGAAACGGTTCAATCTCACATGACCGTGTAACTTAACTTACCGTGGGCTAGCAGTGGCCGGACAAGACACCAAAACTAAACCCCACACAGTTCTGGCATCGTACGCACAGTGCAATAATTACTCCGCCAATGTTGCTTCCCCATGTATAATGCACGAGCATATCGGACTGCACAAACAGATTAGAAAATTAACTTGAAAAAGACCGGCGCCACCATGGTGTTATAGTATTTACACACGCAGCACTGTCAAAATAAATGAATGCGTCAGAAACACTGAACACTGCCCTACGTAGTACAGCAGACTCTCGATTATCCGCGCTAATGATGGAGAGGACGGCCGCGGATAATTCAAAATATCGTGGATAATCCAAAAATATGCATTTTCCGCGGATCTCTGTGCCAAAAAACACGATTATAAGTATATATTATGTTTAAGTGTCTCCACTATAGCACAGTTTCGTAAATTAGGCCTTACAAAATAAATGATCGGATAAATCATTCAAAATGAAGTACAACTGACGATTTCGATTGTTACTCTTTCGATTTAGAAGGAATACTCACGGTCGATGCGCGTGCTCAGTACTAACACTTTCCTGCTCCCGTGCAGAAGACTCGGCCTACTCAGTGGATAGCAGCAGAGCCACGCCAATCAACATCAAACTCCGCCCACTGTTGTAAAGATATGGCAACTACTGTACTCTAGGGGTGATCACATGGAGTTCGGATCAACCGGAGCACATATGCTTGGTTTAAGCACGTGACTTGCAATAAACATTTCCAAGAATAACAATGTATAACTGTTTTGAGCTTATTAATTTGGGCTTAAGGGAAAATCCATGGGTTATTAATTAATGTCAAAATCTCAGGTACGGCGTTGATCCACAAATCGGATGAAGCGCACGCGGCTAATTGAGAGTCTACTGTAGTTCGATATTAACGTTGTCACAAAGGCGGTGATGAAATCGCTTCCCCCCACTTCCCCAGGTGGACAGGAAGCAGCACAGTGCACATTGGGACGTGTCTGTGTGTATGTATGTACGTTAAACTTCTTTCACACCTTACGTCGCCAACAATGCTAATCAGAGGTGCGGTGTATGTTCGTATGTTCACCTTTTTTCACACCGTACGTAGCTATTCAAAATAAATGGTTAGCATCCACGGATGCATCCTGTAAGGTTTCGGAGACGGGTGCAGCCCATATGTTAACATAAAGCACATTTGTTGAAACAAAACAAAAGACTGATACGAAAAAAATTAAGTTGTGTTCGTTTTGATCATTGCTTTTAATTGCCTGTGAGTACAGCAGTCCCTCAGTTCACGTTTTCAATCCGTTCCACGAAAACCACTGTAAACCGAAATAACTGTGTATGGAATTCACTTGTAAATTGAGAAATAAGATTGAAAAAAATCACCTGGTCTGCAAGAGAGCTGTTTTTCCACTGCCAAAACAGAAACTATAATCTAAACCAAGCCAGTCGAGGTCCAAACGCTCATAGATGAGCGTCGCTGATTGGCGGAGGGCGTGGCTCAACCCCACTTACGAGCGCTCGGATTGGCCGTTAGTCACAACATTAACATTAGTCGTAATCATGGGGTCCTATGGGAGGCAAAACGTTCACTGAAAAAACCGTGAATAACCGATGTTACTGTTAACCGAGGGACTACTATATTTTGCGAGCAGACGTTAATAGTGAGACTTGATCAAATGACGTGGCCAAATACAGTCCCTCCCTCTCACTGCCATTATCTCCTTCCCTCTCGACCCTCTCCTTCCCACTTCATGGGCCTTTTCGCATCCATCCTTGAATCCCCTGTGTGCACGGTTTATTGGTTCTTCAAATCTTGAACGCAAGGACTTCACGCGTGGCCCTCCAAATCGTGGCCACAGAATCCAAAATGACAAACAAACAAAAATGGTGCAAAACCTCGAAGCAGCAGCCTGTCCCAACTCCTTGAGGGCCACCCCCTTGTGGGAAACCGGCAGCGGGAAAGTTTTAAACGATTGATAACACGCGCAGATAAACAAGAGAGGGGTTTTGCTGTACACTTCCCATCAGGGTTGTCCATGACACGCGCGCGGTGTTCAATGTGCTTGTAAACAAATCCTACGCTCGCTGGGAACACAGAAACAAACTAAATATTGGTGCCACATTTCAAGAGGCGATGATGTCCTTGAAAAAAACTACCTGTTGTGCTCTATAAAACACTGATGGCTTTGTGTGATACACATGCAAAAAGGTTTGCACCCGGCATTGTATGAATTGAAGGCGTTCTGTTTTGCAATTGTGCTCTCCAATGCTGGCTTGTAACCCCTGGTAAATAAAATAGGCGATATAAAATGGTAATGTCCCATGAACCTCATCCAGCATGGCGATGCCAGAGACTCATTTTGTTATCAAAGTCAGGATTCTGCCACACATTCCCGGCCTTGTACCGGAATAACAAAAAAGGCTCTGTTTTATAAAGTATTGTCTCCGCAGTGTGTGCTCATTTCGATTGTGTCCTATTTACCAGGACTAGAATACGGGCGTACCTCTCATAGCGCTGCCCCCCTATAACGCTGTTTCGTTATAACACCATTTGTCCCAGAGCCCATGTATGGTCGAAAGAGGGCGTGGCTACTGGCGAGCCAGTGGGGGGGGGGGGGGGGCACATGCCCCCCCAATGATCCGATCGAAATTACGGATTTCGATCGGATCATTGGGGTTTATTAGTAATAGACAGAGGTGGGACAAAGTCATTGTTATGCAAGTCCAAGTCGAGTCGCAAGTCATCAAATTCATGACTCGAGTCTGACTCGAGTCCAAGTCACATGACTCGAGTCCACATCTCATAGGTGGGACAAAGTCATTGTTATGCAAGTCCAAGTCGAGTCGCAAGTCATCAAATTCATGACTCGAGTCTGACTCGAGTCCAAGTCACATGACTCGAGTCCACACCTCTGGTAATAGATCAGCATTTTGCGACCCCCACTGCCACTGTGTAGCATATTATTACGTGCCAGAGACTCTATGAGATGATAGGACAATAGTCTGAGTCCATAACTGGCAATAAGTAACGGCAAAGCAGTTATAAGTGACTCACAGAATTGTGCGCAGGTGCGTATACAGTACACGACTTCCCTGAAGGAATACCTTCAGCGAGCACGATGCCGATCACAGACGGTTCGAATTCGACCCTCGATCGATGGCTGCGCCATCGCTGCACACGCATTGAATAAAAAGCAAGGGACAAGTCCTTACTTACTTACAACTCCTATCATTTTTCATCGCTGGAGGGGTTGGCCCCCCTACCTGAAAATCATGGCTCCGCCATTGGGCGTGGTATTGCCTGTAGGGGCGTGTCTCTGCCCATATATGGTCTTGTGGAACCTGAATCGAGGTTTCCATTGTATGTATTCTCCTCGACCCGACAGCCACGTTACAGTATCGATTGGAAGGTTAATAACTGTATCGATTCATTGACGATCCATGGATTGTCTGTCGGAGGGACATGTTTACGGCAGACGGTGGTTAATCTTACACAAGCTTTGACCGAATGGACTGGTGAGCACGTAACTTGTATTTTTTTCAATATCATTATCATTAAAAAGTTATAATTTGTATTTATAAAGTGCTTTAATACATTTATCATGTGTACAGTGTGATTATTAAGGCTTATTACCAATACCCCAATGAAGCCCTCGTATATCGCTCATAGGTAAAAAATAGTGGTCGGTAACGCATCTCCATTGAAACCATGTTATAGTGACCTCCCATAGTGCTGCTTCGTACAGAGCACCGTTTACCAACATCGCATCCTGAGCGTTATAGGAGGTACGCCTGTATTGTTAGGTCATAGAAGTCACTCCCTGTAGGCAGCGTGATGGCATCTCCAGATTCATGGCAACATCACAAGTGATTTCCTTTTCTGTATATTTGCCACCAGAAGGTGCGGTTACACTCTGATATAGGTGAGACATTGGTGTATAAACTGAACTTTTTTTTGACAACTGCTGGCTTGTATTTTGCCACACATAAAACCGGAGTACAGTCACACCAGAATCACTTTTCGATTTCCAGCTGCAGTTTTGTCAGCCCTAAGGACGGATGAAGAGATGGCACGGAGTTTGGTACAATATCTGAGGGTATCATTCGGCAGTATCAATGTATTTAATGATGAAAAAAGGCTTTACCCTCTCTGGCATAAATACAGGAGGTGTTAAGATTTTCAAACACCAAATAGACATCACTCTATTCTCCTATATCGCGTTTTACACGTGAATTGGATATAACGCGATTGAGTGAACAACGTCGAGCAGGAGTAGGAAAAAGCGGTCGTGCGGCTGCCTCGGCGTAGCATCACACAAGTAATTGGGATGCTGCTGGGTGCTTCTAGATGCTACCCATGCTCCTTAGTATTTGTTAAACCTGCGTACATATCTCACGTGTAATCGCGAACTGTGCTTTACCCTATATATAATTTATTATCACGCGATTTTTCCATCACGCGGTGTTCTTTCGGAACGCAACAACCGCTGCATTATAGGAGAACCAGACCGTATTACCACACACTTGTGGTAAAGTAAAAAAAAACACAAAGCAAAACAAGATTTGCTTTGATAACACTGTGTAACAATTTCTTTTTGGTCCTGGGTAGTAAGTCTTATTTCCCAATTGCTTATGCCTCAAAAGTACAGGAAATGGCTATTATTCTCCACACACTTTGCTTTTGTGACCAGGACATTGATATTTTGAAATTTACCTATGTTCAATGAGACAATTCCAGATAGATTCAGTGCTGAGTAAACTTCGAGTAACTTCTAGTACATTCTAGAACTTTCCGGTAATATAAATAGTAATATAAATTCAGGGGCCTTAAGCCCACCAGTTCAGTTTAGTTCCAGCTGCCTAAGTGGATACATGTCTGCATTTTTCTGAGATGGCATCAAGAGGCTGCAAGCATCCGGCAGATACATTTTGCTATATCTGCGGCCAATTTATCAAGACAAGAGCGAAAAAGTACTCTGTGGAAGCATCTGCGAAGATGTGTGAGGCCTATAATGCATATTTCAGCATGCCTGTAGGGGATCAAGACAAACCATGGGCACCTCATTTCACCTGCGATCAATGCAAAAAAACTCTGGAAGGTAAGATGGACAATTGTTGCTCGCAATGTTATGTTATAAAATTTGTACAAATTTTAAATTTGCAAAAGTTTTTAATTTTAAAATGTTTTACAATTTTAAATGTTATTGAAAAAATACATCATGTATGAAAAATGTTGCGAGAATCTCTTACACATTAGTCATGGGTGAAATAAATTTATTTTTGTAGGATGGTACAGAGGGGAAAAGAGAGCCATGAAGTTCGCTATACCAATAATTTGGCGGGAACCCACTGACCACTAAAGCAACTGCTACTTCTGCATGGTGGACCCTTCTAACCTCGGACTGGCAAGAATGCACCTGCTATCACGTATTCCGACCTTCCTTCATCCATCGCCCCGGTGCCACACTGCCATGAGCTCCCCGTACCCACTCCTCCGGAGAGAGCAGCCGTATTTAGAAGAGAGCAGCAAGTCAGAGAGTGAGGAAGACGTTGTAGATCCAGACGACAATTTGAGAGGTGGAGCTGAGGAGAAAACCCCATATTACCCCAACCAAAAATACCTCAACGAATTGATCAGAGATCTTGGTCTCACCAAGTCCAATGCTGTAGTTTTGACATCTAGGCTCAAGCCGTGGAACTTGTTGGATGAAAGTGTGCAAGTTGCAGATCAGAGGAAGTGTCACCAATCTTTTTGCAGCTTCTTCACCTGTCAAGAAGGGCTCTGCTTCTGCCATAATGTGACCAGTCTGTTCGAGGCAATTGGAATGGCCTGTAACCAGAATGAGTGGCGCCTCTTCATTAACAGCTCATCCAGGAGCCTCAAAGCCGTGCTTCTCCATAATGGTAAAAAGTACCCGTCAATTCCCCTGGCTCACTCAGTGTACCTCAAAGAGGATTATAACAGCATCAATACTTTTCTGGACGCCTTGAAGTATGATGAGTACGGCTGGGAGGTTATCGGAGACTTTGAAATTGTGGCATTCCTGATGGGTCTCCAAGGCGGTTTTACCAAGTTTCTCTGCTATCTTTGCCTTTGGGATAGCAGGGACACCAAGGTGCACTACCACAGGCGGGACTGGCCACAGCGGACTGAGTTCTCTGTGGGGAGGAACAACATCAAGTGGGAGCCAGTGGTGCTGATGCCATTGCTGTACATCAACTTGTGTATTATGAAACAATTTGTCAGAGCTGTAGATAAGGAGTCAGCAGCCTCAAAGTACCTTCAAGACTTCTTCCCTAAGCTGTCTGAGGCAAAGGTCAAAGCCAGTGTCTTCGTCGGACCACAGATAAAAAAGATCCTGGAATGCAATGAATTCCCCAAGAAGCTCACTAGTAAGGAGAAAGCGGCTTGGAACAGCTTTGTCGCAGTGGTTCGTGGCTTCCTGGGCAATCACAAGGTCGAAAACTATGTGGAGCTGGTTGAGACTGGTGAAGAACTACGGCATAATGGGCTGTAGGATGTCCCTCAAAGTCCATATCTTTGATGCTCATCTTGATAAATTCAAGGAGAACATGGGAGCGTACTCGGAGGAGCAAGGCGAGCGCTTCCACCAGGATATACTGGACTTTTGAACGCTGCTACCAACGACAGTATGGGAGACTACATTTGGGGACTGATTCTTGAAAGTGATTTAGAGTATAATCGTAAATCTCGAAAAACGACTCACTTCTAAATCTTTTGTAGTAATTTTTTTTATTACTTTAGAATGAGTAAATGTTCATTTTGATTCATATGTTTTTTTTTTACTTTATGTGAATGAAAATACTCAAATTTGCCCGTTTTCTCATTAAAATAGGTACATTTCAAAATATCATTGTTCTGGTCACAAAAGCAAAATTTGTGGGGAATAATAGCCATTTTCTATACTTTTTAGGCATATGCAAATTAGGAAATAACACTTACTACCCAGGAACAGGAACAATGTAAGCATTGCCCTTGAAACTGATTGGCCTACACCAGAGACAGCCTCCTCTATGGCTTCGTCTCACCTCCAGTGCTTTAGAACGAAGGCCACCAAAGGGTGAGCAGTACAAGGACAATGGAAACACAAAAGTGTGAATAGCTTGGGTTGAGCAGATCATTACCCTCTTTTCTGTGCCTGAACATTTTTGTTTTTTGTAACAAATACTCTCTGTGAACGGGCTGTCTGTGGTATATGCAAACGTGTTCAGGAATTTGACAATCAATGCATTTCCATTATATGTGGGTAAACAATCCACTTGCCCACTATGCACATAAAACCTGGACAGCCATGTAGCTGTAGTGGTGACCCACAATCCCGTGCACAACAGTAGCGATATGCCTTAAATGTCGTGTCTTTTCATATAATCAACAAAAATACCTTTTTGCAAGTATTGGTTTATCCTTTTTTGCAATATTAATGTAAACCATTACATAGTCTCCTTTCAGTGTACATATTTAATGGGTCAAATCAAGTTCAAGAGGTCATCACGACCAATATCGTTAATAGCGCCACACCTTTCCATCATTTAAATAATTGTGTCGCGTGTAAATTGTGGCCTACAGGTCACCCACGCTGTACCATTCCCACGGGCTGACATCACCGCATGAAGTGAAGGAATCTGTTTCTGGAACCGTCCGGAGATCACGAAGCATCACCTGAAGCACCCTTGCACCACAGAGACACCACAGAAGCCACTTTCTCCGATGAGCCTCCGTAATTACGCACGCACGTTTTAACTTCTTTCGCACCTTACATAGCTAAAGCGTGCTAATTGGTGGCTCCTCTCCTGCTGGCAGCCACATATCCGGCATTCCTGCGGGTTTTCATTACGCTCGGGTTGGGTGCAAACGCGCATGCGCCGTCTCGTGTGCTGCACATGTGCACATCCGGGACCTATTTTTGGCAATGGCTGAAACTACCACAAAGAACAATCCAACTTTGTTTCGAGTAGGAGCCTGGAATTCAACCCCTGATCTTAGTGAGTGGTGGTGGTGTCTCGGCATGGTGGCTTAGCCGCTGAGAGCCCACGCAAGCCACCGCACTACCAATGCTCTCAACCCGCGCTTACACCACCTCAAACGTTCACTCTAGAGTGACTGCGAAACTTCAGTCCACGGTGGCGGCCACCGGCATGCCCTTCCGGCGAAGTCAGCCCCCCCCACCTTAGAGGCGATCAGCCAGCGGGCCCTCAGCCGCATGTGAGGCGGCGGTGGCTACACAGTGGTGACCCTCATGACGAGCTCGCGACGGGCGCGGGCGCCCCGATTCCCCCCACCCCCCCGGTTGCACTGCCGCAGCCTCTGTAGCATCTGCAGCAGTGGGTGGGCGCAGCGGCCGTGGCCTGCGCTCATGCCCGGCCCGAGGCCCAGGCCGAGACGCGGGCCGCTCCGGTGGTGGTGGTGGTGGAGGAGGTGGTGATGGTGGTGGAGGAGGTGGTGGTGGTGCAGGTGGTGGTGGTGGTGGTGCCCTCGCCGTTGGTGGTGGCCATAGTGTTGCGGCGCGCCATGGTGGTGGTGGTGGTGGAATCCGAAAGGGCCCGAGAAGGCTCCGAGGACGCGAATCCTCCGGCGCAGGAAGGAAGGAGCCGACGGGGCGCTCCCTTGCGCTCCGTTCGCCACCGCCGCTGTCGTGCTCGTGGCTCGGGTGGCCACGGCCGTGGCTACCGCTGCCAATGCCGGGGTCGTGGTTGCTGTCGCTGTTGCCGTCGCGGTTGAGGATATCGTCGTCGCAGCCGTCACTGTCGTCGTGGTCGTGGAGCCTGCCGTGTCCGACTTGTCCCTGATCTTGTCGTAGTTGAGCACTTTCCACCGCTGGTTTACGGCTCGCCAGCGCTTGAAGATGCGATATATTGCTGGCCCCTCGTGGATGATCAGGCCTGTGGATGAAATACGCAATTAAAAACAAATACAAAGATCCCTCCTGTCCCCCCGAGAGCCATGAACAGACTGTTGGGGCAAGTGCTGTTAATCGCATGAAGACCGGCACTGTGCACACAAGGGGGTGGCTAGCACCATGTCCGGTCGCCTTTGTGCGCACACAAACATCTGTACACGCACACACACACAAACATTCATTCCCAGTGGGAGGCCGACTCACTACACCTTGCGGAGGATTGCTCCTCTGAACAAAATAGTTCTGTGGTTCTATTTTCAAGTGCCAGTTCGCGTTATAAGTCAATAAAAAATTATATTCCATGTAAGCTGCTTCGTAAGTACGGGTGTTCGTAAGTTGGGCGTTCCTAAGTCGAGGACTTCCTGTACAGTTAGCAAGCAGCTATGACTTTGGGAATGGCACACACACGCTGGTGGTGGTGTTCATGCCCTTCCTATTCTCTGCTATGCAGATGATGATACACCACCGTCCCAGGTATTCATTTTAGGCTGAGCCAACCAAGGGTAGGCCAAATCCAGATTTATAGTGTTCACCTCGTTATTCACGAAAGATACGTTCCAGAGATTCTTGTGAAAAGCACAATTTGCTAATAAATACATGAAAATAATCACAATGACACAACAACAATTTTAATAGGTTATAATAAACATGTAGATAAAAAAGTATGAAATAATCTCCATATATATAAAAGCAAAGTTCATCTTCTTGGTTCTTTCGGTAAAGTCACGTAGAAGGGAAGTAATAAAATAATAAAAATAAAACATAATAAAATAATTCTCACGACGTTTCGGCCACAACGCAAGCAGCCGTCCTCAGGTGAAAACCAGGTCTGTCGGGGAGACAGCGTCTGAATGAAACAGCAAACGAGCTTGGAGCATATATATAAGCTGGGCTGGGAGGGGGGGAAAGGGCGCTTCGACAAAAGAATTTGCATATCAAGAGGAACTCAGCATATTTATGGGAAATGCAGGAATGTGATTAGTATTACATATGCCCGTGCATTATGCAGGATTAGCAGCATCAAAGGGAGGGGATATGGGAAATGCAGGTATGTGAATAGTACTAAATATGTCCGTGCATTATGCAGGATTAGCAGCATCAAAGGGAGGGGTAGCATTAATAAAGGGAAGGAGTGTTAATAGTATGTAGCTGCAGTAACTAATAGTATGTAGCTGCAGTAATACTCTACAATAAGCTGAGTTACCAACAGCAAGCAATACATCACAATTCTACGTCGTAAAAATTATATAATATGCTTCCATCTAAACTTTATTCTCTTACATTACACGAGTCTACACCGTACTATATACTGCCATAGACAAACCCAACATTAAATTATATACTGTATTGGTATAAACCACCCTAAACCTTATACATTGTAATATAACACTATGTATTATTCTACCCACCCTAATGTATATCACACTGCTATATATTCACTATACAATTACGATACTATATATTACTTTGAACATTGTATTAAGCATATAAATGTTATACTATTTGTTATAATACACTGTACCATTGACCGTCAATGGGTGAGTAGTGGGGGGAAACTTGCAGCGGAGCAAAGAATCCATTCCCTGCGGAGAATACAATGCCAGTGAGTGGAACGCGGTCTAAAAAGCAAAGTTGTGATTATGTGTGCCTGTTCACAATGTTTAGCGTACTTCCCGACATGCAACAAACTTGAAATGTGCCATGTGGGTATTTTCCAGACTGTACACCATGCAAAAATTAGAAAAATACACTTAGTTATATTTTTTGCACGGCAAGTGAGCTGTGACGTTAAATCTGTCTTGTGACCCACGCATGTGGAAGCGTAATGCATTGTAGTGTAGTGGTTAGCGCGCTGCGCTACGAACCCAGCGACCCTGAACGACTAGTCAACTTCGTGACCGGAAGCTGACCACCACCACAAACTCAAGCACACGGGCGAGAAGCTGTACATGTGTGACGAGTGCGGCAAGACATTACTCGCGCTTGGCCTACCTGTACGTTTTCACGTGTGTGTTTAACTGTTGTGGTTCTTTGTTATTTTAAAGATGGCAGTTCTGCTGTGTATTCTACTGCTGTCCCTCCCGGCCATATCTAGTGCCAAACACAACTCCACCACTGACAGCCCTCGTTATTTCTCGTCCATACTTGATGCTCCATTTGCCATTACACCCGCTAGTGAAAGAGCTTATAGCCACTTCTACACTCCATCATTGTATCCTTTTAAACCCTATCTCTGTCCTATTACTTCACCAGCACTCCTTCCTAACTTCATTCTGCTCTTAAAAATGTCGCCATACGTAAGCAGCTGCTATTCGTCCAAGGTTCGTCGCTCTTCATCCTTTCACAGAAAATACTTGTGCAAACTATTAATTCAATTTTTCTTATTTCTGGGAGGTATTGAGCTTCACCCTGGCCCAAATGTAAAGAACTCATTTAATTCTGTAGATTTTTTTGGCAGAAAAGGTGTTGGTGTTCTATATGTCAACATCAGAGGGCTTGTGATTGAATTAAGTCAACTAAAACTAGAATTTTTCGATTTAAAGCTTTCGTGACTGCAGGGATTCATCTTCTTGGTTCTTTCGGTAAAGTCACGTAGAAGGGAAGTAATAAAATAATAAAAATAAAACATAATAAAATAATTCTCACGACGTTTCGGCCACAACGCAAGCAGCCGTCCTCAGGTGAAGAATGAAACACCACCAAGCTTGGAGCGTATATTTAAGCTGGTTTGGTGGGGGGAAGAAGAGCGCCTTGACAAAATAATTTGCATATCAAGAGGAATGTTAGCATATTTATGGGAAATGCGTAGGAGGTGGGCAGGGGGTTTCAAAGTCATATTATGCCCGTGCATTATGCAGGATTAGCAGCATCAAATACCACATACCAGTTAATGATATCATTGCCCGAGTAGATGTGGCTCTCAAGGGCCTGGGTCACATCGCTGCAGACGTAGCAAGATCTGAAATCGCTGTAACCCTCAAAAACGCTAAGATGCCAGCTAGTAACATCAGAAAATATGAGCGTTTTGAATTAGCTCAATTAAAAACAGAGGGATGACATTGTCATCCTCTCAACCGACAAAGGCAATGCCACTGTCATCATGGACAAAATAGAATACAACAACAAAATTCAAGAACTACTCAACGATGGCAGCTATACAAAAATAAAAAGAGACCCCACCAACAGCCTCGTCATTAAAACCAACAAAATCATTTCTGATTCAACCACATTAATTGATCAAACCAAACAGTTCTCTTTGAAACCTTCTGCAGCCAGGCCACCAAGATTATATGGCCTTCCAAAGATACATAAAGAAGATACACCTCTTCGTCCCATTGTCTCTACTATCAACTCCCCCACCTATAAACTGGCTCGTTTTTTGTCTGAAATCCTGCAGCCTTTCACTGGACAAACCACCTCTGCGGTACTACGCTCTACGGACCTGGTATCGACAATCAAGGGAATTTCCCTGTCCCCAGACGACCTGCTTGTCAGTTTTGATGTGGTTTCCTTATTCACCAAAGTTCCTGTACCTGACACCATCGCAATCATTGAAGACTTGGTTCATCAAGGACTGAATACTGGGGTACCCCCCCTGGTGAGACACTGCTTAACCAATACATACTTCACCTGGAATGGAACTTTCTACAAACAAACTGAGGGCACCCCAATGGGCTCCCCCCTATCTCCGGTTGTAGCCAACGTTTTCATGGAGAAATTTGAGACTGACGCCATCCAGACTGCCACTCTACGCCCGAACTTATGGAAGAGGTACGTAGATGACACTTTTGTCATCTGGCCACATGGCCGGCCTGCTCTAGACCAATTCCTCGACCACATCAATTCCATACACCCAGCCATCAGATTCACCATGGAAGTCGAAAAAGATGGCAAGCTACCCTTTTTGGATGTCGTAATTAAAAGGAGACCTGATGGTTCAATGAGCCATTCTGTATACAGGAAAGCCACCCATACGGATGCTTACCTAAAACCGGATTCCCACCACCATCCATCCCAGTAGAACTCCCTCATCAAGACTCTATACCATAGAGCCCAATGCATCTCCGACCAGGAACACATTACCAGTGAACTCAAACACGTACGCCAAGCTCTTAAGGCTAATGGTTACTCCGACTACACAATCCGCAAAGCCATTACTCCAACCATCAAGAAGGATCCTGTTGAGGAGCCTTTCAAAACCATCACCTTACCCTACATTGCTGGGGTCACAAAAAGATCTCCAAAATCCTGATTAAACACAAGATCCAGGTCCGATTCAACACAGTACATAAAATCCGTGATCTGGTCCCGTCTGTAAAAGATGTGGTTCCAGACATACAGTACCCTGGCGTCTACAAACTAAGTTGCCTCTGTGGTAGCAGTTACATTGGAGAAACCAAACGACATGTCTCGGACCGCATCCGTGAACATAAAGCAGACCTGAAACACGGTAGGACAAACACCTCAGCCGTGGCAGATCACTGTTACAATTCAGTGGGCTCACATGACATTGACTTCTCCAAGACAGAGGTTCTCTGCAAGCCATCTGGCTACCATGAGAGATTCGTTCATGAGGCGATACACATATACAAACACAGAGACAATTTCAACCGAGAAGATGGATTCTGGCTCAGCAATCATTGGAAGGACGTAATGAATCATTTCGGATCTTAACTGATTGTGTTCACGTTTCCGGTGACTTTCAGACCGCAGTCCACTCACTGGCATTGACTATATATCTTTTATTCTCCGCAGGGAATGGATTCTTTGCTCCGCTGCAAGTCTCCTTTCACCACTCTCCCATTGACATATTTCGTTGCTTCCTCTTAGTATCTTTCACACGACGGTCAATGGTATAGTGTATAGCAGATTATATAAATAGTATAAAATTGTAATGTTTAATACAATGTATAAGGTAATATACAATATCGTAATTGTATAGTGAATATACAGCAGTGTCGTATACAGTAGGGTGGGTAGAATAATACTTAGGATAATATAATAGACGAAGGTATAGAGTGGTGTATAGTAATACGGTATGTAATTTAATGTTGGGTTTGTCTATGGTAGTATATAGTACGGTGTAGACCCCTGTGATGTAAGAGAACAAAGTTTAGCTGGAAGCATATTATATTTTTTGCGACGTAGAATTGTCATTCATTACTTACTGTTATTAGCTCAGCTTATTGGAAAGTATATTTAGTATACTGATGATACTATGTAGTTTATACTTTAGTTTTTTACGTGGTTGTTTAGTAACTGCAGCTACATACTATTAACATTCCTTCCCTTTGTTAATGCTACCCCCATCCCCTCCCTTTGATGCTGCTAATCCTGCATAATGCACGGGCATAATATGACTTTGAAACCCCCCGCCCACCTCCTACGCATTTCCCATAAATATTCTAAAATTACTCTTGATATGAAAATTCTTTTGTCAAGGCGCTCCTCTTCCCCCCTCCAAACCAGCTTAAATATACGCTCCAAGCTTGGTGGTGTTTCATTCTTCACTTGAGGACGACTGCTTGCGTTGTGGCCGAAACGTCGTGAGAATTATTTTATTATGTTTTTTTATTATTATTTTATTACTTCCCTTCTACGTGACTTTACCGAAAGAACCAAGAATATAAAACTAGAATTGGCAAATCTGGACCCGGAAATTTTCTGCCTTATAGAAACATTTCTCACTCCGGCTGTCAATGACTTGCAGATTACGATTGACAACTACAACCTTTTTCGACTTGACCGAGGGTCCAAAGGAGGTGGAATTGCCATTTATGTTCGTAGTACTATTGCATGTTCACCAGCTCATTCCTTTTTTAAAGAAATATTGCTTTGAAAGTCTGGCTATCAGAATCACTCTCCCTAAAAATCAACAGATATTGGTAGTGTGCTGCTATAGACCACCTAGTGGTAAGGATGTTGGGAACGCACTGAGGGAGCTTCTTGGGGGCCTTCCTAAAGGTGAAATCATTTTAATGGGTGATCTGAATTGGAATTGGCTAAACCCGCCGGCCGTGGCCACACATTTGCAGATGAATGTAACCTATTTCAATAAATAAATGTCCCCACAAGACCCAACCTAAAGAACCCGGGACAGTAATCTCTGCTTGACGTCCTATTAACAAATGCCCCTCACAATTTTGCGCTGACTGGTGTTCTGGGTAATAATCTTAGTGATCACTCCTTCATATTTGGGGTGAGATCATCAGCAAGACCCAAAGCCCCCCCCTAAATTGGTTGAGAAGCACTCCATGAGACACTTCAGCATTCAGGCATGTACTAATGATGTGCTTCACTCGGATATTGACAAGGTCTGTGATATCCCCAACCTGACTACGGCTTGGGAGACCTTCAGGTACACGTTTCTCCAAATTCTTAACATACATGCTCCGTTGGATAGATTTAAAACTAAAGGCAACCGCCCACCATGGTTTGATCCCTTGATTACTAAGCTCATGAAAACTAGGGACAAGGCTTGGGCATGTGCTCAGAAAAGTAATTTGGTACATGACTGGCTAGAATACAGGATTTTAAGGAATAGATGTGTCAAAAAAATACGGCAAGCAATAAATGCATACTTTTCCTCCACTGTCCTGGAATCACATGGAAATGCCAGGACCTTCTGGAAAACAATCAAAATTATCGAAAAGGCATCTAACACAGATAATCTGCTCGTTCAGCTTAACCGAAATGCAGCCAGCTATGGATGCAGAGTTTGGTAATACATGTTGTTTACATCGTTTATTGTGAAAATTCGGTCACAGTCCCTATGATCACTGTTTCATTGCTTGTATGGCTTTATTTTGGTGATTTATGAAAAGTTTTTCGGTTTAGCCATGTTTGTTTGTTGTAGTACAGAGTTAGACTGATGGCCTTAATCTAAGTTGTCTTGTGGTTGTTGTTGTTTGACTTGCATCCCACTGGGATTTTTGCACAGTGTTGGTGTACGGTGCTTTTTCTGCAATATTTTGCGGTCTTTTCTTGGATTTTCTGTTTGCACATAGTCACTTTAAGATGTTTTCTTGTTCATGTTTTTGTTTTTTTTGTTTGTTGCGGTTGCACCCGATTCAAGAGCCGAATGGCTCACAGGGCTATACCTAATAAATTAACTTAAATGAACTTGAAACCTGAGTTCGATTCTCGCTCATGGCCACCACCGGTGACGATTATTTGAACCGGTCCTGGGCCTCCCCTAGGTCGACTCAGCCTCAAACGAGTAACTGGTGTGGTGTGAACATCGCCACTGGGGAGACAAAGGCGGCCGGGCGTGGTGATTCCAAGTAACGGGCGAAGCCGGGTAGTAAAGCTAGTAGTTTATAAACAAAATTACCTTGAATTATGATGATGCTATGCGTCATCACTTTCTCATCACTTTCTCATCTCTTTAGCTCATCACTTTCTTTCTCTCTCGATACAGTAGTCGTGTAGAGTTCTAGATGCGATTCGCGGATAGCCAAAATAGCGGATATAGCAAGTTCGTGAATAACGAGGGAGTACTGTGGTGCATTACATGTGTGGCTATAAAATGAGTGCTGCTCTATGAAGTCGAGGTTGCAGTGTGCTCAGCACTCTCGCACCGTTCCCATTGACAAGACTACAAAACAAACATGTAACACATAATCATCACGTGAACTCCGATCATCCTCACAGCGGCGACTTTTGGCTGGCCATCGAACAAAGACGGTCACGGCATTGCGCGCTTTCAGATGTGATTCTGCGGCCGTCTGGAATGCTCTTCCGATATTCGGAAACCACTGGAGCTGTGTACTTTTAAATCACGTAGATTGAAAACTATTTTTTATAACTGCATTTTGTGTTTAGTTTGTTGTCCTTCCCCTGCACCTCCGATTAGAAGTTAAACATGCATACAGTGTACAGTAAATTAACACGTTTCATTTCACAAACGCACATCACACATCCTCACTGGTAATGTTAAACAGAAATTTCCCGTGTTGCATGTTAAATATTAACCTACACGGAAGACACGACTCTAGAGAAAACCCATGTTTATGCTCCATCCTGGAAGGAAATTAATTCAATGGAAGAATATTTTTTGTCCGAGCCTTTTGCCCGTCCAAAGACGTTGTATTTCAGTTAATCTGAAACTTGCAAGCGAAAAGCAGACCACGACGTTATATTAATTGCATCAATTTGTGTGCAATTTGTAAGGCCGCGGTGACACAGACTTATTTAATTTAAGGTTATAATCCCTTGTTGCATCATGACGTCCTTTTTGCTTCTATATCTCAATAGCGTTGCGGAGACCACGTGACGTGGGAGTTCTGCCTTTGTAGTGAGGGTTGTAAGTTGACGCTGAGGAGGGGGGAGGAGGTGCCTCGCCCCCCCATGTGGAGTGACGTCACCCCCTAATTATGATGGAGGGGGGTGTCCATTTGGAAGATGTTACCTCTTCATAATTATTAATGTTAGAAATGTCCGTTGCTTGTTGTGATGATCGCGGGAGTTTGCGTCACATTCGTCATATGGATTGTTGTGGTGTTGTTGTTGTTCTCATTGTTCTTCTGAGATGTAGGATTATTTATTTTCCTGCTCTTCAGTCCTAAAACATTGGTTATGCATTGCATTGCGTATAGTTCGGCTTGAAAGAGGTTAATTTGAAATTGTGTTAACCGGGGCCGCTATATTTTTAACAAGGGGGGGGGGGGTGATGTAAGGACAGTACAGGGTGATGTAGGGACAGTATGGCTTCCCGTGGCCATGGTTACTAATTAACATAACAGGAACAGACAGGGTCACGTTAGGGTAATGTGCGACAAGCTTTGACAGGGTCGCGTGAGGGGAAGCACGGGACCTAACGATCGTAAATTGTAATAAGGGCAAGGACAGACAGGGCCAGGTGTGGTGAGAGAGGGTTCTGGAATAGTGGCATGGCCGGGTTGTGAGGTGAATAAGAGCCGGCGTGAACCGGGGCTCTGGGCTGCTGTTGTGGGGGAACTGCCGTCGCTGTTGTCACCTTGGATCGGGTCGTGTTCATCATCCTGGAGTAGTCTTGGAAGGCTAGAGTTATGTTGTCTCAGAATAGAGTTATCTAAGTTACCTAAGTGTATTTAGTCACTCGCGGTTACTCGTTAAGTTATCAGTGAGTCGGCGGATTTTATTCATAATAAATACACATATAACTGAACAAGATGGTGTCTCTGAGAGCTACATTACACAATGATAATGCACGTAATCAGAGCACTCATAGCCCGGGTTGAGCAGTTGTATTGCTTAAATTATTTTAGAGCAAACTCAGTCGCTTGAGTTTTCCCCACCACGGAAAGCAGACATCAGAGGGAAAGTGAGCCACAGGTGCCCTTGAACTGCTTTGGCGACGCTGACGCCAGCTATATACAGTGGTCCCTTTGTTAACGATATATTAATTGGTTCCGCGAAAACCATCGTGAATTGAAAATATTGTTAATCGAATATAGGAAATATATGTTAAAGGCTTAACTTGTTCCAAGACGACCGTAAGTTGACCTTTTTCACCAGAAAAACAGTTGCTCTCAAAATGCTATAAAAGGGCGTCGCTGATTGGCTGAGGTCTGCTGAGTCCATCTAGGACCACTTCGATTGGCCGAAATTGGCGGCCCGTGTAATATCGTGAACACACACACTGTTCATCGAAAATGTTTCGTTCATAGAAACAATGGGGGATGCCTATGGGAGGCGGATCGTTAAATTTAAATATCGTTAATCGATGGTATAGTAAACCGAGCGAACCACTGTATTTGGAGTTTTTGCATCTCTCTTTCTCCCCGTGGTCGTGTGGATTTTTATCTGGATGATACTGTTTTTTCCCTTCACATTTAGAATCGACTTGCGTTTGGAGTATTTGGCCGCTGCTATACATTTCCCGGTGTGTTGGAGAGTAAGTCCACAACATTTACAATTTGAGTACCATGACGTTTCGCCGGTAATTACAACTCAACCTCATCAGGCGACAGCCAGAATTGTCGATAAATCCTGTTTCAGTCTTATTTACGTAATCTAACCAAAAAAACACCTCTATTATAGATAATATTTGCCATGAAAGCCTACTACTTGTTGAAACAATTTATAGTTTTAGTTTACATCCTATCACTCGTCTGGCTGGGAGCCCACTTGGGTTTGGAGATCCCTTAGGAGCACGCCACCTCTATGAACTGGCCAATTCTGTCATCATCAAACACACGTAGCCCCGCAGAGTCAGCAAAGTGGTGTGTATCAAAACGGCTTGTTCTGTACTTCTATACTACCGCACCTACACTCCACACCTTCATCTATCCGCGCTGGCCAGCATCTGCGAACGTATGTATGTATGTTGAACTTATTTTGTACTGGGCGTTAGCCAACTGTGCTGATCAGAGGTTGCGCGGGGGGAGGGGGGGAAGGACAATACACTGAAAACAAAAAGCAGTTCTTATATTTGGTGTTATTTCAAGCAATAACAACCCATAATAAAGGTTTGTTGGGTTGGATCGCGGGAATATAAATGCGTCGTTAATTTTAACACGTAGGCTTTTGCGACCAATATTATTCATAAAGGTTTTTGGGTTAGATAAACTCGCGATAGAAATGTGGAATTTTCACCACTGTACAAATCAAAAGTTGCGGATAGGGGGGGACAACAAACTAAAACACAAAAATCCAGTTCTAAAGAAATTACTTCAATGGAAAGGACGAAACTAAATAACCGTTGCGCGACCACAATGGCGTGGGAATGCCCTTGTGAAGCCAGTGGACGGACTAAAGGGGCTGGGCATGGACAACAACCGCATGGAGGAACCCCTTCATGCAAAGAATCACAGACGCACAAAGTTATCCCCTTTGGGCAACAGGCTGGGAGGCAACGCAGTGGTTGACACTCGCGCTGCCTCAGCAAGAAGGGCCTGGGTTTGATTGCCCGACTCGGGCACTTTATGCGTGTAATTTGTACATGTGTAATGCGGGCGTAAGCGACCTTCCGGATGTGACGTCACGGGGGGGTGGAGTCACGTGACGTGGGAGGAAGGTTCGGCTCCTTAAGCGGGTAAACCGGAAGGAGAAGGCAGTCGGGGTGTGAATGGAAAAGGGTGAGGCCACGCGGGCGAACGAGAAGAGGGGGGGCACCGTCGGCCAGCGGGAGCCAACCCCGAGGACAGGAGGAAGACAGGGTGGTGTGAAGCTGCAGAGAAAGAAGCCAGAAGGGCTGTGTGTTAGAGGCAGCGGTGTGGCTGCCAGGAGTCGCAGGAGCGACGAAGAGAGAGAGACAGCACGAGGCTGTCAGAGCTGTGGAGTGAAAGAGGGAGAGAGGAGCAGCGGCGAGTACAGCCAAGAGGGGCTGTGTGAGAGTAACAGCAGCGGGGCTGCTGTTGTGGACTGGAGCGACATCGGAGTCAGCACTGTGGGGACTGAACAAGTAGAGACAGCCGTGTGGGAATACAGTACGAACCAAATAAAGGACACTGAGCCAGACATCGTGGTCAAGTCTTTTATTACACATGTTCTGTCTCTCTGCCACTGTTTCCTCCTCTAGCTTAAGACAAAAAGTGCAATGCAACCAGGTTATTGGGCAAATATCCCAATGCTGAAAAATGACTCAATTGGGATCACCCTGGCTGCCTGTGCTGTCACCAAGTCTCTTCCCCACCCATCCGTCGCAACGCTGCAACCCTCTGGGAAGTCCTGTAAATTGAGGAAAACGGCTGCCTTCCTATTCATCAGGAACCTCGATAACGTCCGTCGTCATCGCTTGAAGTCACGCTAAGCCCCCTTTTTGACCCATGCGCTTCGCCTTCAACAATGCGCATTCAATACCGGATGAAGCTTGGAGAGCTGAATGGATAAAAAAACTCGCGAACAAACACCAACTTGTGAAAGACTCAACACAGAAGATTCCTGGGTTTGATCATCCACGAAGCTCATGGTCCACCTGAAATCGCACCCACTGTACAAACCATGGCAGCAGCAGATGTGGATACCTGATGCAGAAATGTAAAATTAAAAACTCTCCAGTAGTAGTGTGCAACTGATTATCCAGAACAGATGGTACAACGAATAACAACGCAATGCCTCGATCCACAAATAAGGAGACATCACGGTGGCGATACACTCCACTGCTCCTGACGCAGTTTTCTGGGCTTAACCACTTGAATGTGAAATTGTAGTTGTTGCTCTGCATCGACATCAGCCATACGATAGGTGACTGAAAAGTTAGCAGGACCCTCCTGAAAAAAGAGTCTTTCAGACTTCATGAGGCGTTCGTGGGTAAACAAGTGTAATGATAATAATAATATATTAAAGTTCATGGTGGAATCAAGAAGCCGGTACAACCTGCAGGTGGCTCACCATGCGTTCAAATCCCATTTGAGGGGGTGGGTCACTCAGCCCATCATCCCTCGGAGGCCCATAAAGTAGGTTTGTAGGGACTGAAACATGATTGTCCTATGGATAGAAGCACCCCCACCATCAGAATGAGGAATTTCTCCCCACTGGTTCAGAGCTGTAAACCACAGGTGAGCACCATCCCAGGGCTCATTTGAGCTGGACACCGCTGTGACTAAGGGGCGCCGCGGTGGCTCAGAGATGTTAACTACTTCACCTGGTACGCAGGAGGTCGTCGGTTCGATCTCAACACTGACGCCTGCATATTTGGAGTTTGCATGTCTCTCCCCGTGGTCATGTGGATTTTTCTCCGGTTCCCTCCAGATTTATAATGAAAGTGCTTTAAGGGTATTTGGCTGCTAAAATTTTCCACGTGATAAACCACTTCATTGAGCTATCATTTGTGATGGCCAGGTCGCTTCTGAAAAAGAAATACACAGCTCAGTGGGCCTTACTTAGTCAACTAAAACATAGTCACGGCGAATCACAGAAATTATTGGAGGAAATATATTGTCCGCTTATTTATATTGTTACAGAAAATACACATCAACTGGCAGAGTTAAACCACTGCCTTTGGCCCAGCAGTTGCGGAGAAGCCGGCTCCCACAAAGGCAAAGATCCCCCGTGTAGCCTTAACATACTGTTGGGGCAAGTGGTGTTCGCGGGGAGCAGCACCTATGAAGGCCGGCACGGCGCACGAGAGGGGTGGGTGGCCAGCACTACGTCCGGCCGCCTTTGTCTCCCCCAGCGCTGATGTTTAATACACACGACACCAGGTATTCATTTAAAGCTGAGTCGAAATAGGGGATTCCCTGAATCCAATTCCAAATATTCGAGAATCGAAATCGAGTCGCCGGGTTCGGAGCAGCAGCGTGCTAATTGCTGCGCCACCGCTCCCAAGTCACGCGAGAGGCAGTCAATAACGAGGTATGGAAGCTACATCTCACTGCTTAACTCATTGATATTCCTGGCATGACAAGCTGACATAAATTATTTAAGTACGCACTCCTCTCCCCCATGCTGCTCTGACTTTATGAATAATAATGTCAGGGGTGCTTATACATTTCAGCGACGGGCCGCGCCTCTCACGTTTATTTCTCTGTTAGTCACGCTCTGGGAATGCAGACCAGCATCACCGCCGAGAGGGGGGGGATTTTTTTTCATCTCGTATACAAAGACAAAGACCCCCCGTACAGCCTTTTACAGACTGTTGTGGAAAGTGTTGTTAGCAAGTAGCACCTATGAAGGCCGGCTGGTCAACCACCCGCTCGGCACACGCGGTGGTGGGTGGCCAGCACCATGCCTGGCTGCCTTTGTCTCTGCAGGTACTCATTTGAGGCTGAGTCGACCTAAGGGAGGCCTAGGACCAGTTGAGATAATCATCACACGAATACATAATCATCACACGAACACACACACACGCGGCAAAATACCGCTTTGAGAAATTTCCCTTTCACGAGTTCAATCGCGACCCTGACGCTTGCTGTTTTTTCAGTGGTCGCGTGGATGTTTCTCCTGGTCCTCCGGTTTTCCCCTATACGTGCGTTGAGAGTGTTTGGCTGCTCTGAATTTCCACACGACTAGAAGCCACTTGGTTGAGTATTCATATAAAAATTATTAATATAAAATACCTCTTTATGTTATTATTTATATTTCATATAGAGTAATCAAATTAATGAATACAATTTCATCGTGGCTGATGTGAGGGAGGCGAGAGAGAGGAGAGGAGGGTTATTTTGTAGGACGACTTTTACTTGCAGTACAGTTACGAAAGAACAGTCACTACACTTGGACACAAAAAAAATGCTTTACGCACACACTCGTGGTCACAACACTATAGTAAACAGTATACGCTGGCACGGATGTTGACTATACGAGTGAGGCACGCCGACTGAGACCGAGCATGGGAGACGATTACCCACAATCCCGCAGCGAGAGAGAATAACCATTGGCTCAGTTGTGATCACGTGACGCTCGGCAGACAAAGCGCACACTGTACGTACTACAGTACTCGTATTGCAAGACATCGCTCGTTTATCAAATTAATATTTATTTTTAAAAAAATTGCTCGTCTTGCAAAACACTCGCAATCCAAGGTTTTACTGTATTCTGCAAACCTTCTGGCTACTATCAAAGGTGTGTTCATGAAGCCATCCAGATATATAAACAGATATAACTTCAACCGAGAAGATGGATACAAATTGAGAAATCATTGGAAGGATGTTATTAACCAGGTACAACCTTAACTGTTTATGGTTGTTGTCTATGATATCTGCCGGGTACTAGTCTATTTTTCCGAGTTAATTTCTTCCCGCATCCCCTGCGTTTGGCATTGCTGCTGCATTGGCATTGTTGCTCCATTGGCTTTGTTGCTGCATTGGCGTTGTTGCTGCATTGGTATTGTTGCTGCATTGGTATTGTTGCTGCGTTGGCATTGTTGCTGAATTTGCATTGTTGCTGCATTGACACTCGTGCACCGCCCGTGTTTCCGAGTTAACCCCCCCGCATCCCCAACTCTCTCGGCCTCCCACTTCAAGCCCCGCCCACTTCCCCTCATCCAGCTTCACGTCACTCTCCTAGCGTCCACGCAACGCTCCCCCCTCTCTTACCTATATAACCTCTTACGACGGCATCTCTCTCCCATTTCAGAAAAAAATATATTGCTGTGGTTTTCCCACCTCATGATGATTGCATGTGTTGCAATCGAAACGTCGTGATTTGTTTTTATTTTATTTCTAACTATACGTGACTTTACCGAAAGAACCAAAGAGTAAAGAAAAAGTTTAGGCGCTATCTGCTTTCCTTCTGTTTCTAGCAGCTTGTTTGCTCATGATCATTTACTGGCAGGTGAGGCAAGTATTGGTGGTTGTGTATTATTTCGGTTCAGTAAAGATATATAAAGTGCTAACTTTACCCTCAATGTATTGTTAA
Source organism: Lampetra planeri (assembly GCF_965212315.1). Lineage (NCBI taxonomy): Eukaryota > Metazoa > Chordata > Hyperoartia > Petromyzontiformes > Petromyzontidae > Lampetra > Lampetra planeri. Next base: position 737,312 of record NC_136168.1, read on the forward strand.
TGTACCTGTTAAGATTATTAGTTAAGGCCAGTTACTACAGGCAAAAATAATGATTTTGTTTAGTTTGTCAACTTTTTATATATTTTTATATTTTGTTTCTATAAATTGTTAAATTTCATAACATGCACACAATTATTACCAATAACTTTGTTTTTCACTTTGTTATTGGTAATAATTGATGATTAAAATAATAAAAACTAACTATATTTAAAAAATCGTTAGTTTTTACGATTTTATCCAAGCTTCGCCAAGTAAACAAAGCCTTAAATTAGCGTTTTTTAGCATCTTTCATCGCAATTTGTCTCCGCATTTAAAGAAATAACCTAGTTGAATTGCATATCATTGACAAGCTTATTCTCTGGAGCAGATGGCCAGCTTAGTCATATATGGCTATTGACTTTGCTGTCATGGCAATAAGAGGGGGAACACAAGCATATAACTCTCAAATCTCATTGCTACGAGCATCACAATTCCAGAACTGGCATTGCGATTTTCTCAAAGTGACATTTTGCATGCCGAGTTTGACAACTCATGTTTCATAATAGGTAAAGCCACATAATTCAACATACTGCTTCTTACTTGGAATAGCTAGAAATGTTCAGAGGGATTATGGATGGCCGCAAGTACAACCACGAGTTCCTCAGAGGTAGAAACGGCAGCCTCTAGACCTTCTGGATGTCCTATTTGGACCTGGTTGAAATCTTGTTGGGGCTCATCCGAGCATCCAGAGAGGGAGACTGGATGCTACACTTGGCAAGCATTCGAGCAATGATCCCATGGTGCTTCGCTTATGATAGGATGAATTATGCACACTACCTCCCCTACTACTATGTCCAGATGTCTCAGCTGCCCATCACACACCCAGATGTGTCCACGGAATTCATGGAAGGAGGCTTCTCAGTTCAACTAGGCTACACTAATCCCTTTGGCCGAATCCCTGTTGAACAAGCTATAGAAGAAACGGTGAACAAAGACACCCAGACAGCTGAAGGGGCAAAGCGATTCAACTTGAATCCAGGAGCTGAGTACAGAAGCATATACCTCAGACAACTGAGAGACCTGATAGGTCAAGGCAGGTCCAAACTATCCCATCCAGATCTACAGGGTCCAAGGATCAAGAGAGATGAAGCAGATGTCCATTTTCTCATTGACCTTATGGAGAATAACTGGATCAATCCTATGTCCTCTGATGAGACAGATCTGGTTAGCCTCTCCACTGGCACCATGGCTCCACCTGATGTGACCAGGGATCTTTTGAAAGCTCTTGAGATAGGATAAGAGGCCTACTAGGTATTCAAGCAAACAAGGTTAGCTGAGGACCCACCATCTGCGAAATTCCACGACAAGATGACAAGGCAAAGTCTGAAGACATTTTCCAATATCAGCACAAAAACAGCACGTGGAAAGAAAGCACAGGATGTGGTTCTGAAGGCAGATATAAACTTGTTCAGCCACATGGCTGAAAGCAGGAAGGTGAATATGAAGGATGACCTTGCCCACCTACTTGCCCCACTGCCATGGGCACTGGCAAATGCCGGTGGGTCCCTACGAAAAACAAACAAGGCTGCACTTGCCAGAAAGCTTGAAAAGAATGTGTCTCCTGCAGAAGATATCCCAACCCCATTTATTTCCATCATTGATGGAATGAGCCTGGTCCAAGAAATGAATGGCAACAACAAAACCTTTGCACAGGTGGCAGAGTCAGCCTTGACCCAGGTCCTTCACGAGGGGGCACAACGTAAGAGGATTGATGTTGTTTTTGATATCTACTGACAGACTTCGATCAAAGATTCTGAACGACTGAACCAGTACAATAACCTTTCAGAGGGACACCACATCCAACAAAAGAGAAAATTAATGTTCAGTCCCTCTAACAAGACCAGTCGCATCAAGTTTCTGGTGGAAGAGTGGAAACTCCCACGATACAGAGAGATGCTGCATGGTAAGGTGTTGTACATGACCTGTGAGGAAACCTGCTACAAGTTGATAGAAGATGAGTGTGAGAAAGTAGCAGAGCTGCACTCCACGCATGAAGAAGCTGACACCCGTCTGCTCCTGCATGCATTGCATGCAGCAAATGGGGGCTCAAAGGCAGTTATCATCACAGCTGAGGACACTGATGTCATGGTGCTTTGTCTTGGTTTCCAGAAGGACATCACCTGTTCCATCTACCAGAAGTGTGGGACACAACTGCACACGGTTTGTCGATATCAGCAAACTGGCAAGGTCACTTGGAGACAGCATCTTAGACAGCCTAATTGGCTTGCACGCCTTCACAAGCTACGACACTGTCAGTGCTTTCACCGGTCGACGGAAGCTGAATTCCCTGAAGATGGTGAGAAAGGACACTTCCTGCCAAGAGACTTTTAGTCGACTGGGGCAGTCATGGAATGTGAGTGATGAGCTGTTCCAGAAAATTGAGCAGTTCACCTGTCGCATGTATGTTGCTAATAGCATCACTGGTGAGGTGAACGAACTGCACTACCAGCTCTTCTGCACCAAAAGGGGAGAAGTCGAGTCCAGCCAGCTGCCACCATGTAGAGACTGTCTTCTCATGCATGTTCAACGAGCCAACTATCAGGCAGCAATCTGAAAATGCTGTGCAAAGCCCTACTGAGTATGGATGGACGGGCGATAATAGCAAGCTGGCCATTTACTGGATGCACTCCCCACCCGCACCAGATGTGGTCTTGGAACTGCTAGCATGCAAGTGTGTGCGTTCATACAAAATTCCAAGCTGCACGTGCCTGTCAAATGGACTGACATGCACAGACATGTGCAGGTTATAGACCTGCTGTAACAAAAAACTGCAGGATGATCCAGAACCTGACTTTGGACTCGGGGAGTCAGATGACGAGATAGATGAGCAGTTTGATGAGTGACACAGGGTGGTGATTCTGATGGTATTACTGTGGTAGTAATATACATTGATGCACAGTGGACTTGGTTACCCTTGTTAACACCATCTAAGTCAGGGGTCCTCAAACTACGGCCCGCGGGCCACATGCGGCCCGCCGAGGACATTTATCCGGCCCATGGTCACTAATTGGGCTGCGCTTGTGAGCACTAATTGGGCTGCACTGGTGAGCACTCATTGGGCTGCGGTGGTGGGCACTGATTGGGCTGCGGTGGCGAGCACTGATTTGGCTGCGCTGGTGAGCACTGATTGAGCTGCGGCGGTAGGCACTGATTGAGCTGCGGTGGTGGGCACTTATTGGGCTGCGCTGGTGAATGGTTCAATGGGCCAATTGACTGGACTTGCCCCCCAGGCCTAAGGCTGCCAGCCCTCCCCTGGCTGCGCGTGACTGGCTCTCCCTCCCTCAGCTCCCTCACTTGCCCCTCGGCTCCACTCCCAGTGATATTCCTGTGTGCTGAGTAAATGATAGAGGGGTAATAACAGAGTGATCTCTGATCTCTGGAGGGGCTGCCTGCTGTTTTCCCGTGCTGGTCAGTGACAGACAGCCGAGGAGTAGGAAACCCAATTTAAATGACAGTACGTGCATTTATATTCTGATTGCTATTCAGTTGTATGAGGTTATATGTTGTATGTTATGTAAGCCCAGGTTCATACTGTTGCGATCTCTGAGCAGTGCGAGTTCAGCCATATGCTTGTATGGCTGAACTTGCATTAGATTCGGAAGAAAAAAGGCACATGTGCCTTCTTTTTTCCTGCAGTGGAATCGGATCGCATGGGTCTTCTCCCCCATGCGATCAGCTTCCTATGCGAGTTCACAGATCGCACTGCGATCTGTGAACAAAACTGCAGGTGTAATTAACTTTTTAATGGCACCCGCACCAGTGTGAGCCTGGGGTAAAAGCGGAGTTCCCCCAATCAGACTGCATTGATGGGCAGTGCAGTCTGTATGTCTTTGTGTGGGCAAAGTTATTGCTGGTATATTGTTTTTGTAGCGCTGTATATATATTGGTATTTTACTAATAGCAATTTTGACTCCCTAGGAAACAATGATGTCAAGAAAGAGAAAAATTTACTCGGAGTGTAGGATATTCAAAAAATAGTGGACTTATGATTACTTTTTCATGCAGTACAAGGAAAGAGCTGTGTGTCTGATATGCCAGAATATAGTGTCTGTGTTCAAAGAATACAATTTACGTCGACACTATGAAACTCAACATAAAGATAAATATGATTGTTTGGTCGGAGAAGTGAGAAAAGATAAAATATTAAAACTGAAAAATACATTAACAACTCGGCAAAATACTTTTGTGAAGCAGAAGCAGCTAAATATTTCATCACTGCGAGCAAGTTTTCAAGTTGCCAAGCTAATAGCGTGCACTTGCAGACCATTCGTGGAGGGAGAATTTGCTAAAGAATGGCTTCTTTCTGTTGCCAAAGAGATGTGTCCAGAGAAGGCCGATTTATTTAGTACAGTGAGTCTTTCAGGACCTACAATTACAAGGAGGATTGAAGAAATGGGAGACAATTTGCATCAGCATTTGCAAAACTCCACAAAAAAACTTTCCTATTTTTCCTTGGCACTCGACGAAAGCAATGATATTCGTGATTCTGCACAACTTATAATTTTTATTCGTGGGACGAATGACTATTTCAAAGTCACAGAAGAGCTTGCTGCACTGCAAAACATCAAAGGAACAACTACAGGAGATGATATCTATGAAAAGGTTTGCCAAACTGTGAATGGTTTGGAGCTGAACTGGGCTAAACTAGCCAGTGTGACAACTGATGGTGCTTCTAGCATGGTGGGGTCTAAGAAAGGAGTAATTGCTCGCATTAACTAAGAGATGGACAAACATAACCATTCTCATCCAATAGCCATACACTGCCTCATCCACCAACAAGCGCTGTGTAGTAAATCACTGAAGTGGGACTCTGTTATGAAAATTGTGGTATCTTGCGTTAGCTTCATTAGAGCTCATGCACTAAACCACAGACAATTTCAGGAATTTCTGTCTGAGCTAAATGTTGACTATGAAGATGTTCTGTACCACACAGAAGTCCGTTGGCTGAGTCGAGGGAGAGTTTTGAAACGTTTCTATGACTTCCACAGATTACAGCTTTTCTGCTTTCAAAAAACAAAGAAGTACCAGAGCTCAATGATGCAGAATGGAAATGGCACCTTGCCTTTCTGACAGATGTAACAGAGCTACTCAACAGTTTCAATGTGCAACTTCAAGGAAAGGGGAAGCTCATCTGTGATATGCAATCACATGTCAAAGCATTTGAAGTAAAATTAGGCCTCCTCATCAAACAAGTGAAGGAGGAAAACTTCTGCCACCTCCCCACAACTCAAAATCTGTTAGCGGAAAAACCATTGGTTGCATTCCCAAACAAAACATGTGTGGATTCACTGGAAAAATTGCAATAGGAGTTCCAATTTAGATTTAAAGAGCTTCATCTCAATGAACAGGACATTGAAAATGACATATCCTCATCTTAGGAACCATGCACTCAAAATGGCAACCATCTTTGGCAGCACTTATGTCTGTGAACAGACTTTTTCCAGAATGAAACATTTGAAATCTCCAACCAGATCTAGACTAACGGATGCACACTTGCATCACTTGTTACGACTAGCAGTGACAAATATGGAACCCGACATTGACCATCTCATTAGCCAAAAGCAGGCCCATAGTTCCCATTGAAATACTGGCAAGTTTGTTGATGTATCTTTACTTGTTCTTCATTTTAAATATTGTATTTGTTCCCGTTTTATTTCTTCACTTCAAAATAAGATATATGCAGTGTGCATAGGAATTTGTTCATAGTTTTTTTAAACTATAGTCCGGCCCTCCAACGGTCTGAGGGACAGTGAACTGGCCCCCTGTTTAAAAAGTTTGAGGACCCCTGATCTAAGTACACACAAAGCTTGATAACAATAATGTAACCTTCTTCACATTTCCCCATCACTAACGATATATAGGGGATTAAATGTGTAGTGTCTTCAAAAATTATTCACACCGACACGTTGTAACAAGTCACCTGCTTACACTTTATTCACCTATTCTTGCACCAGTTGTAGGCACTCCTATAACTATCTATATGGTTACTTATGTTTAACTGCTCCCCACTCTTATCTACCTTCCACCCCACTTATCCTGCACTCGGCAGCTCCGCTCTCAGTGGCCCTGCACACAGCGGTTTCGCACACAGCGTCTCCGCACACAGCGACTCTACATCTCCACCACTGCCCTCACCTACGCTCCCTCAGACCCGCTCACCCGTCTGTCCCGGGCGGGGGAATCAGCCAATACCCGCCCGGCGATGGCGTGAGGGTTGAGGTCCCGTTGATGGCTGGAGCGGCAGCGGCGAGATATCTTCACACTCCCTCTCTGCTCACGCCCACGCCCTTATAGTCCTCTGCTAATTATCCGAGACCTCTCGTGCGTCTTTTTAGGCTCTCGCCAGTCTGGCGCCTGTTGGCCCATCAATTAACCATCATCTCCCGTCTCCCTGGCACACAACCGGTCGACCCCGTTTGCACTGCTTCGCCCCTTAACAACTGGCGGTTTGTCTGTGCAAACCCCATGTTGCACACGCGCACCTGTTTTCCCTCAGTTGCCCTCGGTTAACTGTGCGCACCGTGTATTTCACTCTTCTACACATGTAACATTGACTAAGTATATGCGAATGTCAATGTTTATAATATTCAAGTAGTTCCTTATCTCACTATGGTATTCCTTATTATCCGGTGTTTTCATTGTGCATTTAAACCAATAAAGACCAGTTTGTGACCTAACTGGCTTTGGTCGATCATGTTTTTCAGTAATAATGCCAATTTCATCATTCTGGACGCCTGTCATAGGGTGTGGGTATAAAAGTCATGGTAACTACAACTAAGCTGCCACTCCACAAAGGTTATGTTAGAATATGTCCCACACACATGGAGGATTACCAAAATCATTACTAGACTTTGCCACCTCAGGTAGTAACCAATAAGTGCATTTTTGGTCTGGGCTCATGGACTACCTCCCCGAGGGAACGGCTGATTGGCCCAGCCAGCACATGGCCTGCAGCCAATGAAAAAGCGTTTTCCGGGTTGGTCAGTAGTCTAGTTCTCTTATCCGTGTGTGTAGAAGGGCTCGTGCGTCTATTCATGTGGCACGTGCCTGCACGAACTTGACCGTATGTATGTTGAACTTCTTTCGCACCGTACGTAGCCAACCATGCCAATCGGAGGTACATATGATGGTTGGCTACACGGTACAAAATAAGTTAAACATACATGGATTACAAATTCAGAGAGTATGATAAACACTTATCTGTATACCGGCGTCAGCAATACTGTGGCATAGAGGGCAGCAGGTGACCATGTAATCACTCGACATTGCACCTGGGGGCACAAGCTTGTATATGCTTGCCATACATTTTTAAAACCGCTGTAGGTGGGAATAGAGGATTAAAGGGCTTACATCAGCTCTTGAGATTGGAATACAAATCATTTACATGGCACAGTGGCTAGAGGTTGAGCCAACAGACACAGTGTACGACTGTGAACAGGGTGAATCTCTCCCGTCCACATGGAAATGCAGGCATACCTCTTACAGTGCTGCCTCTCATAAACGCCAATTACTTATAATGCTCTTTGTCCTGGAGGGAAATTCCTGCGTGGATCAGCCCATATATGGTCTTGTAGAAGCCAAATCGAGGTGTCTATTGTATTGATTCTACTCGATCCGACAGCACGTCAGAGTATCGATTCTGTTCAGAGTCGATCCGACAGCCACTTTCGAGTCTTCTTATGCTCCGAGGTTGCGTAAGTTAATCTTACGCAAGCTTCGATCGAATGCACTGCTGAGTACATAACTTATTGTATTGTTTAATGTCATAATCATTAAAAGTACATATTTTGAAAATATAAAATGCTTGAACACATTTATCATGTGTACGGTATCATTATTAAGGCTTATTACCAATACCCCAATGAAGCCCTCGTATATTGCTCATAGGTAAGAAACAGCTGTCCATACACAACTCCATTGGAACCATGTTATAGTAACCTCGTATACCACTGTTTACTAGATCGCTGTAGGTACGTATCTCCACTGGAACCGTGTTATAATGACCTCCCATAGCGCCGCTTCATACTACGCTCCATTACCAACATCGCATCCTGAGCACTATAGGAGGTATGCCTATAGATGCATCTCATGAGATCATGGGCAATTCAAACAACAAATACAATAGCCCTCATCCTGCTAATACACAACTATCAGCTTTACAGTTAACGGTAAAGATCGCTTTTGACGTCATACGCAACAATAGGCCATCGTGTGCTTACGTCATGGTCCAAAATGTAGCAAATTAGTAAAATAATACTTGGTTAGAATATAAAATAGTCCCTCGATTAGCAGTGACATTAGTTAACAGTTTTTCGGTTAACGTGTCACCTCCCATAGGACCCCAAGGTTTCGAATAACGTTAACAATGTGATTAGCAGGACGTTTACGTTATGCACGCGGGGTGCCAATTTCGGACAATCCTAGCGCTCTTAAGTGGGGCTGAGCCACGTCTTCAGCCAATCAGTGATGCCCATTTATGAACGTCTGGATAGTCCGTGGCAAGGTAAAATAAAAGGTAAAAACAACGAGCCTAAATTTCGATTTAAAGCTTTCATGACTGCAGGGATTCATCTTCTTGGTTCTTTCGGTAAAGTCACGTAGAAGGGAAGTAATAAAATAAAAAAAATAAAAATAAAACATTATAAAATAAAATAATTATCACGACGTTTCGGCTACAATGCAAGCAGCCGTCTTCAGGTGAAGAATGAGACACTGCCAAGCTAGGAGCTTATATATAAGCTGGGTTGGAGGTGGAAGAAAAGCGCCTTAACAAAAAGAATGTGCATATCAAGAGGAATTTAGCATATTCATGGGAAATGCGTAGGAGGTGGGCGGGGGGATTTCAAAGTCATATTATGCCCACGCATTATGCAGGATCAGCAGCACCAAGGGAGGGTGCAGGGAGTAGCATTAACAAAGGAAAGGAATGTTAATAGTATGTAGCTGCAGTTACTAAACAACCACGTAGAAAACTAAAGTATAAACTACATAAAAAACTAAAGTATAAACTGCATAGCATCATCAGTATACTTACTATACTCTACAATAAGCTGAGTTACTAACAGCAAGTAATACATTACAATTCTACGTCGTAAAAATTATATAATATGCTTCCATCTAAACTTTATTCTCTTACATCACACGAGCATACACCGTACTATATACTGCCATAGACAAACCCAACATTAAATTATATACTGTATTGCTATAAACCACCTTATACATTTTAATATAACACTATGTATTATTCTACCCACCCTAATGTGTATCACACTTCTATATGTTTACTATACAATTACGATACTATATATTACTTTGTACATTGTATTAAGCATATAAATGTTATACTATTTGTTATTATACACTGTACCATTGACCGTCGTGTCAATGGGTGAGTCGTAGAGGGAAAAACTGCAACGGAGCAAAGAATCCATTCCCTGCGGAGAATACAATGCCAGTGAGTGGAACGCGGTCTGAAAGTCACCGTAAACGTGAACACAATCAGTTAAGATCCGAAATGGTTTATTACGTCCTTCCAATGATTGCTAAGCCAGAATCCATCTTCTCGGTTGAAATTGTCTCTGTATTTGTATATGTCTGCTGTAACTTCTTCTAATGCGAAACGAATTCTGTCTAGAACTAGCTTAGCTCTTATCTCAGAGAAAATCAGACTTACGTGCACCGAACTAGATCAGTTAGACAAGACACTCTACAAATCACACTTATCTTTGAGTGCAACAATGTCCACATCGGATTGGGAACATGTAGATTAAATGACTGCCTCTTCAGCTGCCGCTATGTCGACTAAATGTAAGGACAACTTGATTTCCAAATTCAACCGCCTCTCAAACAAGAAACCGGACCCACACATTGAAAAGCTAGATGTTAACAAAGTCGTAATTAATCGCAGTAACAGTTCTATTTCTGAAGGTCTGAAATCCGTTTTAGCTAAAGGACTAAACTTTGCAGTCACACCTAGACACGTACCAGTTAATGATATAATTGCTCGAGTAGATGTAGCTCTCAAGGGCCTGAGTCACATCGCTGCAGACGTAGCAAGATCTGAAATCTCTGCAACCCTCAAAAACGCTAAGATGCCAGCTAGCAACATCAGCAAAGATGAGCGTTTTGAATTAGCTCAATTAAAAAAGAGGGATGACATTGTCATCCTCTCAGCCGACAAAGGCAATGCCACTGTCATCATGGACAAAACAGAATAGAACAACAAAATCCAAGAACTACTCAACGATGGCAGCTATACAAAAATAAAAAGAGACCCCACCAACAGCCTCGTCTCAAAAACCAAGCAAATCATTTCTGATTCAACCGCATTTATTGATCAGACCAAACAGTTCTCGTTGAAACCTTCTGCAGCCAGGCCACCAAGATTATACGGCTTGCCAAAGATACATAAAGAAGATACACCTCTTCATCCCATTGTCTCTACTATCAACTCCCCCACCTATAAATTGGCTCGTTTTTTGTCTGAAATCCTACGGCCTTTCACTGGAAAAACCACCTCTGCGGTACTAAACTCTACTGACCTGGTATCGACAATCAAGGGGATTGCCCTGTCCCCAGACGACCTGCTTGTCAGTTTTGATGTGGTTTCCTTATTCACCAAGGTTCCTGTACCTGACACCATCGCAATCATTGAATACTTGGTTCATCAAGGACTGAATGCTGGGGTACCCCCCCTGGTGAGACACTGCTTAACCAATACATACTTCACCTGGAATGGAACTTTCTACAAGCAAACTGAGGGCACCCCAATGGGCTCCCCCCTATCTCCGGTTGTAGCCAACATCTTCATGGAGAAATTTGAGACTGACGCCATCCAGACTGCCACTCTACGCCCGACCTTATGGAAGAGGTACGTAGACGACACTTTTGTCATCTGGCCACATGGCCGGCCTGCTCTAGACCAATTTCTCGACCACATCAATTCCATACACCCAGCCATCAGATTCACCATGGAAGTCGAAAAAGATGGCAAGCTACCCTTTTTGGATGTCCTAATTAAAAGGAGACCTCATGGTTCAATGAGCCACTCTGTGTACAGGAAAGCCATCCATACGGATGCTTACCTAAAACCGGATTCCCACCACCATCCATCCCAGAAGAATTCCCTCATCAAGACTCTATACCATAGAGCCCAATGCATCTCCGACCAGGAACACATTGCCAGTGAACTCAAACACGTACGCCAAGCTCTTAAGGCTAATGGTTACTCCGACTACACAATCCGCAAAGCCATCACTCCAACCATCAAGAAGGATCTTCTTGAGGAGCCTTTCAAAACCATCACCTTACCCTACATTGCTGGGGTCACAAAAAAGATCTCCAAAATCTTGATTAAACACAAGATCCAGGTCCGATTCAATACAGTACATAAAATCCGTGATCTGGTCCCGTCTGTAAAAGATGTGGTTCCAGACATACAGTACCCTGGCGTCTACAAACTAAGTTGCCTCTGTGGTAGCAGTTACATTGGGGAAACCAAACGACATGTCTCGGACCGCATCCGTGAACATAAAGCAGACCTGAAACACGGTAGGACAAACACCTCAGCCGTGGCAGATCACTGTTACAACTCAGTGGGCTCACATGACATTGACTTCTCCAAGACAGAGGTTCTCTGCAAGCCATCTGGCTATCATGAGAGATTCGTTCATGAGGCGATCCATATATACAAACACAGAGACAATTTCAACCGAGAAGATGGATTTTGGCTTAGCAATCATTGGAAGGACGTAATAAACCATTTCGGATCTTAACTGATTGTGTTCACGTTTACGGTGACTTTCAGACCGCGTTCCACTCACTGGCATTGTATTCTCCGCAGGGAATGGATTCTTTGCTCCGTAGCTAATTTTCCCCCCACGACTCACCCATTGACACGACGGTCAATGGTACAGTGTATAATAACAAATAGTATAACATTTATATGCTTAATACAATGTACAAAGTAATATATAGTATTGTAATTGTATAGTAAACATATAGCAGTGTGATACACAATAGGGTGGGTAGAATAATACATAGTGTTATATTAAAATGTATAAGGTATAGGGTGGTTTATAGCAATACAGTATGTAATTTAATGTTGGGTTTGTCTGTGGCAGTATATAGTACGGTGTATGCTTGTGTGATGTAAGAGAATAAAGTTTCGATGGAAGCATATTATATAATTTTTACGACGTAGAATTGTAATGTATTACTTGCTGTTAGTAACTCAGCTTATTGTAGAGCATAGTAAGTATACTGATGATGCTATGCAGTTTATACTTTAGTTTTTTATGTAGTTTATACTTTAGTTTTCTACGTGGTTGTTTAGTAACTGCAGCTACATACTATTAACATTCCTTTCCTTTGTTAATGCTACTCCCTGCACCCTCCCTTGGTGCTGCTGATCCTGCATAATGCATGGGCATGATATGACTTTGAAACCCCCCCCGCCCACCTCCTACGCATTTCCCATGAATATGCTAAATTCCTCTTGATATGCACATTCTTTTTGTTAAGGCGCTCTTCTTCCACCTCCAACCCAGCTTATATATGTAATAAACGACTGGACCACGATGTCTGGCTCAGTGTCCTTTATTATTCGGTTCGTGCTGTACACCCACACGGCTGTCTTTACTCTGTAGCTTCTCCACGGTGCTGACTCCAATGTCGGCCCGATCCCCAACAGCAGCTCCGCTGCTGTTTCTCTCCTACAGCCCCCCTTGGCTGTACTCCCTGCTGCTCCTCTCCCTCCGCAGCTCTGACAGCTTCTTGCTCTCTCTCTCTCTCTCTCTCCGCAGCTCCTCCTGGCAGCCACACCGCTGCCTCTAACACGCAGCCCTCCTGGCTGTCTCCTCTGCAGCTGCACACCACTCCGCAGCTTCCTCTTATCTTCGGGGTTGGCTCCCGATGGCCGTCGGCGCCCCCCCCTCTCCACTCTCGCCCGCGTGGCCTCACTCTATTCCGCTCACACCCCGACTGACTTCTCCTTCCGGTTTACGCGCTTAAGGACCCCCTACCTTTCACCCACGTCACCTGGCTCCGCCTCCTCGTGACGTCACATCCGGAAGGTCGCTTTCGCCCGCATTACACCACCCTCCCCCATAGAAAAAACCCAGCCGACCTCGGCTGAACAACACCAAAGCGTAATGCGGTGAACCGACCTTCCCCCTTAAAGGACACTAAGCATGCAATATAACAACAAGAACAACACACAAGTAACATCGACGAACGTACGGAAGCATGCGATAAATACGACGGCAAGAACAAGAACAATAACAACATACAATCAACGAAACGTAAGCGATTTGGAACGAGTGCGGGTCGCCGGCCCGTCCCGGACGGTCGGCGGCCCGCTTGTAGAACGGGGACGCGATGGAACACGAGAAATGACAGGGGGTAATTCCCCTGCTGCGATTGGAAGTCCACCGACATCTCGTGTCCCTGACGAATCAGTCTTGGTCATATTCCGCGAATGCGCCTGCAGCGGGGTCGGAAGGGTCGCCGGGCTAGAAGGTCCCGCAGCCTTGGCAGGCGCCCTCCGAACAGGCCCACTCCTCCCCCGCGGTGTCACGGTCGGCCTGTCTGGAACAGGTACGACAGGCGCTCCAGCAAGATCAATGGACGCAGGCGGGGAAGAGTCAGAGTCAGCAGCAACAGACCCCGGCAAGGCAACATTGGGAGATGACGCATCACGTAGGGGAGCAACATATGGTTTCAACCGCGACGTATGAACAAACCAACGGCGAGAACCAAACAGAACGCGCGCCGACTGTGGATTGGGAACCTCAATGAGGCGCACAGGACCATGCCAAGGTTTGTGCAATTTAGGAGAGGTCCCCGGCCGCACCTGCGGGCAATGGAGCCAGGCCAGGTCTCCCACCTTCCAGGGGCACTCCCCCTCAGACCGCCGAGCATACCGCTCGTTCCGGGCCTGGGCTTTGGCCGTAGCCACGCGGGCGTTTTCCCGCGCCTCCGTAACCCGGCGAACCGTGTCCTGAATGTATTCAGGGAGTGGTTTACGAGGTCCCTTCACCCCAGTACCCAATTGCACATCCACCGGAGGCACGTTTTCCCGACCATACATAAGGTAAAACGGCGAATACCCTGTAGCCGCATGGGGCGTCATCCTGTACGCCGAAAGCACTCCGGGGATGTGCAGATCCCAATCCGATTGCTGTTCACTCACGGTATGGCAAAGCATGGCAGACAATGTCCTGTTCAGCCGCTCAACCATACCATCCGTCTGCGGATGGTATGGAGATGTCCGTATCTTCTTAGTCCCAAGGCCTGCGCACACTTCAGCCAATAATTTAGAAGAGAAATTTCGGCCCTGGTCCGTGAGGAGTCTCTCCGGCGCCCCCTTATCCATAATGTACCCAAACAAAAAGGCGTCGGTGATGGCCGCGGCCGACTGATCGGGCAACGGCCAGGCCATCGGCCAACGGGAGAGATACTCAACCCCTACCAGCAAATATTTATTTCCCCTCGCCGATGGTGGGAAGGGTCCCAATATGTCCAGTGCCACCAATTCATTGACTCGAGACACCTGAATCGACTGGAGAGGTGGCACGTAAGGATGTTTCGGCGGCTTACGTTGTGCACACGCAGGGCACGCGCGCACGTGCCCTACGACATCTGTCGCCATGCCGTGCCAAAAATAATGACGTTGCAACGTCAACAAGGTCTTCTGCACCCCTAAATGTAAGAGAGTGTCACAATGGAGGGTTCTAATCAACTCGAACCGCAAGGACGTTGGTACCACCAGGCGCCAACGTTCCTGGAACCCCTCCCGCCACATAAGCAGACCATCTCGGAGAGCGGTTTGCGGCCCCACAGCCGTACTCGGACTCCCATTGTCCTTAGCAGACCGCTTCCGCAAGGACACCAATGACTCATCCATCATCTGTTCCCGGATCCAGACAGACCGCGGCAGATTCAAAACCCCGTCAGCCGGTCCCGGTTCCATCGGAGTGTCCGACTTCTCGACGGCCAACGTGAGCGGCTGAGGGGGGTTTGGAATCGGCGAACACCTATGCGTCCCCGACTCACATTTACAAGGGGCGCGCCCCGGTAATCTGGAAAGTGCGTCAGCGTTCGCATGGCGCACTCCCTTCCGATGTTGAATTTGGAAGGAAAATTCCTGTAGCGTGTCCAACCAACGTGCCAACTGTCCGGATGGCTGGTCAATTTTAAGGGCATATTGCAAGGCCGCATGATCCGTACGCACAATAAAAGAACGACCGTAGAGGTATGGTCGAAATTGCCGTAGGAAAAAAACAACCGCCAATAGTTCTCTGCGAGTGACACAGTAGCGGGTTTCCGCAGGAGACAAGACTCGGCTACCATACGCCACGACACGCTCTACACCCCCTTTAGACTGTGATAACACCGCCCCAATACCTGTGTCACTCGCGTCCGTATCAAGAATGAATGGGTGATCGAAATCGGGATAATCCAATGTTGGGGCCGTGGCCAATAGATCACGCAGACTCCGAAAGGCCGCCTCCTCCGGCTGTCCCCAAACAAACTTCCGTCCTTTACCCGTAAGGAGATGCAAAGGCCTCGCAATCGTCGCAAAACCCGGCACAAATCTTCGGTAATACGAGGCAAATCCCAAAAACCGCCGAACATCCCCCACGGTGGCCGGAGTCGGCCAATCCCGGACGCACGCCGTCTTTTCCGGATCCGTGGACACTCCCTCAGCGCTCACAATGTGCCCCAAATAGCGGACGGACCGTTGCAGTAGGTGACATTTCTTTGGTTTGAATTTCAATTTGGCAGAACGCATCCTCGTGAACACTGTCTCCAGCCGCGTCAAATGTTCATCGAATGTGCGGCTGAAGACAATGATATCGTCCAAATATATAAGACATGTCTCCCACTGCAACCCCGTCAAAACGAGCTCCATCAATCTTTGAAATGTAGCAGGGGCCGCATTCAATCCCATCGGGAGACAGTTGAATTGAAATAACCCCTGCGGCGTACGGAATGCGGTTTTCTCCCGTGAGGACTCGTCAAGGGGAAGCTGCCAAAATCCCGAAGAGAGGTCCAGTGTGGAAAAGAACTTAGCCCCCGACAATGCGTCGAGGGAGTCATCCATACGCGGCAGGGGGTACGCATCTGCCACCGATATCTTATTCAATTTGCGGAAATCAACACAAAATCGCAATTTGCCATCCTTCTTCTTAACCAAGACGACTGGAGCGCCCCATGGGCTGTTAGATGGCGATATAATGTCTGCAGCCAACATGTCTTCCACTGCCCCCCGTACGTGTTCTCGCTCCGCAGGACTCATCCGATGCGAATTTAATCGAATAGGGGCAGCATCGCCCGTCTCAATGTGATGGTAAAGCAACGAAGTGCGGCCCAAATCCAAATCATCGGAGCTGAACACATCGGAATATGTCAACAACAATTTACGCAGCTCAGCACGTTGCTCCATGGACAGGGAAGAATTTTCGTCACATAATTGAGCAACCCAACGATCATCCGAACTCCTTGGCTCGGAAACCCCAGCAACAACTCCCCGGCTATGTGGACAATCATGGGTCGCAAACGCCGTAGTGGCATGTGCCACAACCGTACCGGCCGGGACACGGACGTTTTCTCCCCCCGCATTAAGCACCTGTAAAAACGGTAATTGATCCGGCCGGACGATGGTCTGTGCCCCCACTAACGCCAACCCGGTTGTTATCGTGGCGGACGGTGACAACAAGACCCCTACTGCTCCTAGCCGATCAGGCAGGGGCTTCCGATACCGCAAGGGTATAAGCATCTGTGTACCAGGTGGGATGTCCACAGATGCGACGGACAGCGCCTGCACTTGTACGGCCGAAGCAGGTCGCCCCCAGGGCGACGGCAGAAACGAGATTTGACGGCCCCCCGGCAGTTCAATACAATTCTCATTGATTTTGATCAAAATGGGCATCTTAGCCAAAAAATCGGTGCCTAACAAACAAGGAACCGCCAAAGATCTCGATATCAACACAACACCCGAGGCCGACACATCCCCAATAGATATCTTAGCATCCACCTGACCCACGATACCCATGCTACCCCCGTTGGCAGCGACGCACGACCCATAAACCGGACGCACAGCCCCCGGCGGGATGCCCAACAGATGAAAAATGACATCCGAAATAATAGTCGCAGACGCGCCCGAGTCGACCAAAATGCGCACGTCCACACCTTGTATGGACCCCGGTACAGTGGACGAACCCGTAGCGGCCGCGACAACTCTCCGTGCCAATTTGCGCCACTGCGTAACTGAATGACAAGGCCCCGTCGATGGCCTTTCTTTAACAACAACAATAGGATCGCGCAACACAGGTGGTGGGTGAGGTGGAAAGCCTTGCCGAGTGTCTGGTGCGTGCCGACATGCCTGTTTCGGAGGATCTTTAGCCGACTTGACCGGTGCCGAGGCCTCCTGCTGCGGCGGAGCCGGGAAGCGGGCCCAGCAGTCTCTGGCGTAGTGGCCCCTACGCCCGCAGCGGAAACATTCGGCCTCGTTGCGCCGAAGCGCAGGCCTCGCCTCCTGACGGCCCCGTTCTGGTAGCACCGCGCGCGGTCTCGGCCCGCCGCGTCCCGTCCATGGAGCAGAGGCGGCCGTCAGTTGTTGAGGGCCCCGGTCATCCGGAACATAGACAGCTTGCGCAGGGTTCCACCCCAGCGCATCCCCTTCTTTGACGGGCCCCCCCGTCCACGCCGTCGCTTGTTTCCAGCGACGGAGGTTGAATTGCGCATCGAGACACTTAGCAGCCGTCCGGGAAGTTAGCTTCTCATGCCCACACACAGGCATGGGGATCCCTAGATCCCGAGACAGCTCCAACATTTTCCCTAATATGAGAGGCTCGAGCAGGTCCTGTGGCGTCTCAGGATAAGCTGCCATGGCCAGCTCCAGCACCGCACCCCTGAACGCCACGGGCGACTCCTCTGGTGCTCGTTGTCGTTGAGCGAATCGCCGATGCGCATCATCTGGTGGCTCATAAGCATCGGCCATTTCTTGAAAAACACCACATAAAGTTGCCTTCTTATCGGTCGTTATGGAACGGAAGAATCGGACAGATTCGTCGTCCAGGAGAGTCGGTAACACCTCCAAAGCCTCCGCATCGGTCCATCTTGCTGTGCGTACCGCCGCCAAGAAGCGGCAGGCGAACGCGCTCCAGTCCCCACCGACGGAAAATTCTTTAACCGTTGTAAGGTGGCGACTCCGACTCCTCTTCCCGCCGTCTTCCAATGGTGGTGGTTGTTGTGGCAAATTCAAAATGGCGTCGGCCCGCGGCGTGGCCAAGATGGCGGTTTGGCGCCACGGAGCGCGCAAAATGGCGGCCTCTTGCCGCGTGGGCAATGGCGGCGGCAGGACAGGCAACGTGGCGGCCCGCGGAGCACCACTTGCATCATCCATCGTCCCTGGCGCGACGAGATGGCATAGATGCGCCAGAACGTCCTTAAGTGCCTCCAGTTGTACCGCCATCGCTTGCCATCGTTGATCCGCGTCTGATGATGTCGACGGACCCGCCACCGCGCCAACATCCTCCACTCCCGTTCCCGTGGTCGCCTCAGCCGGGCTCTCCTCCACCACCCCAACAGGATCCGTGGTTGGAGGGAGTTCGTCGTCGTCGGACGAAGAAGCCGATGCAGGCGCCGGATTAACTTTCTTCCTCACTTGTTTCGACATGCCGTTGCACTTCCGACACCAGTGTAATAAACGACTGGACCACGATGTCTGGCTCAGTGTCCTTTATTATTCGGTTCGTGCTGTACACCCACACGGCTGTCTTTACTCTGTAGCTTCTCCACGGTGCTGACTCCAATGTCGGCCCGATCCCCAACAGCAGCTCCGCTGCTGTTTCTCTCCTACAGCCCCCCTTGGCTGTACTCCCTGCTGCTCCTCTCCCTCCGCAGCTCTGACAGCTTCTTGCTCTCTCTCTCTCTCTCCGCAGCTCCTCCTGGCAGCCACACCGCTGCCTCTAACACGCAGCCCTCCTGGCTGTCTCCTCTGCAGCTGCACACCACTCCGCAGCTTCCTCTTATCTTCGGGGTTGGCTCCCGATGGCCGTCGGCGCCCCCCCCTCTCCACTCTCGCCCGCGTGGCCTCACTCTATTCCGCTCACACCCCGACTGACTTCTCCTTCCGGTTTACGCGCTTAAGGACCCCCTACCTTTCACCCACGTCACCTGGCTCCGCCTCCTCGTGACGTCACATCCGGAAGGTCGCTTTCGCCCGCATTACATATATATAAGCTCCTAGCTTGGCAGTGTCTCATTCTTCACCTGAAGACGGCTGCTTGCGTTGTAGCCGAAACGTCGTGAGAATTATTTCATTTTATTATGTTTTTTTTATTACTTCCCTTCTACGTGACTTTACCGAAAGAACCAAGAAAACAACGAGCCTACCATTACAATACCTTTTACCTTACCCCACCACAATCACTCTACCCTTACCTTTGACCCTTTAGCAAGGTAAGGTAAAAGTTAAAAAGCAACGAGCCTACCTTTACCCTACCTTTTACCCTTACCCCATACAAATTACCTGATTACAGGGTAATTACCGGGGTACTACACATGGAAAAGGTTTATAACAGGTAAATGCGAGGTAGTGCGTTTTATTCGTATAGAATACTCTCAAATCAGGCGTTGAGGCTGTCGACGACACCATCCTCCATAACCTCCTCATCCCAGTCGTCTTGGTCGATGACGATCTCATCAACAACCTGATCAAGTTCGTCATTACTGGGCAATAAGATCCTGCACTGCTTTGACCTGGTTAGACGGGACCTTCAGGCAGCCGGCCGCGATTCACGAGCGCAAACACATGGACTGGATGAAGAGCGTCGACGACAGCAACTGGCGAACGCATGTGAACAAGTCATGCCCGGCTCCGCTATTCGCGCGTTCGCAGGGAGTTGACATCGCCGGCACTCCCAAATAGTCGCAGGCCATCTTGTAGTGGGCGGGGAGCAGCTCTTTGCGGGGAGACCACCACTGCATTACATCAATGAAAGCGCTGGCAGTCATGACGCCCATGCTCAGAAAACGATCGACTTCATCGCCGTCGTCAATGGAGCTGCCGACGTTGCTGAATAGGGTGCTGAACAGCGACCCCTCCTCCATATGGGCAGCGACTGCCGTCGGCGGGATCGAGAGCACATCCGTGTAGAGATGCTGCAGGACAGAGCAGACCGTGGCCTTCAGTGTAGCCAGCTCGTCTTGGTCTGTCGTTTTCGGCAGCAGTGGATTCAAGTAGGATGCCACAATGGCGGGTTCCTGAACCAGGAAGTTGCGGTACCGCACCAGCTCGGCCTTCATCCCCGTTGCGGTCAAGGACTCATCGATTGTTCTAAGAGCGGCTTCACCGTAATTACAATGACGGATCAGGTGCTCCATCGTCACTGGCACAAGATCCAATGTCGACTTGCGGTCCTGGTGCGGCATGCACAGGAATGCTGTCATGCCCTCGATATTTGCCCACTGCAGTTCAGAGAAAGCACCAACGCCTATCACATCCTGGAAGCGCGCCATGATAATGTCCAATGGGGCACGCTTCTTGATGGCATCGTCACCCATGTCAAACGTCGAATTCCACCTGTAAGACCTGGTGTGTCGGCTTTCTTGCTGGCGAGCTTGGCAATCTCCTCTTACTTCGCTATGATAGCTAACGTTAGTGATGGTTGATTGATTAGTAATCGCAAATCGGCCCATTTTCACCAAAAACGTTTGTTTCCACTCGACAGTGATATAGCCTAAGTAACACTCATATTATATTCTAGGTTTCCATTTTTAATAAATATGAAAGTAATAAAATGGAGAGACAGTAGTGTTTGACATTTATTGTACCTACCCACAGCAGTCGAGCAACGGCTTCTGCTGGGGTAAGGCAACACCACTTGGACAAACCACACGCAGAACTGCAGTACACCGTAATTCTAGAACTGGTAGCAATAATAATGGCAATTTGTAAAGTTTAAGAATAGGGGTTTTCCCGTTTTTTCGGGCACAAAACTGAAACCTTTTTACAAGGAATCATGTCTGCATTAAACACAATACTTGTGGTCAAAATGCAAACAAAAAACACACTGATAATATATGCATTATCCTAGAAACTGATTGGTCCACACCAGAGAAAGCTATCTTTTGAGCCTCGTCTCAATTGGTGCTCGACCAGAGGACGCCAAAAGGCGTTCTTATATTTTGGTACTGGCAAAGTAGGTCTAATGATTGTTAAGTTTAGTTAGGATTATGATTACATTTGCTAATTATTATTTAAGAAGGTGGTGTCGTAGCATAGCAATTATTATTTTTGTAAAATATTCTTTACATCAAAATATTGGGGGGGGGGGGCATTTTGAGCATATTTGAATATTGGGGGGGTGTGTGTCCCCCAATATATATTATAATTACGGCCTTGAATGCAAGACACGTGAAATGCAATCTAACAATTATGCAAGCCTGTGTCAGTCACTTAAAATGACAGATTTAATTATATATTGTAGACAGAATTGCAAGAAAAAAATAAAGACATGATAACAAACCGCACGACATGTTTTACTTTAGTTTTGAGGCTCTGGTTCAGTGGCAGCCATCCAATTTTATTAACGGGGAGCGCCTGGATCACGGGACGCTTCTGGAAAATGCCTTTAAAAGCCCAACCCATCTGGGCGCTTCACTACCACGGCTTGCTTGCCGGAGGCTGCAGTTGGAATGCTGAACTACATCTCCTTGAGAGCACAAATTAGTCGACCTGTGGCCACACCTGTGGCACTGAAGCTATGGCTGCTATTTGCCTGCACACATTTTTATTATGTACTCTTATTGCCTCAAATCAAAATGGAAGTACCACCTCCTTCGGGTCCACCCCTTCGTATGGAGGCCCCGTCCCTTCTTACTTATTAGGCCCCGCCTCTTCCTATTGTGGCTCCTCACCTTTCTTATTTAGAACCTGCCCCTTTTCCTTTAGGCCTCGCCTCTTTCTATTCAAGGCCTCGCCCACCAATATACAGGGTTGGGTTGGTTTGGGTCTAGTGTTCATAATAATAGAGGGCTTTTTGGGGGGTTATATCGCGTAAATATAAATGTGTCGTTAAAAATGGCCACCACAACCCGACACGACCAATTAGTATAGGTGTGTCACGTAAACTAAACATACCAATACGCTACTAGTTCAGCACCACCGGTGTGTTGGAGTGTAAACCCACAACAATTATGATTCGAGTACCAGTGGGTTTTTCGAGTAGGTTTACTCTCCAACACACTGGTTAGTGATGAACTAGTATTGAATTAGCACGTTTTGCTTACGTGACAAACCTTGCCATGTCGGATCGTGGTGGCGGGTTTAACGACTCCAAAACACCTATTGTAGATAATATTAGTCGCTCTGGGTTAAACTGGTTTGGGTGGCTGTGGGAGTTTTACATAGCAGGAGGGGGGGGGATAGTCGAGGTAGGGATACTATGGCATTGGGTTCCAGATACCACAAATGCGAATTCAAAAGTCGAAGTTGTTTCCATGCTCAAGCGAGGATTTGGTAGTGGTCATCTCCACCAGCCAGTGGCTTTTAATTCCACATTCCTATGAAAGAGGTCCAGTCTCTCAAAAAACACATCCAACTAGAGAATTCCCACAAACTGGTATGAATTTCGTTGACCCAAAGGGATGATGGGTTTTGAGCTAGATTAGAACTTTCAAGAACGAGAAATAGCGCAGTCAAGCAACCCCATCCAGCAGCGGATTAACAAAAGGAACATTCTTCCGATATTAGGAAGCCGCTGGAGCTATGCACTTTAAAATCATCTTCTAGATTGACAAAAAGAAATTCGTGTTTAGTTTGTTGTCCTTCCCCCACACCTTCAATTAGCGCAGTTGAATACGTAGATGCGAAAGAAGTTGAACGTACATACCTACACCGTTTAGCGCGATTGGCGATGTATGGTGCAAAAAAGGTCAACATATGTGCATAAATTTCTGATTACAAACGCCTAGGCAAGCTTTCCAGAATCCATCATCCCCTACGAATGAACAGAGAAAAGGAGACGAATGGCATCTACCTGCTCCTAATGGTCCTCCAGTACCGAGCTTGAAGAGGGGGAAAAGCTGCTACTCAGCTCAGAAGGTATCGGTAATTGCGGGAATGTTCTGGCAATTTACATTTTTATACTGAGTTGTACTGGTGAGGTTCAAAAAATATATTTACGTAAAAAAAGTTTCGTTTAATTCAGGAACATTAATATGCCGAACTGTCCAACCCAATAATAAATCGCCAGGCAATAAATGGTGTAGAAGAGACAGGATGGGGGGAACGTGTTGTGCCTTCAGAGCAGAGGAGCGTGAGCGAGGCGAGGAAAACAAACCGTGCCTTTCTAGAATTGAAGTTTTCGTGACTGCATGGATCCATATTCTTGGTTCTTTCGGTAAAGTCACGTAAGTAAAGAATAAATAAATAAATAAAAGACACATTTTCTTTTATATATACTTTTTTTTTAAATCACGACATTTCGGGCGCAACACAAGCATCCGTCATCAGGTGGTGACAACCGCAGCAAGAAGTAGGCAAAAGAGCTGATTGTGACAAGGGATTATATAGCTGAGGAAGGGGGGAGGAGCCAAGGGGAGTGTAGGGACGGGGCGTGGGTCAGAGGAGAGTGGCAAATACTATCCAGGGGAACGTGGGTCAGAGTGGAAAGCTGCAGGCTCGAAACAATGCATGGCAAATTTCCAAGTGATGGGAGTGTGCAGGGCTGGGAGTAAGAAACGGGAGACGCGGATATGACAGTGAACTACAAAGCAGCTAAGGTTTAACTTGGTTAATAACATCTTTCCAATGATTGCTCAATTTGTATCCATCTTCTCGGTTGAAGTTATGTCTATGTTTGTATATCTGTATGGCTTCATTAACAAATCTTTGATGGTAGCCAGACGGCTTGCAGAGCACTTTGGTCTCGGAGAAAACAATATCATGAGAGCCCACAGCGTTGTAGCAGTGATCAGCCACAGTGGAAGAGTTAGTCCTGCTGCTATCAGACCGTATTCACGAGCCTTGTGCTCGTGAATACGGTCTGATACATGTCGTTTCGTTTCCCCAATGTAAAAATCACCACAAATGCAACTCAGTTTGTAGACTCCAGGGTATTGCATGTCAGGAATGACATCCTTTATGGATGAGTTTAGGTCACGGATTTTGTGGACTGTATTGAATCGGACCTGGATCTTGTGTTTGTTAAAGATTTTGGAAATCTTTTTGGTGACGCCTGCTATGTATGGTAACGTGATGGTTTTGTTTTTCCATGGTTGTAGAAACAGTTTTGCGGATAATACGGTGCGAATATCCATTCATCTTAAGGGCCCGGTGTACATGTGTAATGTGAGGTTACACCTGGATGATAATGATAGGCTCTGCCGGCCTCAGCCCACAACCAATGGGGAGTCGAGCCAGGGGCGTGGCCCTGGAGCCGTACAGTATCTTCGGGAAAGTTCCAGGGTTGTGACTGAGGATTGGCTGCGTGGTATCATGTGGGCCAGGGATTAAAAGGGGCGGGGGAAGACAGCACGTGGTCAGTGTGTGGAGGAACGAAGGGGGAAGCCACGTTGGTGCCGTGGTCCAGAGCCAGCCACGTGGCGGGCCGTGGCAATCTCTCTCTCTCTCACGCTGTCAACCAGCAGCGTGAAGGAGCAATGGAACCGAGGGAACGAATGTGGTGGAAAGCTGTGAACGAAAACGAATAAAGAACTCTGAAGTCACGACGTCGTCTGAACGGGGTTTATTACATTGGTGCCAGAAGTAATTTTTGAGAAAGCTTGGACCATCATCCACGATGTCTAAGCACCTCAAAAAGAAGAACCCACCGGACCCGTCGTCGGACGACGATGCCGACGGTGACGAGCCTCAGGGTGCGGCGGGACCGTTGCCACCGACTGCTGCTCTCCCCGACGCCGCGACGAAACGATACACCGGCGCGGAGGCGACTGACGAAGGGTGGCGACGAGTGGCGGAACAATTTGAGTCTCTCTGCGCAGTGATGCTGAATCTCATCACGGTGGTCGCATCGTCTGCCGCCCTGGGACGGCCTCGAGAGATGCATCCGAGTGTGGACGACCTTGGCCTCCAACGGGGGGCTGTGACCAAGGTGGCCGCCATTACACCTGTTGTGGGGGAGGAGGCAGCCATCTTGGGTGCGGTCGCTGCCACGCCACCTGCGGCCGCCATCTTGACTGAGCCGCGTGCTGCGCGGGTGGCGGGAACGAGCGCGCCCAAGGACAACGATGGCGGCCGCAGCCATCGCCTCCCTAATATTAAGGAATTGGTCACCGGGGGCGACTGGAACGCTTTTACGTGGCGAGTTGCATCCGCCTTTCGATCGGTGCAGTGGACGGAGTCCGAGGCGCTGGAGGCTTTACCTACGCTGCTGGATGACGTGTCATTGGCTATTTTCCGCTCCATCACGGCGAGTAGAAAGAAGACGCTGAGGGACGCCTTTGCTGAAATGGTGGAGTTTACGAGCCGCCATCGGCTGCCCACAGGAAATTCATGCAGCGACATCGGGGGCCTGAAGAAACGCCTCTGGCATATCGTGGCGTGCTATTAGCGCTTGCTATGGCTGCCTACCCCGAGTCCTCCGCCGACCTTCTAGAACCTCTCATTCTTACAAGGATGATCGAGTTGTCACAAGAGTTGGGCATCTCGCTGCCCGTGTGCGGCCATGAGCTGTTGACGTCTCGCTGGGCGGCGTGGTGTTTGGACACCAAATTCAATTTACGGCGTTGGGACCAAATGGCGGCGTGGACGGGGGACCCCAAATAGGATGGTGAACCACTGGGATGGGCCCCGCGTCGTGTCGTGCATATTCCGGACGAGTCCAGCGACGACGACTTGGTGGCTGCTGCTCCTCGCTGGACCCCGCAACACCGGCAGGACACGCAGCGCAACGGAGCCGGACGGTCGCGAGCGGGGGCCGAGGCGGCCGACTGTCGGGCGGCCGCCACATGCTTCAAGTGTGGCCGACTGGGCCACTTCGCCCGTGATTGTCGGCGCCGGTTCCGACCTCCGCAGCTTCCGTCAGCCCTTCCTCCATCTTCTCCACCGGATGCGGATCGCCATCTTTCTCGGGCAAGTCAGCACGCATCAGGCACCCGGCAGGTCCCAACACCTCATGCATCCTCTCGCATCCCCGTAGGCTTATCGGATGTTAATTGTCGGCATGCTGATTCGGTACCGCACACTATTACTCAGTGGAAAAAATTAGCTCGGAGGGTGGTTGCAGCCACGTTGGGGTCTTCTACGGTGCCGGGCACTATTCAAAGAGTAGACGTGCGTATTTTGGTGGACACCGGTGCGTCGGCAACCATCATTTCGAACGTAATTTTACACCTGTTATCCATCCCTGCGTCGCGGGTCAAGCCGGCTATCGATGCATGCATTGCCACTAATGGGGGTGGCATGGGTATCATAGGACGGGTAGATGTCCACATTGCCAAAGGGAATGTTGCCGCGTCGGGATCGGTTCATGTCTGTTGGGCACCGATTTTCTTCGTTGAATGCCTGTTAAAATCCCTGTCGATCAGGGCTGTTTAGAAATGCCAGGGGGCTGTAGGATGTCTTTCCTGCCATCCTTGTGGGGCTGCCCACCTCCGGGACACGCCGTTCATGCACTTGCCGATGTCACTGTGGATATCCCCCCTGGTACACAGATGCTCATCCCATTGCGTTACCGAAAGCGGTTGGAGGTCGCGGATAGGGCGGCAGGGGTGTGTTGCTGTCCCCGTCAAACTCCTTGGCTAAGGCTTTCTCTCTTGTCGTGGCTCAAACTATCGTTCGGGCTGGACAAGCCCCATTTTTGCAAGTGTTGAATGGGGGCCCGGAACGAGTAGTCTTTCCGGCAGGTGCGGTATTGGCCTATGCCACTACCGATTTCACTAGCCTTGATGGGGACCAGCCAAGGGTACCGGCTGCTGGCGTGTCTCGGGCCACTAATTCGGACGATCGATGGATCGCCAAATTGTGCCGTGAGAATTCGTCTTTGTCCTCCATGCAGTGAAACGCATTGCGTTCACTGCTGTCGAAATACGCTGACGTCTTCAGCAAAGATGACTTTGATTTGGGTCGTACCTCGCTCTTGTCACACTATATTGACACCGGTGCGGCAGGACCGATATGTATGAACCCACACCGCATGAGTCCTGCGGAAAGGGAGCACGTGCGTGGTGCGGTGGACGACATGTTGGCAGCCGACATCATTTCACCGTCCAACAGTCCTTGGGGTGCACCGGTGGTGTTGGTTAAAAAGAAGGACGGCGGATTGAGGTTCTGTGTTGACTTTCGCCGGCTAAATAAAATATCCGTGGCGGATGCGTACCCCCTGCCACGGTTGGACAATTCGTTAGACGCCTTGTCGGGGGTTAATTTTTTCTCTACCCTCGACCACTCGTCGGGTTTTTGGCAACTTCCCCTCGATGATGCGTCGAAGCCGAAAACGGCGTATCGCACGCCGCAAGACTTGTTTGAATTTAACCGCCTTCCCATGGGCTTGAATGCCGCGCCTGCGACATTCCAGCGCCTGATGGAGTTGGTACTGGCAGGACTACAGTGGGAGACGTGCCTCATATATTTGGACGACATTATTGTTTTCAGTCGCACTTTCGAAGAAGACCTTCAACGGCTGGAGGCTGTTCTTCAAAGAATGCGGTCTGCAGATCTCAAATTTAAACCAAAAAAGTGCCATTTGTTGCAGCATTCCGTCCGTTACCTCGGACACATTGTCAGCTCTAGCGGTGTCTCCACTGACCCTCACAAGACTTCATGTGTCCGTGAGTGGCCGACGCCCACTTCCGTAGGCGACGTGCGATGGTTCATAGGCTTTGCATCCTATTATCGCCGGTTCGTTAAGAATTTCGCAACGTTGGCAAAGCCTCTGCATGTCCTGATGGGAAAGAATCAGAGATTCAAATGGGGTCCGGAGGAGGAACTAGCTTTCCAATCTCTCCGAGATCGATTGGCCACCGCGCCGACACTCCATTACCCGGATTTTTCGCAACCGTTTATCCTGGACACGGATGCTAGCGACGCCGGCATCGGTGCTGTTTTGTCTCAACGGAAGGACGGTGTTGAACGAGTTGTGGCGTATGGCAGCAGGGTTTTGTCTCCCGCCGAAACTCGCTATTGTGTCACTCGTCGGGAGTTACTGGCGATCGTCCATTTTGTTCGCCAGTACCGGCCGTATCTGTATGGTAGGAAATTCCTCGTGCACACTGACCATGCGGCCCTGCAATACTCACTGAAATTGGAACAACCGTCTGGACAATTGGCTCGATGGTTGGAATTGTTGCAGGAATTTTCTTTTGACATAACATACCGTAAGGGTACCCGCCATGGCAATGCAGATGCTTCTTCTTGGTTCTTTCGGTAAAGTCACGTAGAAGGGAAGTAATACAATAATAAAAATAAAACATAATAAAACAAAATAATTCTCACGACGTTTCGGCTACAACGCAAGCAGCCGTCTTAAGGTGAAGAATGAGACACTGCCAAGCTAGGAGCTTATATATAAGCTGGGTTGGAGGTGAAAGAAGAGCGCCTTATCAAAAAGAATGTGCATATCAAGAGGAATTTAGCATATTCATGGGAAATGCGTAGGAGGTGGGCGGGGGGGTTTCAAAGTCATATTATGCCCATGCATTATGCAGGATCAGCAGCACCAAAGGGAGGGTGCAGGGGGTAGCATTAACAAAGGAAAGGAATGTTAATAGTATGTAGCTGCAGTTACTAAACAACCACGTAGAAACCCCCCTGCCCACCTCCTACGCATTTTTCATGAATATGCTAAATTCCTCTTGATATGCACATTCTTTTTGTTAAGGCGCTCTTCTTTCACCTCCAACCCAGCTTATATATAAGCTCCTAGGTTGGCAGTGTCTCATTCTTCACCTGAAGACGGCTGCTTGCGTTGCAGCCGAAACGTCGTGAGAATTATTTTATTTTATTATGTTTTATTTTTATTATTTTATTACTTCCCTTCTACGTGACTTTACCGAAAGAACCAAGAAGATGAATCCCTGCAGTCACGAAAGCTTTAAATCGAAATTTAATGCAGATGCTCTCTCCAGATTGCCCCTGAACCCTCCTTGTGCCTGTTTGATGGGTACACATCGCTGCGCAGCACCACCCCCCTCCCCTCCGCCCTATCCTGTTATGGGCGCGGTGTCGAAAGATGACGGGTGGCGTACGCCTGTTGGGGCCAATGACACGCTGCACTTGCCGCACTCGGTGTGGCTGCGTGAGCAAACGACTGATGCCTCGTTGGCTCCACTGCGGAATCAGGTCGGAAGTCCGGGATCTCACTTGTCGGGCAGGAAATCGCAGGGTTGCTCATGTGCACAGACAGCTTGTCGGACCGTTCACGCCTTGTTGTGCCAACATCCCTTCGTCATGATCTTATTCGCGCGCTGCACGCAGACAAGTTGATGCATCTCGGCGTGCAGAAGACCTTGCTCACGATGCAGCGGGATTTCTTTTGGCCGGGTATGACGGCGGATATGATCAGGACTATCCGGGCATGCCAAGATTGTGTGAAGCAGAAACCGCCACATCAAAATTACGTTCCGCCCTTGAAATCGATCGAGGTATCTCGTATTAATGAGCTGGTTGCTCTGGATATCCTCAGCCTGTTTCCCCCATCGGCTAGGGGTAATAAGTACATCTTGGTCGGGGTGGAATATTTTTCTCGTTGCCCTATGGCCTGGCCCCTACCCGACCAATTGGCTTCGTCCATCACCGACGCTTTTTTGAATGGGTACGTGATGGACAAGGGGGCTCCGGAGAAGTTGCTTATGGACCAAGGACGTAACTTTTCCTCTAAATTACTCCGGGATGTATGCGCTGCTTTGGGTACGAAGAAAATCCGCACTTCCCCTTACCACCCACAGACGGATGGAATGGTGGAACGATTTAACCGTACCCTTTCGGCCATGCTTTGTCACACAGTGAGTGAAAAGCAGACTGATTGGGACTTGCACATACCTGGCGTTTTGTCTGCTTACCGCATGGTCCCGCACGCGTCCACGGGGTATTCGCCATTTTTTCTTATGTATGGGCGGGAGAACGCGCCTCCGATTGATGTGCAACTGGGTACAGCCGTGAAGGAACCCTCCCCTTCCTTGCCTGAACACGTCCGTGATTCGCTTTGGCGTGTTACGGAGGCGCGAGAAACCGCCAAGTGTCATTCACATATCTCTTCCACAGGGAAGGACGTAGGGTGGATGTCTGGATTTCTCCATGAAAACATTCGCTACCACTGGTGACCAGGGGAAACCCATGGGGGTACCCTCATTTTGTTTGTAGAAAGTACCAATCCAGGTTCCAGTGCCTGACACCATAGCAATAATTGAAGACTTGGTCCAACATGTACTGAACCCTGATGATCCTGCTCTGGTTAGGCACTGCCTTACCAACACATACTTCACCAGGAATGGCACTTTCTACAAACAAAATGAGGGTAACCCCATGGGTTCCTAACTCTTCCGTCGTGGCTGATCACTGCTACAACGCTGTGGGCTCTCATGATATTATTTTCTCTGAGACCAAAGTGCTCTGCAAGCTGTCTGGCTACATCAAAGATTTGTTCATGCAGCCATCCAGATATACAAACATAGACATAACTTCAACCGAGAAAATGGATATAAATTGAGCAATCATTGGAAAGATGTTATTAACCATGTTAAACCTTAGCTGCTTTATAGTTCACTTTCATATCCACATCTCCCGTTTCTTACTCCCAGCCCTGCACACTCCCATCACTTGGAAATTTGCCGTGCATTGTTCCGAGCTTGCCGCTTTCCACTCTGACCCACGTTCCCCTGAATAGTGTTTGCCACTCTCTTCTGACCCACGCCCCGCCCCTACACTCCGCTTGGCTCCTCCCCCCTTCCTCAGCTATATAATCCCTTGCACAATCAGCTCTTGCCTACTTCAGCGATTTTCTTTGCTGTGGTTGTAATCACCTGATGACGGATGCTTGGGTTGCGCCCGAAATGTCGTGATTTAAATTTAAAAAAATCTTTTTAAAATCTTTTTTTGTTGCATTTTGTTTTCCTATGTGACTTTACCGAAAGAACCAAGAATATGAAACCGTGCCTTTCTGTAAATAACCCAAATCACAAAACAGTCCAAATTCTTAAAAGTAAAAAACATGGTCCAAACATAACTCACTCACTTTTTTTATGTTAGCAGGTTAGGCCACGCTGAGCTATATAACAGTTTTTTTCAGAAGTGAGCTGGCCATCACAAACGATAGCTCAACGAAGCGGCTCGTCATTGCATGGACATTTATATCAGTAGAATAATTACTCTACATTTATAGCAGCCAAACATAACGAGGGCTACATTGGAATCTCCTTTGCAAGTAGCAAAATATGATAATTGTTTTTTTTACCATTTTATCTGTCAACAAAACTGACACCTTTTTTACAGGAGGTTCCAATAGTGTAAATGCTTAACCCCGAGCTCTCATACTCTGATGGTGCATTGTCTTTGAGTTATACGCCTTTTGGCGTCATCTGGTCCATCACCATGTGAGACGAGGCTCTAATAAAAATTGTCTCGGGTGTGGACCAATCAATTTCAAGGACAGTGCATACATTATCAGAGTTGTTTTTTGTTTGCATTCCGATCGCAGGTATTGTGGTAAATGCAAACATGCCTCCTTGTAAAAAAGGTGTCAGTTTTGGTGCCAGATAAAAGGGTAAAAAAACAATTATCATAACGAGGGCTACCAGAGGCTTCCTTGTTCACACACACACAGAGGTCGTCTCAGCCGCTTCTGGTCGTGCCACTCAACGAAAGAAGAACATCTTGTCTGCAATTTATTTTCCTCACTCAGTGGAATCATCGGCTTGAATAGGAAATGTTTTGGCTGTTTCGTACAAGTTTTGAGCCCTATTCATTTACAATTCCGAAATCTTTGCGCGCGCAAATTTGGCTCGAAAGCATTTAATATAGCCATTACAATGTTCTTGGAAGCACCTCGTATCTATCGTCCCTTGGCATATTCGTTCTGCCATTTCTGTCCTCACTTAAACGGGCTCGATAAAAATCACAATAATTCAAGTGTGAATGTAATGGTTCAACGTAATTGATTTAATTAAGTGTGTCTAAAAACAACACAACAGCCTCGTGTGCTTGGTTCAGATGGAACGCTTTGCTGCTGCTGCTGATGTTTGCTGTCGTCCGACTCGCCCTTGTAAAATGAGCTTCATAGCTAAGTGGGAAACAGACTTATTCTCATTCTGACTCAAATGTACATTTGTGAGTGTCACCTCCGTTGTCGAACAAAAGCCAAATTTTGACGAAAAGCACGAGGGCAGTGACGGATAACAATAATAATACACCAAGTCTCAAACCCTTTTTCAGGAGAGTGCTGCCAGGTTGTTGCAGTCAGGGGCGAGCAATCTACGGGACCTTCAATTGAACACGTCGGAGGTTTTCGCGACCAATATTATCCACAATGGAGGTGTTTTTGGGTTAGATTGCATAAATAACACAAAAAAGGGGAATTTCGCCACATTTGTGGCTGTCACCTGATGCGGCTGTAATTACTGGCGAAATGTCATGGTACTCGAATTGTAAATGTTGTGGGTTTACTCGCTAACACACCGGTTAGTCCTGAACTAGTAACTAATTGCCATGTTTTGTTTACGTGACAAACCTTACTAATTGGGTTGTGTCGGGTGATGGTGGGTTTAACGACACCTTTATACTCTTTGGTTTGTTCGGTAAAGTCACGTAGGTAAAACAATCAATAAATAAAATAAATGAAAACAACTAAATTAAATCACGTTTCGGAGGCAACACAAGCTTCCTTCATCAGGTGTAAAAAAGGGCACAGCAAAATAACTGTAGCGAGAGTTATTTGTGATGAGACATTGTTATATAGGGTAAGAGGAGGGGGAGGAGCCAAGGAGGACGGGCGCAGGATGGGGGGTGTGGGTGGAGCCAGGAAGGTGAAGGTGGTACGACACGACGGAGCCACGGATGGGGGAGGGGGGACGCAGAGCGGGGGAGAGTAGCGGTTGAGGTTTAACATGGTTAATCATATCTTTCCAATGAAATTTGAATCCATCTTCTCGGTTGAAGTTATGTCTATGTTTGTATATCTGTATGGCCTCATGGACAAATCTTTGGTGGTATCCAGATGGCTGGCAGAGTACCTTGGTATCGGAGAAAACAATATCATGATCACCCACAGCGAAACACGGCAGAACGAATTATTTGGTCGTGGCTGATCATTGTTACAACGCTGTGGGTGATCAGTTTATAATGAATAGAAGAAGATGGCGGCGGCGTGTCTGACAGCTTGTGAGTGGTTCTGCGTGAGTATAAACTGTGTGTGAGAATGAGTGAGTGTGAGTTGTGTTTGAGTGTGTGTGAGTGTGAGTGAGCTGTGAGTGAGTGTGAGTGAGTGTGAGTGAGCCGTGTGAGAGTGAGAAGTGTGTGAGAGTGAGCCGTGTGAGTGTAAGACGTGTGAGAGTGAGAAGTGTGTGAGAGTGAGCCGTGTGAGAGTGAGAAGTGTGTGAGAGTGAGAAGTGTGTGAGAGTGAGCCGTGTGAGTGTAAGACGTGTGAGAGTGAGAAGTGTGTGAGAGTGAGCCGTGTGAGAGTGAGAAGTGTGTGAGAGTGAGCCGTGTGAGTGTAAGACGTGTGAGGGAGAGCCGTGCTCCGTCCACTGCTGCTCTGAGGCAGAGCCGCGCTCTCTCCACTGCTGCCCAGAGAGAGAGCCACGCGCTCTCCACTGCTAACCTGAGGGAGAGCCGTGCTCTCTCCACTGCTGCTCTGAGGGAGAGCCACGCTCTCTCCACTGTTGCCCTGAGAGAGAGCCACGCTCTGTCCACTGCTGCCCTGAGGGAGAGCCACGCTCTCTCCAATGCTGCCCCGAGAGAGAGCCACGCTCTCTCCACTGCTGCCTTGAGGGAGAGGCACGCTCTCTCCACTGCTGCCCTGAGAGAGAGTCACGCTCTCTCCACTGCTGCCCTGAGGGAGAGCCATGCTCTGTCCACTGCTGCCCTGAGGGAGAGCCGCGCTTTCTCCACTGCTGCCCTGAGGGAGAGCCGTGCTCTCTCCACTGCTACCCTGAGGCAGAGCCGCGCTCTCTCCACTGCTGCTCTGAGGGAGAGGCGCGCTCTCTCCACTGCTGGCCTGAGGCAGAGCCGTGCTCCGTCCACTGCTGCCCTGAGGGAACCCCGTGCTCTCCACTGCTGGCTTGAGGGAGAGCCGCGCTATCTCCACTGCTGTCGTGAGGGAGCCAGATGCACTCTCTCCACTGCTGCCCTGAGGCAAAGTTGTGCTCCGTCCACTGCTGCCCCGAGGGAGAGCTGTGCTCCGTCCACTGCTGCCCTGAGAGAGAGCTGCGCTCTCTCCACTGCTGCTGCCCCGAGATGTCGCGGGCGCTGCCCCAGAGCAAGGAGGTGCTGCTGCAGTCGTTTAATAAGCGGCTCAAGGACAACTCGCGCTCCATCCTGGACAACTTCACAGACATCGACAAGACCGACAAGACGGCCAAGGGTCGTGAATGAAGAGTCCCCTGTGTGGGCTTCAGTGGGGCCGTCTGGTCGGGCAGCAGAGACACGAGAGGCCAAGCAACGACATTCCAGCAGTGGGCTGAGCTCAAGGAGGGCGAGCTCGAGCACCATCCTGCGGCGAGGAAAGGAGGCGGTGCAAGCGGTACAGCCGAGCCCACAGCAGCCAATAATCTGCTGTCGCTGTCTGGAGGGGGGGGGGGGCTGTTCAACCCTAGCACACGGGCAAGAAGCCATGCATGTGTGACGAGTGCGGCAAGACGTTTTCTCGCGCTCGGCCTACAAGTATATATTTTTTTCTTTTCCGCTTGTGTGTTAAACTGTGTGTACCCCGGATATTTTAAAGATGGCAATTCTCCTGCTGTGTATCCTACTGCTGTCCCTCCCGGCCATATCTAGTGCCACACTAGATATGGCTAATGAAACAGCTTATAGACACTTCTACACTCCATCATTGTATCCTTTTAAACCCTATCTTTGTCCCATTACTTCACCAGCACTCCTTCCACACTTAATTCTGCTCTTAAAAATAACACCATCTGCGAGCTGCTGCTATTCGTCCAAGGTTCGCCGCTCTTCATCCTTTCACAGAAAATACCTGTGTAAACTATGAATTCTACTTTTCTTATTTCTGGGTGGTATTGAGCTTCATCCTGGCCCAAATGTAAATAACTCGTATAATTCTGTAGATTTTTCTGCCAGAAAAGGTGTTGGTGTTCTACATGTCAACATCAGAAGGCTTGTGATTAAATTAAGTCAACTAAAACTAGAAGTGGCAAATTATTACCCGGACATTTTGCCTACCAGAAACATTTCTCACTCCTGCCGTTAATGACTTGCAAATTACGATTGACAACTACAACCTTTTACGGCTTGACCGAGGATCTAAAGGAGGTGGAATTGCCATCTATGTTCGTAATACTATTGCATGTTCACCAGCTCACTCCTTGTTAAAAAAATGTTGCTTTGAAGGTCTGGCTCTCAGAATAACTCTCCCAAATAATCAACAGATATTGGTAGTTTTCTGCTATAGACCTTCTAGTGGGAAGGATGTTGAAGCTGAATCTGCACTGAGAGAGCTTCTTGGGGGCCTCCCTAAAGGTGAAATAGTTTTAGTGGGTGATCTAAATTGGAATTGGCTAAACCCGGCCGGCCATGGCCACAAATTTTGCAGATTAATTTAACCTGTTGCAATTAATAAATGTCCCCACAAGACCCAATCTAAAAAATCCGGGACAGTCATCTCTGGTTGACGTCCTATTGACAAATGCCCCTCACAATTTCGCACTGACTGGTGTTCTGGGTAATAACCTTAATGATCACTCCTTCATTTTTGGGGTGAGATCATCAGCCAGACCCAAAGCCCCCCTTAAATTGGTTGAGAAGCACTCCATGAGACACTTCAGCACTCAGGCATTTATTAATGATGTGCTTCACTCGGATATTGACAAGGTCTGTGATATCCCCATGTCTGTGATATCCCCAACCTGACTATGGCTTGGGAGACCTTCAGGTACACGTTTCTCCAAATTCTTAACAAACATGCTCCGTTGGTTAGATTTAAAACTAAAGGCAACCGGCCAGTATGGTTTGATCCTTGGATTACTAAGCTCATGAAAACTAGGGACAAGGCTTGGGCATGTGCTCAGAAAAGTATTTTGGTCAATGACTGGCTAGAATACAGGATTTTAAGGAATAGAAGCATCAAAAAAATACGGCGTGCAAAAAATGCATACTTTTCCTCCACTCTCTTGGAATCACATGGAAATGCCAGGATTTTTTGGAAAACAATCAAATGTATCGAAAACAGATAATCTGCCCGTTGAGCTTAACCGAAATGGGGAATATTTTTCAGATCCCCAAAAAATAGTTGACAATTTTAACCTTCATTTTTCTGAAGCTGGTAATCTTTTTGATAATGTATTGGGAGTCACCCCTGCTCATGCAAATTCCTACACCCCTGTCCAAACATTAAACGAATTTAGTTTCCAGCCAATCCACGAAAGTAATGTTCTGAACAACTGTCCTACCTCAAAGGGTCCTCCTCTACCGGAGCAGATAGTATTCCCGTCTTTGCTCTAATAACTGTTGCTCACTTAATATACAAACTTTATAGCCCATATTTTCAACCTGTCCATCAAAGAAGCATCAGTTCCTCTAGAATGGAAACATTCCTATGTTCGTCCACTTCACAAAGGGGGCCCTAAAGATGATCCAAATAACTACCGACCTATATAAATTTTGTCCCCGTTGATGAAATTTTTTGAAAAATGATTGAACTACCAAATTAGCAGTTCCTGTCCGCCAACAATCTATTACATCTAAAACAATCTGGGTTCCGAAAAAAATACAGCACCACATCTGCTGCATTAGACTCTCTGAATCACATTTACAGTCGCCTTGATAATAAGCAGTACTGCGCCTGTCTTTTTCTTGACTTGTCTAAAGCTTTTGATACAGTAGACCACAACACCCTGCTTAGTAAACTAGGTTGCCTCGGTTGTTCCAAAAACACAGTAAAACGGTAAAAAAAATTACATTTTTTTTCGCACCCAAACTGGATTCACAGATGGTTGGAGGTCAAACAGTGTTAAGATAACAAAAGGGGTTCCACAGGGTTCCATCCTCGGCCCCCTTCTTGTTCTCTCTTTATATCAATGACTTGGACACTGACCTGGATAATTCCAGGGTAAATCTTATTGCAGATGACACGATACTAATTACTGCTGGCCGCTCTCCGGATGACGTGATTGCTAAGCTTCAGGGTGATTTCAACAAAATACAACATCAGCTAGTTGCTCTTCAACTAGTCCTGAATACCTCCAAAACCAAGGTGCTATGCTTCTCACCAGGACTAAAGCAGGAAGTTATTTTTCCCCAATTACATTCCTTAAATAATTATCAAATAGAGCAAGTCAAGATCTATAAGCATCTTGGAGTCATCCTGGATTCAAAACTGAATTTTGAAGACCACACTGATTATATTGGTAAAAGACAAAAAAAATTGGTTTTTTGTATTGACACACTGCTTCCCCCCCCCTATGTTCCCTTTGGAATTTATAAAAGCTACCATACTGCCTCTACTTGATTACTGTGACATCGTGTATAAATCAGCCCCAAGTACTGTACTGAAGAAGCTTGACTCAATTTATCACTCGTCCTTAAGATTTGCATTGAACTGCCCATATAGGACTCACCACTGTGATCTCTACATTGGGTCAAACTTAACATCTTTGAATGGTCGACGGCTTGTGCACCATATCTTATTTACTCACGATGTACTTACAAAAAAATCCGCAGATTACCTGCTGCATCTCCTCTCTGTTTCAAAGAACAAATTTGACCTAATGTGTTTGCTCATTTACCAGCTTCACATTCCCTATTGCCGTACAAATACTGGAGGAATGGCCTTTGCTATTGATGCCCCCAGGATCTGGAATGCTATTGCCAATAAACTGCAACTTGAATCACTACCTATGAGATCTTCACTCAAAACTGCTCTAGAGGAGTTGTACACCCCTAGCTGCCACTGCTATTCAGTGGCCTAAATTAAAATAAAATGTTTCACTCCGGATGACCGCTGCAAAGTATGATCTGTGTTTTGATTTAGTGTGCTGATTTTAAAGATGCATTGAAACATTTTGATACTCCGACTGATGCTCCTGCTGTTGTGGAGTGACTCATGCAGCCAGCTATGGCTGCAGTGTTTGGTGGTACATGTTGTTTATGTCGTTTATTGTGGAAATTCGGTCACAGTTCCTATGATCACTGTTACATTGCTTTTATGGCTATATTTTGGTGATTTCGAAAAGTTTTTTGGTTTGGCCATGTTTGTTTGTTGTAGTACGGAGTTAGACTGATGGCCTTAATCTAAGTTGTCTTGTGGTTGCTGTTGTTTGACTTGCATCCCACTGGGATTTTTGCACACAGCGTTGGTGTACGGTGCTTTTTGTGGAATATTTTGCTTCTTTTCCTGGGTTTTCTGTTTGCACATAGTCACATAGTCACTTTAAGATGTTTTCTTGTTCATGTTTTTGTTTCATGTTTTAGTTTTTTGTTTGTCGCGGTTGCACCCGATTTAAGAGCCGAATGGCTCTCAGGGCTATACCAAATAAATGAAACTGAAAACTGAAAAAACTCTGTTGTAGCAGACGAACAGAAAATATGGCATCTGTGCAGGATCGCCCTCTCCTGAAACCACATTGGGGCTCCACAAGTCTCTCCTCAGCGTGCCTAGCAAGGCGATGTTGAAAAATCCTTGCCAGGGACCTTTCCCAGCACATTGAGGAGGGAGATGCCCCTGTAGTTGTTACAGTCTGTTCAATCGTCCTTCTTAAAGATGAGGACCACCAGGGCATCCTTCCAATCCTGCGGAACCCATCCAGTGGTCCAGACTGTTTATATGGTATCATGTAGGGCAGTCTGCACACAAACGCTACCCTCCCTCAGCATTTCTCTTGGGAGATCATCTCTGCCCGGCGCTTTTCCTTGTCTCAGACTCTAGATCGCCTTCTGTACTGGCCAGCACCACGACCAACCGCCTTTGTCTCCCCAGTGGCCATGTTTACACACTGCAACAGGTACTAATTTGAGGCTGAGTCTACCTAGGGGAGGCCCAGGACCGGTTCAGATAATCGTCACTTGTGTTGGCCGTGAGCGGGAATCGAACCCGGATTGCCAGGTTCATAGCGCAGAGAGCTAACCGCTACACTACCGCTCCCCACAAATTTCACACACTCACACAGGCGCAAACGCATGCACACACACATACGCCCACACACGCACGCACGCACACACACGCTCACACGCACACTAACACACAAACACTGACATGCACACTCACACGCACACACAAAGAGAAAGATCCCCATACAAAAAAAAAGCCTTTACAGATTGTAGGGGGAAGTGCTGTTAGCGAGCACCAATGAAGGCCGGTACAGCGCACTACAGGGTGGGTGGCCAGCACAACGCCCAGCCGTTTTTGTTTCCCCAGTGGCGATGTTTTTTTTCCGCATCGCACCAGGTACTCATTTGAGGCCGAGTCAACCTATGGGAGGCCCAGAACTGGCATAGATAATGATCACCGGTGTTATTGGGCCGTGAGCGGGAATCGAACTTGGGTCGCTGTGGTTCGTAGTGCAGCGCGCTAACCGGTGCGCCACCGTTCTCCACACACGCTCCCCACACGTGTGCGCACGTACGCTAGCCGCGTACAGATGGCAAATGAAAACCTAGTAGTAAATACGCAGCGAGCAGAGGGTCAACCCAAAAGTGACGCGTCCTGCATAGGAAGCAGGCCCCAGCTCTCATTAAACAAACACGGCACGGCGCCGCCGCAGAGAGGACTCGTGCGGCGGGCACGGCTACTGATCTAACAGAAAATATACGAGGGGTAATTATTCACTCGCGCCCCTGTGATTGATTCATAATGCCTTCAAAGGTCTGCCATGGGGACAAAACGTTCCGCATTTTGATGATTTAATTGCGATACAATTTGTATTGTTTTTTTTAGCTGTTTTTTCTTGCTCCAACACGTATCAGAAGGAAATGAATGCATTTGCACGAATTAATAAATTGGCTGACCTTGGTGAAGAAAGGTGGCCTTACCACATGCCTGAGCCATATGGTCAGGCAATAGGGAGTGATGACACCGCTTCCACGACGCGGGTTGATAGGTTGGCGAATCTTATCATCAGCCACGTCAACACCGGTAAAAGCAACACTGGCCACGGCAACTCCGGCAACGGTAACACCGTCAATAGCAACACGGCAACGGTAACACCGCCAAAAGCAACTCCGGCAACGTTAACACCGCAAATAGCAACAACGGCAACGGCACGATCACCATCGTTGTGTTCACCTTTGTCAGCATCGCCATTACGGATCGAAACACACGTGGATAACAGGATGAGTACACTGTCACAACTTTTTTTTGTTCCTGGGTAGTAAATGATATTTCCTAATTGCTTATGTCTCAAAAGTACAGAAAATAGCTATTGATAATTGGTTCTTTACCCTTCTATCTGGCAACAAAACTGACACCTTTTTTACAAGGAGTCATGTTTG
The DNA here is from genome assembly GCF_965212315.1 of Lampetra planeri. NCBI lineage: Eukaryota > Metazoa > Chordata > Hyperoartia > Petromyzontiformes > Petromyzontidae > Lampetra > Lampetra planeri. The sequence goes on from NC_136168.1 coordinate 777,978, forward strand.
CATAGACCGCAATACCTGCAGTCATAATACAAACAAAAGAACATAACTCTGATAATGTGCACTGTCCTTAAAGTTGATTGATCCACACCCGAGACAGCTTTCCTTAGAGCCTAGTCTCATATGGGTTGGACCAGATGACGCCAAAAGGCGCACAACTCAAAGACAATGCACCATCAGAGTATGAGAGCTCGGGGCAAGCATCTACACTATGGGAACCTCATTTGCCAGTAAAAATATGATAATTGGTTCTTTACCCTTCTATCTGGCAACAAAACTGACACCTTTTTTACAAGGAGTCATGTTTGCATAGACCGCAATACCTGCAGTCATAATACAAACAAAAGAACATAACTCTGATAATGTGCACTGTCCTTAAAGTTGATTGATCCACACCCGAGACAGCTTTCCTTAGAGCCTAGTCTCATATGGGTTGGACCAGATGACGCCAAAAGGCGCACAACTCAAAGACAATGCACCATCAGAGTATGAGAGCTCGGGGCAAGCATCTACACTATGGGAACCTCATTTGCCAGTAAAAATATGATAATTGGTTCTTTACCCTTCTATCTGGCAACAAAACTGACACCTTTTTTACAAGGAGTCATGTTTGCATAGACCGCAATACCTGCAGTCATAATACAAACAAAAGAACATAACTCTGATAATGTGCACTGTCCTTAAAGTTGATTGATCCACACCCGAGACAGCTTTCCTTAGAGCCTAGTCTCATATGGGTTGGACCAGATGACGCCAAAAGGCGCACAACTCAAAGACAATGCACCATCAGAGTATGAGAGCTCGGGGCAAGCATCTACACTATGGGAACCTCATTTGCCAGTAAAAATATGATAATTGGTTCTTTACCCTTCTATCTGGCAACAAAACTGACACCTTTTTTACAAGGAGTCATGTTTGCATAGACCGCAATACCTGCAGTCATAATACAAACAAAAGAACATAACTCTGATAATGTGCACTGTCCTTAAAGTTGATTGATCCACACCCGAGACAGCTTTCCTTAGAGCCTAGCCTCATATGGGTTGGACCAGATGACGCCAAAAGGCGCACAACTCAAAGACAATGCACCATCAGAGTATGAGAGCTCGGGGCAAGCATCTACACTATGGGAACCTCATTTGCCAGTAAAAATATGATAATTGGTTCTTTACCCTTCTATCTGGCAACAAAACTGACACCTTTTTTACAAGGAGTCATGTTTGCATAGACCGCAATACCTGCAGTCATAATACAAACAAAAGAACATAACTCTGATAATGTGCACTGTCCTTAAAGTTGATTGATCCACACCCGAGACAACTTTAAGGACAGTGCACATTATCAGAGTTATGTTCTTTTGTTTGTATTATGACTGCAGGTATTGCGGTCTATGCAAACATGACTCCTTGTAAAAAAAAAGTGTCAGTTTTGTTGCCAGATAGAAGGGTAAAGAACCAATTATCATATTTTTACTGGCAAATGAGGTTCCCATAGTGTAGATGCTTGCCCCGAGCTCTCATACTCTGATGGTGCATTGTCTTTGAGTTGTGCGCCTTTTGGCGTCATCTGGTCCAACCCATATGAGACTAGGCTCTAAGGAAAGCTGTCTCGGGTGTGGATCAATCAACTTTAAGGACAGTGCACATTATCAGAGTTATGTTCTTTTGTTTGTATTATGACTGCAGGTATTGCGGTCTATGCAAACATGACTCCTTGTAAAAAAGGTGTCAGTTTTGTTGCCAGATAGAAGGGTAAAGAACCAATTATCATATTTTTACTGGCAAATGAGGTTCCCATAGTGTAAAATAGCTATTATTACCCACAAACTTTGATTTTGTGAACAGGACCATGATATTTTGAAGTTTACCTATTTTCCAGAACATTCCAGATAGATTCAGTGCTGAGTAAACTTGGAGTAACTTCTACAACATTCTATAACTTTCCGGTAATATAAATAATAGTTTAAATACAGGGGCCTTAAGCCAACCAGTTCAGTTTAGTTCCAGTTGCCTAAGTGGATACATATATGCATTTTTCTTAGATGGCATCAACAGGCTGCAAGCATCCAGCAGATGCATTTTGCTATGTCTGCGGCCAATTTATTAAGACAAGAGCGAAAAAGTACTCTGTGGAAGCATCTGCCAAGATGTGTGAGGACTACAAGGCATATTTCGGCATGCCTGCCTGGGATCAAAACAAACCCTGGGAACCTTTTTTCACCTGCGAGCAATGCAAAACAACTCTGGAAGGTTAGATGGACGGACAAACGTTGCTCGGTATTTTATGTTATAAAATTTGTTTTAAAAAATGTTATTGAAAAGGTTTTTTTTCTTTTTTCAGGATGGTACAGAGGGGAAAAGAGAGCCATGAAGAATTTGGCGGGAACCCACTGACCACTCAAGCAACTGCTACTTCTGCATGGTGGACCCTTCCAAACGTCGGACTGGCAAGAATGCACCTGCTATCACGTATCCCGACCTTCCTTCATCCATCGCCACACTGCCATGAGCTCCCCGTACCCACTCCTCCGGAGAGAGAGAAGCTGTCTTTAGAAGAGAGCAGCAAGTCAGAGAGTGATGAAGACGTTGTAGATCCAGATGACAATTTCAGAAGTGGAGTTGAGGAGAGAAACCCATATTACCCCAACCAAAAATACCTCAACCACTTCATCAGAGATCTTGGTCTCACCAAGTCCAATGCCGAGCTTTTGACGTCTAGGCTCAAGCAGTGGAACTTGTTGGATAAAAGTGTGCAAGTCGCAGATCAGAGGAAACGTCACCAAACTTTTCCAGCTTCTTCACCCGCCAAGATGGGCTCTGCTTCTGCCACAATGTGACCAGTCTGTTCGAGGCAACGGAATCGCCTGTAACCAGAATGAGTGGCGTCTCTTCATTGACAGCTCATCCAGGAGCCTCAAAGCCGTGCTGCTCCATAATGGTAACAAGTACCCGTCTCTTCCCCTGGCTCACTCGGTGCACATTAAAGATGATTACAAGAGCATCAAGACCTTGCTGGACGCCTTGAAGTATGATGAGTACGGCTGGGAGGTCATCGGAGACTTCAAAATTGTAGCATTTCTGATGGGTCTCCAAGGCAGTTTTACCAAGTTTCCCTGCTATTTTTGCCTTTAGGATATCAGGGACACCAAGGCGCACTACCACAGGCGGGAATGGCCACAGCGGATCGAGTTCTTTGTGGGGAGGAAAAACGTCAAGTGGGAGCCCCTGGTGGACCCCCGGAAGGTGCTGATGCCACTACTGCACATCAAATTGGGCCTTATGAAACAATTTGTCAGAGCTGTAGATAAGGAGTCGGCAGCTTTCAAGTACCTTAAAGACTTCTTCCCTGAGCTGTCTGAGGCAAAGGTCACAGCCGGTGTCTTCGTCGGACCAGAGATAAGGAAGAATTCCCCAAGAAGCTCACTAGTAAGGAGAAAGTGGCTTGGAACAGCTTTGTCGCAGTGGTTCGTGGCTTCCTGGGCAATAACAAGGTCGAAAAGGATGTGGAGCTGGTTGAGACTGGTGAAGAACTACGGTACAATGAGCTGGAGGATGTCCTTCAAAGTCAATATCCTTGATGCTCATCTTGATAACTTCAAGGAGAACATGGGGGCATGCTCGGAGGAGCAAGGTGAGCGCTTCCACCAGGATATACTGGACAGCATAACGAGAACATGATGGAAGACTACATTTGAGGGCTAATTTGTGAAAGTGATTTACAGTATAATCGTAAATATCGAAAAACTACTCACTTCTAAATCGTTTGTAGTCATTTTTGTATTACTTTAGTATAAATACATGTTAATTTTGATTCATATGTTGTTTTTTCTGACTTTATGTGAACGAAAAGACAGAAATTCACCCGTTTCCTCGTTTAAAATAGGTACATTTCAAAATATCACTGTCCTGGTCACAAAAGCAAAGTTTGTGGGGAAAAATAACCATTTTATATACTTTTTAGGCATAAACAATTACGCAATAACACCTACTACCCAGGAACAAAAATTGTGTTGCATAGTGGTATCATTAATTCATTCGCACATCCAAATGGCGCGGTTGTCTACGCATGGTGTGAAAGAAGTTCAACAAACATACAGACATACAAAAACCTCACTGAGTCTCAATACTCTTTGTCAGGAAGGTCTTGGCAAATTTTCACAGCAGGGGGGTGGGCGATGCTGCTGCTGTGCTTAATGCCCAATTGGATAACTTGCAGGCACATTCTAGATTTGAAGCTTTCGTGACTGCAAGGATTCATATTCTTAGGTTTTTTCGGTAAAGTCACGTAGGTAAAACATTAAAAAAGTAAAATAAAATAAAAATCACGACGTTTCGGAGGCAACACAAGCTTCCGTCTTCAGGTGGTACCGTCACAGCCACGACAGCTGTATCAAGTAAATGAGAGATTGCAGGAGCTACCACTCCGTTTATATAATGGTTGGAGAAGGTGGTGGGGCAAGGGCCGCATACTTTTTATTAATATGGTAAGGTGAGGCTTAAGAGGGTGAGCCTTTGTTATGGAGAGGTACGGTTTGTGAATCAACTCCCTGTCGCAGGTTGATTCACAAACCGTACCTCTCCATAACAAAGGCTCACCCTCTTAAGCCTCACCTTACCATATTAATAAAAAGTATGCGGCCCTTGCCCCACCACCTTCTCCAACCATTATATAAACGGAGTGGTTGCTCCTGAAATCTCTCATTTACTTGATACAGCTGTCGTGGCTGTGACGGTACCACCTGAAGACGGAAGCTTGTGTTGCCTCAAAAACGTCGTGATTTTTATTTTATTTTACTTTTTAATGTTTTACCTACATGACTTTACCGAAAAAAACCTAAGAATATGCAGGCACATTTTTCAGCATTGGGATGTTTACGGTGCGCTATTTTTGCTAAGCTGTGAAAGGAAAACCGGAGAATCCGGAAAGAAACCCACGGAGAACACTGGGGGATGGGGAGAGAGAACACACAAACACCGCACAGGGAGACCACTCCAGCCGGGTATCGTACCTCGGCCCCCACTTCTTGCTGCGAGACGCGAGCGTCGCCACTGCTTTAATGCTACCCTGCCAGTGCTGAGTTTGGAGGGAAGCCGCACCGCACCACACCGCATCACACCGCACCAAACCGTACCGCACCACACCGCACCGAACCACATGGAAACCGCACCACGCCGAAGCGACGCCAACTCACCAATGCACACGAGGTCCATGAAGCCGTACATGCCGTAGCAGATCTGGAAGAGCATGTCCTGGCGCTGCCAGCGGGCCGAGGTGCTGAATGCCGACCACACGAGCCACAGGATGCTCGCCACGAGGAAGAGGCAGCCCAGGATGACCGCCGCTATCTGCACCTTCTCGATCATGGTCAGCGAGATGGCTTGCCACTGGCGGGGGGGAGGGAGCGGAAGAGGAGGGAGGATGATGTGACACCATTCAGCGGGCATCGTCTGCATGTTGGGGGCATCCCACCTCGCAGGCAACAACGCCGTTGCTCTCACGTCGGTTTGCCGCAACCTGTCCTGAATACGGGCAGGGCAGTGCGCATCACGGTCACTTGGCGGGCATGAATGTTCGTACGTACATTATGTACGTTGAACTTCTTTCGCACCATACGTGGCTAAACGCGCCAATCGGAGGTGCGGGGAAAGGACAACAAAATAAACACAAAAAGCAGCTCTAAATAAATTAGTTTGTTAATGTAGATGATTTAAAAGGACACGGCTCTCGGTGGCTTCCTCAGCGGGAATCACCGTCACTCACGCTGCCAGGGATTTATTTGACTCCTCCGGGCCGCACCGGAGATCCCGGAGATCCTACACGAGCCATGGGGGTGACCTCTGGCCACGCCAGCCCAGCGATTCCCCGGCCGGCTGTGAACCCGGCATCCACCTCCGCACCGCACGGCTATCGATGACCATGGCTTCTCTTTCATATGTCCGGGAATTATGTTGCGTCGCATCCTCTACCCAGAGCCGCTGTACAGTGTTGGCATTGGAGGCTTGGTCTGGCTCGCACGTTCACTCGGGGAGCTCAGGCTCGTGTGCGCGGCATGCAGTCGGCAAACTGGAGCCGCGACGGTCGAGAGAGCACACGAGCAGCCCGACGCGTTAAAGTGATGAGAGATAAATTGATGAGAGATAAAGTGATGAGAGATAAAGTGATGAAAGATAAAGTGATGAGCGATAAAGTGAGAAAAGATAAAGTGATGAGATAAAATGTTGAGAGATAAAGTGATTGAGAGATAAAGTGATGATGGATAAAGCGATGGGCGATAAAGTGATTGAGAGGTAAAGTGATTATTCGAGACAGGTTTTGTGTACCTCGCTGCGTGTATATTTATTTTCCACACGCAAAAAAGGCAAAGATTCCCCATATGGCCTTAAAATACTTTTGGGGCAAGTGCTGGGAGCGAGCAGCACCTATGAAGGCCGACACGGCACACAAGGGCGTGGGTGGCCAGCACCATGCCCGGCCTGCACCATGCCTGGCCGGATACTCATTTGAGGCTGAGTTGACCTAGGGGAGGCCCAGGACCAGTTGAAATAATAGTCACAGGTGCTGGCCATGAGCTGCAATCGAACTCGGGTCGCAGGGTTCGTAGCGCGGAGTGCTAACCGCTACACACACACACATCCACACACACAACATCCACACACATAATTCATGGTCAAAACATTGAACAGAGACAGAATATCCCTAGGTTCAGATTTGTTCATTTGTACTTCAGTCTATTTACGTCTGAGACTTATTCCACGACATGTGCAGGATATGATGAAGAGAAACAAGTGTGCTTAGATATATGCCTGTCATAAGGTTGGCTCAAATTTTACCTTGGTCTCAATACAAAGTACGGTGTGAATGGAAGCGGCTGTCTAGCCACGATGTCACCATGGGCTCGAGTCACCATTCATCCAATTACTTGTCTGTGATCACTCGGACTGTTTATCACACTATGTCAGAAAATACAAGTTTTGCTGGCTGGCTCGCTCGCGTGAGGGTGAGGTGACCGCGCCTAGCTTAGCTAATTCATGAACTCCATCGTCAAACCCAAGAAACCGAAGACGTCCAATCAAATTGCACTGTTTAACGATTACAAGAACAAGAATTGGAAGAGGTGACAAAGTAGTTTTTCTGTTGCACCGCCACCAATGTTTCGGAACAACTTTGTTTCCTCCCCTTAACATCGTAAATCTACCTTCAAAAAATACCTAGAAGCAGAAGATGAGTAGTGCCGGATACAACCACATTTTCCAACGTGATTTGTAATTTTGATCCTTGCTCGTGTATCGATAGTTCAATTTGAATGTGCAATTGTTTTTTTATTGAGGGACCGTGTGTGTTGCCCTGGTGTGGTCTGGGACTTTTGTTGTTATTTTTGCTGCCTTGCTTCGAGCTTGCATTTTAGTGTTGGAAAAATCGGTAGCAATTTATGTACTTTTGCAATTTGTACTTACATGCTTAGTGTATAACACGTAGGCTTTCGCGATCAATATTATTCATAATAAAGGTTTTTGGGTTAGATCGCATGAGTATAAATGTGATGTTAACCCGCCACCACCCGACACAGCCGATTAGTAAGGTTTGTCACATAATCAAAACGTGCCAATTAGTTAATACCTCAAATTTTAAATGTTAAATTTTGAATGAACCTTTCGTGACTGCAGGAATTCAGATTCTTAGGTTCTTTTGGTAAAGTCACGTAGATATCAGGAGATGACGATCGCTTGTGTTGTGATCGAAACGTCGTAGTTTTTATTTTATTTACTTTACTTTTTTTTCTATCTACGTGACTTTACCGAAACAACAAAAGAATATTGTAAATGTTGTTGTGAATTTACTCTCCAACACACATACGGTGTGTGCTGAACGAGTCACGAATTGGCACGTTTTGTTTACGTGACAAACCTTTCTAATTGACTGTGTTGGGTGGTGGTGGGTTTAATGGGTGCTTCCGACGACACTGGATGACGACGCCTTGGGGGCGTTCTACGCCATTCCGCCGGAGGACTGCCAAACGCTTCCACAAGCTCTTGCCCAGATGGCGCGAATGTTTGACTCGCCATCTAATGTGCGACACAAGTTTGCTGCACGATGGCTGGGGGGGCCGAGACACCCCTTGCCTTCCGCAGCGTGCTTCTGTCGCTGGCGCAGGCCGCATACCCAAAAATGGACAAGGACGGGTTGGACTCCTTGGTCCTGGAGCACATGTTGGGGCTGGCCCAGGAACTGGACATCGTTTTGCCAGCCACAGAAGAGGACGACTCGTCGTCTTTAAAGGTTGCGCGGTTTCTTCAGGCGTACTTCAATTTCAAGCGGTGTGTGAGAGTGGCGGCATGCGCCAGACCCTCCAAGTTGGCGGAATCGCCCAAAGCCATTGATCCTTCTCAAGCTTTCGCTTCGCTCGACGGCAACAGGTGGAGGAAGGCAGAGCGGAAAGAAGATCGAAACTTGAGGAAGGCGACTGGCCTTCGCCTGAAAAGCACTCCCATTGTCTGCTTCAAATGCGGCCTGCCAGGACACATCTCGACAGGATGCCGGGCCAACCGAGGGAGATTCTCCACGGTGCCGTCATCCTCCCCCCGGCCATATTCTAATCCGCTGGGTCCCCAGGCGAGTCGCATCACACCACACACCCGGCCCTTGCAGTCACCTCACGCATCGTATTCGGGCGCTGAGTAGCGTTCGCGTGTTGGACAGTCCTGTCAGGTCGTTAAATTAGAGTATCGAGGTTTGGTGGGCGACGGGTTGCCACGGCGGCCTGGTTAGTGGTCGGCGTTGGGCCACCATATTGTTGCTGCGTCGGCGGGTTCGTCTGCAATCATTGGAACCATACAGGGGGTAGAGGTGTGGATGCTCATTGACACCGGAGCATCCTCAAGATCCTTGTGGATCAGGGGTGCATCGAGTTGCCATCGGGCCGCCGAACCGAATGGCGTTTTTGTCCTCCCCGACGCGCTGGTGCACAGCAAACACCACAGCACAAGTGCTGGTGTTACAAACTGTTACAATTCCCCCAGGTGCTCAAATGCTTGTGCCCTTGTGACTGCACAAGCAGCTCGATTGGGAAGCTACCATGGGAGGAATCCTCTTAACCCCTTTGAACAAGGTAGTCTGGGGCCTTACAATAGTGGGAGCCCAGACAGTGGTTAGGGACGACCAGGAACCCTTATTTCAAGTTTAAAACACTGGTCTGGACCCCACTATAATACAGGCAGGTACTGTCCTTGCTCATTTGTCGGCAGCATGTTGCGCGGAAACAGGTGCTGAACCTGTCAGAGTCGCGGTGGCTGTGGAGTGGGGAGAGAGTTGGGATAAGTCATGGATGAACTCGCTCTGCTCTGAGAGCCCTGATTTGTCTCACTCACAGAGGTCCGAGTTGCGTGCACTTCTTCGGGATTTCTCGGACAGTTTTAGTAAGGAGAAGTTCGACATCGGCCGCACGATGCTGTTGCATCACCATATTGATATGGGGAATGACGCCCCCATTCGGCAAAACCTGTAAAGGTTGAGCCCGAGAGAGAAGGATCACGTTCGACAGGCAGTCGACGAGATGTTGGCGACGGATATAATTTCCCCATCAAATAGTCCATGGGGGGCTCCCATTGTCCTTGTCAAGAAACAGGACGGGACTTTGAGGTTTTGTGTGGATTTCCGAAAACATAATAAGGTGTCTGTGGCGGATGCTTTCCCGATCCCACGGATGGATGATTCCCTGGATGCCCTATCAGGGGCGCGGTTTTTATCAACCCTTGAGTTACTATCGGGATTCTGGCAGTTGCCGTTGGATAAATGTTCGAAACCAACGACGGCGTTCACACTACTCAAGGGTTGTTTGAATGTAACCGCCTCCCTATGGGGCTCCATTCGTATCCAACAACGTTCCAGCGACTCATGGAGTTGGTTTTGGCGGGACTCCAAATGGGACTCATGTCTGTTTTACCTGGACAACGTCATTGTGTTTGCAATTACATTTGAGAAACATTTTCAACGGTTGCGGGTGGTTTTTGTTAAAATGCGGGAAGCTAATCTGAAATTTAAACCACAAAAATGCCACCTCCTACAAAAATAGGATCAATACCTGGGCCACATTGTGGGCGAATCGGGGATAGCTATGGACCCTGACAAAACGGCGTGCGTGCGCACATGGCCAACCCCCAAGACAGTGGGTGAAGTACGTAGTTTCGTAGGGTTCGCCTCTTATTACTGCCGGTTCGTGCCCAGGTTCGCAACAATGCAAAACTGCTCCATATTCTCATGGCTAAAGGCCAAAAATGTCGATGGGGGAAGGAGGAGGAGGCATTTGTCACGTTGCGGAATGGGGGCACCTCCCCTCCGATACCCTCATTTTTCATTGCCTTTCATCCTGGACATGGACGCCAGTGACACTGGGATTGGCGCCGTGTTGTCTCAGGTCGTGGAAGGGGTGGAGAATGTTGTGGCATATGGGCGTCGTGTATTGTCCCCCAGCAGAGCAGCGCTACTTCGTGACACGTCATGAATTGTTGTCCACGGTGCCGTCATCCTCCCCCCGGCCATATTCTAATCCGCTGGGTCCCCAGGCGAGTCGCATCACACCACACACCCGGCCCTTGCAGTCACCTCACGCATCGTATTCGGGCGCTGAGTAGCGTTCGCGTGTTGGACAGTCCTGTCAGGTCGTTAAATTAGAGTATCGAGGTTTGGTGGGCGACGGGTTGCCACGGCGGCCTGGTTAGTGGTCGGCGTTGGGCCACCATATTGTTGCTGCGTCGGCGGGTTCGTCTGCAATCATTGGAACCATACAGGGGGTAGAGGTGTGGATGCTCATTGACACCGGAGCATCCTCAAGATCCTTGTGGATCAGGGGTGCATCGAGTTGCCATCGGGCCGCCGAACCGAATGGCGTTTTTGTCCTCCCCGACGCGCTGGTGCACAGCAAACACCACAGCACAAGTGCTGGTGTTACAAACTGTTACAATTCCCCCAGGTGCTCAAATGCTTGTGCCCTTGTGACTGCACAAGCAGCTCGATTGGGAAGCTACCATGGGAGGAATCCTCTTAACCCCTTTGAACAAGGTAGTCTGGGGCCTTACAATAGTGGGTGGCCCAGACAGTGGTTAGGGACGACCAGGAACCCTTATTTCAAGTTTAAAACACTGGTCTGGACCCCACTATAATACAGGCAGGTACTGTCCTTGCTCATTTGTCGGCAGCATGTTGCGCGGAAACAGGTGCTGAACCTGTCAGAGTCGCGGTGGCTGTGGAGTGGGGAGAGAGTTGGGATAAGTCATGGATGAACTCGCTCTGCTCTGAGAGCCCTGATTTGTCTCACTCACAGAGGTCCGAGTTGCGTGCACTTCTTCGGGATTTCTCGGACAGTTTTAGTAAGGAGAAGTTCGACATCGGCCGCACGATGCTGTTGCATCACCATATTGATATGGGGAATGACGCCCCCATTCGGCAAAACCTGTAAAGGTTGAGCCCGAGAGAGAAGGATCACGTTCGACAGGCAGTCGACGAGATGTTGGCGACGGATATAATTTCCCCATCAAATAGTCCATGGGGGGCTCCCATTGTCCTTGTCAAGAAACAGGACGGGACTTTGAGGTTTTGTGTGGATTTCCGAAAACATAATAAGGTGTCTGTGGCGGATGCTTTCCCGATCCCACGGATGGATGATTCCCTGGATGCCCTATCAGGGGCGCGGTTTTTATCAACCCTTGAGTTACTATCGGGATTCTGGCAGTTGCCGTTGGATAAATGTTCGAAACCAACGACGGCGTTCACACTACTCAAGGGTTGTTTGAATGTAACCGCCTCCCTATGGGGCTCCATTTGTATCCAACAACGTTCCAGCGACTCATGGAGTTGGTTTTGGCGGGACTCCAAATGGGACTCATGTCTGTTTTACCTGGACAACGTCATTGTGTTTGCAATTACATTTGAGAAACATTTTCAACGGTTGCGGGTGGTTTTTGTTAAAATGCGGGAAGCTAATCTGAAATTTAAACCACAAAAATGCCACCTCCTACAAAAATAGGATCAATACCTGGGCCACATTGTGGGCGAATCGGGGATAGCTATGGACCCTGACAAAACGGCGTGCGTGCGCACATGGCCAACCCCCAAGACAGTGGGTGAAGTACGTAGTTTCGTAGGGTTCGCCTCTTATTACTGCCGGTTCGTGCCCAGGTTCGCAACAATGCAAAACTGCTCCATATTCTCATGGCTAAAGGCCAAAAATGTCGATGGGGGAAGGAGGAGGAGGCATTTGTCACGTTGCGGAATGGGGGCACCTCCCCTCCGATACCCTCATTTTTCATTGCCTTTCATCCTGGACATGGACGCCAGTGACACTGGGATTGGCGCCGTGTTGTCTCAGGTCGTGGAAGGGGTGGAGAATGTTGTGGCATATGGGCGTCGTGTATTGTCCCCCAGCAGAGCAGCGCTACTTCGTGACACGTCATGAATTGTTGGCTATCGTGTATTTTATGCAACAATACCATCCGTACCTCTATGGCAGAGAGTTTGTGGTACATACGGATCACGCTACTGCCACCAGAGAACCAATGTGCTTGTCTCATGGGTAGGGGGCGGTGTAGACCCACGGTGCTGGGACGGGCGGGGTAGACCCAATGAGACGGGTGTCACCCTCGGTTGTTGTGGTAACAATGGACGTTCCAACCACTGTTACTGCTGATGCGTGCGACAGCACCCTCGGTCTCACGCACACCGAATGGGGGCGACTCCAAGCAGGGCACGCCTCCTTACTTAAACTGAGACGCTGGGTCAGAAACATTGATGGTGGGGAGGACCAATGAGTGCTGTCCTCTGTGATCCTTAAAAGGGGTCTTTTGATGCAATGGGATGGTAAAATGCAACGATATAACATTGTGGTGCCCACCGTTCTGTGGGGCAAGGTTATATAGACTACGCATGAGCGATTGATGCACTTGGGCGTCCGAAAGACATTGTTGACTCTCTGACTTAATTTCTTTTGGCCCGGCATGGCAGACGATGTTTATAATGTTTTGAAGGGATACACTGAATGTACTTGCAGAAAACCCTCAGTGAGGAAGGACTGTCCACCATTGAAATCGATTACGGTATCCCATCTGAACGAACTCATCGCGCTCGATGTGCTCGGGCTGTTCCCTACAACGCCGCAGGGAAATAAATATTTATTGGTAGGGGTGGAATACCTCTCGCGCTGGCCGATGGCCTGTCAAGTGCCAGACCAGTTGCCATGACGATCGCGGATGCATTCCTTCACGGCTATGTGTTGGATAAGGGAGCTCCAGAACGCCTCCTTACCGACCAAGGCAAACATTTTTCTTCTAAACTATTGAAGGAGGTATGGGATTTGTTTGGCACCAAAAAGGTTCGAACTTTGCTCTATCACCCTCAGATTGATGGGATCGTGGAACGTGTGCACAGAATTCTGATATCGATGTTATGTCAGCAAGTCGATGAGGCCCAGTGCGACTGGGACTTGCATGTTCCAGGTGTTCTCGCGGCCTATAGATCGGCCCCGGATGCTTCCACCTGGTTCTCTCCATGTTTTCTTATGTATGGGAGGGAGCAAGATCCCCCTATTGATATTCAGTTGAACCTGGAGCCAAGCAATAAGAGGATGCCAAATCCCATGCGCCTCACCCTGAAATGGTTGTCCGAAGTGCGGGAGGCTTCCCGAGGAAATTCGGCCTTGCGGCAGGCGGCCAATGAACGGCTTGTGGGGCTACGGGAGTTGGCAACTAAATGGACGCTGGGTGATACGGCTTGGCTTCACTGCCCCCAAGTCCCGGTGGGTACGTATAAACCATGGAGGGGCCCAGTCGAAGTTGTGGAGGTTGGAAGCCCATAGTGTGTGCGGATTAAGTTCGACCGCAGGTGCTGGTTTGTTCATTTGTCGCGAGTGAAACCGTTTTTTTCACCAGCCGAAATCCCTTCGTCTCCACAACCCAAGGGCCGTGTGTCTGGTGTGTCTGTCGAGCTGGGGCATGCATCCGCTGAGGATGTGCCTCAGGGGCGTTCTGTTGTTCTGCCCACCTAACACCCTCGACATCACCCGTTGCGTGCCGAGAGCGATCGCGGCTGTCTTCTGGAATAAATCCGCCAGGCTACGTCTCCTCGATCTTCGGTCGTCACGTTCGGCATCGTGGGTCAGGGAGGACGTTACTGGCCTGACCTGGTTTATTTAGTTACCCTGTTGGGGTCTAGTTAACTATTGTTGTGCGTTATGTAGTTACCCTGTTTGGGTTATAGAATAAACGTGTTGTCTCCAAGGTAAAGTGTGTGTCTTCGTTGAATACACTACACATACATATGTAGTGGTGATACGCGCTGGGGGTATACGTCGTGTGCCAGCGCGTATGTACGTGTGTGTGTGTGGTGACGCGCGCTGACGGGGAGGAGCAGGCGTCAGCGCGCGGGTGGGGGTAGTGCTGCTGATTGGCTGTGTGCCGGTGACGCGCTGAGAGGGAGTGATCGGGTGCCAGCGCGGTGTGATTGGTCGAGGAGTGGAAACACGCGCTGGGCGGAAACGGATCGTAGAGATAGCGCGTGGTGATTGGGTAACTGAGGAGCGGTGCCGACGTTGAGGTCCGCATCCGCTCCGTCTCCCGGGAGGAAGGGATATATAAGGTGATGCACAGAGGAGTAGGGGAAGAAGTGGAACCATCTAGGAATGAAGACGAAGGTGCAGAGATAGAGCCCGGAGAGGAGAGTAATGGAGAGTAATGTATAATGTGTAGCCAGAGAGAGAGTGTAAGGTCTACATGAGCCGAGTAATGCATACGGTGTAGCCAGAGAGAGTGTAAGGTCTACACGAGCCGAGTAATGCATACGGTGTAGCCAGAGAGAGTGTAAGGTCTACACGAGATAGGTACTGAAGAGTGTGTAGCCGGAGATGTAAGGTCTACACGAGACGGGTACTGAAGAGTGTGTAGCCAGATGTGTAAAGTCTACACGAGACGAGTGAAGAGTGTAGCGGAGGCGTAAGGTCTACACGAGACGAGTAAAGAGTGTAGCAGAGGCGCAGAGTCTACACGAGACGAGAGAAGAGTGTAGCCGAGGTTCGGAGTCTACACGAGGCACAGAGAGCCAGCAGCACAGAATCTACGGGAGTCGAGAGAAGTGTGGAGCGGAGAGAAGAGGTCACGAGTTGTACCGTTGTATGGTGACCGTACTGTGAAGAAGAGAGGCCACGCGTTGTATCGTTACAAGTCAAGATTTAATAAAAGAAGTGTGTTCCCGTCAAAGAAGTTTCCTGCCGTCATTTCCAATACTTCATCTGGCGTCAGAAGTGAAACGGGCTTCCAAGTATGGAGACAAGGAAGACCCGTAGGACCCACGGGATTGACCGCGAGGAAAACCTGGACGACTCGGGGCCGCTGGTGGCGGGGGGTGAGGAGGACGACTTGCCCACGCTACAGGATCCGTCGACGGCGCCGGGCGAGCGACCGGGGACCGAGGCCGTGCTTCGTGAGGCGCACTCCCGACTGGCGGAGCTGCTGCTCGCCGCCGCGTCCATCTTGGCGGAGATCAGCTCGTCGGGAGGAGCGGGGACGGTGGGGGACATTTTACAAGGTCGCCCCGCAGATTCCCGCCAAAACGAATGGGGGATTCCCGCCATTGCGCCTGGGCCTACTTTTGGCGGGAACGGCGAGCGCCACGTGGTGGTGGGGTCCCAAGCGCGTGCATCGACGTCATCGGCGCGCGATGGGGTCCGCCATTTTACGTCTGCCGCTGGAGCCGCCATCTTACACACCGACGGAGAGGCGGAGAGGAACCACGAGGCGGATGACTTCATTTTTCAGCAGCGTCTGCCCACGTTGTCAGCCTTCAAGGCGGAAGGCGGAGACTGGGGCCAATTTCAGTGAAGGTTTTTGGCGCATCAAGAGATGTCCGCGTGGTCCAATGCTAGGGCGCTGCGGGCGTTGCCTGCCATGCTGGACGACGACGCGCTCGCGGCCTTCAGGTCCGCACGGAAGTCGGACCGCTCCACGCTGAAGGATGCGCTGGGTCTGTTGGCCAGGGTCTACGGACCTCCCTCGGCGTGCCGCCATCATTTCTACGCAAGACGGAAAGCGGCCACGGAGACCGCGCTGGCCTATCGCACGGCGTTGCTGGCTCTTGCCGATGCTGCGTTCCCTCGGATGGACGAGGAGGGCCAAGACGCGATGGTTTTGGAGCAGCTGCTTAAGTTGGCGCAGGACCTGGGGGTCCCCATCAACACAGCTGACGAGATTGATATTTCTTCTTTGAGAGTCGCCACGAGTATTCAAGCGCACGAGGCCCTACAACGGAAACAAGGAGTTGGTTGCAACGCTGCCGTCGTCGCAGCTCCGGGTTCGGTGGTCACCGAACCCCAAGTCGTCAGCCCACGAGAGGAGGCGTTCGCCGCGGGACGACCAGGGGACTGGAGGCCGGGGGCTCGGTCGCCTCTGCGATCAGGCCGAAAGTCGGAGCAGCCGAGATCTACTCCGACCCTCGTCACGTGCTATAACTGCGGCCTCCGGGGCCACGTGGCGTCCGGGTGCCGCGCTCCGCGTCAGCGCGCCATGGGGGCTCGGCTGGACGACGACCAAGAGCCCAAGTCATCTCTACAATCCCCGGCAAGTCGCGGCACCTCACACGCTCGGTCTGTATGCTCGACACACATGGGACGCCGCGTCGCGGCGGAGGAGGGCCGGTTAAGGTTCGGGGATTCGGTCCGGCCAGGGGGGTTCGGCCGGGACCAGGGAGATATTGAATGGGCGGAATTGGGGCATAGAATTGTGGCTGCTTCGGCGGGTTCGTCCGTTGTTACGGGATCTATTGATGGGGTCGAGATTAGGGTGTTAGTGGACACGGGGGCGTCGGCAACTATTATATCGGACCTCATTTATAATATTCTTCCAGTCCAATGTCGTCCGCTGTTCCCGGTGGATGTGCCATTTTACGCCGCTAATGGGGGATCGTTGGGCATTATCGGTCAGATTAGGGCATCCGTTTGCATTGGAGATATCAAATTGTCGGGACCCGTTTTCGTTTCGTCTTCTTTGGCGGTTCGTTGTCTTTTGGGCACTGATTTTTTGGCTAAAATGCCCATTAAAATTCTTATCGATCAACGATGCATTGAACTGCCATCGGGTCGCCGGATTGCATTTTTAACGAGCCCTACTGACATTCGGACGGCGTGCGCTACGATACAAGCGGTGGCGACACAGACCGTGCATGTGCCCCCGGGTTCACAGATGTTAATTCCCCTCCGGCTGCGGAAACCGTGGGTGAGGGAGGCTTCGGAACAAAGTATGCTTTTGGGTCCTTCTAACAAGGCTGTCGGGGGTCTTGATTTATCGGTGGCTCACACTTTGGTGCGGGCTGACAGGGATCCGTTTTTAATGGTTTTGAACGCGGGGTCGCGGCCAGCTGTCATTCAACAGGGCACCGTGCTGGCTCACGCGGCGCGGGTCCCTGTGGATGATGGGTTGGTTGCGCAGGTGGGCTCGAGTCCCACGCAGAACGTTGAGCTAAGGGAGGACCTTGAGTGGGTCCATTCGCTATGCGCCGCCTCGGACGATTTGTCGGCGGTGCAGTTGGGTGCGCTGCGCGAGTTGCTCATAGAATTTTCTTATGTGTTCAGTAAACATAAGTATGACATTGGCTGCACGGATTTGTTGCACCACCACATTGAAACGGGCGATGCGGCGCCGGTCAGGCTAAATCCCTTCCGACTGAGTCCTGCGGAGAAGGAACATGTTCAGTCGGCTGTTAACGAAATGCTAGAAGCCGACATTATTTCGCCCTCCTCCAGCCCGTGGGGAGCGCCTATTGTGCTGGTTAAGAAGCAGGACGGGTCCCTGCGATTCTGCGTTGATTTCCGTCGCCTGAATAAGATCTCTGTGGCTGACGCGTATCCGCTCCCCAGGATGGATGAGTCCCTCGATGCATTGTCTGGTGCGCGATATTTTTCGACTCTTGATTTGTTATCGGGGTTTTGGCAGTTGCCACTCGACGAAGAGTCGAAACCTAAGACAGCATTTCGGACTCCAGGGGGGCTGTTCCAGTTTAACCGGTTACCCATGGGACTTCACTCCTCTCCAGCGAGGTTTCAGCGACTTATGGAGTTGGTTTTGTCGGGCTTGCAGTGGGATACATGCTTGATTTATATGGACGATGTCATTGTTTTCAGTAAAACATTTGAAGAACACCTCCAGCGATTCAGAGGGGTGTTCTTGCGAATGCGATCGGCTAAACTAAAATTTAAACCGGCCAAATGTCACCTCCTTCGTAAGTCGGTTAGATACTTGGGTCACATCGTCGATTCTTCGGGGATCTCCACCGATCCCGCGAAGACGGATTGTGTCGGTTCTTGGCAGACACCTACGTCCGTTTCCGACGTGCGTAGTTTCATCGGGTTTGCTTCTTATTACCGGCGGTTCGTTGAGCACTTCGCCACTATTGCAAAACCCTTGCACGCTCTAATGGCGAAGGGAGTGAAGTTCAAATGGGGACCGGAGGAGGAAGCCGCGTTTCGCTCCCTCTGGGACGCCTTGGTGGGTGCCCCACCCTTGTGTTATCCCGATTTTACGAGTCCCTTTTTGCTGGACACGGATGCTAGCAACACGGGCATTGGGGGGGTGCTATCCCAAGTCGTCGGGGGTGTCGAAAGAGTTGTCGCCTACGGTAGTAGGGTGTTGTCTCCGGCGGAGCAGCGCTACTGCGTCACCCGTCGCGAGCTGCTTGCCATTGTCTTTTTTGTGCAACAGTTCAGACCATATCTCTATGGTCGTCACTTTACGGTCCGAACGGACCACGCGGCGCTACAGTATTCATTGAGGGTCGCCCAACCCTCGGGCCAGTTGTCGCGGTGGTTGGAAGTCCTCCAGGACTATCAGTTTACGACTACGTACCGAAAGGGGTTGCGACACACAAATGCCGATTGCCTGTCGCGGTTGTTGCCTTGTAATGAATGCGCGTGTTTGTCGGGATCGGCGCGCTGTAAACCGACGCTTGCGGGGGGGATGAGGGCACTGGCTGCGACAGCGGGCGCACCGATCGTGGATGATTCCACTGCCTCTCAGGGTCGGGACTCGCTGCTCTCGTTGTCGCTCAGCGAATGGGGCCGTCTCCAGATGGCGGACAGCTCGCTGCTAGCATTGCGCCGCAAGGTGGGGGGTCCCGAGGGGGACCAGGAGCGCACCGGCTCCTATGTACTTAAGCAGGGCATGTTATTAAGATGGGACAGTTTGTCCCGGCGGAACGCACTCGTGGTGCCTTCCGCTGTAAGGGGGAGGGTTGTCTTGGCGGCCCACGAACGCCTCTTGCATTTGGGAGTTAACAAGACGCTTGCCCTGCTTCAGCGTGACTATTACTGGCCGGGAATGGGACGTGATGTGGTAAATATTCTGAAGGGGTGCGTTGAGTGCGCCAGACGTAAACCACCGCCCGTGGCAGCTAATCCACCGCTGCAATCTATTCAGGTCTCGCGCACTAACGAGCTCGTTGCACTCGATATTTTGGGGCCCTTTCCAGTCACGCCGAGAGGGAATAAATACTTGTTAGTGGGGGTCGAATACTTTACCCGATGGCCTATGGCGTGGCCTCTCGCTAACCAGTCGGCAGCGGCTGTGGCGGACGCCTTCGTCCAGGGCTATGTCCTGGACAAGGGGGCTCCAGAACGCCTGCTGACCGACCAAGGTAAAAAATTTTCGAGTAAATTGTTGCAAGAGGTGTGCGATCTGTTGGGTACCAAGAAGGTGCGTACCTCCCCGTACCACCCACAGACAGACGGGATGGTGGAGAGACTTCATAAAACTTTGACTTCCATGCTGTGCCAGCAGGTGTGTGAGGCACATGTAGATTGGGACCTGCAGGTCCCGGGGGTCCTTGCCGCGTATAGAATGGCCCCCCATGCAGCTACGGGGTTTTCCCCATTCTATTTGATGTACGGTCGGGAAGCTGACCCGCCAATGGAAACGCAACTTGGCCTGTCCGCTCCACGAACTAATTCTAAATTGGCAGAACATATTAAGTTTAATATTCACAAGCTGACAGAGGCGAGGGAGGCCGCACGGCTTAATTCGCGGGCTCGCCAAATTGCTAATGAACGGTTGCGGGCACGGAAGGTGTCCATGCACGAATGGAAACCAGGTGACAGGGCCTGGCTGCATTGCCCTCAGGCACCCTTGGCTACGTCGCCTAAATTGTTGAGACCATGGAGGGGACCCGTGGAGGTCGTGCGCGTTGCACGGCCCCAGTGCGTTCAGATAAAGTGGGGAAAGCGCCGTTGGTACGTTCACCCCTCCCGACTGAAACCGTTCTCGCCTCCATATGGCCTCCCCTTGTGTCGTGAGGGCCGAGCGTGTGACGTGACCGGCGACCCACAGGGGGAAATGTCTCTGCCTGATCCACACGTATTTTCGCCTGATCTGCTCCCAGGTGTCTCGGAACTGACAGCTGCCGACCACCGGCGGCCAGATCTCCGCGGCGGGGCCGGCCCTTTCAGGACCGTTCTGCGCCGTCTGGAGCAGCCGGAACCGCCGGACGGTCGTCAGTGTCTCGCCCCATACGATGGACCTGCCAGACGGACTCGCGCCAGGTCGCGCTACTTTGCGTGACCCGCCTCGTGGGGAGTCGGGGCAGTTGGAGCGCCTCGTCACTGCGTGTAGTCGCAGGGACGCTTGGCGCGTTCGTTTTCTGGAATTCGCTTGTATTGTGTTGTTGTTGACTTTTCTTGTGTTCGTTGTCAATTTGTAAATAGTTCTTGGTGTTGTTGTTGTTGTTATGTTACGGGGCACACTGGGGGGTTACGGGGTTTTTTTCGTTTTGGTTGTCGTCTTATCGTTGCGGTTGTTTGTTGTTAGCAGCCGGGCCGGCTGCGAGCTATGTGGGAGGGGGTGATGTAGTGGTGATACGCGCTGGGGGTATACGTCGTGTGCCAGCGCGTATGTACGTGTGTGTGTGTGGTGACGCGCGCTGACGGGGAGGAGCAGGCGTCAGCGCGCGGGTGGAGGTAGTGCTGCTGATTGGCTGTGTGCCGGTGACGCGCTGAGAGGGAGTGATCGGGTGCCAGCGCGGTGTGATTGGTCGAGGAGTGGAAACACGCGCTGGGCGGAAACGGATCGTAGAGATAGCGCGTGGTGATTGGGTAACTGAGGAGCGGTGCCGACGTTGAGGTCCGCATCCGCTCCGTCTCCCGGGAGAAAGGGATATATAAGGTGATGCACAGAGGAGTAGGGGAAGAATTGGAACCATCTAGGAATGAAGACGAAGGTGCAGAGATAGAGCCCGGAGAGGAGAGTAATGGAGAGTAATGTATAATGTGTAGCCAGAGAGAGAGTGTCAGGTCTACACGAGCCGAGTAATGCATACGGTGTAGCCAGAGAGAGTGTAAGGTCTACACGAGCCGAGTAATGCATACGGTGTAGCCAGAGAGAGTGTAAGGTCTACACGAGATAGGTACTGAAGAGTGTGTAGCCGGAGATGTAAGGTCTACACGAGACGGGTACTGAAGAGTGTGTAGCCAGATGTGTAAAGTCTACACGAGACGAGTGAAGAGTGTAGCGGAGGCGCAGAGTCTACACGAGACGAGAGAAGAGTGTAGCCGAGGCGCGGAGTCTACACGAGGCACAGAGAGCCAGCAGCACAGAATCTACGGGAGTCGAGAGAAGTGTGGAGCGGAGAGAAGAGGTCACGAGTTGTACCGTTGTATGGTGACCGTACTGTGAAGAAGAGAGGCCACGCGTTGTATCGTTACAAGTCAAGATTTAATAAAAGAAGTGTGTTCCCGTCAAAGGAGTTTCCTGCCGTCATTTCCAATACTTCACATATACCACACCTCCGATTATCACGGTTGGCTACGTATGGTGCGAAAAAAGTTCAACGTCAAACAACTTGTGCTACCCGAACTAAATGCCGTTGCTTGTCAGGATGTCAATTCTCGCAAGTGTCCAGATGTTCACGCAGCGCTCACTGTTGATGACGCCAGGATACCCATGGCCATCGAGGGCTCAGAACCAAGAGCTGCGGGCGAACCAACCACACTGCCAGGGGTTGCAACTTTTTTTGGGGGGGGGGGGGTTATGTGGCAGCGTTATGCGACGCATAGGGGCCTAGTCGGCCACAAGGAGGACCCGAATCAACAGATTAACAAGTAAACAAAATGAATTTAAAAAAACGTATTGATTAAAAAAATAACCTGCGGTCTACCATGGCCTAAGCCCATTTAACGCATCTGGCTATCGTATCAACAGAGCAGCATGAAGTTGCGCGATCCACCCCCTTTTAGGTAATCCTAGGATGATGGGGCATGAAAGCATGATGCACAATAACCTTAATTGTTTAGAGTATTAGAGTATTTGGCTGATATTAATTTCCACATGATAAGCCACTGCATTGAGCTATCATTCGTGGCCAGGTCGCTATTGTTTAACAATGATGGACCCGGTTTGAAATCACTATATTTCTGCAACCACGAACCGCCCATGAATGAAACTCTTACCACTTGAAAGGGCAGGGCATATAGTTTCAAATTATTACTGCTAGATGCCTCTCCCAGCACACAAACATCCCCTAGCCTCAGTCATTTGCAAGATGGTGACCCCGCAACACAAGGCGTTTTGCGTTCTGCAGTTCAGCAAGACTGAATCCGTAATTGCGGTGCAGCGTGCGTTTCAACGGCGTTTTGGCATTGATCCACCAATGTCAAAGAGCATTCGTCGTTGGTACCGAAAATTTGATGAAACAGGCTGTTTATGTAAGGGGAAGAGCACAGGGCGACCACGCACCTCAGAGGAAAACGTTAGAAGAGAGGCGTTTGGGACTAATTCAACTATCGTCTCGATGTTGTCCATACAGCAGGTGGAGAGAATATAGAGCATTTATAAAATGGTTAGTAAAACTTGATAACTCATTAACCCGTTTGTAACTTTTTGTGTAATTGTAACATGCTGCCATCGTGAAATACACTGCTTTGTAATTGGGTTCATCCCTTTTGAAACACCCTGTATATAGTAGGCCTTACCTGGTTAAATGAAAGTATATTTTCGTAGTTTAAATCTAATTTATTAATAGTGTCACTAAAATAATTATATTTTAGTCTAACATATTATTGTATAGGGGTTTAAAAAAATCCTTAGTAGCTTTTTCAGTAAAAGTGATTTGGGAGAAAGGAGGGGGGCTCACGATGGTGTCGTGCAGAGGGGTAGCTAGGGGGGGCAGGGAGGTACATATGTCCCCGGGCGCCAAGGTAAAGGGGCGCCAAAATGAGGCTTTCAACGTTACATTATAACTTATTGCGGCGGGCGCGGCAGCCTGAAACTACTGCACAAATCTACACCTCAATCTAAAAGTTTATATATCCCGCCACACAGCCTACATGTCATGTAATTACATGTTGGTATGCGCGCCTATTAAGAACTTACATGGAAGAACGTCCCAAACAACAGACAGGCGCAGTCTTTCAGCCTTAGTCACTGGCCTGTTTTTTGGCGGCGGAAACTACGACGGCCTGAAATACACTGGAGTTGCACGATCAGAAGCTATTAAAGCTATCTATGAGGGACTGGATGAACTACTGGGGCTGCTAGACAAATTATCGGAGGACATAAATATGACGCCTGAAACCAGAAATTATGCAGACCAGTTACAGGCATGCGTATTAAATTTTAAATTCATAGTTTTATTACATTTCTGGAATGTCATTCTTGGAAAAATTGATCGTGTTCAGAAGCGCTTACAGGATCCTACTATGAATTTCAAGGAAGCAGTAACTGATCTTGAATTTTTGGAGCATGAATTTGTCAAGCTTCGTGATGATTTGAGCCAAGTTGCTGTAGAAAATGCCAAAACAAGATGCACAGCCTGGGGGATCGATGTGGACAGAATAATTAGGCGACGTCGGAAGATGCCAGGAGAACTGGCAAGATACTTTCAGCAGACGAAGAAATTGTGCGCGTTATGAAGAGCGTATTTGATCGACTTCAACAGGAGATGTCAACACGGTTTTTACGACTTAAAGACCTGAACACAAAATTTGGATTTCTGCTGGACGTCAAAACTCTTCTTTTTGACACAGATGTTGATGCAATTCGTAAAAATTGCACAGATTTAGGAAATTTCTATGACACCGACATCAATGGCCACGAACTTTTCACAGAAATTGGAGATTGCAAAATACTGCTCAGTAACCGGAATGAAGTTCTACCAGAAACTCCTTTGGATCTTCTTGGTTTTATTGTGTTTTATGGAGACGACACATTTCAGAATTTGCGAATTTCACTGCAAATTTTATTAACAATAGCAGTTTCAATTGCAAGCTGTGAGCGGTCGTTCAGCAAATTGAAACTTATTTTGTCGTATTTGCGTGCTTCAATGGGACAAGATCGTCTCAGCGATCTTGCTCTTCTTAGCGTTGAAAGAGAAACATTGGAAAAAACTGATTTTGATTACGTGATTGACCAGTTTGCGACAGTGAAATCAAGAAAAATTAATCTTTTATAGACTATGTCAACCAGTCTACGACAGTGACTGAGTGAGCCATGTAATATAATTTCTATAAATTTGTTTCATTAAAATTGTAATTGTTATTCCTTATTCGATGTAATAGGAAAATGTGATTAAACGGGGGGTGGAGGGGCGCCAATTTTATAGTTCGTCCCCGGTCGCAAAATATCCTAGCTACGCCTCTGGTGTCGTGCACAGCTTCCCCCCCCTATAGTAACAGGGGCACCATAACGCGACGTCGCGCTCCGTCAGGCATCTCCACATTAAGCAGTCTCCGTCGCTCACCCACTTCCTCTCCGCACTCAAAACCAAATGATCGTAACCCCTAGCTCGCCCCACGACCCCTCAATCCACCCTCATAACCTCTCCCATCGTTACTGTTCCCTCTTGATATTCTCATTACACGGCTTTTACTCGTTCACCCCATTCATTAAATCCATTCATCATCATCATCGTCATAATTTACTGTCATCAATTTCACTTTCACCGAATTCTCGCATCATCACAGATTCGCTCACATTGCGTCCTCTCATCAATTTCATTCACCTCATCTCCACCATTACATTAACACGCGTTGTTGTATTGTTGTTAATTATTTGTATGAATTCCTTTAAAGAGAATATTCTTCAGTGGTGGCATTCGACGAGGAGAAATCCAACATCAGTGTGCCCCCCCACCTCTCACGCTTCCAATTGAAAAACAAAGTAGGGCAAGGCGCGACATCGCGTGCGGACCCTAAAACAACAACGCATCAAATTTCCTCTTCACAGTTTACAATTAAAGCAACAACAAAACAACCGCTACACCCATTAGGGCATAATGTCACATTAAACATACTAAATGCATTCAAGTTACGATAATATAGGATCCGGTTTAATGGTAGGAATACAATTAAATCTCTACTACTTTGAGGGTTTATGAGAAACACAAATAGAACAAAAATTCCTGTTAGATCAGAGGCTCAATTGTCTGAGGGTGGGTTGAGAAGTAAATTAATTTTGCTCGCACGCCTCGACACCCCGATCGGAGCTTCGAAGGGAAACACGTCCAGGATGTTGCATCCCCCGTTGGACGGAGGCACATGGGGAGAGGGGGGAGGGGGCGCGTCTCTCAGGTGGTACAGTGACAACGGTGGGGGGTGCGTCTCTCAGGTGTCACAGTGACAACGGGGTGGGGGGTGTCTCTCAGGTGGCACAGTGACAACGGGGGGGGGAGGGGGTGCGTCTCTCAGGTGGCACAGTGACAACAGGGGGGGCGGTGCTTTCTACATTACACAGTCGTGGCATATGACGTCACTACTGTGTTGGGTCTGTACGGGAATCTGTAGGCGAGTGTCACTGAGGTCGCGTCAGGCCGTGACACTGTGCGAACTTGACAGGACACGTGATCGGACGAAGGGGGGCTAGGGGCCCCAGGGGGGAGCTTGGTGGTCACGTGGTAAGGGGCCCGGACCTTCCGAAGGATCGGGAAGGGGGGCGTGGCCGAGGGGGGGCGTGGCCGAGGGGGGGCGTGGCCGAGGGCGGGGCCAGCCACGCCGCGGTGGTTATAAGCGGGGTGTGAAGAGAGAGCGCGGCTGTTCGACCCCAGGAGACGCCATCAGCGGTCCACGAGTCTTCGATCTTAGTCCGTGACCAGGCAGGCTGTTAACCTGCCCTGGTCACATTATATAGTATTCCCGCGAGTGTTAGTTAAATTAGGAACGGTGGTCACCACCTTATGTGTCGTGTTAAAGTTGTTTTTTTACGTTAATAGTGTTGCCTCCAAGTTGAGTGTGCGCCTCAATCGAACCCATTACAACACGTGTACACGTGATCGGAATAGTGGTGTGTGTACGCAGTGGCAACGCTGCGTGTCTTGCATTAAAGAGGACCCTTGGTTCGATTCCCGACTCGGTCGATTTTCCGTGTGGCGTTTGCATGTTCTCCCTCAGTTCTGTGCAGTGTGAGTGAGCGGGTGCAGTTTGTACGTTCTCCCCTTGTTCTGCAGAGTTGGTGTGTGAATGAGTAGAGTTTGTAAGTTTGGTGAGGAGGCTCGTGAAGGACGCTGCTCCTGCGCAGTTGGAGGCAGTCACCCTCCAAGAACAACGGAGGGCAGAGGAGCGCCGGGTAGCTAAAATGCAGGAAGTTGGCACAGTAGGGGGTACAGCTGGTGCATCTACCGGTCATCTCATTTAGCCAACCCATGGTAACTGCTGAGTCTATCCCACGTGACCAATCAGCGAGCCTTCGACACTTCACGTGGCCTCAATGTGTGCACCTAACCTGGCACGGGCGCCGTGGTGGCATCACCTCCACTTAGTGGCGAATGGCGGGTATTGATATTGGTGATTGCGAGTGAGTGGAGTTTGTATGTTCTCCCCGGTTGTAGTTGAGCCCAAAACCTCCTTACCAATAAGAAAGCTGCGAGATCCGACTCAAATCAATGTGAAGCCTTCTGATTGGTCGAGATGTGTTGGGCTAACCCAGAAGCCTAAAGAAACGACGTTTAAATGTTGGAAATGACCCAGGATGTTTCTCTCTATGCCTTCGTTTTGCTTTCATACAGCCAAAACTTAATATTTATGAGTGCGAGATCAGCGGTATTTTTAAATCCTTTATATTAAGTTCGCTTGCTTGTATGCGTGCTTGCTTGCTTACGACCGTGCAAATCTTTCGGTCGTTTTTTAACCCACTTCCCGTGATCCAATCGAGCTGACATTTTCCACACAGACTCGTTGTGCGAGACAATTAATGTTCGTGAAAAAAAATTCCCAAAATTGTACACTTTTTAGGCAAAAAAAAAATATTTTACATATATTCAAATAGAACTCATTCACAGTATAAGAGCCCAGAGCGTAACCCCTCCACAGGCCGTGGCAGAGTAGCGCAGTTGGTAGCGCCCTCGCTTCCCATGCCAAAGGTCGCGGGATCGATCCCCGCGTCCTCCACAGGCGAATATATTTTAAAATCCTTTATATTAAGTTCGCTGCCACGCATATAAAGGATTTATAGTGAAAAACTACGGGTTATACTTATTACTGTGTGCCTTGGGAACCCCATCCTCAGAATCAGGATAAAAACCCGAGTTTAGACTGCAGGAGGAGTTATTCGATAAGCTATGAAGCTCTTTTTCACAGATGTCCGGTGGGGGCACGGGGGCACAAAATTACAACAGCAAATACACGACAAGGGTGATCCATTTGATGATCGCATTTGGGGTC
The DNA here is from genome assembly GCF_965212315.1 of Lampetra planeri. Classification (NCBI taxonomy): domain Eukaryota; kingdom Metazoa; phylum Chordata; class Hyperoartia; order Petromyzontiformes; family Petromyzontidae; genus Lampetra; species Lampetra planeri. Next base: position 805,642 of record NC_136168.1, read on the forward strand.
GCGACCCTGGGATATATTTTCTATGTTGAAGCAGCCCTGTGTCCGAATGGGAGTGTGCTTATCTGGGTGTTTATACTCGGGGACACTTAAAACGGTTGCCAATCCACTACTGGATGAGGGACCGTCTCCACACCACGCGTGTTATTTGACAATGCTTCACCACGCTGGCCAGCGTGGGTTGGTAAAGGTAGGAAGCGTAGGCGCGGGAGCTTTGATGTACGGCACAACAATGGGTTTTGCTGCACTGTCCTCTGCTCACAGCCACATAGGCCCGCAACAAGCCGATGACGACCTGGCGTTCCTGAGTGGTCACCTCACGTGATCACTGTCCAGGCTCACAAAAAATACTGCTCAGCTTTCAATGTTTGATAAAGATCTGGCGAACATTATGGCTGATTTTGGTCATAGGCTCAGTAAAACCGACAAGCATTCGCGAATACCTTTAGCCGATCGGGCCACTCCACCACCACTGCCGCCCCTCCTGTGCACGTTTCCTCGCATGGTAGGGAAGTTTAAACTGTGGTCTGGGATGTTTAGTAGAGACTCAATGGACTAAATTATCTGTTGTGAGAACGTTTTAGTTGTTTCTGCTGCTGTTTGCTTTGGCGTCACTTTTTGGGGGAGTGCCAAGGTTGTTAGGAGATATTAACTCCCTCGCCTGGTATGCAGGAGATTGTGGGTTCAACCACGACCCTGACGACGCCTGCTGTATATTTGGAGTTTGCGTGTCTCTCTCTCCACGTTGTCGCGTTGACTTTTCTCCGGGTTGTCCAGTTTTTCCCCTCTACATTTAGAAACGACGTCACTCGTTTAGAGTATTTGGCTGCTATACATTTCCAAATAAGCCAGTAAGTTGAGTTATCATTTGTGATAGTCAGATCGCTTCTGAAAATAGCCATATAGCTCAGTGGGCCTTACCTGGTAAAATTAAAATAGTTTTTAAATAGTTTTAGTCATCGTAGTTTTTTTATTGTTCTTATTTTTTATTTTATTTTCCTTGGGATTAAATTTTCTTCGTCGTAGCTATAAATTGGATTTGGACCTTACGAAAACCGAACAATGTTTTTATTTTACGCAGTATGAACCACTGAGATGCGATGTAGCTCTTTTTCAAAAGCGACCTGGCTCTCACAAATGACAGCTCAACAAAGTGGCTTATGATCGTGTGGAAATTTATAGCAGCCAAATACTCGAAACGCGTGATGTTCATTCTAAATGTGGACGGAAAAACCGAAGGACCCAGAGAAAAATCCACGCGACCACAAGGAGAGAGAAAGACACAAACTCCAAATATATAGCAGGCGTTAGGGTCGGGATCGGGATCGAACGCACGCCCTCCTGCATATCAGGCGAGGGAGTTAACATCTCACCACCGCCTTAGCGTTTAAATAGCGTACAAACTTGTGGGAAGTAATTAGCACGAAAGACGCCCTATACAAATTAAATTATTATTAATTATTATTTTGTCAAAATGTGTTATCACATTGGCTCAAAGGGGCCGCTCTTACTCGGCCATGCTGTAAATATATTCCCCCCTGATTTAACGAGATTTACACTACTGCTGCTGTGCATAAACATTCCGGGGCAGTTCGTCACGGCCGCGAGGAAAAACGCTGTCTAGGACCGCTCTGGATGTCACTCGGCCTGTACGGAGAGTTGGCAGCGAATTATCGAAAACGTGTCGCGAGCCGCCTTCTAAATCCTTTCTTATGGATGCACTCATTCATTCGTTCGTTACCGAACCGTGCACGTCCGCACATATATTTGCCGGAGATGAGAGATCCGATTTTAAAGCTTTAACTCTAGCAGCACTATTTCCATTGTGCCGTTCTCGCGTGCATGCACCAGCATTTGAGGATTTAGAGCCCTTGAGCGGAGACCAAGGAAAAGCAATCTTCTCTAGATAGCGACGGAGGTATTTTTTACGAACTGCACGCATAATTAACGCTGTGTGTCTCACAGTAAGGAGGACCCGGGTTCGATTCCCGACTCGGGCGCCTATGTGTGTGGAGTTTGTACGTTCTCTCTCTCTTCACCTGTTCGGCATGTATGTGTGTTTGCATTTTGAATTTCTTTCGCACTGTACGTAGCCAACGGTGCTAAGAGGAGGTGCGGGGAAGGCATGGGTATCTTCCCTTCTGGGTTCTGCGGTTTCCTCTCATGGCTAACCCCCTGCCCCGACATGATGCTACTGGTGTTGGCCACACATCCCAATGTTGAAACATGACGCTGCTAATTATTTAACGTGGGAATACAGAGCAACAGCAGCAGCAGCAGCATCGCAGCCCCCTATTGTGGAAACCTTGGCAGGCCCCCTCATGAGAACGAGTTTTCCCCGTGGCTTCGGCTCTCCGATTTCACATTAGCAGGTTGAATTTCTCACACCAACGTGGCCACCTACGGACGCCGACCTCTGCGTCGTGGTGGCTCTGCGATCTTGCATGAACATGCTAATATCTCACATTAACATCATTAGCCCTCCCACTTCATTTATGACCCTAGGACTACACCTAGGCCTCGGCAAGGTAAGGTAATTTACCGTTTTTACCGGGTAAAAGGGTAAAGGTAAAGAGTAAACGTGTCGACATGCCAAGGGGTAAGGTAAAGGGTAGGGTAAAGGTAGCTCAGAAGAATTACCCGGTAAATACAGTACCTTGTTTACCGCTAAAAGCTCAGTGGCGCAGTCCGTGGCCTCCATTTAATAAGTAATATTAAAAAAAAAACTTAAAAAAACACGCTTTTACGAAATTTACTAGTAATGGCAGAACTCCACGACTCCAGGAAGTGACCCCGAAGTTTGCCATAACGTAAGGGACCGTGGCCAATTATAGCCAACGTCAGTTGACCGTGGACAATTAGACCCAAGCCGAAACATAACATAAACAAGAAGCGAACTTAATATAAAGGATTTAAAAATATATTCGCCTGTGGAGGACGCGGGGATCGATCCCGCGACCTTTGGCATGGGAATAGAGGGCGCTACCAACTGCGCTACTCCGCCACGGCCTGTGGAGGGGTTACGCTCTGGGCTCTTATACTGTGAATGAGTTCTATTTGAATATATGTAAAATAATTTTTTTTTGCCTAAAAAGTGTAACATTTTGGGAATTTTTTTTCACGAACATTAATTGTCTCGCACAACGAGTCTGTGTGGAAAATGTCAGCTCGATTCGGTCACGGGAAGTGGGTTAAAAAACGACCGAAAGATTTGCACGGTCGTAAGCAAGCACGCAAGCAAGCAAGCAAGCGAACTTAATATAAAGGATTTAAAAAGAATTTCGATTTAAAGCTTTCGTGACTGCAGGGATTCATCTTCTTGGTTCTTTCGGTAAAGTCACGTAGAAGGGAAGTAATAAAATAATAAAAATAAAACATAATAAAATAATTCTCACGACGTTTTGGCCACAACGCAAGCAGCCGTCCTCAGGTGAAACCAGGTCTGTCGAGGCGACAGCGTCTGAATGAAACAGCACACGTGCTTGGAGCATATATATAAGCTGGGTTGGAAGGGGGGGGGGGGAAGGGCGCCTTGACAAAATAATTTGCATATCAAGAGGAATTTAGCATATTTATGGGAAATGCAGGTATGTGATTAGTACTATTTATGTCCGTGCATTATGCAGGATTAGCAGCATCCAAGGGAGGGGAAATGGGAAATGCAGGTATGTGATTAGTACTACTTATGCCCGTGCATTATGCAGGATTAGCAGCATCCAAGGGAGGGGATATGGGAAATGCAGGTATGTGATTAGTGCTACTTTGCCCGTGCATTATGCAGGATTAGCAGCATCACAGGGAGGGGATAGGGGTAGCATTAATAAAGGGAAGAAGTGTTAATAGTATGTAGCTGCAGTAACTAAAACCACCACGTAAACAACTAAAGTATAAACTACATAGTATCATCATTATACTAAATATACTCTACAATAAGCTGAGTTACTAACAGTAAGTAATACATTACAATTCTACGTCGTAATAAATATAACATGCCTCCATCTAAACTTTATTTACTTACATTACACGAGTCTACACCGTACTATGTACTGCCATAGACAAACCCAACATTAAATTATATACTGTAACCTTATCCTTTGTAATATTACACTATGTATTATTCCACCCACCCTAATGTATATCACACTGCTGTATATTCACTATACAACTACGATACTATATATTACTTTGTACATTGTATTAAGCATATACATTTTTATACTATTTGTTATTATACATTGTACCATTGACCGTCGTGTGAAAAATACTAAGAGGAAGAAACAAAATATGTCAATGCAGCGGAGCAAAGAATCCATTCCCTGCGGAGAATACAATGCCAGTGAGTGGAACGCGGTCTGAAAGTCACCGTAAACGTGAACACAATCAGTTAAGATCCGAAATGGTTTATTACGTCCTTCCAATGATGGTATCGACAATCAAGGGGATTTCCCTGTCCCCAGATGACCTGCTTGTCAGTTTTGATGTGGTTTCCTTTTCACCAAAGTTCCTGTACCTGACACCATCGCAATCATTGAAGACTTGGTTCATCAAGGACTGAATACTGGGGTACCCCCCCTGGTGAGACACTGCTTAACCAATACATACTTCACCTGGAATGGAACTTTCTACAAGCAAACTGACGGCACCCCAATGGGCTCCCCCCTATCTCCGGTTGTAGCCAACATTTTCATGGAGAGATTTGAGACTGACGCCATCCAGACTGCCACTCTACACCCGACCTTATGGAAGAGGTACGTAGATGACACTTTTGTCACCTGGACACATGGCCGGCCTGCTCTAGACCAATTTCTCGACCACATCAATTCCATACACCCAGCCATCAGATTCACCATGGAAGTCGAAAAAGATGGCAAGCTACCCTTTTTGGATGTCCTAATTAAAAGGAGACCTGATGGTTCAATGAGCCACTCTGTCTAGGAAAGCCACCCATACGGATGCTTACCTAAAACCGGATTCCCACCACCATCCATCCCAGAAGAATTCCCTCATCAAGACTCTATACCATAGAGCCCAATGCATATCCGACCAGGAACACATTGCCAGTGAACTTAAACACGTACGCCAAGCTCTTAAGGCTAATGGTTACTCCGACTACACAATCCGCAAAGCCATCACTCCAACCATCAAGAAGGATCCCGTTGAGGAGCCTTTCAAGACCATCACCTTACCCTACATTGCTGGGGTCACGAAAAAAAGATCTCCAAAATCCTGATAAAACACAAGATCCAAGTCCGATTCAACACAGTACATAAAATCTGTGATCTGGTCCCGTCTGTAAAAGATGTGGTTCCAGACATACAGTACCCTGGCGTCTACAAACTAAGTTGCCTCTGTGGTAGCAGTTACATTGGAGAAACCAAACGATATGTCTCGGACCGCATCCGTGAACATAAAGCAGACTTGAAACACGGTAGGACAAACACCTCAGCCGTGGCAGATCACTGTTAGAATTCAGTGGGCTCACATGATATTGACTTCTCCAAGACAGAGGTTCTCTGCAAGCCATCTGGCTACCATAAGTGATTCGTTCATGAGGCGATCCACATATACAAACACAGAGACAATTTCAACCGAGAAAATTGATTCTGGCTTAGCAATCATTGGAAGGACGTAATAAACCATTTCGGATCTTAACTGATTGTGTTCACGTTTATGGTGACTTTCAGACCGCGTTCCACTCACTGGCATTGTATTCTCCGCAGGGAATAGATTCTTTACTCCGCTGCATTGACATATTTTGTTTCTTCCTCTTAGTATTTTTCACACGACGGTCAACAGTACAATGTATAATAACAAATAGTATAAAAATGTATATGCTTAATACAATGTACAAAGTAATATATAGTATCGTAGTTGTATAGTGAATATACAGCAGTGTGATATACATTAGGGTGGGTAGAATAATACATAGTGTATATATAATTTAATGTTGGGTTTGTCTATGGCAGTATATAGTACGGTGTAGACTCGTGTGATGTAAGTATATAAAGTTTAGATGGAAGCATATTATATTTTTACGACGTAGAATTGTAATGTATTACTTACTGTTAGTAACTCAGCTTAATGTAGAGTATATTTAGTATAATGATGATACTATGTAGTTTATACTTTAGTTGTTTACGTGGTGGTTTTAGTTACTGCAGCTACGTACTATTAACACTTCTTCCCTTTATTAATGCCACCCCTATCCCCTCCCTGTGATGCTGCTAATCCTGCATAATGCACGGGCAAAGTAGCACTAATCACATACCTGCATTTCCCATATCCCCTCCCTTGGATGCTGCTAATCCTGCATAATGTACGGACATAAGTAGTACTAATCACATACCTGCATTTCCCATAAATATGCTAAATTCCTCTTGATATGCAAATTATTTTGTCAAGGCGCCCTTCCCCCCCCCCCCTTCCAACCCAGCTTATATATATGCTCCAAGCACGTGTGCTGTTTCATTCAGACGCTGTCGCCTCGACAGACCTGGTTTCACCTGAGGACGGCTGCTTGCGTTGTGGCCGAAACGTCGTGAGAATTATTTTATCATGTTTTATTTTTATTATTTTATTACTTCCCTTCTACGTGACTTTACCGAAAGGACCAAGAAGATAAAAAAGAATGTTTAATTAGACCCAAGCCGAAACATAACATAAAAAAGAATGTTTAAAAGCAGATATTTTTATGATAGAATATAATATTGTCATCAGTATGACATAAGTATATCAAGTTTGCAGTCTATACCATATTGGGAAGTGGGTTAAAATTGAGTTACAAGATTTGAGGATACGACAACAACAGACAGTGAGTTCAAAGAAAGCGTGTAAAATTGGAATCATCGAGAGCATTCTATATGAATTAAGCGCTCTACCTAGAATTTACCGTTATAAACCTTTTTCATGTGTAGTACCCCAGTAATTACTCTGTCTGTAATGGGGTAATTTGTATTGGGTAAGATTAAAAGGAAGGGTAAAGGTAGGCTCGTTGCTTTTAAACTTTTACCTTACCTGCTAAAGGGTAAAAGGTAGAGTCGAGTGATTGTATTGTGGTAAGGTACATTTTAACTTTTACCTTACCTTGCCGAGGCCTAACTACACCCTATAAAACAGTCTGCATTCAGCAGCTTTCCTCCTCTTTCCTCCTGATGACGGTCGCTTGTGTTGTGATCAAAACGTCGTAGTTTTTTGTTCTTTTTTTGTAATTTTATTTGAACCATCTACGTGACTTTACCGAAAGACCCAAATAATATGACCGTTGTTGTGTTTAGTTTTGTTGCATGTCTCTCTCTCTCCCGTGGTTGCGTGAATTTGTTTCCGGGTCCTCCTGTTTTCCCCTCCACATTTCGAATGAACACCACGAGTTTAGAGTATTTGTCTGCTATAAATGTCCACACGTTGATCAGCCACTTCGTTGAGCTATCATTTGTGGCCAGGTTGCTTGTGAAAAAGAGCTACATAGCTCAGTAGGACCTCACCTGGTAAAAAAAAATGGTTCAATTTAGTTTTTAGTTTACCTCTACTTCGCTACTTAGAGCTCTTTGCTAGCGGGCGTTGGGTTTATACGGCGAGTAAACACAGCAGACGTGAATGCAGCTATTGTGAAGCCCCAAATACAATATGGATACAGCTCGGCACATTGCCCCGAGGCCAGAGCAATGGCGATAGAGATGATAGCTATTTAAATCAGCAATTCAAATGGCCGTGTTCGCGCTTGGCTTACAAAAGGACATTCTACAACACGAGCACGGCTGTGCACGCGACTACGATAAGAAGGATTTACCGCAATGCGCGAGATCCATGACGGGAGGTGCTGCGTGCATGCAGATAGATCGCTCCGGGTACACGCGCTTCAATCGCTCTGAGGCCATAACCATGCCGCCAGCTTTAAAGAATTCTCCACTTACACGTATGTATGTATGTAGCCAACCGTGCTAATCGGAGGTGCGGTGTATGTTGAACTTCTTTCGCACCGTATGTAGCGAACCATGCTAATCGGCCAAGAGATATCCCCAACGTTGCTGTCATTATTATTACTCTGATCGTTATCACTTGAACTGCTTAACCTCCAGCAGCTGTTTGTTATTGTTTTATTTCTCCCTCCCCGCCAGCGACACGAGGCAGCGTCCTTTGATCAGGGTGCTGTTTCACACGCGCGCTCTCGTCCACAAGCGCGCGTGTTGTACCTTTACATCTTTTTATTAATCCTGTTACTGTGAGACTATCTACCTCTAAACCCAATTAACGGTGTAAATAGAATTATATATATAGTTATAGCCGACACATTATTGTATATGTGTTAAAACATATTCGTAGGAGCTATTTCAGTGAAAATGAGTCGGGAGAAAGGAGGGGGCCCACAGTCGGATCGTGCAGACCCCCCCCCCCCCGTTGTAATAGGGGGTTGTACTCCTGCCTCCAATATAACCTGAACAGACTGTTGGGGCAAGTGCTGTTAGGGAGTAGCACCTATGAAGGCCGGAACTGTGGCACAACGAGGGGGTGGGTGGCCAGAACCAACACGGCCAGTTGTCTTTGTCTCCCTAGTGGGGTTTTGCTTTGCTCTGCGCAACCATCGCTTGGTGTCCTCCACTATTCATTTCATTCCGGATTTTTTTTCTGTGTTTTTTTATGATGGTGAAAGCCTGGAGCAGCGGTAATGCTCGCGCCTTACAGCAAAAAATAAAATTTCGATTCCCGACTGGGGCGCCTTTCTTTGCGGTTGTTTATAATTTGTTCACTGCAACGTGCACTTTCAGATGCGCTCCTGTGGCCATCTGGAACGCTCTTCCTTCACATACATTTGTGGACCTGTAATATAAAAAGCACTTCAAAGGACGCTGAACAACCAAAAGCTTCTGGGGCCAAAACGAGTTCAAAGACAAAAATAAAATAAAAACCCTCGACTCACAGTATATATTTATTTAAAAGCTGAACACTGCGTTCCTTTGCTCTATCAAACGCGCAAAACGATTCGTGAACTCCGCCAATTGCCTTTTTTTTTTCTCGAGTACAATGCACATGATGAATGAGTACAAGCTGATCCGTGACACTCAAAGAGACGCGATGTTCCCCCCTATACTCATGCATTAATAGAGCAGAATTCGAAACGCACAATTCCGTGTGGTGGACCCATTGAATAGAAATAACAACGCGATGTTCCTTCTTTGGGGCTCCGCACGCCCAGTGTTGGGACGCGTTATTAGTCCTGTCATCACAACTCCGCTGGGCGCTGATGAATTTTGCGCACGACGCCGACCAAAAAAATAGAAGTGGAGAGCCATCTGGGTTTCGAGATGCTGGGCTCAGTGGTGGCGCCTCCAGAGGCCAGCCTCAGTGGTGGTGCCTCCAGAGGCCAGCCTCAGTGGTGGTGCCTCCAGAAGCCAGCCTCAGTGGTGGTGCCTCCAGAGGCCAGCCTCAGTGGTGGTGCCTCCAGAAGCCAGCCTCAGTGGTGGTGCCTCCAGAGGCCAGCCTCAGTGGTGGTACCTCCAGAGGCCAGCCTCAGTGGTGGTGCCTCCAGAGGCCAGCCTCACTGGTGGTGCCTCCAGAGGCCAGCCTCAGTTGTGGTACCTCCAGAGGCCAGCCTCACTGGTGGTGCCTCAAGAGGCCAGCCTCACTGGTGGTACCTCCAGAGGCCAGCCTCAGTGGTGGCACCTCCAGAGGCCAGCCTCACTGGTGGTGCCTCCAGAGGCCAGCCTCAGTGGTGGCGCCTCCAGAGGCCAGCCTCAGTGGTGACGCCTCCAGAGGCCAGCCTCAGTGGTGGTGCCTCCAGAGGCCAGCCTCAGTGGTGACACCTCCAGAGTCCAGCCTCAGTCGTGACACCTCCAGAGGCCAGCCTCAGTCGTGACACCTCCAGAGGCCAGCCTCAGTGGTGGTGCCTCCAGAGGCCAGCCTCAGTTGTGGTGCCTCCAGAGGCCAGCCTCAGTGGTGACGCCTCCAGAGGCCAGCCTCAGTGGTGGTGCCTCCAGAGGCCAGCCTCAGTGGTGACACCTCCAGAGGCCAGCCTCAGTCGTAACACCTCCAGAGGCCAGCCTCAGTCGTGACACCTCCAGAGGCCAGCCTCAGTGGTGGTGCCTCCAGAGGCCATCCTCAGTGGTGACACCTCCCGAGGCCAGCCTCAGTGGTGGTGCCTCCAGAGGCCAGCCTCAGTCGTGACACCTCCAGAGGCCAGCCTCAGTGGTGGCACCTCCAGAGGCCAGCCTCAGTGGTGGTGCCTCCAGAGGCCAGCCTCACTGGTGGCACCTCCAGACGCCACGTTCGCAATGTTCGCCCACGCTCCGTACAAAGAAGGCACCCGGCTGATTTTAACCATTTATGTTGCCTCCTCTCACATTTCAACCAACAACTTGCTTCTATTACATTCATACGAATTATATAACGATAATTTGTAGTCTCTTCTTCGCCCCACCCGCACCTCGGACTAGCACGGTTGGTTATATACGGTGCGAAAGCAGTTCAACATACGAACACAGTGCACCTTTCATTAGCACGGTTGGCGACGTATGGTGCGATAAAAGTTCAACATACGTACAGAGTGCACCTCCGATTAGCACGGTTGGCTACGTAGTGTGAAAGAAGTTCAACACACACACCACATCTCCGATTAGCAGTTGGCTACGTTCAGTGCGAAATAATTTCAACATATGATGGCATTTCGATTTAATGAATTGTCTTTGAATGAATTTCGATTTAAAGCTTTCGTGACTGTAGGGATTCATCTTCTTGGTTTTTCGGTAAAGTCACGTAGAAGGGAAATAATAAAATAATAAAAATAAAACATAATAAAATACAATTCTCACGACGTTTCGGCCACAACGCAAGCAGCCGTCCTCAGGTGAAGAACAGGGCTGTCGGAAAGACAGCATATGAATTAACACCACCAAGCTTGGCAGCGTATATTTAAGCTGGGTTAGAGTAGGAGGGCGCCTTGACAAAGGAATTTGCATATCAACTTGTTGATATGGAATTTGCATATCAGCTGTCTTTCCGACAGCCCTATTCTTCACCTGAGGACGGCTGCTTGCGTTGTGGCCGAAACGTCGTGAAAATTTTATTTGATTATGTTTAAGGCGCCCTCCTCCTCTAACCCAGCTTAAATATACGCTGCCAAGCTTGGTGGTGTTCATTCAGACGTTGTCTTTCCGACAGCCCTGTTCTTCACCTGAGGACGGCTGCTTGCGTTGTGGCCGAAACGTCGTGAGAATTGTATTTTATGATGTTTTATTTTTATTATTTTATTATTTCTTTGAATGAACTCGATGAGATGTGACTGATACAGGATCTGTATGGGGAACAGGAGCCCGCCATGGTGATGACGCCGCTTTTGTTCGTCGTTGCGACCTAGCAGGACGCCCCGGTTAATACGGCAGGCGCATCAACCACAAAAACATGCAGAGTCTGTTGCACAGCGAACGTTAAAGATCACGTCATTCGTCACGAGCAACGATGATTGTTATTGTACAGTCCGTTATCCTATAACGCGATAGCTGTGTGCCTAAAGAACACCACGTTATGGAAAATTTGCGTTATAATAATCACTGATTCAATGGGGGTAATGAAGGGGTTAGGGGGTAGTAGAAACACAACTTTCCTCTATTTTTTCTGCATTACCACGAATAGTGCGCAACGCGGATTCAGCAAGTCCCTGTGCGCGAACAATGTCATGTGTTCTTCGTTCCCTTCGTACCGCTTCATCTGAGTTCTTGTTCCAGAGCACCACTACCACAATGCTTCATAGTCCCTGCCACTCGCTGTAATTAAAATCAACAAAGTTGTATGCAAAGTGAGACAAATTACACTTGGTAAATCAGTCCTCAATAACGCGTGCGATGCGTCCGCGTTATAATAATAAATGTATAATATAGGGGTAAAGCACAGTCCGCGATAATGCATGAGATGCATAACACGTGCCAGCGGCATGGTCCACATTTGATACTTTACCTGACTGACAAGGACTCGTTTTGGGATCACGCACATGGCAACGTTGCACCTCCAGGCGCCTTCCTCAGTGGTGGTAGCCTTGTGGTGTGGGAGTGGTACAAATCGCTACGTGTACAACATGGTTAATTATTTCTAGATTTGAAGCTTTCGTGACTGCAAGGATTCATACTCTTAGTTCTTTCGGTAAAGTCACGTAGGTAAAAAATGAAATTAAAATTAAAATATTGTTTTGATGCAGCTAATCTGGCTGTGACGGTCCCACCTGATGACGGAGACTTGTGTTGCCTCCGAAACGTCGTGATTTTTATTGTTTTATTTTAATTTTAATTTAATTTTTTTACCTACGTGACTTTACCGAAATAACTAAGAGTATGGTTAATTATAATTACGATTTTGGTAAGCACAGGGAGTTTTCCATTGTTGTGCCTCCAGTAATTGAAGTCAGCACACTCTGTGGTCTTCTTTTGTTGTTGCTGCTGCTGCTGGAGTGATTAGACAATGAAGATTCCCCGTATAGCCTTTAACATGCTGTAGGAGCTGGTGCTGTTGGTGGGGAGCAGTGGCGTAGCGGTTAGCGTGCCGTGCTACAAACCCAGAAATCCGGGGGTTCGATTCCCACCCACGGGCCACCAACAGCAGTGACGATTATCTGAACCAGTCCAGGACCCCCCCCCCGGTCGATTCGGCCTCAAATGAGTACCTGGTGCGGTGTGTAGTAAACATCGCCACAGGGGGAGACAAAGGTGGCTGGGCATGGTGGTGCTGGCCACCCACCCCCTCGTTGTGCCACAGTGCCGACCTTCATAGCTGCTGCTGGCTCACAGCAGTGACTCGACGGCGTTACGGCCACCCACATCCCGTGTTCGACTAACTACAACTCACAGCGATCGCAAGCCACCCGTAGACCACAGCGAGCTTACGTCCGTGTCCATGATGGTCGATTCTTCGTCTACGCGACACACACAAAGTGCTTCGCCGCCTGGCAGTCCTCCATTTGTATGAAAAAAACCTGGCTGCGACTGCCTGCAGAGGCATGGTCTTGTGTTTGACGAGCACAACCGCGTCAGGGGAATTTCTGGCGCTGCCGAAGAATTCGTCGCTCGGCAGTGGCAATCCGCGGGAACGCCGAAGCGTCCTTTTGAGCGGCTGAAGCCATTAGGAGAAGCAGCAGCGGGCCGCTTGCCGCTCCCCCGCGTGATTGCGCACGGCAGGCAGAGCGGGGCGCCTGCCGTGTTTACGGGTTCGATGTGAGCAGTTTACACTTAGAACAGGAGGTGTGAAGATGTTCAAACACCAAATGGATACCTATTGCAAGGCATTATTTTCATATTGGCAAAAAGGTCCCGTAGATATAACTGCTCAACCTGAGCTATGAATGCTTTTATACTTGTGAAGTATTGGAAAATGACGGCAGGAAACTCCTTGACGGGAACACACTTCTTTTATTAAATCTTGACTTGTAACGATACAACGCGTGGCCTCTCTTCTTCACAATGCGGTCACCATACAACGGTACAACTCGTGACCTCTTCTCTCCGCCCTATGCTTCTCTTGACTCTCTTAGATTCTGTGCTGCTGGCTCTCTGTGCCTCGTGTAGACTCCGCGCCTCGGCTACACTCTTCTCTCGTCTCGTGTAGACTCTGCGCCTCTGCTACACTCTCCACTCGCCTCGTGTAGACTTTGCATCTCTCTCTGGCTACACCGTATGCATACTCGGCTCGTGTAGACCTTTCTCTCTCTCTGGCTACACCGTATGCATACTCGGCTCGTGTAGACCTTTCTCTCTCTCTGGCTACACACTATACATCGCTCAGCTCGTGTAGACCTTTCTCTCTCTCTGGCTACACACTATACATTACTCAGCTCGTGTAGACCGTTCTCTCTCTCTGGCTACACACTTATACCTTACTCTCCTCTACTCTCCATTACTCTCCTTTACTCTCCTCTCCGGGCTCTATCTCTGCACCTTCGTCTTCATTCTTAGATGGTTCCACTTCTGCCCCCTTACTCCTCTGTGCATCACCTTATATATCTCTTCTTCCCGGGAGACGGAGCGGATGCGGACCTCAACGTCGGCACCGCTCCTCAGTTACCCAATCACCACGCGCTATCTCTACGATCCGTTTCCGCCCAGCGCGTGTTTCCACTCCCCGACCAATCACACCGCGCTGCCACCCGATCACTCCCTCTCAGCGCGTCACCCACACACAGCCAATCAGCAGCACTACCCCCACCCGCGCACTGACGCCTGCTCCTCCCCGTCAGCGCGCGTCACCACACACACACCCGTACATACGCGCTGGCACACGACGTATACACCCAGCGCGTATCACCACTACATCACCCCCTCCCACATAGCTCGCAGCCGGCCCGGCTGCTAACAACAACCAACCGCAACGATAAGACGACAACCAACAAAAAAACCCGTAACCCCCCCCAGTGTGCCCCGTAACATAACAACAACAACAACAAGAATAACTATGTACAGATTGACAATGAACACGAAAAGTCAACATTAACACGATACAAGCAAATTCCAAAAAACGAACGCGCCCCACGTCCCTGCGACTACACGCAGTGACGAGGCGCTCCAAATGCCCCGACTCCTCACGAGGCAGGTCATGCAAAGTAGCACGACCTGGCGCGAGTCCGTCTGGCTGGTCCGTCGTATGGGGCGGGACACTGACGACCGTCCGGCGGTTCCGGCTGCTCCAGACGGCGCGGAACGGGCCTGAAAGGGCCGGCCCCGCCGCGGAGATCCGGCCGCCGGTGATCGGCAGCTGTCAGTTCCGAGACACCTGGGAGCAGATCAGGCGAAAATACGTGTGGATCAGGCAGAGACATTTCCCCCTCTGGGTCGCCGGTCACGTCACACGCCCGGCCATCACGACACAAGGGGAGGCCATATGGAGGCGAGAACGGTTTCAGTCGGGAGGGGTGAACGTACCAACGGCGCTTTCCCCACTTTATCTGAACGCACTGGGGCCGTGCAACGCGCACGACCTCCACGGGTCCCCTCCACGGTCTCAACAATTTAGGCGACGTAGCCAAGGGTGCCTGAGGGCAATGCAGCCAGGCCCTGTCACCTGGTTTCCATTCGTGCATGGACACCTTCCGTGCCCGCAACCGTTCATTAGCAATTTGGCGAGCCCGCGAATTAAGCCGTGCGGCCTCCCTCGCCTCTGTCAGCTTGTGAATATTAAACTTAATATGTTCTGCCAAATTAGAATTAGTTCGTGGAGCGGACAGGCCAAGTTGCGTTTCCATTGGCGGGTCAGCTTCCCGACCGTACATCAAATAGAATGGGGAAAACCCCGTAGCTGCATGGGGGGCCATTCTATACGCGGCAAGGACTCCCGGGACCTGCAGGTCCCAATCTACATGTGCCTCGCACACCTGCTGGCACAGCATGGAAGTCAAAGTTTTGTGGAGTCTCTCCACCATCCCGTCTGTCTGCGGGTGGTACGGGGAGGTACGCACCTTCTTGGTACCCAACAGATCGCACACCTCTTGCAACAATTTACTCGAAAATTTTTTACCTTGGTCGGTCAGCAGGCGTTCGGGAGCCCCCTTGTCCAGGACATAGCCCTGGACGAAGGCATCCGTCACAGCCGCTGCCGACTGGTTAGCGAGAGGCCACACCATAGGCCATCGGGTAAAGTATTCGACCCCCACTAACAAATATTTATTCCCTCTCGGCGTGACTGGGAAGGGCCCCAAAATATCGAGTGCAACGAGCTCGTTGGTACGCGAGACCTGAATAGATTGCAGCGGTGGATTTGCTGCCACGGGCGGTGGTTTACGCCTGGCGCACTCAACGCACCCCTTCAGAATATTTACCACATCACTTCCCATTCCCGGCCAGTAATAGTCACGCTGAAGCAGGGCAAGCGTCTTGTTAACTCCCAAGTGCAAGAGGCGTTCGTGTGCCGCCAAGACAACCCTCCCCCTCACAGCGGAAGGCACCACGAGTGCGTTCCGCCGGGACAAACTGTCCCATCTCAATAACATGCCCTGCTCAAGTACATAGGAGCCGGTACACTCCTGGTCCCCCTCGGGACCCCCAACCTTGCGGCGCAATGCTAGCAGCGAGCTGTCCGCCATCTGGAGGCGGCCCCATTCGCTGAGCGACAGCGAGAGCAGCGAGTCCCGACCCTGAGAGGCAGTGGAATCATCCACGATCGGTGCGCCCGCTGTCGCAGCCAGTGCCCCCATCTCCCCCGCAAGCGTCGGTTTACAGCGCGCCGATCCCGACAACCACGCGCATTCATCACAAGGCAACAACCGCGACAAGCAATCGGCATTTGTGTGTCGCAACCCCTTACGGTACGTAGTCGTAAACTGATAGTCCTGGAGGACTTCCAACCAACGCGACAACTGGCCCGAGGGCTGGGCGACCCTCAATGAATACTGTAGCGCCGCGTGGTCCGTTCAGACCGTAAAGTGACGACCATAGAGATATGGCCTAAACTGCTGCACAAAAAAGACAATGGCAAGCAGCTCGCGACGGGTGACGCAGTAGCGCTGCTCCGCCGGAGACAACACCCTACTACCGTAGGCGACAACTCTTTCGACACCCCCAACGACTTGGGATAGCACCCCCCCAATGCCCGTGTTGCTAGCATCCGTGTCCAGCAAAAAGGGACTGGCAAAATCGGGATAACACAAGGGTGGGGCACCCACCAAGGCGTCCCGGAGGGAGCGAAACGCGGCCTCCTCCTCCGGTCCCCATTTGAACTTCACTCCCTTCGCCGTTAGAGCGTGCAAGGGTTTTGCAATAGTGGCGAAGTGCTCAACGAACCGCCGATAATAAGAAGCAAACCCGATGAAACTACGCACGTCGGAAACGGACGTAGGTGTCGGCCACGAACCGACACAATCCGTCTTCGCGGGATCGGTGGAGATCCCCGAAGAATCGACAATGTGACCCAAGTATCTAACCGACCTACGAAGGAGGTGACATTTGGCCGGTTTAAATTTCAACTTAGCCGATCGCATTCGCAAGAACACCCCTCTCAATCGCTGGAGGTGTTCTTCAAACGTTTTACTGAAAACAATGACATCGTCCATATAAATCAAGCATGTATCCCACTGCAAGCCCGACAAAACCAGCTCCATAAGTCGCTGAAACGTCGCTGGAGAGGAGTGAAGTCCCATGGGTAACCGGTTAAACTGGAACAGCCCCCCTGGAGTCCGAAATGCTGTCTTAGGTTTCGACTCTTCGTCGAGCGGCAACTGCCAAAACCCCGATAACAAATCAAGAGTCGAAAAATATCGCGCACCAGACAATGCATCGAGGGACTCATCCATCCTGGGGAGCGGATACGCGTCAGCCACAGAGATCTTATTCAGGCGACGGAAATCAACGCAGAATCGCAGGGACCCGTCCTGCTTCTTAACCAGCACAATAGGCGCTCCCCACGGGCTAGAGGAGGGCGAAATAATATCGGCTTCTAGCATTTCGTTAACAGCCGACTGAACATGTTCCTTCTCCACGGGACTCAGTCGGAAGGGATTTAGCCTGACCGGCGCCGCATCGCCCGTTTCAATGTGATGGTGCAACAAATCCGTGCACCCAATGTCATACTTATGTTTACTGAATACATCAGAGAATTCAATGAGCAACTCGCGCAGCGCACCCAACTGCGCCGCCGACAAATCGTCCGAGGCGGCGCATAGCGAATGGACCCACTCAAGGTCTTCCCTTGGCTCAACGTTCCGCGCGGGGCTCGAGCCCACCTGCGCAACCAACCCATCATCCACAGGGACCCGCGCCGCGTGAGCCAGCACGGTGCCCTGCGGAATGACAGCTGGTCGCGACCCCGCGTTCAAAACCATCACAAACGGATCCCTGTCAGCCCGCACCAAGGTGTGAGCCACCGATAAATCAAGACCCCCGACAGCCCTGTTAGAAGGACCCAAAAGCATACTTTGTCCCGAAGCCTCCCTCACCCATGGTTTCCGCAACCGGAGGGGAATCAACATCTGTGAACCCGGGGGCACTTGCACGGTCTGCGTCGCCACCGCTTGTATCGTAGCGCACGCCGTCCGAATGTCAGTAGGGCCCGTCAAAAATGAAATCCGGCGACCCGATGGCAGTTCAATGCATCGTTGATCGATAAGAATTTTAATAGGCATTTTAGCCAAAAAATCAGTGCCCAAAAGACACGGAACTGCCAAAGAAGACGAAACGAAAACGGGTCCCGACAATTTGATATCTCCAATGCAAATGGACGCCCTAACCTGACCGATAATGCCCAACGATCCCCCATTAGCGGCGTAAAATGGCACATCCACTGGAAGCAGCGGACGACATTGGACTGGAAGAATATTATAAATGAGGTCCGATATAATAGTTGCCGATGCCCCCGTGTCCACTAACACCCTAATCTCAACCCCATCAATAGATCCCGTAACAACGGACGAACCCGCCGAAGCAGCCACAATTCTATGCCCCAATTCCGCCCATTCAATGTCTCCCTGGTCCCGGCCGAACCCCCCTCGCCGAACCGAATCCCCGAACCTTAACCGGCCCTCCTCCGCCGCAACGCGGCGTCCCATGTGTGCCGAATAAACAGGCCGAGCGTGTGAGGTGCCGCGACTTGCCGGGGATTGTAGAGATGACTTGGGCTCTCGGTCGTCGTCCAGCCGAGCTCCCATGGCGCGCTGCCGCGGAGCGCGGCACCCGGACGCCACGTGGCCCCGGAGGCCGCAGTTATAGCACGTGACGAGGGTCGGAGTAGATCTTGGTTGCTCCGACTTTCGGCCCGATCGCAGAGGCGACCGGGCCCCCGGCCTCCAGTCCCCTGGTCGTCCCGTGGCGAACGCCTCCTCTCGTGGGCTGACGACTTGGGGTTTGGTGACCACCGAACCCGGGGCTGCGACGACAGCAGCGTTGCAACCAACGCCTTGTTTCCGTTGTAGGGCCTCGTGCGCTTGAATACTCGTGGCGACTCTCAAAGAAGAAATATCAATCTCGTCAGCTGTGTTGATAGGGACCCCCAGGTCCTGCGCCAACTTAAGCAGCTGCTCCAAAACCATCGCGTCTTGGCCCTCCTCGTCCATCCGAGGGAACGCAGCATCAGCAAGAGCCAGCAACGCCGTGCGATAGGCCAGCGCGGTCTCCGTGGCCGCTTTCCGTCTTGCGTAGAAATGATGGCGGCACGCCGAGGGAGGTCCGTAGACCCTGGCCAACAAACCCAGCGCATCCTTCAGCGTGGAGCGGTCCGACTTCCGTGCAGCCCTGAAGGCCGCGAGCGCATCGTCGTCCAGCATGGCGGGCAACGCCCGCAGCGCCGTAGCATCGGACCACGCTGACATCTCTTGATGCGCCAAAAATCTTCGCTGAAATTGGCCCCAGTCTCCGCCTTCCGCCTTGAAGGCTGACAACGTGGGCAGACGCTGCTGAAAAATGAAGTCATCCGCCTCGTGGTTCCTCTCCGCCTGTCCGTCGGTGTCTAAGATGGCGGCTCCAGCAGCAGACGTAAAATGGCGGACCCCCTCGCGCGCTGATGACGTCGATGCGCGCGCTTGGGAACCCACCACCACGTGGCGCTCGCCGTTCCCGCCAAAAGTAGGCCCAGGCGCAATGGCGGGAATCCCCCATTCGTTTTGGCGGGAATCTGCGGGGCGACCTTGTAAAATGTCCCCCACCGTCCCCGCTCCTCCCGACGAGCTGATCTCCGCCAAGATGGACGCGGCGGCGAGCAGCAGCTCCGCCAGTCGGGAGTGCGCCTCACGAAGCCCGGCGTCGGTCCCCAGTCGCTCGGCCGGCGCCGTCGACGGATCCTGTAGCGTGGGCAAGTCCTCCTCCTCACCCCCTGCCACCAGCGGCCCCGAGTCGTCCAGGTTTTCCTCGCGGTCAATCCCGTGGGTCCTACGGGTCTTCCTTGTCTCCATGCTTGGAAGCCCGTTTCACTTCTGACGCCAGATGACGTATTGGAAAATGACGGCAGGAAACTCCTTGACGGGAACACACTTCTTTTATTAAATCTTGACTTGTAACGATACAACGCGTGGCCTCTCTTCTTCACAATGCGGTCACCATACAACGGTACAACTCGTGACCTCTTCTCTCCGCCCTATGCTTCTCTTGACTCTCTTAGATTCTGTGCTGCTGGCTCTCTGTGCCTCGTGTAGACTCCGCGCCTCGGCTACACTCTTTTCTCGTCTCGTGTAGACTCTGCGCCTCTGCTACACTCTCCACTCGCCTCGTGTAGACTTTGCATCTCTCTCTGGCTACACCGTATGCATACTCGGCTCGTGTAGACCTTTCTCTCTCTCTGGCTACACCGTATGCATACTCGGCTCGTGTAGACCTTTCTCTCTCTCTGGCTACACACTATACATCGCTCAGCTCGTGTAGACCTTTCTCTCTCTCTGGCTACACACTATACATTACTCAGCTCGTGTAGACCGTTCTCTCTCTCTGGCTACACACTTATACCTTACTCTCCTCTACTCTCCATTACTCTCCTTTACTCTCCTCTCCGGGCTCTATCTCTGCACCTTCGTCTTCATTCTTAGATGGTTCCACTTCTGCCCCCTTACTCCTCTGTGCATCACCTTATATATCTCTTCTTCCCGGGAGACGGAGCGGATGCGGACCTCAACGTCGGCACCGCTCCTCAGTTACCCAATCACCACGCGCTATCTCTACGATCCGTTTCCGCCCAGCGCGTGTTTCCACTCCCCGACCAATCACACCGCGCTGCCACCCGATCACTCCCTCTCAGCGCGTCACCCGCACACAGCCAATCAGCAGCACTACCCCCACCCGCGCACTGACGCCTGCTCCTCCCCGTCAGCGCGCGTCACCACACACACACCCATACATACGCGCTGGCACACGACGTATACACCCAGCGCGTATCACCACTACACTTGTGTAGCGACATATATTTGGTCACTAGAGCGTCGAGCGCGAGTCACTGACAGAGTGTAATTGTGTGTATGTGAGAGCCTCTCTCAAACACGAGTGTATGTTATGGCATGGAAGGGGGACTCTAGGGGGCAGGGTCCCGGTGGCTGTCAGGGAGAGACAGTCTAGGATGTGACAGTAGGGAGGAACCCGGGTGGGGACGTGACGAGAAGGATAGGTGGAGTGAGGTCCCAGAACCTTTTGGGAAGATCCCGGAGGGGGCGAGGTTGAGGAGGGAGAAAGGCCCTGCTCAGTGGATACAAAGGGGATCCAGAGAGCCGAGGGGGGCTGTCTTCTGGGAATCAACCAGCGAACTACATTTCTTCGGTCTCCAGGCTTCTGGGCTTGTTAGTCTTGGACCAAGCAGTATGTTAACGGACCTGGTCTAGTTATATAGTTACCCGTGGTGGTCACCACTAGATGTTGTTGTAGGGTTAGGTAGTGGACCAGAGTACAGAGTTAGCTACGTTATACGTTAAGTAGTTGGCCCTGTACGGGCTGTGAAATAAACGTGTTGCCTCCAAGAACAAGTGTGCGTCTCAGTAAAACCACTACACATTGTCCTACCACCTGGTTACGAATACCAACAATATCATCACTGATTCGACATCTTTAATCGAACCAACCAAGCAGATTTCCTTAGAACCCTCTGCTGCAAGACGACCCAGATTTTATGGCTTACCAAAAATCCATAAAGAAGGTACAACATTCCGTCCTAACGTTTCCACCATTGACTCACCCACCTACAAACTGGCCCCAACCATTCACTGGTAAGACCACCTCAGCTGTACTTCACTCAGCTCATTTGGAATCTTTAATTAAGGACATCTCACTATCGCCAGGTAATTTGCTTGTCAGTTTCGATGCAGTCTCTTTGTTTACCAAAGTTCCTGTGCCTGACACCATTGCAATAATTTAATATTTGGTCCAACAAGAACTGAATGCTGATGTACCGGCCCTGGTTAGACACTGCCTCACCAATACTTTACCTGGAATGGAACATTCTACAAACAAGTTGAAGGTACCCCAATTGGTTCACCGTTATCTCCAGTTGCAGCCAATGTTTTCATGTAAAAATTTGAGACAGATGCCATCCAGGCATCCACCCTACGTCCTTTCTTGTCTAAGAGATACGTAGAGGACACGTTCGTCATCTGGCCACATGGGCTACCAGCTCTGGGCCAATTCTTCAACCACATAAATTCCATATACCTAGCCATCAAATTCACCATGGAGGTAGAAAAGGATGGCAAGTTACCATTCTTGGATGTTTTAATCGAAAAGAGACCAGATGGCTCAATGGGACACTGTCTACAGGAAAGCCTACCTAAAACCTGACTCTCACCACCAGGCATCCCAGAATAATTCCCTCATCAAAACTCTACACCATAGAGCTCGTTGTTTTTCCGACCATCACCACCTAGCCAGTGAATTGGAACACGTACACCAAGCCCTCAAGATGAATGGATATTCAGACAACACAATCCGTAAAGCTATCACCCCAACTGTTGGGAAAGAACCATCTGAGGACCCAATCAAAACCATCACTTTGCCATACATAGCAGTGGTTACCAAAAAGATTTCCAAAATCATGAGCAAACACAACATCCAGGTTCGATTCAACACAGTACATAAAATTCGTGAACTGATCCCATCTGTCAAGGATGTGATCCCTGACATGCAATACCCCGGTGTCTACAAACTAAGCTGTGTCTGCGGCAGTAGTTACATTGGGGAAACTAAGCGACATGTCTTGGACCGTGTTTGTGAACATAAGGCAAATCTGAAACACGGTAGGATCAATACCTCAGTCGTGGCCGATCATTGCTTTAACTCTGTGGGCACACATGAAATTGATTTTTCCAAGACGAAGGTACTCTGCAAACACACTGGATATCAGCAAAGAATCGTTCATGACGCCATCCAGATATATAAACACAGACACAATTTCAACCGAGAAGATGGGTACAAACTGAGCAGTCATTGGAAGGACATTATTAACCAGTTTAAGTCATAACTGGCTGTGATGTTTTCATCCTACCTGCCGATGTTCGCAGTTATTTTCGACTCTCTGAGTTACATTACAAGTTTAAATGTATTTACATTAACAGGCTAAATATCTTACTAACACAGCCACCATTGCTCGTTTTCCTCGATGTGGTGGTGTTTTTCGTTTTTCTTACAGACATGCTAATCTCTCACAATACAGTGGCCACCTCCACAGCTTCATTGTCGTTGAGGTAGCTCAGCTCTCCGATCTTACAATTACATGGAAATGTAATCTCAAGCCCCCCCCCACTTCGCTTATGACACTTGGGCTACGCCCATCTCAAACCATTATAACATCCTGCCTCAGCAGCTCTCCCGCTATATTTTTTCCTGCCTCAGTAGCTCTCCTGCTATATTATTTCACCTGATGACGATTGCTTGTGTTGCGATCAAAACGTCGTGATATATATTTGTATCTATGTGGTTTTACCGAAAGACCCAAAGAATATGAATTCCTGCAGTCACGAAAGCTTTAAGTCAAGACGAAACAAAAATCTTCCAGGAAAGGCCCACTGAGCTATGTAGTAACTCTTTCCCAGAAGCGACCTGGCTACAAATGATAGCTTAACGAAGTGGCTTATCCAACTTTACAGCAGGCGTCAGGATTGGGATCGAACTTACGACCTTCTGGAAACAAGGCGAGGTAGTTAACATCTCCTAGCCACTGCAGCGCTCATTTTTGTAGTTGTACACTCGTAGAATGACGCGCTCTAGAACGATAGCCCCCCAAATCCCAGCCAGCCTCCTCCCCCCCACCCTCGGGTGCTCCCCTTCCACTGCCGCGTGACCCCGTGCAGTCTCTGCACCCTGCTGGGAGAGGTGGGGGGGAGCATTCTGATTGGCCCGGCCAGCAAGTGGCCTGCAAGCTAATGGAAAGCATTATCCGGGTCGGTTGTTTGTCCAATTCCCTTATCCATTGTAGATGAGCTCGTGCACTTTAATCCTGTGGCACATGCCTGCGGCAACTTGACTGTATGTTGTATGTGTAATGACAATAGAGCTTGCATGCGGTGTAAGGGGACTCGTTGTCACGGAAGGTAATGACAGGGAAGTCAGCTTACGGTACGAATGCACTAGTGGCCATGGGAGGTCATGACAGGCGTATCAGTTGTGAGTGCGAAGGGTCTGGTGGGAATGTTCGAGAAATGAGCGTGGCTAGGTGACGGAAGATGACGGTAGAGTCTGCTTGTAGAGCGAGAGTCCAGAGTCAGTGAGAATGATCGAGAAGGGGGGCGTGGCCTCGTGTTTAGATATAAGGGAGATGCGTGGGAGACTCAGGGCTGTTGCAGTGGGATCTCCGCCATGATGTCAAGTGAACGTGTCTTCAATAAAGTGCCATCTCAAGAGAAGTGTGTCAAGTCGTCATTACATATGTATATTGTATATATGGTGTATGTATATTGTAAATATACAGTGAGGGAAAAAAGTATTTGATCCCCTGCTGATTTTGTACGTTTGCCCACTGACAAAGAAATGATAAGTCTATAATTTTAATGGTAGGTTTATTTGAACAGTGAGAGACAGAATAACAACAAAAAAAATCCAGAAAAACGCATGTCAAAAATGTTATAAATTGATTTGCATTTTAATGAGGGAAATAAGTATTTGACCCCCTCTCAATCAGAAAGATTTCTGGCTCCAAGGTGTCTTTTATACACGTGTAGTGGTGTTAACTACTCGCTGTTCGCAAACTGTGAGAGCAGATCATAAACAAGGTTTTCCCGCTCAATCAAACGGTCAGGGTCAAATGGGGTGAGGTAGGATCCAAATCCAGATTGGGAAGGACCAATCAGAGGGTCCCACAAGGTGGCCGGGGATTGGACAACCCGGCCACGAACAGGTATAAAAGCCAGAGCGCTGAGAGCTCTGGAGGAGTCTGCTACACGAAGACCCAAGACGGCCGAAGACGTCTAGGACCCTGGACCAAGCCCTCCAGCCCTTATCAGGGCTAGGGCTCAGAGTAACCAGCGGTCGGAGAGAGATCCCCTAGGTCCAGCCAGAGGACGCTGGGAGAGCAGGGAGATTAGATAGCCTGCAAGGTCCGGAGGCTTGTACCTTCTGAGGGTGAGGGGACCGTATACCCCTTAGTGTGATAGGGACTGTTTGTTAAGATAATAAACAGTGTGTGCTATAAAGAAGTCCAGAAGTCCGTCCTTACAACACTACATTGGCGTCAGAAAATGGAAACAAGACGAACGAACCGCACGCGAAGTCCGGACGACGCAAGCTCCAATTCACCCGTGGGTGCTGAGGGCGGCGCTGAAAACGCTGGCGTGCCGACAGCCGCCCCACCACCAGCGGTGCAGCCGATCGCCGCGAGCGACGGCATCCAGGCTGCTCACGCCCGTCTCGCCCAGCTACTGCATGCTGCAGCAGCCATCCTCGAGGAGATTACCTTGGGGGCTGCGGGCGGAGCGGAGCGGCCGACGGTGGACATTGCCACCATCACAAACCCGGAAGAAGTCGACTTTCCCGCCGATGGGTCACGTGGTTCCGCCGGAAGCGGAAGCCACGTGCATGCTGGGAACTTCAGCGGCCAATCACGGCACACCGCGTCATCAGAGCGCGACGCTGCCTCTGCAGGACCCTCCAGCAACGCCACGTCATCACGGCTGCGACGCCATACAGAAAATGTCGTGGATCAGCCGATCGCCGCGTTCGGGACCGAGTCCGACCTTGACGAAGACGACGACACAGCTGCTCTACAGCAACGCCTGCCCGTCTTCCGTGAATTCTCGTCCACAGGGGGCGACTGGGCGGCATTTGAGCGTCGCTTCCTCAGCCACCAGGAGAGGGTGGGCTGGTCAGATGCACAGGCTCTTCGTGCACTACCAGCCACCTTGGACGACGACTCTCTTGCTGCAATTATCTCCATTCCCAAGCGACAAAGAGCGACACTACAAGCGGCACTTCGGACCTCCTTCCGCCACACACCACCAGTTTTACGAGAGACGGTGCAAGCCAAGAGAATCGCCATTGGCATTCCACACCGCGCTACTCGCCATGGCAAGAGCGGCTTACCCCCGCATGGACGATGAGGCCATCGACGCTCTCGTCCTACAGAAGCTGCTGGAGATGGCGCGGGGACTGCGCTGTGTCATCCAAGCTGTGGATGATGAAGATATGTGCTCGCTGCGAGCTGCCCGGAGCATCCATGCCCACTTGATGCTCGACCGGGACGAGCCCATCACCGCATCGGCTACGACATCGGGGCCTGCCAACAGGGACGACGATCACTCTCCAGATCGGGTCTTCTCAACGTCCGGGGCGACAGGCCGGCGATCACTGGATCGCACCACACGCCGCGACGATCAGGAGCGGGGACGCAACTTCCCCCGCAGCGACGTGACGTGCTTTGACTGTGGCCGCCGAGGCCATGTCTCTTCCGACTGCCGTGCACCTCGTCGGCGCTCCTCCGGATCCCGAGACCGGGACTACAGGGCTTCCAGAGCACCGGGGCATAAACAGGCGAGTCGCGGCACCCCTCACGCTCGGCCCTCACTCACACCTTACACACCACAATGCTCCGTTGACTTTGCTCGGGATTCGGCGTATGACGCGCGGTGTTCGGGCGACTCTTCACGGCCACTCCGACCTGGGCAGTGGTCAGAGCTGGCCCATAGAGTGGTCGCAGCGACGGCGGGTTCCTCCGTGGTTGTTGGTTCCATCGAGGGTATAGAGTTTCGTGTGCTTGTCGATACCGGTGCATCTGCCACTATCATTTCCGATTTGATTTATAACATACTGCCGGTGCGATGTCGACCATTGCAAAAGGTCTCTGTTGCGTGTTTTGCTGCAAATGGAAGTTCTCAAGGAATTATAGGGCAAATTCGGGCGCAAATTGCAATTGGTGATATTAAATTGGCGGGTCCTGTTTTGGTCTCTTCATCCCTCGTGGTGCCGTGCCTCCTGGGAACTGATTTTCTTGCCAAAATGCCCATTAAAATCCTCATCGATCAAGGATGTATTGAACTCCCGTCGGGCCGCCGGATGGCATTTTTACCCGCAGCCACGAATTCATGGACGGCCAATGCCTCCGTGCAGGCTTTTGCGGCCTGCGCTGTATGCATTCCGCCAGGGGCACAAATGCTTGTACCCTTGCGGTTAAAGAAACCGCTCGCTCCCACCGCCTCGCTAAATGGCATTCTGTTGGGGCCCTCCAACACAGCAGTTAAGAACCTATCATTGGTGGCCGCACAGACTCTCGTAGCGAGTGACAGGGAGCCATTTTTACAAGTTTTAAATGTTGGTCTGTCCGAAACCGTCATTCCACAGGGGACAGTGCTCGCTCATGCGACAGTGGCGCCTCTGGGGACCGACGTTGTTGCACATGTATCTGACAGTCGGCAGCCTCGCCCTCCTCCTAAGTTAGATGAGGAATGGATTGACGCTCTTTGCGTGGATGCCGGCGATTTATCCGGGTCACAGCAGAGTAAATTGCGGGTTCTTTTGCGGGAATTCTCGGATGTGTTCAGCAAATCACAATTTGATATTGGCTGCACCAAGCTGCTGCGTCACCACATTGATACTGGTGACGCTGCCCCTATCCGCCAAAACCCGTTTCGGCTCAGCCCGGCGGAGAAACAGCATGTCAAATGGGCAGTTGACGACATGCTGGCAGCTGATATCATTTCTCCTTCAACCAGCCCCTGGGGTGCTCCGATAGTGCTGGTCAAAAAGCACGATGGCAGTCTTCGATTCTGTGTCGATTTTCGGCGCCTAAATAAAATTTCTGTGGCTGACGCCTATCCTCTTCCACGTATGGATGAGTCATTGGATGCTCTGGCAGGGGCGCGTTATTTTTCCACTTTGGACCTTCTGTCGGGGTTTTGGCAACTTCCCCTCGACAAAGCGTCAAAACCAAAGACTGCTTTTCGGACACCACAGGGCCTTTTCGAGTTTAATAGATTGCCCATGGGGCTCCACTCGGCCCCAGCGACCTTTCAGAGGCTCATGGAGCTGGTCCTCGCTGGGCTCCAGTGGGACTCATGTCTCATCTATCTTGACGACGTTATTGTCTTTGGCCGCACGTTCAACAAACACATTGAACGGTTGCGCGCTGTTTTCGAAAAGATGCGAGCTGCTAACCTCAAATTCAAACCGCAGAAGTGCCACCTTCTGCGTGAGTCTGTGCGCTATCTAGGCCACATAGTCAGCCGCTCAGGAATTTCCACAGACCCTGAAAAGACAAAATGTGTCAGCCAATGGCCTACCCCCACCTCTGCGGGGGATGTTCGCAGCTTTATCGGCTTCGCGTCGTATTACCGACGTTTTGTGGCTGGTTTCGCAACAATCGCCAAGCCACTGCATGCTCTTACGGCGAAAGGGGTCAAATTTCATTGGGGAGACACTGAACAGGTCGCATTTGACTCTTTGTGGAATGCTCTCGTACCAGCACCGCCTCTGGCTTACCCCGATTTTGAAAAACTATTTATTCTGGACACCGATGCCAGTAACACCGAGATCGGCGGGGTGCTGTCTCAAACCGTAAATGGCGTTGAGAGGGTCGTTGCCTATGGAAGCAGGGTCTTGTCCCCTGCAGAGCAACGCTATTGCGTGACCCGACGTGAGCTGTTGGCCATTGTTTACTTTATCCAGCAATACAAGCCATACCTGTACGGTCAACGGTTTACTGTTCGCTCCGATCACTCTGCATTGCAATACGCTTTGCGCGTTGACCAACCTTCCGGCCAGCTCTCCCAGTGGCTTGAAGTCCTCCAGGACTACAATTTCATGGTGATTTACCGTAAGGGTACACAGCACAATAATGCTGACGCGCTATCTCGCCTTCCGCCAGAAAAAAAATGCGCGTGCTTTACGGGTTCTGGCCGGTGCAAGCCGCAAATGGTACAGCCGGTTGTACCTCCTGAAACATTTTCTGCTGCGTTTCCCTCCGATTCTGTACCGGAAGCGGACCACGAAAGTCCGCCAGCGAGTGACGACTTGCTGGGGATAACGCTGGACGAATGGGGTCGGCACCAAATGAACGACACGTCATTGTTGCCTCTGCATCGGCGCGCATGTGATACGACCTCACGTTCGGGTAAATTGAACTCTTTTGCTATGCGGCGCGGTCTGCTCATGCATTGGGATGCTGATTCCTGCCAGTACAAAATTGTGGTGCCATCGGCTTTGTGGTGTATGGCTGTGTGCGCGGCACACGAGCGATTGTCGCACCTGGGTGTGCACAAAACCATGGGGTTGCTAAGATTGCAATTTTACTGGCCAGGCATGCTTCGCGACGTGACTGATATTTTAATGGGCTGCACCCAATGTGCGCAATGAAAACCACCAGCAAAGCCGGCATGCCCACCACTGCAGCCCATCTCGGTATCCCGTGTGAACGAGCTGGTTGCTCTTGACATTTTGGGGCCTTTCCCTACTACGCCTCGTGGTAATAAGTACCTTTTGGTTGGGGTTGAGTATTTTACACGGTGGCCTATGGCCTGGGCCCTCCCCAACCAGTCGGCGGCGGCCGTTGTGGACGCCTTTGTTCAAGGCTATGTGTTGGACAAGGGCGCTCCAGAACGGCTGCTGACCGATCAGGGAAGAAATTTTTCAGGTACCCTGTTGAGCGAGGTATGCCGCTTGTTGGGTACTAAAAAGGTGCGCACTTCGCCCTATCACCCTCAAACTGATGGCATGGTGGAGCGCCTGCACAGGATGCTCACCTTTATGCTATGCCATCAGGTTGATGAATCCCACCAAGACTGGGACTTGCAGATTTCGGGGGTCCTCGCTGCTTACCGCATGGCGCCACATGCAGCGACAGGGTTCTCCCCGTTTTTCCTCATGTATGGCAGGGAGGCCATTCCCCCCGTTGACGTTCGGCTTCCACGGTCATCGAAGCTCGCTGATCATTTATGCTTCAATCTCCGGAAGCTGTCTGAGGCACGTGATGCAGCGATTGAAAATTCCGCCTCCCGCCAGCGGGCCAATTCGAGGTTGCAAGCCCTTCGCACGTCCGTGCATCAGTGGGCTCCAGGTGATAAGGCATGGCTTCATTGCCCCCAGGTGCCGATGTCTACATCGGCAAAGCTCCTTAAACCATGGCGAGGTCCAGTTGAGGTGGTCGAGATTGTGCGACCACAATGTATTAAAATCCGTTGGGGACGGCGTCGCTGGTTTGTGCACCCTTCTCGCTTGAAGCCATTTGTTGCTCAGCGCGGCTCTGCGTCAAACTCACAACACGAGGGCCGTGCGGGGGATGTGTCCGACGAGCCGGATGTCGCCCCGTTGGTACCTAATCCACAGCACAGACGTGTCATTCCTCCTGCAGATGATGCGGGACTGAGGGAGTCGTGCGAGCCACGAGTCTCTGCAGAAAGGCCTCTGGACCCACCCAACATTTTTGTCAGGCTGCCTGACCCGCCAGACATTTTCGCCAGGCTGCCTCACTCGCCTGCGCCTAGAGTCTCCGCAGAGAGACCTCCTCACCCACCCAACATGTTTGCCAGGCTGCCGGACCCGTCTGCACCAGGAGTTTCCACAGAGAGGCCCCCTGTCCCTACTGACATTTTTGCCAGGCTGCCTGACCAGCCTGCAGCCCGGAAGAGGGCACCCATCCCCTACGACGGGCCTGCAAAATATACACGGGCTAAATCGCGTCGGTTTTCATGATTGGCCATCGTTTTATTTTTTCAGCAGCTGAACGCTGCATGGTTTGTTGCATCGCGAATGTCATTATTGGTGATTGTCTCTCACCGTGTACATATGTTGTGTTATTGGGGGGGTATTTATATTGGGGAACTTGTTGTTCTTGTTGTTCTTGTGGTTATTGTTGTTTTTTTTTGGCACACACATCGGTTCATTGATGGAAGGGTTTTCTCTTTGTAACAGCCGGGACGGCTGAGGCTTCCGAAGGGGGCAGTGATGTAGTGGTGTTAACTACTCGCTGTTCGCAAACTGTGAGAGCAGATCATAAACAAGGATTTCCCGCTCAATCAAACGGTCAGGGTCAAATGGGGTGAGGTCAGATCCAAATCCAGATTGGGAAGGACCAATCAGAGGGTCCCACAAGGTGCCCGGGGATTGGACAACCCGGCCACGAACAGGTATAAAAGCCAGAGTGCTGAGAGCTCTGGAGGAGTCTGCTACACGAAGACCCAAGACGGCCGAAGACGTCTAGGACCCTGGACCAAGCCCTCCAGCCCTTATCAGGGCTAGGGCTCAGAGTAACCAGTGGTCGGGGAGAGATCCCCTAGGTCCAGCCAGAGGACGCTGGGAGAGCAGGGAGATTAGATAGCCTGCAAGGTCCGGAGGCTTGTACCTTCTGAGGGTAACGGGTGAGGGGACCGTATACCCCTTAGTGTGATAGGGACTATGTGTTAAGATAATAAATAGTGTGTGCCATAAAGAAGTCCAGAAGTCCGTCCTTACAACACTACACAGGTAATGAGCTGAGATTAGGAGCACACTCTTAAAGGGAGTGCTTTGTTACCTGTATGAAAGACACCTGTTCACAGAAGAAATCAATCAGATTACAAACCCGCCACCATGGCCAAGACCAAAGAGCTCTCCAAGGGTGTCAGGGACAAGATTGTAGACCTACACAAGGCTGGAATGGGCTACAAGATCATCGCCAAGCAGCTTGGTGAGAAGGTGACAACAGTTGGTGCTATTATTCGCAAATGGAAGAAACACAAAAGAACTGTCAATCTCCCTCAGCCTGGGGCTCCATGAAAGATCTCTCCTCGTGGAGTTGCAATGATCATGAGAACGGTGAGGAATCAGCCCAGAACTACACGGGAGGATCTTGTCAATGATCTCAAGGCGGTTGGGACCATAGTCACCAAGACAACAGTTGGTACCACACTACGCCGTGAAGGACTGAAATGATGCAGTGCCCGCAAGGTCCCCCTGCTCAAGAAAGCACATATACATGCCCGTCTGAAGTTTTCCAATGAACATCTGAATGATTCAGAGGACAACTGGGTGAAAGTGTTGTGGTCAGATGAGACCAAAATGGAGCTCTTTGGCATCAACTCAACTCGCCGTGTGTGGAGGAGGAGGAATGCTGCATATGACCCCAAGAACACCATCCCCACCGTCAAACATGGAGGTGGAAACATTATGCTTTGGGGGTGTTTTTCTGATAAGGGGACAGGACAACTTCACCGCATCAAAGGGACGATGGACGGGGCCATGTACCGTCAAATCTTGGGTGAGAACCTCCTTCCCTCAGCCAGGGCATTGCACATGGGTCGTGGATGGGTATTCCAGCATGACAATTACCCAAAACACACAGCCAAGGCAACAAAGGAGTGGCTCAAGAAGAAGCACATTAAGGTCCTGGAGTGGCCTAGCCAGTCTCCAGACCTTAATCCCATATAATAAAATCGCAAATCTGTCTGTCTGTCTGTGTGTGTGTCTGTTTGTCTGTGTGTCGCCGGACCATACACAGTTTCATTGGACGGCGGTTGCCCCTGGCAACGGGTAGCGACGCATTCGCTGCAGGGTGGACGCCATTTTTAATTCCCGTTAAAAATATGCGCACGCATTAACACGCGACTCTGAGGTAAATTCATCAAAGTTTCACGTCCTCTTCACTCCCCCCCCACCACAATGTGTGCAATTACTATTATAGGGTCGGTAGATAATAAAATTATAGCGATTAGACAGTATTATTGTAGCGCGGGGGGGGGGGGGGGGTAACGGCCCCTGTACCCAGCCTCAGCCGGGTGGGCAATTTAGGCGAGGCCGGAGGCTCTGCACGGTACTAGGCCTCGACACCCCACCACACTATAGGCCGTACATATTACTGCACAGCGGCCCAGGAGATCGTGGCTGGGGGGGGGGGGGGCAGGGGTAGCAGCCCATCTGTGTATATATGCAAGGTTATTAAGAAATATATTTTTCACCCGGGCAACGCCGGGTACTTATGCTAGTCCCATATAAAATCTGTGGAGGGAACTGAAGGTTCGAGTTGCCAAACGTCAGCCTCGAAACCTTAATGACTTGGAGAAGGTCTGCAAAGAGGAGTGGGACAAAATCCCTCCTGAGATGTGTGCAAACCTGGTGGCCAACTACAAGAAACGTCTGATCTCTGTGATTGCCAACAAGGGTTTTGCTACTAAGTACTAAGTCATGTTTTGCAAAGGG
This sequence comes from Lampetra planeri, assembly GCF_965212315.1. Classification (NCBI taxonomy): domain Eukaryota; kingdom Metazoa; phylum Chordata; class Hyperoartia; order Petromyzontiformes; family Petromyzontidae; genus Lampetra; species Lampetra planeri. Next base: position 838,653 of record NC_136168.1, read on the forward strand.
GTCAAATACTTATTTCCCTCATTAAAATGCAAATCAATGTATAACATTTTTGACATGCGTTTTTCTGGATTTTTTTGTTGTTAATCTGTCTCTCACTGTTCAAATACACCTACCATTAAAATTATAGACTGATCATTTCTTTGTCAGTGGGCAAACGTACAAAATCAGCAGGGGATCAAATACTTTTTTCCTTCACTGTATATGTTGAACTTGTTTCGCACCGTACGTAACGAACCATGCTTATTGGAGGTGCAGGAGAAAGATCACAAACTAAACACAAACAGCAGTTGGAAAGAAATTAGTTTGTCAACCTAGATGATGATTTAAAAGTGCACAGCTCCAGTGACTTCCTAATATCGGAAGCAGGAGCGTTCCAAACGGCCACAGAAGTGCATCTGAAAGTGCTGCACAATGCAGTGAGCGTCTTTGCTTGGTTAGCCAAAAGCCGCTGTTGCGAGGATGACCAGAGTTCGCGTGATGGTTTTATGCAAGGTTTTGTGGTTCATTTATGTCAAGTGTTTTTCACTAATTTTCAGAGAGGGGCCACTTTTGGCAATAAGACATCATTAGTGTGAGGGCAGCCACATTTGAAACCATTGGGGGTTTGACAACAGCACGATGATGGGGGGTGCTTTCACATTTGTGTATTTTCGGGGGCCGCACATCAGGGGCCACACTAAAGGCCACCAGGGGCTGCCAGTGGCCCACGGGCCTTGCACTGAAGAACAGTGGTTTATGGCAAGCACTTTGTGTTTGTAATGAGCGCAAACTTATAATAATGTATCGTTCAGCAAACCAGAAGCCAATGCAGCTCGGAGAGCACTGGATGGATACGGTCGGATCTTGCAGCTGTACCCATCACGACACTTCATCCAACATATTGTTTTGTATTGTCATGAATTCCTCCACTACCCGAGAAGACTCACATTTACAACGCTCCATGCCAATGCATTGGTCACCTTCCAAATGGTGGCAGCCCCTCACCCGAGCGTCAAGGCACACATCTGCAAGGGCTGCGGAGCGCCCAGTATAGATGTGCTCCATGGCTAAATGTGGTTACACTCACTGGATTGATTCTGTCCGTGAATTTAAACTGCGTGTGTGTGTGTGGAGCCCATTGAGTGTTAATCCCCCTAGGTATGCGTGGGGTTTTCTCTCTCTGGGTACTCCTGCTTTCCTCCAGCATTTTAAACACGAACAACTCAGGAGAGGCGTGCCCTAGTAACTAGCCAGCATAATCGGCATACAAAAAGTCCAGTACTCACTCGTTACTCGCGACGAGGGATACATTTCAGAGATGCTCGTGAATAGAACATTTCGCAGATAATGATATAGGCCGATGAAAACCTGCTTTTTTAAAACGAATTACCTAAATTATAATACCTAAATGAACTATTATATACATGATAATTAAAAAAATGGTTATAATAAACAAATTCAATACAAATACATATTAAAGTATTAAATAATAGTAAAAAAAATACTTACTTTAAATTATGATATCTCATTACTTTATCTGATCACTTTCTCACATCAAGTTATTTCTCATTATGTTGTCTCTCATCACTTTATCTCCTTCTCTCTATCTCAATGCAGTAGTCATGTACAGTTCTAGATGCGATTCGCAGATAGCCAAAATCGCCGATATAGCAAGTCTCATCTCCGTCTGCCTCTCATCTCCGTCTCGTCTAATCTCGGTCTCAACTCTCACTAATCGGGTCTCCATCTCCGTCTCATCTAGTCTGCACCTCTGTCTTGTCTCCGTTTCATCTCCATTTCGTCCAGTCTCCGTCCGGTCTAGTCTCCATCTCCGTCTCATGTCCATCTCATCTCCTCTTCGTCTCGTCTCCATCTCCGTCTCCATCTTATCTCCATCTCGTCTCGTCTCGTTTCCGTCTACGTCTCATTTCGTCTCGTCTCCATCGCGTCTAGTCTCCATCTCTGTCTCGTCTCTGTCTCATCTCCGTCTCGTCTTGTCTCCATCTCGTCTTAGTCTCGTCTCGTTTCCGTCTAAATCTCATCTCCATCCTGTCTCATCTCTGTCTTGAATCCGTCTCATCTCATCTCTGTCTCGTCTTGTCTCCGTCTTGTCTCGTCTCCATCTCCGTCTCGCCTTGTATTGTTTTATAACTAAAGGTGTCCCTTGAAAGAGGGGGCATGGAGTCTCTACGTGGTCGCTCCCAGCTATATTTTAAACATCGCGCGCTTATGATTGGAGTTGGCCCAACATCCAAACACAGGACCGCAGAACTTTGGGCAATTGCTGGCACCAGTTTCCGGCTACCTTCCTGTTCGTCCTGTGAGTATTCCCGCAACCTCCAAGCGGACACCGCATGCGGTGTTACGAACTCCATGGTGGTTTTTTTTCCGACCTGCAACTTTTCACGAAAATAAACACCGGCAGGAGGGGTGGGGGCAGCCTCGGGAGCATCACAGCACAGCCCACCACCCCACCGTGCAGACCGGAGGTGGGGGGGGGGGGGCGGACGGCCGAGGGTGCCCTGCAGGGGGCCGCGTTACCTGCAGCGGGTTCTTGGTGCTGATGGGGATGACCTGGTATTTGTAGTAGCAGAGCTCACAGGACCAGGAGCCGCGCTCGCTGATCCACTTGACGAGGCACGGCTGGTGGGTGCAGCGCACGGATCCATTGCATCGGCAGGGACTCAGGAGCTCGCCCTGCGCACAGCCCACGTGGGGTTCGTTGGTGGGGAGAGGTATTGCAGCAGGGGTGTGGCACCGATAGGCGGCGGTGGGGCTTGCGACTCGAGATCGCGCTCATCGCGCGCAAAGTGTGTGTGTATGTTGAACTTTTTCGTGCCACCGTACATAGCCAACAGTGCTGTGTAAGTTTATGGGTAACTTTATTGAGTCTATGGGTCTCTGTGTGAGTTAATGTATGTAGGTATGTTTAACTTCTTTCGCACCGTACATAGCCAACAGTGATAACTGAAGGTGTGGTTTTAACCCGGCAGGCTGCCCTGGTTAATACCGTGGTGTGCGTGTTAACAGTGAAACACATTCATCATCTGCTGCACACTAGACAGCTGTGAAGCTCCCACGACGTGGTTCGCGAGCAGTTGGCAATGCTGTACCGGAGTCACAGTCCAAATTCGGCAAATTTCAATAAGGCGACCTCGACAATGGCATTTACTCTGCAGTGGATTGCGCGTGGCAACTCAGCCCCTGACTGCGGAACGACTGCAAGCCACGTCCGTGAAGCGTGGCCTGTTTAGGTCCACTCGGCGTAGCCTATTCCCGTCCATGAAGCGCGGCCTGTTCCTCTCGTGACGATCGCCCTGCGCTCATGCACACTTGTGTGCATGCAGATGACATTGCCCAGCAACTCAAAGCAACGGCATGGAATCCACTGTGAAATGGGGGAATATTTCCAGAAATGGAGGCACGAGCCAAATCCCCACAAACTAACAACAAGCACACTCTGAAAGTGGCACTTCTGTGGCAACACTGTGTGACACGACCCCATTCCGACCTATCCCGGAGTGAAGGCAGAACATACGCTAACCTTCCACGACCGCCTCGAAAAAGGTAGCTGCCAAGACCAAATCAAAGGGTCAACATGTTTCAGAAACTGGCAAGCACAAGCTGGGGAGATTCAGCACCATCAGTGCTATGGAAACATCAACCATGGACCTTGTGTGTACTCTGTAGGTGAGTACTGTGCGCCATTATGGACCAAAAGTAGTCACCACTCGACTTGTTGATGTCCAACTAAACAATGCAATGCGGTGGTGTATCACAGGAACCCTCAAGTCGACCCTAACATTCTTGTTGTCAGTCATGTAACCCTATCTCTTCCCCACCCAAACGACACAACGTTGCAACCCTTCGGATAAGTCCTGTGAATCGAGGAAAACGGTCGCCTTCCCATTCATCAGGATCTTGATAACGTCCCTCGTCATCTCTTGAAGTCACGCCAAGTCCCATTTTGGTCCCAAGTGCTTCACCTTCAACAATGCGCATTCAATCCCCGATAAAGCTTTGAGAGCTGAATTGAGTTCAAAATAATTCACAAACACTAGCTTGTTCTGAAAGACTCAACGCAGAAGATCCCTTAAGCTAATTTTCCACCCCAAACCGCATCTGCACAAATTGTGCCAGATGTGGATACCTGATGCACAAATGGAAAATTAAAAACTCGCCAGTAGTAGTGTGTAACTGTGGTCATCCAGAACAGATGGTACAATGCCCCGAGCCACAAATATGAAGGAGACGTCACAGCGATACACTCCGCTACTCCTGACGCAGTTATCTTGGCTTGACCACCTGAATATGAAATTGAGGTCGTTGCCCTGCATCTACATCAGCCATATGGAAGAAGAAGAAATCCGCTCTCTCAGAACGATAGCCCCCCACACAATAGCACCCCAGCGCCTGTACGATAGTGCCCATACAATTGTAGAGGTGTAATTGTGTATGGGAGCGGATGGCAAACAAACACAAGGGGCGTGGTTAGGGCCGTACACATAGGAGGTGGCCACACCGACGTCCGCACCTGCATCCCCCACGGGCCCCTCCCGGGGGGGCCGCGGACTATAAGAGGGGGTGAGCCGGAGGGCTCGAGGTCGAGGTATCAGCTTTAACCAGCGAAGACGGAAGACCAGCTAGAATAGGCCCCGGAGCTCCCCTGGCTCGCTGTCCTTATCAGGGCCGACCAGGGCAAGCCGGTGGCGTGGCCCCGAGAGCCCAGACTGACGAGCAGGTCTGGGAACTCAGGGGGTCGGATCCCAGCTTGACCAGGGCTGGGACAGGTAGCCTCCCCTAGCTCCCTAGTGGAGGACTTGGGCTTAGGTTAGCGGGGCTTAGATGTTGTGTCTCCCTGTTAGCCGAGTAAGGGGACGTTACCCCTTAGGTCCTGTGTATACTCGCTAACTGTATACAAGTTGTGTTAATAAATAAGTGTGCCTCCGATCCCGTCGTCAAGCCTCCTGAGTAATTACTACATCTGGTGTCAGAAGTAAAACGTCCAAAGATGGACACACGAGGGACGACACGTACCAGGGAGTCGGAGAGGGAGGACACCGCGGCCGAATCACCACCAGAGATGGCCGAGGTCGGATCGGAGCAGCCGGGGCCGAGTACACCCGCGCCGCTACGACAGGAGGGGGGGGATGCGTCGGCCGAGGGACTTCGGCTGGCTCACTCCCGCCTGGCGGAGCTGCTCTACGCCGCGGCCGCCGTGTTGGAGGAGATCACGCGGCTGGGAGCTGGAGGGGCTGCGCGGGAAGACGGCAGCAGCCGACGCACGCCGGCATTTCCCGCCACCCCGACGCGGCTCGCGGTTAAATTTCCCGCCATCACTACAGTGCGAGCAGAGGGCGGGGCCGGCCTGCGTCAGGTGACTGCTGAGGGCCAAGCACGAGCCGTGACATCATCAACGCCGGCCAGCGCGTCAACAACGGAGCGACCGGCGATGCCATGCTCACAGCCCGCCCACACTGTAACGTCGGCTGGGAACGAGGGAGCGAGATCCGCAGCCACGGACGTCGCCTTACAACAGCGACTGCCGCCTCTCAAGGAGTTCGTGGGAGCGGCTGGAGATTGGGGTGGCTTCAAAAGGCGGTTCATCGCTCATCAAGAGATGGCGAACTGGACGGACGCCGAGGCACTATGCGCGCTGCCGGCGATGCTGGACGACGACGCCCTGGCTACCCTCACCTCGGCGCCTAAGGAAAAGCGCGCCACGCTGCACCTGGCGCTGCAGCTGCTGTCAGCCGTCTATGGGCCGCCTTCGGACTGCAGGCAGCTGTTCCACGATCGGCATCGGGGCGCCAACGAATCGCCCCTGGCCTTCCGAACGGCTCTCCTGGCCCTGGCAAAGGCAGCTTTCCCGCGGATGGACGAGGAGGGAGTGGACGCCATGGTGGCTGAAAAGCTGCTGCTACTCGCCGATGAGCTGGACATCGCCGTCTTGGCTCAAGACGACGGAGAGATGTCGTCCCTGCTGGTCGCGCGCCACATCCACGGGGGCTTGCGGTCCCTGCGTCGCAAGGCTGCCAAGGGGGTGGCCGGCCATGCCATGGCGGCCACCGCCCTCCCATCAGAGGAGGTCTGCGGGGTGGAGCGGCGGGGGGAATGGAGATCGGCGGCACCGCAGGCTCGGAATGGACCGAGCCGCCAGGAGCAGCCCAGGCCATCTGGGGCGCTCACACGCTGCTACAACTGTGGCCTGCAAGGCCACGTTGCGTCAGGATGCCGGGCTCCCCGTCAGCGCGGAGCGACACCTCGTCAGACGCCACGCCGTCCCCACCCAAGCTCCAGCAGAGAAATCCGGCGAGTCGTGGCACCTCACACGTTTGGCCCATGCACACATCCGACACACACTCACGCGCTCAACTGAACAGGGTTCGAAAATCGCCGCCCATCGCGCGCGATTGTTCTGAAATGCGGCGAGCGCTCCAACCGGGTCAGTGGTCGGAGCTCGCCCATCGTGTCGTTGCTGCGTCGGCGGGATCATCGGTTGTGGTCGGTCATATTGATGGGGTAGAGGTGCGGATTTTAATTGACACAGGGGCATCGGCGACCATTATATCTGATTTGATTTATAACATCCTTCCCGTTCAAAGTCGTCCCTTGCTCCCTGTTGACGTGCCATGCTATGCTGCTAACGGGGGCTCGCTGGGCATTATTGGGCAAATCCGCGCCAACATTTGCATTGGAGACATTAAATTATCCGGGCCTGTTTTGGTTTCCTCCTCACTCGCGGTTCCGTGCCTGTTGGGGACGGATTTCTTGGCCAAAATGCCCATCCGTATCTTGATTGACCAGGGGTGCATCGAGCTCCCATCGGGCCGACGTGTTACATTTTTGTCTTCCCCCACCACGGAGCGTCGGGCGTTTGCCACCGTGCAGGCGCTCGTGACAAAAACTGTGCGCGTACCCCCGGGGGCTCAGATGCTCGTCCCTCTTAGGTTGCGTCGGCCGTTTGCTAAAGGGGTTGCGGATCGGGGGGTCTTGTTGGGACCATCTCGGGCCGGGGTCAATGGACCCGATTTGCTAGCGGCTCAGACCATGGTGAAAGGGGATGGGGACCCCTTCATTGCAGTCCTTAATGTAGGATCGCGAACGGCCGTGGTTCCTCAAGGGACCGTGCTTGCACACGCAACGCCGGCGCCCTATGAGGAACCACTCGTGGGTCAGGTAACCACCGATCCTCCGTCGCGACCGCATTCGGACTGTGATGACGGATGGCTGGATGCACTTTGCGCGGGATCTGTGGATCTGTCCGACACGCAGCGTGCGCAGCTGCGAGTTCTCCTGAAAGAATTTGCCGACGTTTTTAGTAAACACAAATTTGATATTGGTTGTACTAAATTGCTGCGACACCATATTGACACGGGTGACAGCGCGCCAATCCGCCAGAATCCCTTTCGGCTCAGTCCCGCCGAAAAGGATCATGTCAAATCGGCTGTTGATGACATGCTAGCCGCCGATATCATTTCCCCTTCCAACAGCCCGTGGGGCGCACCGATCGTTTTGGTGAAAAAACACGACGGCTCACTGCGGTTTTGTGTCGACTTTCGGCGATTGAACAAAATTTCTGTGGCAGATGCGTACCCACTTCCTCGAATGGATGAGTCGCTCGATGCCTTGGCGGGGGCGCGATTCTTTTCCACCCTCGATTTACTATCTGGATTCTGGCAGCTTCCTCTGGATGACGAATCAAAACCTAAAACTGCTTTTCGGACACCGCAAGGTCTCTTCCAATTTAACCGCTTGCCGATGGGCTTACATTCTGCGCCGGCAACTTTTCAGCGGTTAATGGAACTGGTCTTGGCAGGCTTGCAATGGGATTCGTGTTTAATTTACTTGGACGATGTCATCGTCTTTAGCAAATCCTTCGAGGAACACCTCCAGAGGCTGCGTGCTGTTTTTCTCAAAATGCGGGCTGCCAATTTAAAATTTAAACCGCAGAAGTGCCATTTGCTCCGCGAATCGGTGCGGTATTTGGGTCACATTGTTGGGCACTCGGGGATATCCACTGATCCCGCCAAAACGGAATGCGTCAGCTCCTGGCCGACTCCCACCTCGGTGGGAGAGGTCAGGAGTTTCATTGGGTTCGCGTCGTACTATCGACGGTTTGTGGCTGACTTCGCTACGATCGCGAAACCATTGCATGCCTTGACGTCCAAGGGAGTCAGGTTTCATTGGGGGCTGGAGGAGGAGGCTGCTTTTCACGCCCTCCGGAATGCCCTGGTGGGGGCTCCGCCGTTGAATTACCCCGACTTCTCACAACCCTTCTTGCTCGATACAGATGCAAGTAACACGGGCATCGGGGGCGTGCTGTCCCAACTCATTGGGGGCGTAGAGCATGTGGTGGCTTACGGTAGTCGGGTACTGTCTCCAGCGGAACAACGGTACTGCGTTACCCGTCGGGAATTATTGGCAATTGTTTATTTCATTCAGCAGTACCGCCCATATCTGTACGGTCGGCGTTTCACCGTCCGTACAGATCATGCGGCCCTACAGTACGCTCTGCGGGTTCAACAACCATCGGGCCAGTTGTCTCGATGGTTGGAGATTCTCCAGGACTACGACTTTGTCACCACATATCGTAAGGGCGTCCGCCACACGAACGCTGACGCCCTGTCACGGTTGCCACCCACTTCGGAGTGCGCTTGCCTCCTGGGTTCGGGGCGTTGTAGGCCCCCGAACGTCACCACCGATTCGGTCCTCGTGGCCGCCGCCGATGCGCCTTTGGCTTCGGGTCCTATCGAGCAAGAAGGGAGGGATTCGTTGCTGGGGTTGTCGGTCGCGGAATGGGGACGCCTCCAAATGGAGGACACCTCCCTCCTCGCTCTGCGCCGTCGCGCAGCGGGGGTTGGGCAGGGGGTGGCGAACATTTACTCGTGGGGGTTGTTCCAGGGTCTTTTAATGCACTGGGACGGAAAAACCCGCCGCCAGCAGCTCGTGGTGCCTGCAGCATTGAGGGGTAAGGTGGTATGGGCTGTTCATGAGCGGCTTCTGCACTTGGGGGTTCACAAGACCTTTGCCACGCTCCAGCTCGATTTCTTCTGGCCGGGCATGGCAAAGGACGTGGGGGATCTCCTGGGGTCGTGCACACAATGCGCACAGCGAAAGCCACCAGCTAGGGGGTCCAACCCTCCGCTGCAGTCCATAAAGGTTTCCCGGGTTAACGAGCTCGTTGCGCTAGACATACTCGGCCCATTTCCCGCTACACCCAGGGGGAATAGGTATTTATTGACAGGGGTCGAATACTTCACGAGATGGCCTATGGCCTGGCCCCTGGCCAACCAGTCGGCAGCAGCCATCGCGGAGGCCTTTGTCCAGGGCTATGTCCTCGACAAAGGTGCTCCGGAACGGCTGCTTACTGACCAGGGTAAGAATTTTTCGGGAAAACTCCTCCGCGAGGTGTGCGACCTCTTGGGTACGGAGAAAATTCGGACCTCCCCGTATCACCCTCAAACTGACGGGATGGTGGAACGGCTACATCGGACCATCACGTCTATGCTGTCCCAACAGGTGTCCGAATCCCAGACAGATTGGGACCTTCGCATAGCCGGTGTGTTGCAGGCCTACAGGATGGCTCCCCATGCGGCCACCGGATTTTCCCCTTTCTTTTTAATGTATGGCCGCGAGGCGAACCCCCCTGTGACGACCCAGCTGAAGCTCTCGGCGCCTCAGGCGAAGTCTACCTTGTCCGAACACGTTAAATTTAACATCAGCAAATTGTCTGAGGCGCGGGAAGCGGCCGTGCAAAATTCTGAACTCCGCCAGAAGGCGAACGAGAGGCTTCGGCTGGGGCGGGTACATGTGTTCAAATGGAAACCAGGGGACAGGGCATGGTTGCACTGTCCCCAGGTGCCACTGGCAACCTCGTCAAAGTTGGTACGGCCGTGGCGGGGGCCAGTGGAGGTCGTACAGGTCTTACGGCCGCAATGTGTTCGCGTCAAATGGGGGAGGCGTCGGTGGTACGTGCACCCCTCAAGGTTGAAACCGTTCATTGCGCCGGCCCGTGGTTCACACACACGCATGGCCAAACGTGTGAGGGGTCCGCCGACTCCCCGACGTCGCTGCTCTCGCCTAACATGACATCAACTGTTCCATCTCCAGGTGCAACAGGAGTGACGGGTCCACGCCCGCCAACCCCTCCCGGAGGGGTCGGGGGTCACTCGGCAGCGACGCCAGACTCTCTTGCACCCGGACCGTCACCAACCACCACTGAGCGTGCCGGGTCGAGCCCTTGTGACGGGCCCGCCGCGAGAACGCGCGCCAAAACGCGCAGACTATTGTGAGGTCGGCCGTTGGGGGGCCCTTGCGGACAGTGGGGGAGGGACATCCGGAGCGCATGTATATATGTGGGGTTTGCGGAATGGGGTATTTATTCGGGAGGGTGCGCCGGGTTATTTTTTTCTCTTTCTTCTTCTACCTGTTCCTGTTGTTGTTGTTGTTATGACTGTTATCGTTCTTGTTAAATTTACGCGAGGCACACACGGTTTTGGGGAGGCATGCACCTTTATTCTGGTTTTGTTGCAGCCGGGGACGGCTGCGAGCTGTACAGGGGGGGGTGATGTAGAGGTGTAATTGTGTATGGGAGCGGATGGCAAACAAACACAAGGGGCTTGGTTAGGGCCGTACACATAGGAGGTGGCCACACCGACGTCCGCACCTGCATCCCCCACGGGCCCCTCCCGGGGGGGCCGCGGACTATAAGAGGGGGTGAGCCGGAGGGCTCGAGGTCGAGGTATCAGCTTTAACCAGCGAAGACGGAAGACCAGCTAGAATAGGCCCCGGAGCTCCCCTGGCTCGCTGTCCTTATCAGGGCCGACCAGGGCAAGCCGGTGGCGTGGCCCCGAGAGCCCAGACTGACGAGCAGGTCTGGGAACTCAGGGGGTCGGATCCCAGCTTGACCAGGGCTGGGACAGGTAGCCTCCCCTAGCTCCCTAGTGGAGGACTTGGGCTTAGGTTAGCGGGGCTTAGATGTTGTGTCTCCCTGTTAGCCGAGTAAGGGGACGTTACCCCTTAGGTCCTGTGTATACTCGCTAACTGTATACAAGTTGTGTTAATAAATAAGTGTGCCTCCGATCCCGTCGTCAAGCCTCCTGAGTAATTACTACACAATGTCGCACGTATGTAAGCAGCAGCAGCTAACCACTTGCCCAGCGCCAGCGGTGCAGCGGTTAATGGCGTGCTGGCTAATGCGGCCAGTCTCACACTTGGAGTGGAATAAAAACAATCTGGCAAGCTGGCCCATTGGGCGTGCATCCACTCGGTGTTCTCAATTAAAAAGATAAATGTTTGCACCACAGTGATGAAATGTTAATTACCTTGCCTGGTATGCAGGAGGTCGTGGGTTCTATTCCGACTCTTGACACCTGCTGTATATTTGGAGTTTGCATGTCTCTCTCCCCATGGTCACGTGGATTTTTATCCAGGTCATCCAGTTTTCCCTCCACATTTAGAAGAAAAAGAGCTTCATAGCTCATCGGATTCCTCCGGCAGTATACATACTCTGATTCTGATGGTGCTGAAGCAACAGCAGCGGCTATACACCTCGTCATGCAAGAAAGGGCGTAGAGAGTCGAGAAGTTGAAAAGTGATGCCGTGATCAATGATTAATATCCTGTTAGCCCATGCATGGCACCGCGTGCGTAACCATCAGTTGTTTTCACTGTGCACGCATGGCGAGCTTGTGAGGAGTTTCCACAGCCCTCCGCTGAGGTGGACAGCGAGAGAGTCAACCCACGAACCGGACCTCGCGATCCACCCGTGCATGCCGAGTACGTAAGGGGGGAGCGGTGGGGCAGCGGTGGGGCAGCAGTTAGTGCGATGCGCTATGAACCCGGTGACCCGAGTTCAATTCCCGCTCACGACCACCAACAACAGTGACCATTATCAGAACCGGTCCTGCGCCTCCCCTAGGTCGACTCGGCAACACATAAGTACGTACCATGTGCCATTTGTAAACATCGCCACTGGAGAGACAAAGGCAGCCGGGCGTGGTGCTGGCCACCCACCCTCGCGTGTGCCGTGTCGGCCTTCATAGGTGCTACTTGCTAACAGCACTTGTCCCGACAGCCTTTGTGAGTATATATAGTATTTGTTTAAATTATCATGTATGTGTAATGAGCGACTTCTGCGACACGTCGTGTAGAGGGTACTTATTATTTTATTTCTCACACGGGCACAAGACAGGCCAGCCTTATTCTTCTCACTCTGAGTACAACACTTAGATTTTAACGTCTCTATTGGCTACACACAGCCGATCACTCGGCGTGGTCCCACCGCCCTCACTCGGCTACGCCGCTGGCTGGCGGCGTGACGAGGATGGCGATGGAAACCTCGCAGGAGATCTTCCACTTGGCCGGACGACGGAGAGAGATGATGACGAGCAGCGACGCAGTCCGGACCCAGAAATCGACACACGAAACCCGAGCTCTTATATCCCCCCAGGCGTGGCTAGGCCCCGCCTCCGGCCACGCCCTCCCATGGAACCTTTGAGCCGGTTCCCGGAGCATCTCGGCCAACCCCACCAATTACTTTTGCCCCAGATACAATTCCCTCTCTGATTGGACGTTATCTTAACTGTGCCCGTACCCGCACTTCCCTTTCTCAGCCAGAAGGTGTCATCATGTCATTACATATGTATGTATGTCAAACTTCTTTTGCACCGTACGTAGCCAACCGTGCTAATCGGAGGCGTGGGGAAAAGACAACAAACTAAACACAAAAAGCAGTTCTAAAGAAATGGGTTGTCAATCTAGATGATGATTTAAACGTGCATAGCTCCAGTGGCTTCCTAAAATATCGGAAGGAAAAGCATTCCAGACGGTTGCAGAAGCACATCTGAAAGCGCGTGATGCGGTGACCGTTTTGTTCAATGGCCAGCCAAAAGCCGCTGCTGCTGTGAGGATGGCCGGAGTTTGTGTGTCGATGGTTTCTGCTCCTTGACAAGGTCAGCAAGGTGAGGTGGGGATAAGGGGGATCTTTGTCTTTGTATGGACGCTCTCTCCACAATGCGAACCTGACCATGGATCGTTCTGTTCTGTGCATTGCGTAGTATTAATGCTCTACGCACGAGTTGCCACCGTCAGCCACGGTGGCTCCACCACCCCATGGTACCACGGGCGGCTCTGCTTTACCTTCAGTAGCGAGCGCAAGTCCCCGTGATCCAGACGACTGCTGCAAATGCAGCAGTGGCCGATTCAGAAGCGGACAGATGGTACACACGCGGCATACGAGGCAGAAGAAAAGCTCAGTTGATTGATCGATCATTAGCTTATGTGCCAATATCGCGCCGTCGATAAAGCTTACGCGTCGGTGCGCGTTGCAGCGGAATGGGAACGGTACCAGGGTCACGGACCAACAACAGAGATGAAGATAAAAACCCATCAGACCTATGAGCGGCTCGCGCCGACCGAGCAAAGTAAATCGCAACCACGCGCAAAATAAAGTGTGACCATGCGCAACGAATAGCGTAAAGAATAAGTAGTTAATAAATTAAATAACATAAATAATAAGTAAATATACAGTTTTTTTCTCCATTATAAAATTTTAGATGTTATGGGAAGGCGAGTCTGAATAAACTTTGGTGCCACGGTGGTGAGATGTTAACTACCTCACCTGGTATACAGGAGTTCGTGGGTTCGATCCCAACTCTTAACACCTGCTGTATATTTGGAGTTTGCGTCCCATTCTCTCTCGCCTTGTGGCGGCACGGAGAGACGGCTGACAGGAGGGAATAGACCCCACTGGGACAGTCATGGGTTAGCTTCCCATTTCTGTAGTTTTCCATGCTTCGCAGTATGTTGGAAACACCCGCTTTAGCTACAGAATGTGAACATAAGAGAATACCCCTAGAGTCTGCGAGAGCGGGGGCGGAAGATGACTCATCGGCTGACAACATGGTAAGGACTGGACCGGAAATGACTACGAGTAATGAGAGCACAGCACAAGAGAGCACCACAGGAACTGTCACAAGTTCCGCTGCAACAGCGGGCCACAAACAGATGCAGGTATGTGTCTGTGGTTGGAGGAAAGTTACATCACACCATGGGTTGAGGATCCACCAAGGGAAGAAGGGGTGTTTGGGTAAAGAGAGACAGAGGCATCGCATTGATTACTTTCTGTGAAAGCGATCAAATCAGTCGAATGAAGCACAGCAACTGGACGCAAACCATAGTTTGCAGTGCATCAGTACCACTGTCATGGAGGACGTAAACTCAAGCACCAAAGTAACAACTGAGGTGGAACCAACAACAGGAGTGGAACTCACCCAGCCTCCCAGACCTGCAGTCGAGAGGAGACTACCAGAGCACAGACCATATGTGAAGTGGCCTGGCGCCAGTGACAAGAAGTTGTGGGAAACAGTGAATACTTACCTTACCTTGACCCTCGAGAAACTTCGAGGCACAGTGGAGAAGAAGTTGGAGAGGATGAGGGACATCTATGAGTATGGGGCAGAAAGCTTTGGAGTGCAAGAGGCAAAAAGCGGGAGAAAGGTTCCAACCCCACCAGTTTCCAGGAGGCAACAAGAAATCAAGCGCCTCTTCAAGTAAGGAGACAGCTTAAGAAACAGTGGAAAAAGGCCTCGGAAGTGGAACAGGAGGGCATAGAGGCACTTCAGGCTGACATCAAAACCCGGTTAGCATCCCTCCGTAGAGCAGAGAACCTACGGAAACGCAGAAGGAAGAAAGAACAAACTAGAACTCGATTCTATAAAGATCCCTTCAAGTTCCTTAAAAGTCTCTTCACGAGGGAAAAAAGTGGAGCTCTAGAAACAACAAAGAAAGACCTGGAGGAGCACCTGAGAACAACAAACTTTGACTCAAAGCGACATGAACATCTGGCCATCCCATCAGATATCCCACCCATTGAACCCCCGGAACATCATATTGAGACCAGCCCTCCGACATGGAAAGAGGTGGAAAACACAGATGGACGGGCAAGAACAGCATCAGCCCCGGGGCCAAATGGAGTCCCGTACAAAGTGTATAAGAACGCACCAGACGTCATGAGGTTCCTCTGAAGGCTTATGAGAACAGCTTGGTAAAAGAAGATAATACCCAAAGCGTGGCGTAGAGCAGGCGGGGTCCTGATCCCTAAGGAGAAGGATGCAGTGAACATCAGCCAATTCCACCCAATTTCCTTGCTGAATGTCGAGGGTAAAATCTTCTTTAGGGTCATTGCCCACAGAGGATGGCCGAGTACCTGCAAAGGAATGCGTATGTCGATACATCTGTACAGAAGGCAGGAATATCAGGGTTATCTGGCTGCTTGGAACATTCCAGCATGATCTGGCACCAGATCCAAATGGCCAAGGTGGAGACAAGGGACCTCCATTTAGTCTTCCTCGACCTCGCCAACGCATTTGGCTCTGTGCCCCATGAACTCCTGTGGTCTGCCTTCAGGTTTTTCCACATACCGGACACCATCACAACCCTGGTGAAGTCGTACTTCCAGGATCTGCAGTTCTGCTTCACCACCTCAGAGTTCACCACCTCATGGCAGTGCCTGAATGTAGGTATAATGGCGGGATGTACTATTTCTCCGTTGGCATTCATAATGGCAATGGAGGTTATCATCAGATCCTCAAAATGGGTTGCTGGTGGACAGCGAGTCGATTCTGGTTTCCGCCTCCCTCCACTCAGAGCCTACATGGACGACATTACAACATTGATCACCACTGTCCCATGCACCAGGAGACTGCTCAGAAAACTCGATTGTGAAGGGAGTACTCTCTGACCTGACATTCTTCATCGGAGATGACCCAATCCCAACAGTGTCTGAGCAACCGGTAAAAAGCCTTGGAAGGTGGTATGATGCAAGCCTGAAGGACAAAGACCAGGTGCAACAGCTGCGCAAAGACATTGGTAGTAGCCTACAGTCCATCGACAACACCCAGCTACCTGGAGAGTTAAAGGCCTGGTGTCTGCAGTTTAGTCTCCTACCCCGGGTGTTGTGGCCCCTAGCAGTGTATGAGGTTCCAATCTCAACAGTGGAGAAGATGGAAAGAGGAGTCACAGGGTACTTAAAGAAGTGGCTTGGAGTTCCACGATGCCTTACCACCATAGGCCTCTATGGAGATGGTGTCCTCAAGCTGCCCCTCACCAGTCTAACAGAGGAATTCAAGTGTGCAAAAACCAGGCTCCAGATGACACTGAATGAATCTCGAGACCCAGTGGTGAGCAACAACGCGCCGACTTTGGCAACTGGGCGCAAATGGAGGCCAGGAAAAGCAGTCCAGGAGGCAACAGTAGCCCTCGGACATGCTGACATTGTGGGTCATGTTCAGCAAGGGAGAGGAGGCCTTGGGCTAAATAGCCGCGCTGCTTGGAGTAAGGCCACTGCACCAGAGCGGCGGAAGATGGTAGTGCAGGAAGTACGCCATCAGGAGGAGGCTGCAAGGTGGGCCAAGGCAGTCTCTCTTGCCAAACAGGGACAGTGGGCTCGATGGGACAGTATGGAGAAGAGGAAGATCAGCTGGAAGGATCTGTGGGCCATGGAAGCGAGGCGGTTGAGCTTTTCCATCAGAGCAACATATGACGTCCTTCCAACACCAGTGGTATGGTGAAGATCCGGACTGTGCCCTCTGTTCCATGCCAGCCAACCTCAGGCACATTCTCACAGGGTGTAAAACAAGCCTCACCCAAGGACGCTACACTTGGCGTCACAACCAAGTCCTTAAAAACCTTGCGTCCGCCCTGTCGGACAAGCGAGCTGCCACCAACTCCCTACCACCCCCAGCAGCATCACACCCCTTATGGACGACCTTTGTCCGCGAAGGGGCTAAACCACCGAAGAACGGCTCTACACCATCAGAGCGAGACCAGCTGCGCTTGGCCCACGACTGGAAAATGCTAGCTGACATTGGCTGGCAACTTGTGTTTCCTCCGGAGATCGCAACTACCACCCTAAGACCTGACATGGTGCTCTGGTCCCGTTCGCTCAAGAACGTCTTCATCATTGAGCTCACAGTACCCTGGGAGGACTCAGTAGATGAGGCTTATGAGCGAAAACATCTGCGCTATGCTGATCTAGCTGCTAAAAGCATGGCATAATGGCTGGAACACAGAAGTCCGACCAGTGGAGGTGGGCTGCAGAGGTTTTGTGGCAATCAGAGCTGTATCGGAGGCGGCAGAAGGCAGCAGTCAGTGGCTCTGGATGAAGAGTAAAGACCCCAGCTGGGCCCCGAAGTGAGAGGGCCAGGAGGTATGCGGTCAACAATGCTTGACTTAGGGAGGATGACTCCCCTGCCATGCATAGTCCCATGGGATGTTGGCTATCAACAACAAGGCAACTCCTATGACTAATTGGGAATGGGACGCAAGCATAGGATTGATCACCCTGTCGCTGGCCGCCTTTGGGGAGGGTGTAGTGTGAAAGGCCGAAACACCATAGGAAGTAAAGGTACACTACTGACGATGCGCTCCCCAAATTTCACCAGGCTCACTGTTCATGAACTCTTGGAAGTGCTTGCACAAAGGATAGTAACATCTCATCCTGTGTTCTTGGAATCCACGGTTGTGTGTATTCTTCTCTGGGTCCTCCTGGTTATTGCCAGGAGGACCCAGCATTTGGCTGTTGCTATAAGTTTCCGCATGGCGATAAGCCGCTTCATTGTTATCATTTGTGATAGCCAGCTCATTTTCGAAAAAAATAACTGCATAGCTCAGTAGGCCGTACCTGTTAAAATAACAATAGGAACAGTGTAGTACAGCGATACACTACTCATGAAGCGGTTGTCTGGGCTTGACCACCTGGATGTAAAATTGGAGTTGTTGCTCCGGATCTACATCAGCAGCCGTACGAAAGAATAAGACAGTGCGATATTTTTTCTTCTGGGTTTCGTGCTTTAAAAAATGTCATCGTACCATGATGTATTAACGGACCCCATACTGTATCAGTGCGGGTGACATTTCGTACTGTATAATTTCGTACCTTATGTCCTGCCTAAGGAAAAGAAAAAATCTTAGAAAATAAGGGATGGACGAGCAAGCCTATAGTTGATAATTTTTCTTGATACTTTTTTTTATCTTAAAAAAACATCTTCTCTAAACATGTTTGATTTTTTTTTTGCTCAAATTTACAAAAAACATTTAGTTTCAAAATCGCATACATTTCTAACGACGTGACTTTACCGAAAGAACAAAAGAGTATAGATTCCTGCAGTCACGAAAGCTTCAAATCTAGATCGATTCAAAACGCTTAAAAATTATCATCCGTTAGTTAATAGCGAGTGGCATTTTGAGAAAGGAATCTATCCTGCCGTTTTTGTTTTTAATAAGCGATGTGTTACATTCTTGTAGTCACCTTTAAAGACAAAGAGAGTTATAATGATTGTCAGAGATTAATACGCTCACCTGAATTGGCATGAAAATACGGCGAAAAAACAATCATAATAGCGTACCGCACTTAAAGAAGCAAACAATCATGTACCGTACCACACCTCTGATTAGCACTGTTGGCTATGTACAGTGCGAAAGAAGTTCAACATCCGTACATAAAGTAATTTTGTACCGTACCATATTACCACCCTTGCACGTTCCCGCGAGGTTGGGGAGGGAGAAGTGGGGGTCGAAAGAGGGGGGTTGTAGAGGCAGCGCCAACAGAGAGATCCTTCCATTGCCCTGCTGTGGCTCCCCCAATATCCCACCGTGCCATTTGGAAGACTTTGCAATGCCATTCCACGAGATTCTAGCGCATGGCGTCCGTGGCGTCCATGGTGTTTATAGTGTTTATGATGTCCGTAGTGTCCGTGGTGTTTATGGTGTCCATGGTGTCCATAGTGTCCGTGGTGTTCATGGTGTCTGTGGTGTCCGTGGTGTTTGTGTTGTCCATGGTGCGGATGGGGGGGGGGTGCTGGGAGCGGCCCCCCACGGTGCTGCAGGAGCGGTGCTCGCCCACGCCTTGGGGATCGCGCTCGGTGAGCTGAACCCACGACCCGTCCCAAATGGATAAATAAATAGGAGCGGGCTGATCTCTTAAGCTCCCCTTTTTCTCCCTTAAAGGCCATCGTCTATTTTATCTGTAACCGGTTAAGAGCCCCTATTTTTTTGGTAAATAAAAAAAATGGTAGAATTGCAATCTCCTAAAGGTGGCCGTTTTATTTTGATTGCTTTCCTCATTATGTTTCCAACGAGAGCAGCGGATTAGAATTTCTAGGGTTCGCACAGTTGGCTATGTACAGTGTAAAAGAAGTTCAACATACATACACTGCACCCCCAATTAGCACGGTTGGCTGTGTACGGTGCAAAAAAAGTTCAATCAACGCACATACACCGCACCTCCGATTAGCACGGTTAGCTACGTACAGTGATATTCGTGCGATGCCAAAGGACCGGACTACCACATTCAACTCTGGGGATATGGACGTGTACAAGAAGACGAGGTACGACCTCCGTGAATCCATGAGAGATGCAAAAAAGACAATACATAATCAAGCTGGAATCACAGTACAATATTTCCGTCGCACGATGCACGTGGCAAGGATGACAAACCATAACGGACGACAAGGGGAAAGCCCGGCTGCGCCACCCCCCTGACGCCCCTCTCCTAGAGGAGTTGAATACTTTTCATGATCACTTTGAGGCGATCAACAGAGGCATCCATGAAGGCTCCCGCTGCTCGGGATGGCCGTGTGCTTAAACGAGTGAATATTCGCAAAACCGCCGACCCAGACGGAGTACTCCGGCTGAGTCCTCGGAGCATGCGCAGAGCAGCAAGCAGGCGTCTTCACAGACATTTTCAACCTCTTGTGATGCCGCCGCCACGAAGCCGTTCAACAGGCACCCTAGCTATGACCTCGCCACCACCAAGCGACGGAGCCGACCCCGCGTGCCCCTCACCCCACCTTACATGAACACACCCGCACGCATTTCCCCCCCCCCCCCCATAGAGCTCCGAGAGGAGGTCACCTGGCCGACCGGTTTTTATCCGAGAAGCCCTTATCGGGATTAACTTTCACGGTTTACGGCGACCAGGGAATTGGACGACCTCCCCCGACGCTACTTTGCACCGCGGCGCTGCGACCGGCCTTAAGATGGAATGGTCGCGGCGAAGGGCATTCGGCCACCGCGGTTGAAACGCATCCCCCCACACACACCCCCACGGGTCGACGAGACAGGCAGAGGAGGGACGGGGCGGCATAGTTTAGCGTGCCAAAGCGGGCTCGAGTGCGTAGGTGCCATTGTAAGGGAAGTTAAAGGATAGGGCTGGAATTGCAAATAATCAGAGAGGCGACTCGGGCGCATAGTGCGCAATTGATGGGGCAGGTGGTGGAGACATGCGGAGGCTCCGCGCTTAAATTCCACAGCAGGCCGTTGTGATGGACGCCGCTGCATAATGTGCATGACCAAGGCGCCATGCATGAGAAAGGGATTAATTAGAATTAACGCCACACACGCAGCGCATCTGATTAGCATAGCAAGGGCGCCCGGAACCGCCGCACGCGCCCTGACGGGCGCGCACCCATTGTTAAAGAAAAACTGGGAGGGGGCCACCACCACGCTCGGAGCAGCATCCCTTTGATGTAGGAAGGATAAAAAGGGGGCGAAAAGGGGAGATCTGTCTCTCTTACTCCAGCACCAGGCGACAAGACGCTCTCCAGCCCAGCGACCCGGACGTCCGTGAGACGCATCGAGGTACGCTGCGAGCACGGGATCAACGGACCGCCATGGGCACCTAACAGTGAGTAAGAAGGTGAATTAGGATCATAGGTAGATAACTCGGGAATAGGCATGAAGGTAGTAGAATAGGCCAGCCTCGTCGATTCATACTGACTCAACAACCAGTTCCAGGTAGCAAACAATAAATCATTAATAGCTGATCGTGTCCCCGTGTGATCTCGCTGAGAAGTGGGAACGCGTGTGGTGCTGTGTACACAGCGGCTCGCCACGTGGGAGTGCTGCGTAGAGCGGCGCACGAGTGGGTGTCGCGTGTGTGCAGGTGTGTGCGCTCGTAGCGTGGGGGAAGGGGTCGGTGCGTCCACAGGTACCCGCTCCGTCTATCGCCGCAGGGACTCGCGCGGTGTGAGGGCAGCGTCATTCGCCCTCCAACCCCTGACCCCCGTTTAGAGCGCGTGATTGGTGGAGAGACAACGCAGCGTTTACAGGTGAGCGAGAGCGGGCGGCGAACTATGCCTCTCACACGAGCTCGCGGAGGGACGGACCAGGGAGGGGAGCCGTCGGGCGATGAGCCCAGCGACGGCAGCAGCTGCTCGCAGAGTAGCGAGGGGTCGGCGAACGGCGGAGTCCCTGCCATAGGTACGGAGCAGGGAGGAACTTCGGGGACCAGCGGCCCCAACAATTTGGTGTCAGAAGTCGTATGAACCCTCACATCTTCACGGGAAAGTGGCGCGCTACTCCACGCAAAGGTAAGGCATGTGTTCACCGGCCAGGGGACCCCTACATGGAAAGCGTTTTCCCGCAATATCATAGGGGCTAAAGAGCTTGATGGCTGGTCGGACGCGCAGGCGTTACGACAACTTACGTTGAACCTAGATGGGCGGGCAGCCGACTTTGTAGAGGCACTACCCGAAAGCGCGCAAACCCAACTAGAAGAACTAATGCGTAGATTAGACCTGCGTTTCGGCACGCGCAACGCGATACGGGCAAAGATGGCCTTAGAGGCGCGCCGACGCCAACCCGGCGAGGTCTTCCGAGACTACGCCGAGGACGTGCGATCACTAACCCGGATCGCCCGTCCAGAGTTCGCGAAGGAGGTCATTGATGCGCTAGCTGCAGACAAGCTACTCAGGTACCTAGCTCGCACCACGTGGTGGCAGCCCAAAAGGGCTAGTGCAGGCTTCCCCTTCGATACCCTAGTCGAGCAAGCACTCGAGTATGAGGAGCTCTCCAGCGAACGCGCGCAGCTCCGAGGGTCGGGACAGGAGTGCACCGTGGCGAGCCTGATCCCTGACGAGGAGGAGGATGAGGAGGAGCCCGCCAGCCCAATAAGGAGACGGGCAAGAGAGCCCCAGAGACCCCGCGAGACAACCCCGGGGTGGGTAGCCGGGTTACAGACCGGCATGGGAGATATTGCTGGCCGGGTAGACCAAATGGACGGTAAGTTAACCCAAGTACGCGAGGAAGCAAATAAAAATGTGAAGACCCTCCAGTCTGAGATGGGGGAAACATGCTCGACAGTAGGGGGGCTGGCCGGGAGGGTAGCCCAATTAGAGTCCGATGTGGGAAAACTGCGTACTGGGGGATGGAGAGGGAGCGGACAGGGGACCCGCTACGGAGCCGCCCCCCCTCCCCGGACATGTTATATGTGCGATCGCCGAGGGCATCTAGTGAGAGACTGTCCTGAAATCACCCGAGCTAGGCAGACTCGGGGGTTAAACTCCAACGCCCCCTAGAGCGTGGACCAACTAGGGGTGCAATCGACGCGGTCCCGATACAAATAGATGATAATGAGAATAATGGCGAGCGAGTGATCTCCACACAGGTTCCAGCAACAACGCCCATGGAAACGGTGACTCCTGGCGACTGGCTACGGGAGCTGGTGGCGGGGATCACGGGGGCCACGTCGCTGGTGGAAGGGGAGGTAGACGGAATGCGTACCCGAATCCTGCTGGACACGGGGGCGGTGGCCTCGCTCGTGAGTGCAGCACACTGCAGCGCGATCGGGGTCGACGTGCGTCACCTGCAGGCCCCGGACCGTGTGCTGCACACGGCGAGCGGAGCAGGAATGGGGCTGCTGGGGAGAGCCACCCTAGAGGTCCGCATAGGCAGCCAGGTGTGCACCCAGGAGTTCTACGTGTCGAGTGCGTTGTGTCACGAGTGTATTGCAGGTACCGACCTCCTAGAACAGCTGGGACTCAACGTGCAACCCCGCCAGTGATGAGCCACCATGGAGAGCAACGGCGAGCGGATTCCGTTCCTGGGACGAGAGCCGACGCGCCCCCGCTTCGCACCTGTGGCCGCTATCCTGGCGACGGCAGTCACCATCGGGCCGCTCACCGAGATGCTGGTGCCGGTGGCAACATCCCCCACCGACCCCGCGCTCCGACCATCAGGGGAGGTAATGCTAACTCCTCACCCGGAGTTGGCCAAACGGTATGGGGTCCTGGGGTCCGCCACGTTGGTAAACGCAGATGGGGACCGATTGTTTATGCGGATGTTTAACCCTCACAGCACCCCAGCGATACTACGACGGCGCACCCCGATAGCCACCGTACACCCCCTGCACGCACGCCACTCTAACGACTCGGTGTTCGCACTCTGGGCTGAGGACCCCGGTCGTCCTGAGGGTGACCAGGACCTGGCCTGGCGAGTCGGCCCGACTCCCCGAGGCGAGGTCGTTCCCCTGCTCGATGCGTTACATGTACCATGGGCGGATTTACCTAAGGGAGAGGCCGATCGGCTGCGCGAGTTACTGCGGGAGTATGCCGACGTATTCAGTGAACACGACTCGGACGTGGGTCGGACCGACCTTGTTAAGCACCAAATTGACACCGGTGCAGCCCGACCCATCAAACTCCCTGCATACCGAGTGGGCGCACCTGAACGCGCCCAGATCAAAGAGGCAGTTGGGGACATGCTTCGCGATAACATAATTCAGCCCTCGGCGAGCCCCTGGTCAGCCCCAGTGGTACTAGTAACGAAAAAGGATGGGTCAACCCGGTTCTGCGTCAATTACCGTAAACTGAACGCAGTCGTAAACTGAACGCAGTCACGCTCGGCGACGCCTTCCCCATACCCCGCATCGACGACACCTTCGACAGCCTTGCCGGAGCGCGATATTTTTCCACCCTCGATCTCGCGTCCGGGTACTGGCAGGTGGAGATGGCGGAGGAGGATCGGCCGAAAACCGCATTCACCACCCCGATGGGACTATTCGAGTTTCGAGTACTCCCGTTCGGACTCACCAATGCGCCCGGAACGTTCCAGCGGCTGATGGAGTTGGTGATGCGGGGCTTGCAATGGGAACAGTGCCTGATTTACTTGGACGATGTGATAGTGTTCAGTAGATCTTTGTCTGAGCATTGGTCCAGGTTACGAGAGGTATTCCAGCGACTGCGAGCGGCTCATCTCAAGCTCAAGCCACGTAAGTGTTACATCGCACAACGCGAGGTGGGGTACCTCGGGCATCGCGTCAGTGAGGCAGGCGTGCACACCGATCCGGAGAAGGTACGCGCCATAGTGGAGTGGCCACGGCCAAGGAATCTGACGGAGATCAGATCATTTTTGGGGCTCGCCACCTATTATTGTCGATTTGTAAAGGGATTCAGCGAGATTGCACGCCCCCTCACCCAACTCACTTCCCCTAAGCACCCCTATCAGTGGACGGGGGCCTGCCAGACGGCCTTCACCACTCTCAAAAACCACCTCACCCACGCCCCCACCCTCGCTTTCCCCGATTTTACCACCGATTTTATGTTGGACACCGATGCCTGCAGCAGCGGGCTGGGCGCGGTGTTGTCACAAGTGCAGGATGGGACGGAACGAGTCATCGCGTATGCCAGCCGGACCTTGAGTGGGGCCGAGCTGAACTATTGCGTGACCCGCCAAGAGTTGTACGCCGTGATTTTCGCATGTAAACAGTTCCGGCCGCATTTGTACGGCAGGAGATGTCGCGTACGCACTGACCATTATGCTCTGCAGTTTCTTCTTACATTCAAGGAGCCGCGGGGGCAAATGGCCCGGTAGCTGGCGCAGCTGCAGGAGTATAACCTGCAAATCGAGTATCGGGCTGGCCGGACGCATGCAAACGCGGACGCCTTGTCGAGGCGACCCACGGTGTACGCCGAAACAAGGCCGGAGGAGGCCTGCCCGTGTTTCACGGGGGGACGCTGCCTGCAGGCAACGGACCCCCGAGAGGCCGCGGCCACTGACCCCCCCCCAGCGAGAGAGAATGCAGTGTGCGCCACAGAGACCCTCGCAGGTGGCACAGGGGATCCCGTCGACCGCCCGGCAAACGCAGGACCCACGGCTCGGGGCCCAGCGGACCACCCCGCCCTGATCGGACGAATCCAGGAGGACGTCGGTTGCGCCTTCCTGGGCCTGAACGACGAGCAGCTGAGACAGACCCAACAGCGGGATCTGGATCTGGCGGCGGTGGAGGCGGCACTACGGGAGGAAAAGAGCGCCCTACTAGGACCCTGGAGCGGTTTGTATGCCCGGTTGTGTGTGCAGAACGGAGTGGTACGGGAGTTAACCGAGGCCGGCCAGCCGGGGTGCATCTGTGTTCCTGCCCAGGTACGACCCCAGCTGCTACGGCTGGTGCATGATCACCCGCCCGGGGGCCATGATGGGGAACGACGCACTCGAGAGACCCTGCGTCGCCAGTATCTCTGGCCCAAATTGGCACAAGACGTGGCCGCCTGGGTACAGGGCTGCCGCACCTGTCAGCAGTGCGGGCCGAAACCGGCACGATACCAGGTACCCCTAAGGCCGTTCCGCGTCAGCCGCACGAATCAGCTGGTCGGGATCGACCTACAGGGGCCATTCCCGCGATCCCATCGAGGCAACCGGTATATCCTAGTCGCAGTAGAGTATTATCACCCGCTACCCTGTGGCAGTGGCCACCCCTGATAAAACGGCCTTGGTGGTGGCCCGGGCATTCGTGGAACATTACGTACTTAAGCACGGGATCCCAGAACGAGTCCTCACCGACCAGGGTAGCGAGTTCGAGGCCGAGTTGTTCCAGGCACTGTGCCGAGAGTTCGGAATCCAGAAGGACCGAACCACAGCGTACCACCCCCAGGCGAACTGTATGGTGGAACGCATGAATCAGACCTTAGCGGGGAAACTCAAACGTATGGCGGCCGCAAATCAACGGGATTGGGATGAACACCTCCCCTACGCCCTTTTCGCCTACGCCACCACTGTACACACGTCGACGGGACAAACCCCGTTTTTAATGATGTTCGGCCGTGAGTCTCGTTTACCCGCAGATCTGCTATTCGGCGTTCCTTCCCCCCAGCCGGAGGAGGGAAGCCGCCCCGTGGAACACCTGATGGAGACCCTGCGAGAAGCCCGAGGCCGAGCATACCCGCAAGGGGAAGCTGCGCACCGGCGGCAGGAACAGGGTGCCCGACCCCGCATGGAACCCCCCTTATTCCTGACAGGCGCTAAGGTATGACTACACACCCCTCGCGTCGGGGCCGGGCAGGTGGGGAAACTGACGACCTACTGGCGGGGACCCTGGACCGTGGTGCGGCAGATCTCCCCCTGGACGGTACTAATCTATGGCGGGGAGAGGGGTCGAGAGACGGTGGTCAACGTCCGCCGCTTAAAACCATGGAAAGCGGCCCCGGCGAGAGAGAACCCCGTCACCCGAAGGCCCCGGAATCCCGGGGTACCCGCACCCCCCGTGTTTGGGGGCCTCGCACGCTACATGGGCCCCGCCAGGCCCCCGAAACGCCCCGATCCAGTCAGGAGACGGCGCGGACGACGGCCCCTAAACCCTTCTGCTTCTGAGTTTGTACCCCAGCCCGCAGGTACCGAGGGACAGGGAGAGCCGCTGGAGTGGAGGAGGAGGCCGCCGCAGGAGCTACAGAGGACGGAGCCACCCACCCCGAGACCAGCCACGAGGTCCGGACGGATCCCCCGGACCCCGCAGCGTTTCCTCGTGGGCGCGGCCCAAGCAAGGTGCTCCAGTCAACCCGAGACGGGGACCAGCACCTGGGGGGCTATGTGATACCGCCGCCACGAAGCCGTTCAACAGGCGCCCTAGCTACGACCTCGCCACCACCAAGCGACGGAGCCGACCCCGCATCCCCCTCACCTCACCTCACATGAACACACCCGCATGCATTTCCCCCCCCCATAGAGCTCCGAGGGGAGGTCACCTGGCCGACTGGTTTTTATCTGAGAAGCCCTTATCGGGATTAACTTTCACGGTTTCCGGCGACCAGGGAATTGGACGACCTCCCCCGACGCTACTTTGCACCGCGGCGCTGCGACCGGCCTTAAGATGGTATGGTCGCGGCGAAGGGCATTCGGCCACCGCGGTTGAAACGCATCCCCCCACACACACCCCCACGGGTCGACGAGACAGGCAGAGGAGGGACGGGGCGGCATAGTTTAGCGTGCCAAAGCGGGCTCGAGTGCGTAGGTGCCATTGTTAGGGAAGTTAAAGGATAGGGCTGGAATTGCAAATAATCAGAGAGGCGACTCGGGCGCATAGTGCGCAATTGATGGGGCAGGTGGTGGAGACATGCGGAGGCTCCGCGCTTAACTTCCACAGCAGGCCGTTGTGATGGACGCCGCTGCATAATGTGCATGACCAAGGCGCCATGCATGAGAAAGGGATTAATTAGAATTAACGCCACACACGCAGCGCATCTGATTAGCATAGCAAGGGCGCCCGGAACCGCCGCACGCGCCCTAACGGGCGCGCACCCATTGTTAAAGAAAAACTGGGAGGGGGCCACCACCACGCTCGGAGCAGCATCCCTTTGATGTAGGAAGGATAAAAAGGGGGCGAAAAGGGGAGATCTGTCTCTCTTACTCCAGCACCAGGTGACAAGACGCTCTCCAGCCCAGCGACCCGGACGTCCGTGAGACGCATCGAGGTACGCTGCGAGCACGGGATCAATGGACCGCCATGGGCACCTAACAGTGAGTAAGAAGGTGAATTAGGATCATAGGTAGATAACTCGGGAATAGGCATGAAGGTAGTAGAATAGGCCAGCCTCGTCGATTCATACTGACTCAACAACCAGTTCCAGGTAGCAAACAATAAATCATTAATAGCTGATCGTGTCCCCGTGTGATCTCGCTGAGAAGTGGGAACGCGTGTGGTGCTGTGTACACAGCGGCTCGCCACGTGGGAGCGCTGCGTAGAGCGGCGCACGAGTGGGTGTCGCGTGTGTGCAGGTGTGTGCGCTCGTAGCGTGGGGGAAGGGATCGGTGCGTAAACAGGTACCCGCTCCGGCTATCGCCGCAGGGACTCGCGCGGTGTGAGGGCAGCGTCATTCGCCCTCCGGCCCCTGACCCCCGTTTAGAGCGCGTGATTGGTGGAGAGACAACGCAGCGTTTACAGGTGAACGAGAGCGGGCGGCGAGCTATGCCTCTCACACGAGCTCGCGGAGGGACGGACCAGGGAGGGGAGCCGTCGGGCGATCAGTCCAGCGACGGCAGCAGCTGCTCGCAGAGTAGCGAGGGGTCGGCGAACGGCGGAGTCCTTGCCATAGGCACGGAGCAGGGAGGGACTTCGGGGACCAGCGGCCCCAACACTCTCTCTGTCCCAGGCTGTTATCCTCACACATTTCAAGATGACCACCTTTATCACAGTGCTCAAGAAAATAAAGGTGACCTGTCGAAATGTCTAAATGATTTCCAGTAGCAGCTCACATCTGTCATCATGAAGTACTTCGAGCGGCTGGTCATGGCCCACATCAACTCTGAGATACCAGACACTCTAGACCCACTCCAGTTTGCATACCACCCCAACAGATCCATGGATGATGCCGTCTCCATTGCACTACACACTGCTCTATCCCACCTGAACAAGAAGAACTCATATGTGAGGATGGTTTTCATTGACTACAGCTCAGCATTCAAAAGCATTGTTCCCTCCAAGCTCGTCACCAAGCTCAGGTCCCTGGTTCTGAACACCACCCTCTGCAACTGGATACTGGATTTTCTGGCAGGCAGACCCCAGGTTGTGAGGATAGTCAAATACCCCTCCTCCACATTGACTCTCAACACAAGAGCCCCCCAGGGCTATTTGCTCAGCCCACTGCTGTACTCCTGGTTCGCTCACGACTGCATGGCCAAGCAGGACACCAACTCCATCATCAAGTTTGATGACGACACCACCATGGTAGGCCTGATCACCAATAACGATGCGACAGCCTACAGGGAAGGAGGTAAGATACTTGGCAGTTGCATTGTCAGGCTAAGAAACTTCTCCCTCGCCAGCAAAACAAAGGAGCTGATTGCCAACTACAGGAGGCAGGGGAGGGCCCGTTTGGTTCCAGTGCCAATGCTGTGTGTGGAGGTCATACCTACTACATCTTCCACCTCCTCTACCAGCTCTGGCTCCTTTCCCCCAAGTGACGTGACATGCGACGTCCCAATAGCGAGTGTTCATTGCCAAGATCCAGTCCGTACGAGGCCATCGCTCTCCCTGCCACACACTGGCATCGCACCCGCCCCTCACGCTTCGTCCTGCGGATGGTGGGGCCCACAGGACGGCGCCACGTAGCCATTTTGGGCTGGGCCTAACCGGGTTTAGTGGGTCACCCGGCCACCAGGTGCTTTCCGGGCGAATGCCACCGCCAGGCCTGGCTCTAGGGAGATGTCCCGGTATCCCTTGTCCGGTCGAGGTTCTCTGATTTGTGTATTTTTTACCATTCATGAGGGGCTTTTTTTGGACTGTTTTGTCTGGAACCTCCCCCGAGACCTGTTTGCCAAGGGAGAATACGTCGTTCTTACGGTATTATATTTCTCACCACTTTTTATAGGTAGTGTTCTTTTCGTGCTTTTCTTACTTATTTTGATTGTGTGGTCTTTTGCCTACTTATTGCCTTTACTGAATATTTGTTTCATCGCTGCTGCATGCACTGTTTAAAAGGAGAGTTTGCAGGTAAAGCATTCATTTGTACTGTGTTACACTTCACTGTATCCTGTGCATATGACAAATACACTTTGATTTTATTAATATGAGAGAGTATGAGAGAGCATTAGAGAGTATGAGAGTGCATGAGAGTGCATGAGAGAACATGAGAGAGTATGGGAGAATATAAGAGAGTATGAAAGAGCATGCCCATCAAAAAAATATAAAAAGTCACGCTGCGTCACCCAGGGATGGATTGTAATTACAATGGATGGAAGATACCAGCGAAATGTCAATTCAATACAACGCGCGTCAGGGGTCAGGGGTCAGCGGTCGGTGGTCAGGATCAGGAGGCCGGGGGCTAGGGGTCAGGGGTCGGGGCAGGGAGTTGAGGGTTGGGGGTCGAAGGTCGGAGGGCAGGCCTGTGTTTCCATAGAGCCCGCGCTCGGCCACTCCGTGCGTTCCCATTGCTGCCCTGCATCTGCTCAAGCGGCTGTGGCATCCACGCCATTCACGAGCCTCCACTGTTCCGCACAAGGGACACAGCTCCCAAGGAGTCACGCGCGCAGGGAGGGAAGAGGAGAGGGGGGTGGTCTGCAGTAAATCTGCAGGTGGCGGAGGGGGGCGCTTCGTGCCGCTCAATAATTGGAAACTATAAATATTTGTAACGGACGTCGGAACGTCGCACGTGTTAATGGTTCAATTTGTCAAGCTGCGTGAACTTGCTCGCCAAAATAAAAGAATTGATCTCGAGTCTGAAGGGAATCGATATTTGTAACGGCGAGCCATACATGACCGGGGAAAAGTGATGAGATCACAAACGTGGACTGGGATGGCGATGATGACACAGACGATGATGCTGATTATTGTTATGTTGCCAGAACTTCTGGAAAGCTAAACAACATTGCCTTTTACCACACAGTGACTTACCACAGACCCGGTGGCTAGGAGATGTTAACTACCTCGCCTGCCATACAGGAGGTCGTGGTTTCGATCCCGACCCTGACACCTGCTGTATATTTGGAGCTCGTGTGTCTCTCTATCCCTGATTTTTTCCGGGTCCTCCGATTTTTTCTCTCCACGCCTCTGGCCACTGAGTCGGCTGCACAGCAATCGGTGTATTTATTCTCGCTTCCTGGGTTCCTCATTCACTTTTGTTCTTCAAATACAATCACTGACATTTATTAAATTATACCTAATTGTAAACTATACATAGAGAGTTGACGAAATGTACGGTGTATGTCCTTCCAAAAATAAACTGTACTCGTGATGCAGGTTATACTTGTGTATGTCCTTTGTGTTTCAGAGTTATTTGGCTGCTGCTATTTATTTACACGTGATAAGCCACCACTGCGTATGAGCTGCTATCATTTGTGATTGCCAGATCGCTAATGACAAAAAAGTTTATAGCAAATCAGTTGGCCTTACTTCTGGAAACAATAAAAACATCTAATATTTGATCGTTTTTATAGAAACATTACTCAGATGTAGCTGTCCGGCGGTCCCGGGTGCAACGACGTCCAGTAAGCTCGTTAGCGCTGGTGTCAGTTTTGTTGTCACCGCAAGCACGCACAAATCACGACACAGCACACGCACAATATCACAACACACACTCACATATATACCCTGGTCCCTCGGTTTACGATGCCATCGATTAACGATATTTTGATTTAACGATCCGCCCTCCCATAGGGCCCCCCATTGTTTCTATGAACAATACATCTTCGATAAACGATATGGTTTTACGATATTACGTGGGCCGCGAATTTCAGCCAATCGGAGTGCTTCTCAGTGGAATCGGCAGACCTCAGCCAATCAGCGACGTCCCCTTTTATGAGCGTTTTGAGAAAGACTGGCTGCTAGATTTTCAATGTTTAATGGTGCGTTACTTATGGACGCAGCTCTGTTGAATACTTATTGTTTATTTACTTAAAGGTTTGCGTGTTTCAGTGAAAAATAGCGTGTTGAAAAATGATAAACTATGTTTTTAGGGTGACAGAAGTCAACTTTCATCGTCTTGGAACAAATTAAGCCTTTAACATGTATTTCCTATAATCATGTAACAATAATTCTAGCTTTGAAGCTTACGTGACTGCAAGGATTCATACTCTTTGGTTTTTTCGGTAAAGTCACGTAGGTTAAAAAAGAAAACAAATACATTAAATCACGACGTTTCGGAGGTAACACAAGCTTCCGTCTTCAGGTGAAACCGTCACAGCAAAATTGCTGTATCAAGTGAAGAGAAGTCCCAAGAGACCTTATATACTGGTTAAGGGGGGAGGAGCCAGGATGGGCCGCGGGAGAGGAGGGGTTGTCGGATGGTCAGTACGGCTGCTGGAACTGAGCCTTTGTAATGTAGATGGCAGAAGTAGATAAGCAAGCTAGGATTAAGCCGCCTTTTGTTATGCTGCTGGGTGGGTAAAATTCAAAGCAGGCCACCAGCGTGTGAAAAAAGAAGCTAAACATGATAAATCTAAACTGGCTGTCTATCAGTAAACTGCACGGTAACTAAAGTAAAAAATAAGAAGCTAAACATGATAAGCAACGTGTGGTGATGTTGATGGTGGTGCGTTGAGCTGGGGGTAACATACCGGTAATATGGATATGTTTAAGAAGATACATCTAAACTGGCTCTCTATCAGTAAACTGCACGGTTACTAAAGTTTAACTCGGTTAATTACATCTTTCCAATGATTTCTCAATCTGAATCCATCATCTCGGTTGAAGTTATGTCTGTGTTTGTATATCTGGATGGCCTCATGGACAAATCTTTGGTAGTATCCAGGAGGTTTGCAAAGTACCTTGGTATCTGAGAACACAATGTCATGCGAGCCAGCAGTATTATAACAGTGGTCAGCAACGGCCGACGACTTCGTCTTGCCATGTTTCAAATTCGACTTGTGCTCACGAATGCGGTCAGCAATTGGTCGTTTCGTTTCCCCGATATAGCAGTCACCACAGGAACAACTTAATCTGTAAACACCGGGGTACTGTAATTCAGGAATGGCGTCCTTTACGGATGGGATCAGATCACGGAGTTTGTGTACTGTATTGAATCGGACATGGATCTTGTGTTTGTTTAGAATTTAGGAAATATTTTTGGTAGCGTCTGCTATGTATGGCAACGTGATGGTTTTGATCGGAGTTTCAGGTGGTTGTTTCTGCATGGTGGGAGAAACAGCTTGGCAGAGAGTGTGGTCAGAGTATCCGTTCATCTCATGACATTGTGTTCTCAGATACCAAGGTACTTTGCAAACCTCCTGGAAACTACCAAAGATTTGTCCATGAGGCCATCCAGATAGACAAACACAGACATAACTTCAACCAAGATGATGGATTCAGATTGAGCAATCATTGGAAAGATGTTATTAACCAAGTAAAACTTTAGTTACCATGCAGTTTACTGATAGACAGCCAGTTTAGATTTATCATGTTTAGCTTCTTTTTTCACACGCTGGTGGCCTGCTTTGAATTTTACCCACCCAGCAGCATAACAAAAGGCGGCTTAATTCTAGCTTGCTTATCTACTTCTGCCATCTACATTACAAAGGCTCAGTTTCAGCAGCCGTACTGACCATCTCACAACCCCTCCTCTCCCGCGGCCCATCCTGGCTCCTCCCCCCTTAACCAGTATATAAGGTCGTGTCTCTTGGGACTTCTCTTCACTTGATACAGCAATTTTGCTGTGACGGTTTCACCTGAAGACGGAAGCTTGTGTTGCCTCCGAAACGTCGTGATACATTTTTTTTCTTTCTCTTTTTTAACCTATGTGACTTTACCGAAAAAAACAAAGAGTATGTAACGATAATTTCAATTAATAATGTTTCTTGCGGAACCAATTAATATTGTTAACCGAGGAACCATTGTTTATTTATATTTTTTACGCAAACGTTGATTTTTTAATTGTAGCTTCATACACAGTGAGCTACGTTGTTGCACGCTCACTGCCGGAAACTTTCAAAAGGTCCATGCTTCATGCTCAAAGAGTGAAAAATATTTCGAAATGCCAAGCTAGGAGTGAGCGTTCGCCAGGCGAATCCCCACACATTGCGAACCGCATGAAAGTTTACAATCGGTGATGCACCAGCATGGATCGTCTACACAGTCGCATGACCCACACACATACAAAGTGCTGGGCCACAAAATTAACCACGGTGCCTCGGTTGATCTCGTCAAGGAGTGTAAACCGCCATCACACGTGAATTCCAGTCATCCTCGCAGCAGCAGCTTTTGGCTGACCACTGAACAAAGGCGGTCACCATATTGTGCGCTTTCGGATGCTATATACACTACACTACGATACACTAAATGATACACTACACTATACACTATACTTATCGCTGGCCATCGAATAAAGACGGTCACCGTATCGCACGTGCGTTCAGATGTGACTTCTGTGACCGGCTAGAACACAACATCAATACAACATGCTGACAACGAAAATGTACTGAGGGCTGCAAATTGAAGGAAGGAGCACAGTGAGAATGCACGCTCGGAATTACAGCGTCAGAATGAGTAACGCGAGGA
The DNA here is from genome assembly GCF_965212315.1 of Lampetra planeri. NCBI lineage: Eukaryota > Metazoa > Chordata > Hyperoartia > Petromyzontiformes > Petromyzontidae > Lampetra > Lampetra planeri. The sequence goes on from NC_136168.1 coordinate 872,670, forward strand.
ACAGATGACGGACGCAAATGAGAGATGCCCCATTGGCGGTGAGGAGAAGGGGGAGGCAGGGGCAGGACATGGCGCCAGAAGACGATCGCCGACAGATGAGACTGGTGAAGGAGTCACACCGCAGGAGAGGATTGAACTTGGGAAGGACGTCAAACCACGGAGATGGAGCGGTTGAAATCAACACATTTGAGCGTGGACGAGACGGCATCGCGGCGCCGGCATCTGGGTGGCCCTCATCCAGCAGCGAATAAACCACGGCTCATGGCGTTGATGACGTTGCACAGGGGGTGGTGTGACATGCTGTTTAAATGCCTGAAACGTAATGTGTTTTGTTTTTTTCAGTAAAGGTTTGTTTATACGTAAATAAATTAATAGGCAAAGGGAAAAAAAATGCTCGAGGCCAATTAATGGAGGCGGGGTGGGGGGTCAAAAAACATCTGGAGCCCCCCCCTCTAGAGTAGAAAGTACAACAATTCTGTCATGACCTAAAAACCTCGGTTAAATATTATTGGAATAAAACAATGCAAAAGTACAAGATTGCCTAACTTCATACGCACAATGTACCAAAAGAAAACGCTCACGTAAGAACGGTTAAGGGTGCTTTATAAGTTATTACTTTTATTACTATCTTCACAGCTGTCTCAGCAGGACGTAAAGAGTTTATTTCCCCCGAATTACCGCGGCAGTTCTGCATCTCGTCCACTTATTTTCTCCATAAACGGCTCACGGATCCATGCCGTGCCACACAGATAGAAGCCCTCCCCCTTCCTGCATTTTCATCGAAAACCCTTCCTCCTGTCACGCGTCTGCAATCACAGCAATATTCTTCCACCCAGATTGCCGCCCCTTCGTGGGAAATGAGCCGCCAACACCTTTCCACCCCTCTCGCAATTTGCCCGTCCACTTTTAAGGCGGCACAGCGATACTCTCTCCTGCAGAAGGGCATCCCGTTCCAGCATCCTGCCTTGCTCTTGTTACTGCCATTTAAAATGGGGCGATGCTCTACTGGTGACATCTGCAGTGGCACCACCACCACCTCCACATTTGTCTCAATTTCCACATTTCTGAAACCAAGGGGATACTGCATCCGTCTTGGTATAGCTAGACCGTCACGATCATATTTTGCCATCACAGCCATCATCGCCATCATGACCTAATACGCCCCCCATCACCGCTGGCATCACTCTCATCGTCACCCTCCGCATTGCCATCATCGCCATAATTATCACCATCATGGTCACCGCTATCATCACCGTCATCACACCATCGTCATCACATCATCGTTATCGTAAATCGCCACCCCCAATCGCCTTTATCGCCATCATCGGCATTACCACCATCACTCTCATCATCATCCTCATTATCCACATCGCCACCTCATCACCATCACCATTAACACAGGCACTGGACATCCGAGTGGCTGGAGTACCCCCACTGGTGCAGTTTGGATGGGAGTCAGCATGGGGTCAACGTGGGGTTAACACGGGGTCAACGTGGGGTCAATGCGGGGTCAGTGTGGGGGTCAGCGTGGGGGTCAGCATGGGGGTCAGAATGGGGGTCAGCGCGGGGTCAGCGTGGGGTCAACGTGGGGGCGAAACAGGGTCAGCGTGGGGCCGGTGCGGGGTTACCGAGGCGTCAGCACGGGGTCACAGAGGGGTCAGTGCGGGGTCAGCGTGGGGTCAACAGGGGTCACCACAGAGTCACCACTGACATGGATGCGATGAGGCCTTGTGAACGTCACACACACGAGCATCCTATCGAGGGTGAAGTGTGGAGGTCACGCCACCGATTGCCCTCGTTGCCACGGTAGCCGGGTGCCTTCGCTTCCTTCTGCTCAATCATTCCATGCTTGCTGATAGGCTAATCAATGGGACCTTCAAGGTCCGCTTGTACACCCTTCGCATTATCTGGGCTTTTAGCTCTTTCGCTCCGTCACCAACCACAATGGTTAAAGTATTCCTCCTCGCTGCAGTAGTGGCAGTTGCAGCAGCGGCTTTCAGTTAAAGCCATCGGACAAAGACGGTCACCGCATCGCGCACTTTCAGATGCTAAATGCACTACCATATGTGGTGAGTAATTGTCAGGCATAATACGCCGTCACAACTACTGGTTATAGGTAGCTCCAGCCATGGGCCAACAGGGGGCAATAACGGGTCCGTCCTGTACCAAGTATAACTGTTGGGTCAGGCAACCCGAAAGGCAGTTGGGAACCGGAGGTGGACACCCCAGGCCCCAGTGGGGGCTGGGGGATTACGCAACAATCTAGGTTCCTCCAAAAGGTTCCAGAGAGTGGGCGTGGCTAGGGGCGGAGTGACCCTGTGAGCCCCATAAAAGCCGGACCCCTGAGCGGGTCTGGCAGTCAGCGTCAAGCTGAAGACCGAAGAGCTCGCCTGAAGATGGGACCTTGAAGATCCCCGGACCCGAATTCCTTATCAGGGCCGGGTCTGAGTGGGCCAGTGGTTAAGACCCGAGGACCTTGGCTGGGTCGGGTCAGCCTCCCCTAGGTCCCGTTAGACGGAGGGCTATGGTCCCAATGACTAGGGCACGTTAGCCCGGAGGCTGTACCTCCTTAGGTCGTCGGATAAAAGGGGCCATTACCCCTTTGTGTTAGGGACCTCGTGTGTTACCGTTACTGTTAAATAAAATATGTTGCCTCCTAAGAAGACTCTGTTTCCATGCAACCCACTACACATACACTATACACTACACTACCATACACTACCCTACTATACACTACACCAGACACTACGATACACTACACAATATACTAGTCTACTATACAGTACACTATACACTACCCTACTAGACATTACACTACTATACACTACACTATACACTACACTTTTGGCTGGCCATTGAATAAAGACGGTCACCACATCGCGCGCTTTCTGATGCGTTTCTACGGCCGTCTGAAACGCTCTTCCTTTCTATTTTAGGAATCCACTGGGAGCTATGCACGTTTAAATCATCGAAATTAAAAACTACTTTCTTTAAAACTGCTTGTTGTTGTGTTTAGTTTGTTGTCCTTCACCCCGCACTTGATTATCAAAGTTCAACAATACATACACATTCGCCCAAATCACAATTTTCTAAATTCACCGTCGCAGAATTCCAAAACACGGGCACGGTAAAACACAGACGGGGCCGTTCCGTGTGCGGTTACCTGCGGTTACCTGGCAACGAGGTGTTACCCTTCCTCCCCTCCTCTCCCCATCCCTCCCCTAATCTCATCTCTGGTGAACGTGTTAACCGGTGCGTACGGACGTTGCTGTGGCAACTCCGTACAACAACAGCAGCAGCAGTAGGAACAACAGCAGCAGCAAGAGCAGCAGTAGGCTTGCATTTGTATGCTGCGAGCGGCGCTTGTGAAATGGCGAGCTCGTCCATCCGGCCCGAGAGCTCGTCTCTCCAGCGTTCGCTGGCGATCAACGAGGGAGCCCCATCCGACTCGTCGAATCTACGACCACACACACACACGCCCATCCCTCGCAAACGAAATTCCCTGCATCAGTTGACTTATTTCTTACGGAACATTTACTGCTGTTGTTGTTGTTGCCAGTATCTGGTGTAAGGCCAATCGGTTTCAAAAGCCAATGCACATGCGTTATCAGAGCGTGTGTGTCTACATGTTTTCCCCACGAGTACGTGTATGGGTTAATGTAGACTTGATGGTGCCTTGCAATAGGTGTGTGTGTTTGTGTCTATTTTGGTGTTTTAACGTCTTCACACCTCCTGTGTTTTTGCCAGAAAGGGTAAGGCCCTTTTCTTCTTATTTTATTCCCGCCATCCCAACGCAATTATATCACCCAGGCAACCGAAGAGCAGCACAGACTAAGTGTTACTAACCTAACATTACAACTAAACAATAACATATTTAAGAATCTTAACTAATAGACACACACCGTACAGTGTATATTATTAAAAAGAAGAATAAAAAAAATATAATTACTTTAACTCTAACAGTCATATCTATTGGACCTTTATGACCCATTCATATCAGAGCACGTTTGTTTGCATAATTTACCATGGGTACGCGTGGTTAATGCCTTACCTATTGCCAGAATAGGTAAGGCCCTATTTTTATTCATATTCACACAATTCCAATGCAATTACTTCCACTTCTGTGCCAGCGCAGCTGCCCGCCGTCTCCGCCATGCTCGCCGTGCCGTTGCTCTGGTGCATTGACCGGTACCGCATGAGAAAAAAATGGTTAAAATAACACAATTTCCCAGCTTGGAAATAAACTATGAACTAATCAATTTTTTTATTTTACTAGGTAAGGCCACACCGAGCTGTGTGGCTTTTTTTCAGAAGCGACTTGGCTATCACAAATGATAGCAGCTCAATGAAGTGGCTTATCGTAATCGCGTGGAAATTTAGAGCAGCCAAATACTCTAAACGCGAGACGTCGATTCTAAATGTGGAGGCAAAAACCGGAGAACCTGGAGAAAAATCCACGTGACTATGGGAAGAGCTAGAGACACGCAAACTCCAAATATATAGCAGGCATCATGGTCGGGATCGAACCCACGACCTCTTGCATACCAGGCAAAGTAGTAAACATCTCGCTTCGTCTGGGCCACGTCCCATTCGGCACCCTATGCTCGGCTCGGCAATATAAACTATTTATATTTTACCAGGTAAGGCCCACTGAGCTGTGTAGCTTCTTTGTTCAGAAGTGACCTGGCCATCACAAATGATAGCAGCTCAATGCAGTGGCTTATTATCATCACAGGCGAGGTAGTTAACATTTCCTAGTCATCGTGGCACCCCAAGCCCTCATTCTCACGGGGCACATCGTGAAGATGCTGGGGCCAGAGCCACACGTTGACAAGGCGGCCAGAGTACATCACCGTTGCGACTCACGTCATCGCCATGAGCGGGCGATCGAGACATCCGTGGACTCTCGCTGGAAAATTGGATGGGGAAAAAATGATTTACCTCCCGTGAGTCTGACCCTGACAATGCCTTTTTTCTAGTTTTTGTTGATTGATTCTTCAACCACTCCTGAAACAATGAGCGGCAGCGGGAGGGCGCGGCATACTCGAGTTGACGCTCAAGGGCACTGGGCTCTGCCTGCGTTGTAGCTCCCAGCTAGCGCCGGGCTCCTGAGTTGGAACGTCAGGCCGACTCCCCACTCACCAGCCTCACCAGGCCGACTCCCCACTCACCAGACTCACTCCCCACTCACCAGGCTCTTCCCCAGGCTCACCAGGCTCACTACTCACTCACCAGCCTCACCAGGCCGACTCCCCACTCACCAGGATCACTCCCCACTCACCAGGCTTTTCCCCAGGCTCACCAGGCTCACTACTCACTCACCAGCCTCACCAGGCCGACTCCCCACTCACCAGAATCACTCCCCACTCACCACTCACCAGGCTCACTCTCCACTCACCAGCCTCACCAGGCTCACTCCCCGATTACCAGACTCACTGCCCACTCACCAGCCTCACCAGGCTCACTCCCCACTCACCAGGCTCTTCCCCAGGCTCACCAGGCTCACTACCCACTCACCAGGCTCACTCCCCACTCACCACTCACCAGGCTCTTCCCCAGGCTCACCAGCCTCACCAGGCTCACTCCCCACTCACCAGGCTCTTCCCCAGGCTCACCAGCCTCACCAGGCTCACTCCCCACTCACCACTCACCAGGCTCTTCCCCAGGCTCACCAGGCTCACTACCCACTCACCAGACTCATCAGGCTCACTCCCCGATCACCAGGCTCACTCCCCACTCACCACTCACCAGGCTCTTCACCAGGCTCACTCCCCACTCACCAGGCTCATCAGGCTCACTCCCCACTCACCAGCCTCACCAGGCTCACTCCCCACTCACCAGGCTCTTCCCCAGGCTCACCAGGCTCACTACCCACTCACCAGGCTCACTCCCCACTCACCACTCACCAGGCTCTTCCCCAGGCTCACCAGCCTCACCAGGCTCACTCCCCACTCACCAGGCTCTTCCCCAGGCTCACCAGCCTCACCAGGCTCACTCCCCACTCACCACTCACCAGGCTCTTCCCCAGGCTCACCAGGCTCACTACCCACTCACCAGACTCATCAGGCTCACTCCCCGATCACCAGGCTCACTCCCCACTCACCCCTCACCAGGCTCTTCACCAGGCTCACTCCCCACTCACCAGGCTCATCAGGCTCACTCCCCACTCACCAGGCTCTTCACCAGGCTCACCAGCCTCACCAGGCTTACTCCCCACTCACCAGGCTCTTCACCAGGCTCACTACCGGCTCACCTGGCTAACTCCCCCGCGTGCATTGCCAACCAGTGCGGCGGCCAACAGAGGGGGAGGCCTCTGTCCGCTCGAGGCTTCGGCTGCACGGGGGGAATATTGCGCGCAGAAGACGTGCGGATGCACGGGCCACGTTGCACGTGCCGATTTTCTAACGCACGCGCGCTTTACGCATGCACTCACACCCACGTGTTCCACTGCATGCACTCACACCCACGTGTTCTAACGCGAGCACTAACACCACGTGTTCCACTGCATGTGCTTACACCCATGTGTTCTAATGCGCGCACAAACACCCGCGTGTTCGAATGCACGAACGAATATGCACACGCCCTAACGCACGCATTCTCACACAAATGAGTACCTGGTGTAAGTGTGTAAAATTATCGCCACTAGGGAGACGGAGACGGAGGCGGCCGGGCGTGGTGTTGGCCACCAACCACCGCGTGTGCCTTGCCGGCCTTCATAGGTGCTCGTTAACAGCACGTGCCCCAACAGTTTGTTATGGTTATTTAGGGGATCTTTGCCTTTGTGTATTTTCTCTCGCTGTTCTGCATTCCTCTGGGTTCTCCAGATCCCTCCCATAGATAAAAAAGCAAAGCATACAATGTAACCGGGAGTGGCTAACATCCCAATGTTGAAACATGACATGCAAATCACTCTAAATTAAAACGAAACTATGTTTAATTTGACCAGGTAAGGCCCACTGAGCGAAATCGCTGTTTTTGAAAAGCATCCTGGCTATCACAAATGATAGCTCAACGAAGTGGCTTATCATCATGTGGAAATGCATAGCAGCCAAATATTCTAAACACGTGTAGTGACATAGAATGAGTCACTAGAGTACGTAGCATGGGATGCTCGGAGAGAGGAGGATTATGGGTAAAGCAACCTGGTCTGCCAGTGAGCCACGTGGGCAGAGGCTGGAATCTTCTGATGAGAACCAGAAGGGGGCGTGGCCGAAGGCGGAGCCTTGCCACGCCGGGGAGGATAAAAGGGAGGCTCCGACACTCAGTCAGGGCTGTCGTCTGGGAAAAGAACTCATCGTGCTGCCGTCGTCCTCGTCTTCACCTCCTCGACATCGTTGGTCGGGTAGCGTACAGACCGTGTGTAGTTATCCCCAGTGGCTATATGGATCAGAATAAATGGATGTGCCTTCAACTCTTAGTGTCTCTAGATTGATGCACTACACACGTCATGTTGATTCTAAATGTGGAAAGAAAAACCGGTGGACCCGGAGAAAAATTCACGCGACCACGGAGAGAGAGGGAGACACGCAAACTTCAAATATACAGCAGGCGTCAGGGTCGAGATCAAACCAACGACTTCCTGTATACCAGGCGAGGTAGTTAACATCTCCTAGCCACGGTGGCGCCCAACACACGCTTAAAAACAGCGGCATCAACATCGCGCCCCATGACAAAAACACTTGGCAGGGACCCTCGTGAAAAAGAACCGAGACTCAATGAGACTTTCCTGGGTAAACGAGAAAAATAATAATTATAATATAAGTATTATTCATGACCGTGAACATGCGGCGTTTGCAGTGCATTATGGTCAGAGGCCGACTTGTGATCGTAAAATAACGCAGTCGCCCGTGCGCGGACGAAGAGACTGACAGGTTCAGTGACTGCGATGACACGAGACGGGGCTCTGCGCGCTCCTCATGACGAGTAGGAGGGGTGGAGGCTGGAGCTGTCACTTTCTGAATGGATCACCGCACAGAGACTCGGCTCTGCGTGGGGACTTCCCATGCAATGTTTTACAAAGCGCACTTATTATTATGATCACGCACTTGATTCGGTCCGAGGCCCAGATTATCGCAGGCTGCGGTCCCGTGGCTCAGTCAGCGACGCGGCAACCTCTTTTGTTCGATGGCTAGCCAATATCCGCTGCTAGCGAGAATGACTGGAGTTTGCGCGATGATGGTTTATTACTCCTCGACGAGATCAGCAGCGAGGTGTCGTGGTTCAATAAACTATTGTGGTAACCCTCTGCTTCTGAAATTCCAACAGCGATGTAGAATCTGGACCCACTGTACGTAGCATTTTAAATGAGACTCTGGGCGGCAGGGTGGTGGCAGCGTGATGGTGACATTCGCGCCTCACACCAAGGAGATCCTGGGTTTCATTCCCAACTCGGGCGCCTATCTGCGTGGAGTTTGTACGTTCTCTCTCCCTCCCTCTGTTCTGCAAAGGGTTTCCTCCGGGTTGCCGAGTTTCCCGGGTCCTCCGATTTTTCCTTCCACATTTAGAATCAACGTGCATTTAGAGTATTTGGCTACTGCTCTACATTTCCACGTGACGACGATAAGCCCCTTCGTTGAGCTTTCATTTGTAGCTTCTGAAAAGGAGCTGCTTAGCTCATTGGGCCTTTCCTGGTAAAATACAATTCTTTAGTTGAAATCGCTTGAATAAAATTACAACAAAACGAAACTACTTCTCAAGGCACCACAAAAAACGGACGTGTGAATCGTTGATGATGAAGGGGGGTTTGGTAAAACATGTATGTATATACATCGTTTTTAAAATAGGCTGGGATTAAAATCACGACACCGATGCGATAACAGGCAGAGGAGCAGAGAAACGTCTTTGGCCTGGACTTGACCAGGGTCAGGGAGTTGGTAGCACGGACAGCTGGGGGTGGTGGGGGGGAAGCAGGGGGAGGACGGGAGGGAATTCCAGAACACGGGGCAGCACCAGCGGAGGAGACGGTGCAAGCGCTGGAGAGCACACGTGACCCCGTGTGGGAGTCGCAATCGGGGGCGCAAACACTGGAATCTAAAGAGCCTTGACAGCCTACTCGACCGGAATGTATCGTTTGATCACTGCAAACAATATCTTCAGGTGGCTGCACTTTTCATATCAGGGCTCTCCGACACATTCGACCACTACTGAGTCGTAGTATATCCACAAGGCTCTATTATTGCAACTCGGGCCGTCTGGAAAAAACATTAACAAGATTTAACACCGTACATAGCCAACCGTGATAATCGGAGGTGCGGAAAGCACAACGTGTGTATACGAATCTAGACGAAGGCAGCTCTCGGACAAGGTGGAGTTGAAGCCGATGCCGTCGCATTTTCATTCAGGTCTCAGAGCTCATTCAATCAAGATTTGCTGCGTCCGCCAAACGGACTCAAAGGGGTGCGCGCCCCCCTCCTACAATCTTAAAAAAATGTCCACGTTCGGTTCTTTGTGCTCGTCAGGGAATTAGAGTGTAAACGGATTCCAGGTCAGAGTCGTCTCCACCGCCGCCGCCGCCTATCTCCTCTACACAGAGCTCCGTTGGATTGTTTTGTTCACTGGTAGAAACTCCACCCGCCGATAAGGTTGCCACAGCCACAGCCTCGGCAAAATAAAGCAAAAATTGCCACAGACGGCGTGGTGTTTGGGTGAAACAAAAACACCACCGATCCGCGGATGGCTTCGAGGTGGATGAGCAATGCGACGTGGGGGGGGGGGGGTGCCGTCACATAGTTGTGTTGCTTCACGTTGGGGGAAAAAACCGAGGAACGTTCTCCGTCTGTCTCTGTCTCTCCTGTGCGGGGATATTTCGGTGAATGGAAGCAATGAATGGGAAGGAGAGGGAGGGGAGGGGTTTATGTCAGAGAAATGCTGGGCGCGTTCTCTTCGCTCCGTCGTTCAATGTCCACCCATGATCAAGTTTGCGCGTTTGACTTTTTTGACAGGGGGAGTGGTGGGTGTCTCCCAGTTCGCGGTCGTTGGTTTGTTTAATGTCCAGGATGTGTGTGTGTGTGTGTGCACGTGTGTTCGAGCCAAGCTGCGGCGTTATTTATGTAATAAGAACACCTGTTATTTATTTATTTATTATGTACGCGTGTTTACCCCAGCAGAGAGCCTCACTGCGTCTCACAAGACTCAAACATGCGCCTGAGTTTTCAATGTTATTATTGTTGTTGTCCTCATCCATGTTGTTATGGTTTGATCTTACACTGAGCTCGTGGTCCTAGAGCCGCATCATCCACTGCACAAACTATGGCAGCAGCCGATGCAGATTACCTGATGATGAACAAATGTGAAATAAATAAAATTCTCCAGTCAAAGTGTGCGACTATGGTCATGCAGAGCAGACCGTGCAACGTATAACGACGCCAATGCCTTGATCCACAAATACGAAGGAGACATCATAGCGATGACACTACTCCGCTACTCCTTGTCTGGGCTTAACCACGTGAATGTGAAATTGTAGTTGTCTCTGCATCTACACCAGCAGCCGTACTACAACAAGAAGATTGTTGTGATGTTTGTTTACCCAAAAGAGCCTCACAAAGTCTCACTCGACTGTTTCAAAGTTTTCACTGTAGGGGGTGATGTTGCTGCTGCTGTGTAATCACACGTTGATCAATTTTCAGGTCATATTACAGAAATAATAATGAGTACATTTACAGGGTATTTAAAAGAAATGGACCCAATTTCAAAGCAGTATATTTGACGATGGCAACATGTTACAATTACTCTTTGTTTTTTCCGGTAAAGTCACATAGGTAAAAAGGCACAGCAAACAGTTATTTTGCTGTGCCTTTTTACACCTGATGAGGGAGGCTTGTGTTGCCTCCGAAACGTCGTGATTTAATTGAGTTGTTTTCATTTATTTTATTTTATTAATTATTTTTATCTACGTGACTTTACCGAAAAAAACAAAAAGTATGAATCCTTGCAGTTACGAAAGCTTCAAATCTAGAATGTTACAATTACACAAAAAAGTTAAAAAGGTTTAATGAGTTATCAAGTTTTACTAACCATTTTATAAATGCTCTATGTGCCCTCCACCTGCTGTACGAGACGATAGTTGAATTCGTCCCAAACGCCTCTCAAAGTGTCTTATTCCATTGAAGTCACCGCTGCCGTGATTCTGTTTTTGAGGTCACCCAGATTAGTCGCTAATGGTGGCACAAAAACACGGTCTTTGACGTATGATGTCTGCGGATCTTGGGGGCCAAGAGTGTAGCGCCAAGTCTTGGGGTCCCGTGCGACCTATCCAACGTTGAAGCAGTGTGTCTTGCGAATGACTGAGACTAGGGGCTGTTTGTGCGCTGCGAGAGGCATCGAGCGGCAATCATTTGAAACTCTAGGCCCGACCTTTCAAGTGGTAAGAGTTTCATTCATGAGCGGTTCGTGGTTGCAGAGATATAGCGACTTCAAATCGGGTCCATCTGTTTGAAACACCCTGTATTTTCCGAATTTCAGAGGCAACGTCGCGGGGCTGGGGGGCCTGATGCTCGAGTGTAGAGATGTTTGTGATGTTACTCAGGCGTGGGAGGCAACTGGTAGAACCTGGAGAAGACCCACGCAGAGCGGGGGAGGAACGTACAAACGCCACACGGAAAGGAAACCCGAGTTGGGAATCGAACCGAGATGCTTGTTGCTGCCAAGTTTTTTTTGTAAAGGGGGGCGATGTCGCTGCTGCTGTCGTTGTGCGTCATCCCGAGTGAGTAAGTGGCAGGTGATGTATGAGTATCGGGATGTCTGGCCAACGGAGGATACAATGAATGTCTACTTTCACGAATGAAATACTGTACATGTCCAATACCAGTTGCATTATACGTGTGTGATTTGGCTATGGGAGGAAACCACAGGATCCGGAGGAAAAGCCATGCAAAACAGAGGGAGAACACACACGCTCCCGCACGGAAAGGCGCCCGGGTCCGGGAATCGAACCTAGGAGCTGCTTTCTGTAAGGCGCGAGCATTTACCACTGCGCAACCCGACCACTAGTTCGAGTGAATAACCGGTCACCGCGTAGCTAGGATCAGCACCCCTCTCTTTCTCCATTCAACAGACATCTCCCTCTCTCTTTCTCTCACTCTCTCGCCACTGCGAGCGATCGGTGAGATTTCCATTTGAGCGACTGTGTTACTGACATCCATACGAGCAGCTGCTGTCTGTGTTGGGGCAACAACGCGACCTGGCGACTGAGCCACTCGTGTGTGAGACACCTCAGTGGCGGGCAGCTACAATGGCGATTGGGATATAAAAATGTACGCACGCACGGTTGGCTAACCGTATGTTAGCCAACCGTGCTAATCGGGGGCGCAGGGGAAGGATATCAAACTAAACAAGCAATTATTCACAATTACGGTTATGCCACTCTCAAAACTTGCCTTTGTGAGCCTTGGGCTTAACCAGCGAACAAGAATCAGAATATATGTTTCTACTGGAGGAATCCGATGAGCTATAAAGCTATTTTTCACAGATGTCCAAACCCTAACGATTAAACAGGTGGCCTGAGTCTGTCTCTGCGAGCCTCAATCATGACAATAATAATGTCTGTTGTGGGTTGTGATGTCGCAATACCCCAAGTTGCGGTTGACAATTTTATGATTTTGAGGTTGTGCCACCATTGCTTTACTCTGGCAGAGCTATTGCCTCACACGAGCCAATCAGAGAGCTCCGATTCATCACGTGACTTCACCTCCGACGAGCACCGTTGGCTTGGTAACGTTGCGAAAGAAGCTCAGAATTCTTACGACCTTACACATATCATAGCAAATCAGGGCGCCACGGTGGAGATGTTAACTACCGTATGCAGGAGGTCGTAGGTTTGATCCCAACCTGAGGCCTGTTGTATATTTGGAGTTTGCGTCTCTCTCTCTCTTTCCCCGTGGTCACGTGGATTTTTATCTGAGTCCTCGGTTTTTTTTACCTCCACATTTAGAAACGATATCACGCGTTTGGAGTATTTGGCTGCTATACATTTTCCACATGATGATGATGATAAGCCACGTCGTTGAGCTATCATTTGTGATAGTCAAGTTGTTTCTTAAAAAAATAAAAGAGTTCTATAGCAGTTCAGTGGGGTCTTACCTGGTTAAAAAAATAGTGGAGAGGAGCCAGTTGAGGTGCTTCGGGCACCTGGTAAGGATGCCCCCCGGTGGACTCCCCCTGGAACTCGACACTGGCGGGACTATGTCGCTCGGTTGGCCTGGGAACGCCTGGGAATTCCCCAGCAAGAGCTAGAGTCTGTGTATAGTCGTGTAGTGTATAGTGTAGTGATGTATAGTAATGTTGTGCTGGAGTCTGTCGCCAGAGAAAGGGAGGTCTGGACTGCCCTGCTCAACATACAGCCGCCGTGACCCTCACCAGGACAAGCGGACCGAGCAACGAACGAAGTTCAGAGTTTTAGTTTAGAACTCCTGACTGGATACAGATGGGGGCTGGCAGAGATCAACAGCGATGCACATAGTCTCACGGTTACAGCCTTCCCCGCGTAACCCCTGCATGCTCTTAAAAGCCACACTCACTGAACCCCGCGAGTCCATGTAATAACAATTATAATCTGTCCTTCATTTGTGAGGAGAGAGAAAGAAGCGAAAAGAGAACACCCAGTCTAGAGAGTGACGTGTAGAGCGACGTGTGGTGCTTAAATAGACGCGGCAAGCGCGAGCCCGTAATGCGCAGTTCCAAAGTCATCTCCTGTCGATAAAAGGTCAGAAATCCCTGAGGGAAAGGAAGTCACTTGGGTTTGAAGTGTGTGTGTACGTGTGCACGTGTACGTGTGCACGTGTGCGTGTGGGGGGAGCGGTGGCGCATCGGTTAGCGCGCTTCGCTACGAACTCTGCGACCTGAGTTCGATTTCCGCTCACGGCCAACACCAGTGATGATTATCTGAACCGGTCCTGGGCCTGCCCTAGGTTGACTCAGCCTCAAATAAGTACCTGGTGCGGTGTGTAAACATCGTCACTGAGGAGACAAATGCGGCCGGGTGTTGTGTTGACCACCGACCCCCTCGTATGTTGTGCCGACTTTCATAGGTGCTCGCTAACAGCGCTTGCCCCAGCTGTCTGTTTAGTCTACAAAGGGGATCTTTGTATGTATATGTGTATGTGTGCGCGTGTGCGTACGCGTGTGTACGCGTCCGACCATAACGAAAGGCGCTCGTGCACGGCTGGCTACACGGCGGTGCCGGGACTCGCACGCGCACACTCGTGACGTGATAGCGACAAGCAGGACACGCGGGCGACACACAAGCGACACGGGTTTCCTCAGAAACAACCTGAACCCTGCACAGAGCGAGGACGAATTCAGTCTGCAGAGCGCAGGGGAGAGGCGTAGGGGAGAGGACAACGGAGGGGGCGGAGCGGGCCCGGCCGGTGACCGAAGGTGCCGCCAGCCGACAGCAGTCGCCCTCGAACCACAACGAATGAGGAGGGGAGGATGAGGAGGGGAGTAGGGGAGGATGAGGAGGGGAGGATGAGGAGGGGAGGATGAGGAGGGGAGGATGAGGAGAGGAGGGGAGGATGAGGAGGATGAGGAGGATGAGGAGCGGTGCCCGCAACAGAGGTGGCACGGCTCCGCACGCCGCCTGGGCCGACTGGACATGTGTTTAAAAGAGCTTCATAGCTCATCGGATTCCTCCAGCGTCTAAATAGCGAGATGCTGATTCTGATACAGCGCGATAGATGCCGACGGGGGCTCTCGTTTTGTGGCACCGACAGTACAGCCAGAATGCAATTGGGTAAAATAAAAAAAATATTCGTAATAATAAGTAATAATAAATAATAGAGGATCGACGTCGTTGCCGCACTATAAATTTAGAATTTCTTCCCGAAAAGAATTATAACAATTATATATAAACAAGCTTTTGTTTTCTCTTTTCTCCAAGGAAATAAAAAAAAACTAACAGAGGCACTGGAAACATCCATTTAAAGTTCACAATACCCCGTTGAACCGAGTCCCTTCACAAGCGTGCGTTCCAAAGAGGTCGAATCGCAATCGTGGGACACAGGAAGTGGCGTTGACAAGTGCCCGGGATGGCATCGCAAGGGAAACAAACAGAAGGCCTCGTCACAAACCGGTCCGGCTGCTGCCACCAGATCTCTCTCCAGCACAAATAACGGCAGGGGCGCAACTATGGTTGGGGTGGGAGGTATGTGGCAGCGTTATGCGACGCATCGGGGGTCAGCCGGCCACAAGGGGGCCCCCGAATCAACATATTAACAAGTAAACAATGTTAAAAAAAATGTTTTCGATTCATAAAAAAAATCTGCGGTCTACCATAGACCAAGCCCTATTAACGGATCTGGCTATCGTATCAATAGAAAGGCAGACAGTTGTACAATCCACCTCCACTGAGGAAATCCTAGAGCGGTGGGGTCGGAATGAAAGCAAGAAGCACGATAACTTAATTGTGAGTCGTATTGTACCTTTACATCTTCGTATTAATCCTGTCACTGTGAGACTGTTTTCCGCTAACCCCAATAGACGGTCACAACTAAAACATATATATAATTGTAGCCTACATATTATTGTATACGTGGTTAAAGGAACATCCTAAGTAGCTATTTCAGTAAAAGTTGTAATCGGGGGTTGCGGCCCTGCTCAGGCGAAACAAAACAACTCGGAGCAGAGAGCGCGCGCGCACGCATGCGTCTTCGGTGCCATGGGCGTCAGCATTCAAGACCTTCTGGACAATGATCGCCATCTCCCAATGACACGACAGCAGCATGAAGCACACACGTAAACAGCAGCACCAGCATGTGGGCACGCGGCAAGAACAGGAACCGTCGAGGCCGCCCGATATTGAGACGGTTGGAAGCGTTCAGGACGTGTACGAGGAGGAGGGATGCAGAGATTAGCTGCTGGACGGAAAAGACGTCCAATGGAGACACCCTGAATGCAATCAACGAGAGAAGAACTCTAACGTATGTATGTGTTGAACTTCGTTCGCACCATACGTAGCCAACCATGCTCATCGGAGGTGCGATAAACTTGCCACAACCCGCCTGAGAAATTGAATTGAGACTCAGCGAGGTTTTCCTGAGCAAACGAGCATAGTAGTCGTAATAATAATGGCAATTATTTTCAGAAGCGACCTGGCCACAAATGTGGCTAATCATTGTGGAAATTTACAGCAGTCAAATACTCTAAACGCATGTTTCTGAATGTGGAGGGAAAAACCGGAGGACCCGGAGAAAAATCCACGCGACCATGGGGAGAGAGACACCGCAAACTCCGAATATACAGCAGGTGTCAGGGTCGTGGTCGAACCTAGGCCCTCCTGTATATCAGGTGAGGGAGATAACATATCCAAGCCACCGTTGATCGGGTACATTTATCGCAGGAGTATGTCAAAAATAATGATAATTTAAAATGTTTGAGAGTGCAAATGGGAACGATGAACCACCCCTCATTATGGATGTCCTCAAAAACATAAAAGGTACAGTGCAGCGCTCGCTCGCACCGCACTGTGCTCGTCGAACCACGAGAGTGGAAATAAATAAATTAAAGTCGAATGCAATAAGAGAGGATACAAGAGAGATTCTTAATTCCCGGGGGGTTCTTCTGGAATAGCTGCTCGGCTTGTTTCCTCGCACTGCCATCCATCCATGAAATGCTGCACAGCGGAACGCCAGCATCTCATACGCGCGCGACAGGCATCGTCTGTGCTCCTGCTGCATCTCGTTCAGAGCACAATCAACACTCCGCTGTGGCGAGATGTTAACTGCCTCGCCTGCTATACAGGAAGTCGTGGGTTCGATCCCGATCCTGACGCCTGTTGTATATTTGGAGTTTGCATGTTCTCCCCGTGGTCGCGTGGATTTTTCTATGGGTCCACCTGTTTTTCCCTCAACATTTAGAATCAACATCACGCATTTAGATTTGGCTGCTATAAATTTCCGCATGACGATAAGCCACTTCATTGAGCTATCATTTGTGGCCAGGTCGCCTCTGAAAATTAGCTTTACAGAGCTCAGTGGGCCTCACCTGGTAAAATAAAAATAGTAAAAATATAGCAAAATACTATAAACGCACGTTGACTACAAATGTGCAGGGAAAAACCGGAGGACCCAGAGAAAAATCCATTGCAACCACGGGGAGAACATGTAAACATCATATACACAACAGGCGTCACGGTCGCAGTTGAACTCACAACCTCCTGTATACCAGGTGAGGTAGTTAACATATTGCCACCGCAGTGCATCGAGAGCAACAGAGATTAACGAGGCGACAACTCCAGCGCTTGAAAAATATTTGCGCTAACGAGTTGTGTTTTGTGGAGTCTTGAGCAGGCATTAAATGATGCTAATTTAGTACTAATTTAGTACTAAGTCAGTACTCGCCATTCTTATAACGCAGGGCTATCGACAAAGGCCCAATATTTTCGCTCAGACTGCCGGCGTTTCCCGGCAGAGGGCTTAATCTCAATCGAGTGGTTTGTTTATCGTTCCCATTTGCCAAATGTGGAGCGTCGTGCCACCCGACACGCCACGGCCGACTCGCTTTGAACGACCTCGTGGGATCTTTTAATGCCCATCAGAAGTGAGAGCAGACGGCGCTGTTGTGTTTCACGGCTTATACACCCCTAGCAGTAAAAGCAGTAGCAATAATAATAGTAACCAGGGCGGCCGCTGGACTCGAACCGTGACGCTCCTGCAAATCGATCGCGCGGACGGTTCCAGCGAGTTTTTTGTTTGAGTCCGGCATTGTGCCGCGGGTCCTCTTGGCACCACGCACAGCCATGCTAAGCCGCTCCGCGTAAGGCAGCTGGGGGATTAATAACTGCCGAACCCTCGATGGCTCCGTACAATCGCCTGATGGAGAGAGGCTTCTAGCACGCTGTGCCTTAAATTGTCACAGCGAGCCCCGCTCCGCACTCCTCTCCTCCCCACTTCACATCCTCATCTCCCGATTTTACGAGCAGCCCCCCACCCCAACCCTGCCCCCATGATGCCGTTGTTGTGATGAGCGAGGGCGGCTGCTGCTGATCGGAATGAGTTGGCGTGGCGGCAGCGCACCTCCAATTAGCGCGATTGGTTATGTACTGTGCGAAAAAGTTCAACATACATGCACCGCACCTCCAATTAGCACGGTTGGCAACATACGGTGTGAAAGAAGTTCAACATACATGCAGCGCGTTACGGCTGATACTGTTGCCTCCACGTATCAATCATCCCACGTACAGTGTGCAGTGCCCTGCTTGTGCACTGTAAGCTGTCACTTGGGCGAGGCTGAATTGTCTGAACAAGCAGAATCAATTTATAATTGTTTTCATATCTCACTCAGTTTTTTTTGGGTTAATAGTACACGGACCTGCTGCAGCACAACCACTCCACCTCAATAACGATAATTACATATCGCGTAACATTGCAACGCACTCTGTTCCATAGCTTAGGATATGTCAACTCTGTCACAATTATTGCAGTGATTGTAACAGTGATCATGATGGAGTAATCTAAAAACAAATGAGTAACTATTATTATTTTACCAGGTAGGGCCCGCTCAGCTTCATGGGTCTTTTTTAGAAGCTACCTGGGTATTACAAATGATAACTCAACCAAGTGGCTTATCGTGTGGAAATGTATTGCAGCCAATTACTGTACTTAAAACGGGTGAGGCTGATTCGGAGGAAAAATCCACGCCAACAACGGGAGAAAGAGAGATATGCAAACTCCAAATATACAACAGACGTCAGGGTCGGGATGGAGATATATAGCAGCCAAAAATCCACACGACCACGCTTAAAACATGCACACTCCAAATATATAACAGACGTCAGGGTCAGGAGCGAACCCACGACCTCCTGTATACCAGGCGAGGTAGTTGATATCTCGCCACCGTTCCCCCTATGTGAGATGGGCAGTGAGCCCAATCATCTTTCCTTTCCCCTGCCCCGATGGCATTTGGCCTAGGGTTGTTGTCGTTCGTAGATTATTTGTGACCCTCCTCCCCGTCGCTCACACTCCTCTGTACCTAGCTCTTGTTTAAAATTCTATATATATAAAAAAAAATACCTGAAGCTCACCCGTGGAACTCTTGCACAGCTGTATACCAGGCGAGGGAGATAACATCTCGCCACTGCGGGGCCCTGCACTATGTAGCTCAGTGGGCCTTGCCTCGTCAAATAACAATCGTGTAGTCGTCGTGTTTTTGTATATCAGCAGCAAAGAAGAAGCAGCGGGGCTGGAGCTGGACAGCTGCAAGCGAAGCGGGGCGCACGCACTGACGTAGCCGTTCGCTGTAGGGATGCGAACGGCTCCGTCAGTTACCACAGCGAGAAGCATCGATAGACGCTCTGCAGGTAGAACCAGATTGCGCCTGCCCATCGGCAGCACAGAACCACAACCACGCTGCACGACCCTGGTGGCGGTGGGGGTTGGGGTGGGGGTTGGGGTGGGGGTGGGAGCATCTGCGTCCTCGAGCAGGAAGTGCAGTGGGGGAGGGAGGAAGGGGATGGAGGGCGGGGAAGTAAGGGGAGGGACGGAAGGAGGTGAGGGGAGGGACGGAGGGAGGTGAGGGGAGGAAGGAAGGAGAATGAGGGAGGAAGGGAATGGATGGAGGGGAGGGGAGGGAATGGATGGAGGGGAGGGGAGGGAATGGATGGAGGGGAGGGGAGGGAATGGATGGAGGGGAGGGGAGGGAATGGATGGAGGGGAGGGGAGAGAATGGATGGAGGGGAGGGGAGAGAATGGATGGAGGGGAGGGGAGAGAATGGATGGAGGGGAGGGGAGAGAATGGATGGAGGGGAGGGGAGGGAATGGATGGAGGGGAGGGAATGGATGGAGGGGAGGGAATGGATGGAGGGGAGGGGAGGGACAGAGGGGGAAGGGAGGGAGTGACTAACTATGGAGAGACTAACTAGGGAGAGACTCCCTCGCCTCGAGCAGAGAGCGCAGTGGGGGAGGCAGGGAGGGAGAAAACATGCCGACGAATAAAAGCAATCAGTGAGGGTGATGGGAAATCTCCACCTCCGAGCAACGACCGCGGTGCCGTGGTCACGATCGGTCGTTTCGCCGCACAGCCTGTCCGGACCAAACGCGACGAGGTTCGCATGTTGCGTTTTATTTTTTATTATTAAACGAGAGCCAGGTACAGAGCCGGAGCGCGAGCGAATGGGAGTGGGGGGGTTCAGATAATCCGCGAACAACAAATCCAAGGCCAGGTAGCGAGATATTAACTACCTCGCCTGGTACGCAGGAGGTCGTGGATTAGATCCCGACTCCTGTATATTTGGAGCGTGAGCGTCTCTCTCCCAGTGGTCACGTGGGATTTTTTTCTACGTGTCTTCCGGGTTTCCCCTCCACGTTTAGAATCAATGTCATACATTTCCACGAGATACGCCGCTTCGTTGAGCTATCGGTTGCGATAGCCAGGCTACTTCTGAAAAAGAGCTACGTAGCTCAGTGGACCTTGCCTGGTTAAAATAAAAATGGTTTAGTTTTAGTTAGTTTAGGAAAAATGTGGTTGGTCCCACTACTCTACTCTGTAGGGGTAACAATCGGGCACGCGGTCTTTTTGTTGGGGGAGCGTGTCGCATATCGTTCATTAATTTGTCTCGCAGAGTCAGCGGAAGGAGCGTTACGCCAAACATGTGACCTCTCGCAACAGCATTCGCATAAACTGCTCTCACTGCTGTACCAGTAGGGGTGTCTCGAGCGATTTGTTTGCTGCACGGATCACGGGGTGGCGCCATTCCTTCCAGGGGAGTCGCAGTCTCTCGCTTTGAACTCGACCGCCAACTGAGTTTGCGCATGAAGACGGGGCGACGTGTCCAGAAAGTGTCAGCCAGCGTCTCCCTCGAACTAAGCTCTCGATCACTAGCAGACCGGTCGCAGATGCAAAGTGACATTTCTCACAAAGTCGAACCATCGGATGCGAAGAAGGAGTCTTTGGCATCGCGCGTGGAAGGACTGCAGCCGATCCATATCGGCTTGAAGCAGTGTCCAGGCTTTCATACCGTAGAGCAACAACACTGACAAAATACAGCACTGGGGAGAGAACTCTCAATTTGGTGCCCAGACATAAACGTTTCTGGGACGAAATGCAGTTCAGAGCATTCATTATTCCTGAGGCCAGGCCGATCCGGCGCATATCATCAGGTCTACAATATTATTGTTCTTAATACCTCCTGTTTTATTGTCATTGAGGGTAAAACCTATTCAAATGTTTTAATTATCTCGGATACTAGCAAAAAGGTCCCATAGATATGGATAATATTGGTCACGAATGCCTACTACGTGTTAAACTGACCAGTTACATTGTGCGTGTGTGTCTCTGTGTAGTTTTTCAAGCTATGTGAGGAAACCAGAGAAGGCGGAGGAAACCCATGCTGAACGTAGCACAACCCCACGCAGAAAGACATCCGAGTCGAAATCGAACCTAGGCCTCCTTCTTGCCATGAGGCGTGGGGGAGTCGCCACTGCTGCCAACCCCCGGCCGAATAATTCCGCTGGTTCCGTTTCCCACAGAACACCCTTCTGTCTGAGCGCAACTGTCGACTCTCTACTCTCCACAGGCCTCTCGCTGCACTCCCTCGTCACTGTCACGAGAGCAACTTGCTTTGTCGTCCAAAAACAACGCACTTAACATCACGGTCAGTGCAGTAATGTGGATTCTTCAGCAGAGTACTTGGTACAAAATCCATAGTGTTATTCGAGACAGGGCATTTAACGTTGACGATGATGATGACACTGTGTAACAAATTTGAGAAAAAAATTGTTCCTGAGTAGTAAGTATTATTTCCTAATTGCTTATTCCTCAAAAGTACATAAAATGGCTATTATTCCCAAGAAACTTTGCTTTTTTGACCAGGACATTGATATTTTCAAATTTACCTATTTTCCAGAACATTCCAGATAGATTCAGTGCTGAGTAAACTTGGAGTAACTTCTAGAACATTCTAGAACTTTCCAGTAATATAAATAGTAGTATATATACAGGGGCCTTAAGCCCATCAGTTCAGTTTAGTTCCAGCTGCCTAAGTGGATACATATCTGCATTTTTCTGAAATATTATCAAGAGGCTGCAAGCATCCGGTATGCGCATTTTGCTATATCTGAGGCCAATTTATCAAGACAAGAGCGAAAAAGTGCTCTGTGGAAGCATCTGCTAAGATGTGTGAGGCCTACAAGGCATATTTCGGCATGCCTGTTGGGGATCAAGACATTTCACCTGCGAGCAATGCATAAAAACTCTGGAAGGTAAGATGGACAATTGTTGCTCGGAATTTTACGTTATAAAATTTGTTTTTAAAAATGTAATCGTAAAGTTTTTCATTTTAAAAGGTTTTACAATTTTCAACGTTATTGAAAATATATCATACATGAAAAATGTTGCTAGAATCTCTTAAAAATTAGTCATGGATGAAATAAATGTATTTTTGTAGGATGGTAGAGAAGGGAAAAGAGAGCCATGAAGTTCGCTATCCCAAGAATTTGGCGGACACCCAGTGACCACTCAAGCAACTGCTACTTCTGCACGGTGGACCCTTACAAACGTTGGACTGGCAAAAATACACCTGCTATCACGTAACCAGACCTTCCTTCGGGACGTCCGTCTTCCTACGACTCCCTGCTCCATAAGGCGAGTTGCGGCGCACTCTACACTCGGCCCTGGGGTTCACTTCGGTTATCGGGGGGGTCCGATTTGTGTCGGGGTCGCGCGTGGGTTCGGGGGGAGTCGGGGCGTGTTCATGAGGCGCGCCGGCTCCGACCGGATCAGTGGTCAGAGCTGGCCCATCGAGTGGTCACGGCGGCTGCGGGTTCGTCAGCCATGCTCGGGTTTATTGAGGGAGTGGAAATCCATATGCTCTTTGATACCGGCACTTCAAGTTTAATTGTGAACTCATCTGTAATATTTTACCTCCCCGGTGTCGAGTTTTGGAACCTGTGGATGCTCCGTGGATCGTTGGGAATAATCAGACGGATAACGGCTGAGTTGCGTATCGCCGATGTCAAATGTTTGGGCCACGTTTTGGTTTCTATGGCCCTAGCCGCCCTGTGTTTGCTCGGGACCGATTTCTGGGCAAGATGCCCCTGAAGATTTGTGTTGATCAGGGCTGTCTGGATTTGCCGTCGGGATGGCATATGGCATTTCTTCCATCGCCGACTCGTATGTCTTCCGCTAACGAGATGGTGCAGGCAGGGGCGGTTTCTTCATTAGGGCGATTGGGCGACGCACCACCAATGTGTGAAAGGGACTTTTTCAATCACATTAACAATCTCATTCAACCACAGAGCTATGCTAGCCGTTACTGTGCCTCTGGATATAGTCCAATCAGCGTCATGTCACGTTCTATGGAGTACCGCCTCTTTTTGGGCGATTTCACACCGGCTGAGAATCGCCCAGAGTGGTCCCATAGACTTACATTCAAAGATGATTTTTTTCGAAAGGCGGGCGCTGCAATGCATTCTCTATGGCTTCCGGGAGGGCTCGCACTAACGTGCTTACGTCATCATATGTCAGCACGTTTCAGTCAATAATTTGATTTGTTGCCACCTAGTGGAATTTCGATTTAAAGCTTTCGTGACTGCAGGAATTAATCTTCTTGGTTCTTTCGGTAAAGTCACGTAGAAGGGAAGTAATAAAATAATAAAAATAAAACATAATAAAATAATTCTCACGACGTTTCGGCCACAAAGTAGCCGTCCTCAGGTGAAAACCAGGTCTGTCGAGGTGACAGCGTCTGAATGCAACAGCACACGTGCTTGGAGCATGTATATAAGCTGGGTTGGAAGGGGGGAAGAAAGGGGGAGCCTTAACAAAAGAATATGAAATATCAAGAGGAATTTAGCATATTTATGGGAAATGCAGGTATGTGACTAGTACTGCATATGCCCGTGCATTATGCAGGATTAGCAGCATCAAAGGGAGGGGATAAGGGTAGCATTAATGAAGGGAAGGAGTGTTAATAGTATGTAGCTGCAGTAACTAAAACCACCACGTAAACAACTAAAGTATAAACTACATATTATCATCAGTATACTAAATATACTCTTCAATACGTTGAGTTACTAACAGTAAGTAATACATTACAATTCTACGTCGTAAAAAAAATATATATAATATGCTTGCATCTAAACTTTATTCTCTTACATCACACGAGTCTACACCCTACTATATACTGCCATAGACAAACCCAACATTAAATTATATACTGTATTGCACACCAAAGAAAGGTTCTCCTTTTCCGACCACCTTGTAAGTGCCACGCTGCTACAAGGAGAGATGTTTCAACAGCATGGCCATACATTCCCTGTTGAGGCTCTGAACATCACTGTCAGGGCATACCCTATGTTAAATAAGGCGAAGCTGAAGACTGAACTGTCTGTCATTTATGAGAGTCCAGAATTCAAGGGCTGCTGTGGTGCACTAGCGCTGTACCAGGTTTTGCTGAAGTACAACCTCCAGGATACTTTTTCAGAGACTGTTGCTCTGTTGAACATCCTCATAACCACTCCCATGACAACTGCTGAAGCTGAGAGGTGTTTCTCAACCTTAAAGAGAATCAAGACATTCCTGAGAAATGTAATGGGACAGGAACGTTTGAATGCAATGGCTATGCTTTCCATGGAGAGGGAACTAGTCAGGAACATGCCTGCTTTCAATGAGATAGTAATTGATCACTTTGCTACTTTGAAAGAGAGAAGAGCAAAATATCAGTATAAGTAAGCAGTGTATTAAGCGAGTAATGTGATGTAAGTAGTGCAATAATAGTGAGTATAGAAACAAACAAGGAGATGTATTGTAAGAGTTACTTTATTTTTCATTAATATTAAAGTAGTGAAGTTGCCTTTACATGCTTAAGCTGTTAATTTATCCATTGCATGGGTGGACCTTATCCTTATCAATCATCCAAACATTTGCCCCCCCTGAGAGATTTTGCAGGAGCCGCCACTGGGTGCAGGCTATTGCGTGCCGAAAGGTGAGGATTCCGCCTGGAGCACAAATGTTAGTGCCCCTCCGGTTGTGAAAACCGCTCGATGTGCGCACTGCGGATGAGGGTGTTGTTTTGGGGCCCTCCAATAAACTTAATCGCGGTATGTTGCTAGTGGCAGCTCAGACATTGGTGTCCCAGGACCAAGAACCTTTCATTCAGGTTCTTAATGCCGGGCCGGACACAACGGTCATCCAGGACGGTACCGTGCTGGCACATGCTTCGTCGACGCGTCCAGAGAGGGACGTTGTGGGAAGTGTCGGGGTCGGCACTCAAGCTCGCGGGTTCTGGGATGTGTGTACACCCCGGACACGAGGTGTAGTACCAGCCCTAGTGGGGGCTTGGGTGAGCGCTGTTTAAGCGCGGTGGCACCACACACAGCTTACGGTCTCCCATTTAGAGAGCGAGAGTGTCAGCCAGCTGGGGTTACGTTGGGGGCATGATGCACTGGCTGACCTGGCGACATGTGGCCGGATGATACTGGAGGGGGGCCACCGGTGGAGGGGGCCAATGGGTGGTCACATGGTCTGAGAAGAACTCTCGAGAGCCTTCGGGCAAAGGCGAGAGAGATCGAGAAGGTGGGCGGGGCGAGAGGCGGAGCTAGCCCCAGCCCGGCCAGGTATAAGGGGGGCCCTGAGAGGGGCTCGGGGTTCTTACTGTTGGAGAGGCAGGAGATCCACGTCAAGCTTGAAGATGCCTCCAGCCACGCGGTCCAGGACCCAGCTTGTGGTCCGGACCGGGATCGTGGAACCGTGTCTAGTTCCGCCATAGCGTGGTTAGTTGGGTGGTCACCACCCGAGAGTATGTTGTGTTAATAGGCCTGGAGTATGTTGCGCAAACAGTTAATAAACGTGTTGCTCCTAAGACAATGTCTGCGACTCAGTTGAACTCACTACACTCATCTTGATAAATTCAAAGAGAAAATGAGAGCGTACTCGGATGAGCAAGGCAAGCGATTCCACCAGGATATACTGGACTTTGAATGCCGCTACCAAATACAGTATAACGAGAACATGATGGGAGACTACATTTGGGGGCTGATTCGTGAAAGTGATTTACAGTATACAGGTAGTCCCCGACTTACGATGGTCCGACTTACAATATTTAGATCTTACGATGGCGATATCGATATGACAAAATTGTAAAATATTTTACATTTCGCGCGGCAGGCAAACGCAGCAGCGTACGAGGTACGATGCTGTACGTTGGGACGCTGGCGGGATGTACTGTACCCATCTTCCGCCTTGTGTGATGATGCCTCACTCTCACCAGCGGTCGACGGAGTTAAGTGGTCGCGGTGTTAGCGCGTGTGTTTTTGTGTTTCAGAATCTTGGTGAGTACAGTACAATATGATACGTTACGATACCTTCAATGCATGTATGATACGTAGCTTTAGCGATTTAATTTTAGGGTTACCATGATACGATTCATTAATTTTATTTCATAGGTACTATTCGTAGCGGCCTTCATAGGCGCTATTTGCTAACAGCACTCACCCCAACAGTCTGTTAAGGCTATATGGGGGATCTTTACCTTTGTGTGTTCTCTCCCGCTGTTCTGCATGGGTTTCCTCTGGATTCTTCAGATCCCTCCCATAGATAAAAACAATGCCTACAATGTAACCGGGAGTGGCCAACATCCCAATGCTGAAAAATTACGTGCAACTCACTCTAAACTAAAACTAAACTAAGTTTTATTTTACCAGGTGAGGCCGACCCATATGGGAAGGACAACAATGTGGAACCCAACCCAGACATAGCCAGCTCGACATTTCGTAGTTTTTTTTCCATTCAGCTTTGGTGCTGCAGCCACGATAATTGCGGCTGATATTTTGTGAGCTCCTGCGCCTCCTCCTCTTCAATTACCTGCTGCTCCTCTTACCGCCGCACCGAGCGCCGGCAGAGCGCCGAGTCAGCCGCCCTCTGGCTGAGCAAGCACTGCTGCTGCTGATGCTTCTGGCGTGTGCCGGAGAGCAGTTCAAGTGAGGACGGGAAGCTGTCGCTGATCAACAATCGCAACGATGGCGACAGAGATGATGACGACGACGATGATATCTATGGCGAGGCTGATGTGTTCACGATGATGTTTTTAACCGGGCAGTTTCATTGTTTTATATATATCTGTTTTACAAATTGTTGTTATTTAAGCAGGTTAGGCCCACTAAGCTGCTATATAGCTCTTTTTGCAGCTACAATGCTCAGTGCAACTTTGAAAACAATAATAATGATAGTAATGGCATTTTATACAGTGTCGTTCATGCAAAACTGCATTTCACAATGCTGTACAAGACCCCGATATGATTCGCAAATACCACTGTTTGACAGTTGATGGTCAGATTCCAAAAGTAATTAAAACCCGTAAGCAAGTAAAAAACAAACAAACATGAAACTATTAAACTAAACTTTTTATTTGGACAGGTAAGGCCCACTGAACTATGTAGCTATTTTTCAGAAGCGACCTGGCTATCACAAATGATAGCTCAACGAAGTGGCTTATTATCATCACGTGGAAATATATTGCGGCCAAATTCTGTAAATGCATGATGTTCATCGGTAATTACAACCAAGCCTCATCATTTGACAATCAGACAAGGAAAAAAACCTCTTATGGATAATATTATTCTGCAAAGCCCTACTACTACGCGTTAAATTTAAAGTGTCGTACATGCAAAACTGCATCTCTACAACGCCGTACAAGACCCCGACGATGGGCAGATTCGGAAAAGTAATAAAAACAACGTGTAATCAAATTGAACAACAACAATAGTCAAACCGTGGGAAAAAAAGAAAACTCACACTGCAAAAGGCCACTCAATTATTGCTTACAAAAATGACTGTGTACGACGCCATTATTTCAACCACCTCCCTCAAAAAGAGTTCGCTCCCGCCACGGTTTACTCGAGCGACATTTCGTTGCGATATTTACGCCGCTGGCTAAACGACGAGCAGTGCTGAACGTCGGCCTGCGAGGTCTGACCTGCCATGATTCTTACGCAGCTGTTATGAGTGTCCCCCAATGGGAGGGGATTACTGAGCGCTGGCACCACGGTAGCAGTGGAGGAGGAGGTGCCAGCGCTGAGCAGTCCCCTCCCGTTGGGGGCCACTCGTAACGGCCACATCGCCACACGTTCAGTGCAGACTACACCGACTGGGCCTCCTGCCCATGCCGCATGACCATGATCGTCGTCATCATCGTAAACCAACCACTAAAAATAAACTATTGTTTTTCAGCAGGTAAGGGCCTATTTAGCTATGTATCGGTTTTTTTTCAGAAGCAACCTGGTTATCAACAACGATAGCTCGGCGAAGTGGGCCTATCATCATCGCGTGGACATTTATAGCAGCAGCCAAATAACTCGAAACGCATGACGTTGATTCTAAATGTGGAGGGGAAACAACCAGGAGCGACACCGAGAAAATGTTACGCAGCCATGGGGATTGATATGCAAACTCCAAATATACAACAGGCGTCAGGTTTGGGATCAAATGCACG
This sequence comes from Lampetra planeri, assembly GCF_965212315.1. NCBI lineage: Eukaryota > Metazoa > Chordata > Hyperoartia > Petromyzontiformes > Petromyzontidae > Lampetra > Lampetra planeri. Next base: position 901,087 of record NC_136168.1, read on the forward strand.
ACCTGATGTATACCAAGCATGGTAGTTAACATCTCGCCACTGCAGCGCCCCAATGTGACTCATATTGAATGAGTTACAGGTCAAGTATTAATTAGAACAATACCCCACAAGCACAAAATAATACTAATAACAATAAAAATAATAGTGTACAGGCCTGTAGTGAACGGTATGTGGTGAACTGACCTGGGGTGGACTGACCTGGAATAAACTTACCTGGGGTGAACTGCCCTGGGGTGAGCTCGCCTGGGGTGAACTGGCTTGGGGTCAATTCGCCAGGGGTGAACTGACCGGGGGTGAACTGACCGGGGGTAAACTGGCCTAGGGTGAACTAGCCAGTGATAAACTCGCCTGGGGTGAACTCACCTGGGGTGAACTGTCCTGGGGGGAACTGACCTGGGGTGAACTGGCAGTAACGCAACGGGGCAGCAGCTTCTCTCAGACGTCTATGTTGGCATCGGAGTGCAAGAAGAGAAGGGGTGCGAGACTGTGGGTGGCGCTTGTCACTGCGATGACGTATCCATGGGACCCTTTTTTCCCAGTATCAAAACATTATTTAAAACTAGCGGGAAGTACCCGGCGTTGCCCGGGTCTTAAAAATATTTCAAAACTACTCTTAAAAAAATCTAACAGCAGTGTGTACTGACTGTAGTGGAACCTGCTATAATTACATCAGTGCATACTGTGGTGGTACCTGCTATGATTACAGCAGTACATACCAACTGTGGTGGTACCTGCTATCACTACAGTAGTACATGCTGACTCTATAGCAGTATTTATCGACTGTATAGCACACAGTACTCACCTGACATAGTGGCGTAGTGAAGCCTAGTCCCGTGCAGAGCCTCCGACCTCGCATAGATTGGCACCTTTGCAGGCTGGGGCTGAGCTGCTACCCCTGCCTCCCCCCGCAGCCACGATCTCCCTGGCCGCTCTGCAGTAATATCTACGGCCTATAGTGGTAGCATCTAGCGACTGTATATATGAGTAACTGCACGCATCGGGGTGGGGGGGACATCACACAGTGAAGAATTAACGTCAGCGTTTAGTGTATTTTTATAGCATTTTTAACGCGAAAGAAAATGTCCCCTCACTCCCACCGAAGGCGTGCGACTTGGCATGGGCCGTTCCCCCCACCAAAGGCGCGTGAGTTGGTATGGTCGTGAAGGCGTCATAAATAAATATAATAGAAGCGCACAAAAATCGCACAAAATCGCTAATTAAACTAATTAAAAGTTGACGGATGTGAAAAAGGAATAGCGCTTGCTCACCGCGGGGCTTACGGCGTGGTGCCTGGCAATTTTTTTTACATAAACCCCACCGTTGGAGAGCCAAGCGCGCGACCACACACAAACCCACACACAAACCCACAAGCCTCGCCAATATTTTTGACTTTTATATATTTATAATAGGTTTTACCCTTTCTGGCAATAGGTGTTAAGATCTTCAAAGACCATAATAGTGTAGGGTACTGCACACGCAACGCTCCCTCTCTCCTCACCCCCCCCCCCCACCGCCCTCTCTGACTTATATAAACCCCCTTAACTCCGGCATTTCTCCCACTTCAGTAAAAAAAAGATTATTGCTGTGGTTGTCACACCTGATGATGATTGCTTGTGTTGCAATCGAAACGTCGTGATTTATTAAGAGTTTATTCTTTTATTATTTATGTTATTTTATTATTTATTTTATATTTTCACCTACGTGACTTTACCAAAAGAACCAAAGAGTAATATTGGGGTCGACTGGTGGAGATCAATATCGCGGAAACCATCGGGCCAACTGAGATCTACATGGTGGAAACCATCACGAAGGACTGCTCGAGAGTAATCTAGTGAAAACCACCAGGGCTGCAGATCGTCATAGCCTTGTGAAAAGTGTTAGTCGTACTCTTGCCTTGTAAATACGTTACTATCAAATAAATCGTGTAGAAAATGAAACCTGTGAAGAAGCATCTTTACACTGGTGGCAGCAGTGGGATTCCATCAACGAGTGTAAGGAGGAAGACCCACTGAGGAGCTCCTAATGAAGACGAGCAATCAATCCTAAGTGCCCCGAGTTTTCGAGACCCCGACAATGGCAGGAGCAAGAGCTGGACCCCGTTGGCAGCCAAGTTCCCGACAGAAGTGGAGGCCCTGCCAAAGACCCAAGAACCAGTGTAGTGACATCGCTAGATGTCAACATGCTGGGTGCAGTGCCGGCCCGAGAGGGGCACGGCGTGCGGTTTAGCGACATCACGGATACCACAATGATGTGGGTGTAGTACCAGCCCTAGAGGGGCCTGGCGAGTGCTGAATAATAGCGCTAAATGGCACCACGCTTTGCATGCAGTGCCGACCCTACAAGACAGGGTGTGTGGGTGCCGACCGAAGGATGAGGTTACGTGAGGCCATGGCACTCTGGTTGACCCGGGAGGACACGTGACCGGTTAAGTTGACAAAGGGGCCCAAGAGGGGGTGGGTGGTGGTCACGTGATTGGGACCCAGATCCTTCCCAAGGATTCTGGAAGGTGGACGTGGCCAAGGGCGGAGCCGGCCATGCCACAGAGAATATAAGCCGGGTCCCAAGAGGGACCAGGGTTGTTGTTCATCCTGGAAGAAACCCTTGGTCTACGTTCTCCGTTCAACGAGTCTCCAACACATGGACCCGGACCGAAGCTGTTGGACCCAGTCCGTAGTAGCAGTTACGTTGTAACTAGTGTAGTTAGCCTGGTGGTCACCACCATAGGTTGTTATTCTGTTAAAGGGAAAGTTTCCCCGTGTGTTGGAACTGAATAAATGTGTTGCCTCCAAGTCTACATCTGTGACTCAGTTGTACCCAGCATCGCCAGCAAAGGAAAAGTGGCGGCAGATGTCGGAAAGAATAGACTACCTTACCTCAGTGGTGGATTAGCTAGTGACGATGATGATGATGATGAAGAAGAAAAGAGAAGAGGAGGGAGCAGGTGCTACATGGCTTGAGCCAGAGCTGCCACTGCCATTGATCACGTGGCGAGCAGAAAGCGCCAAAGGGCAGCAGCTGCCAGCATTGACCACGAAGCGAGGAGAAAGTGCCAAAGGGCAGCAGCCGCTGTTTCTCATCGTCGAGCAGCAGGTGGGAACCGATCAGTTGGCTCAACCGCAACTGGAAGCTGTGCTACAGACCTCGACCACCGTAAAGGAGAAGAAGAGAAGGCTGGGACCCTTAAAATAATATATGGCAATGGGAAATGATTGTACGGCGTTCATGAAAATATTTGAAGCATCCGTCAAAGTCAGCCGTTGGAGTGACGAAGAAGCTCTACTAGTGCTGCCTACGGTGTTGAATGGTGGAGCGCTAATAGCCTTTTTATCAATCCCAGAAAATAAAAGCACCACACTTCAACAATCTTGTGAAGGGATGGCTAAGATTTTCTGTCCTCCGTCCAGTGCAAGGCAGCAATTTTTGGCCCAGAGAAGGGGAGAGAGCGAGCTGCCGATGGCTTATAGAAGTGCCTTGCTAGTGCTTGCGGGTTTGGTGTTCCTGAGGATGGATGAGGCAGCCTGGGACGCGCTGGTGTGGAGCGGCTGTGAACTCTCCTCCATCAAAGTGGCATTACATTACCGATTGTGCCAGAAAGTGAACAAACTTCAATGGGGTTTGCTAAATGTCTCTGGACACACGAAAAAACCAGGGTGCCATGTGAAGTAGCGGCGCAGATAACAAGGGCGATGGAGAACGGAGGAGCAGAAGGAAACGGAGCCGACATGGACAGTGACAATAGGGAGGGTGATCTGCAGGCGACCTTAGAAGGGATGGCAGCGGCCATCTGGGGGTTCAACGATCCAAGGCGCCAACTACAGCAGCAGTGACCGTGGCAGAACCATGAAGGAATCCGGGACCACACGGTGATCTACTGCTATTGCTGCGGGAGCCCGGGCCACATCACGAGAGGATGCCGAGGTGAAGTTGACCCAAGACAACCAAGCCAGCTCTAGACAACATCGCGGGACTTCCCAAGAAACACCCAGGCTAGTCGTGATACCCGTACACCCGGCCAGATCACACATACACCTCATTCCCAAAATCCTCATCACCATCATCACCAGCAGACCACTCGATCATGGCGATCCGGAGTGTGACACAACAAGGCAAATTTGGCCAACATCTAGGGCTAAGTGAAAAAGTTAGCAAGACAGGTCAGAGCAGCTGCTACGGGAACATCGATTTTGGCGGGAGTGATAGAGGGAAATCCCGTGAGGGTGTTGATGGACACCAGAGGATCAGTAACCATTATTTCTGCACTTGTGTTTGATATGTTACCCGCGAAAAAACGTAGGCTTGAACCGGTTCACAATAAATGTGGCGGCAAATGGTGGTAGTCTAGGAATTGTGGGAAAAGTTGAAACAGAAATCTGTATCGGGGAAATTCTGACTTAAAATGGATACACCCTCAGGAGGTGGATCGAAAAACTCCAGGAATACTCTTACGATGTGACATATAGGATGGGTACTCATTATCATAATGCTGACGCCTTGTCAAGATTGCCATGCAAAGACCCATGTGCATGTGCTATGGGAGCGGCATGGTGTAAATCGACCTTCCCAGACTCGCCGAAATAGGCAGCGTCGATCAATGCAGCAACACTATAAAATGATGTACTGCTCGCAGATCATGATCTCGGGCTGATGAGGACTGAATGGATCTACTTATAAAAAGAGGTGAAACTATACAGTCCTTTGCTGCACAGGCAGCCGAATGTGCTCAAAATGGTAAAAAGGGTGCGCCATTTATCACGTGGCGAGGACCCCTGATGAGGTGGGACGGGAAGATGCAGCGTCATTGCCTAGTGGTGCCAACACCCTTGCAGCAACAGTTGCTACTAGACGTGCACACCCAACAACTAATGCACTTGGGCTACCGAAAAACATTGCTCACACTGCAGGCTCGATATTTTGGCCAGGGATGTCGAAGGATGGACGCGAGTGGGTAAATTGTTGTCAGGAGTGTGCAAAAAGGAAACCTCCTCCCCAACCCATACAGCCTCCACTGCAGTCGATCGCAGTGTTGAGGTTAAACGAGTTGGTAGCATTGCATATCCAAGATCCATTGCCTAAAACAGCAAGGGGAAATAAATATTTGCTCGTGGGGACGTAGTTTTGCAGATGCTGGCCCGTCTAATGGCCGATACCAGACCAAATGGCTGAGATCATAGCAGAAGCCTTTCTCCATGGCTATGTATTGCACAAGGGCACCCCTGAGAAACTGCTTACAGACCAGGCAGAATTTTTCTGCTAAACTGTTGCAAGATATATATGATATCATGGGCACTAAAAAAATTAGGACGTCACCGTACCACCCTCGGTGAGATGGACAAATAGAGGCTTAACCGCACGATGTCCGCAATGTTGTGCCATGTTGTTGTAAATGATGATCAAGGGTTCTAGGGGCATATCGCAGAGCGCCACATGCATCGACCGGGCTCTCCCCCTTATTTTTGATATACGGGAGAGACCCTGAGCCACCTATTGAGAACCAACTGGTGACTCTTCCTGCTAAAGCTGTTTCGTGGCCAGCCTCCCTCAGGCTGCCACTAGGAAGGCTCCGTATAGCTCGTGAAGCCGTGATAGTGGATTAGGACAGATCACAAACAGTTAACGAACAAATTTCGATTTAAAGCTTTCGTGACTGCAGGGATTCGTCTTCTTGGTTCTTTCGGTAAAGTCACGTAGAAGGGAAATAATAAAATAATAAAAATTCAACATAATAAAATACAATTCTCTGAATTGTATATATAATAAAATACAATTCTCAGAATTGTATTTTATTATGTTTTATTTTTATTATTTTATTATTTCCCTTCTATGTGACTTTACCGAAAGAACCAAGAAGAGGAGTTAACGAACAGTTGTGGAAAATAATGGAAACGCCTGTACACTTTGAGCAGGGTGATCGGGCCTGACTATACTGTCCCCAGATCCGGGATGGCTCATCAGCCAAACTACACCGTTCCTGGCAATGCCCAGTGGAAATTGTCAAAATCCTCTGCCCACAAAGTGTTTGCATCCAAATGGGACACCAGTGATGGGTGATTCATCCGATTTGCCTTGAACCATATAGAAAGCCACCGACACAAGAGGTAATTGAGGCTCAAAAAGGCCGGGTCCGGGGGCATAGTGATGAATGCCGGGGATGGGAGCATCCTCCTCGCAAAAATACTGCCCCCGCTCTCTCGTCCCCTCTTCTCAGGAAAGAACGGAATAAAGATGGCCGCGACGAGGGGGGCCGATGGAGTCATAGAGAGAGGCGCCGCGAAGGAGTGTCACCGGGTCGAATGTGCTGCTTGACCACACATATATTGACGGCTTGTTGTAAATATATGGCGAATTATGTTGTGTTTCACTTGCCTAAGAACTTTAGCAGAGTAGCCCACGTAAAAGTTTAGTAATGATACGGAACGGTCAAGTTTTGGGGGAGGGGAAGAGGGGTAATGTAGGGTATTGTACACGGCAAGGGTCAGTGGAGATGAGCGGAAACAGGTGCAGGGTACTATACAAGGGAAGGTTCGAGAAGGGAAGTAGAAGACGGTAGAGTCTGCTGGAAGAATCTACCGGGGGAAAGTGCTGGAAGTTACCAGGTTGTGGCCGAGCGGGTATATAAGGGGGAGCGAGGCCCACAATAGGGGTGCTGGCTCAGAGACTGAAGGATGCCTGCAAGTGGACGACATCGGGGCCGACTGTTGGAGATCGACATGGTGGAAACGATCAAGAAAGACTGTCTGAGATCTATATGGTAGAAATCATCAAGAAGGACTGTTGAATATTAATCTAGTGGAAAGCACCGGGGCTGCAGATAGCCATAGCCTTGTGAAACGTGTTAGTCGTACTCTCACCTTGTAAATACGTTACTATAAAATAAATCGCCTAGAAAATGGAACCTGCGAAGGAGCTTCTTTACAATAGGATACCGTTTGCAAGGAATCAAGTCTACATTAACTACACATACTTGTGGCAAAACATGCAAACAAACATACTCTTATAATATATGCATTCACTTTGAAACTGAATGGCCTATACCAGAGACAGCCTTCTTCATGGCATTGTCTCACGATCAGTCTTAGATAAGAGAATGCCAAAAGGCGAACAGTACAAAGACAATGCAAGTGTCAGAACGCTCATAGCTCGGGTTGAGCAGTTAAATCTATGGGACCTTTTTGCCAGTATCAAAATGATGCCTTGTAATAGGTATCTATTTTGGTGTTTGAACATCTTGAACACAGACAGGGTCAAACACCTATTCTTTTTTTTCATCACACAAACTCCGTGGTTGATCGTTGGCATTCTATGTAGGTTAAGATCACGCAAAAAACATCTATCTTACCGAAAAACATATTTTACCAAAAAATATCTCTCTTACCGAAAAACACCTCTTACCGAAAAACATCTCTCACCAAAAAACAGCTCTCTTACTGAAAAGCATCTCTCATACCAAAAAACATCTCTTACCAAAAACATCTCTTGCCGAAAAATGTCTCTTACCAAAAAAGTATGTTACCGAAACATTTCTCTTACCGAAAAACGTCTCTTGCCGAAACATTTCTCTTACCGAAAAACATCTCTTTCCGAAAAACGTCTCTTACCGAAAATCATCTCTGACTGAAAAACATCTCTCTTACCGAAACACATCTCCCCCAATAGGGTCACCGCATTTCGGCCCTGCTGAGAACACGGATGTTGCACAATCGACTGCGTGTGCGGGAAGTGTCAGCAAGCCACACCGGAGGAATTTGCGGGTTATTAGGCGATTAGTAGAAAAAGAGAAAAAAACATAGGCAGAGATTACTGAGGCCAAAGCGCAAGGCAATTTTGACCGCTGTTGTGCGGGGTTAATGGAAGACGCAAAAAAGAGAAATATCACTGACTCAATTTCTCTGCAGCAAAATTTAGGTTGTAATGGCGTTTATAGCGCTGATGCAATGTTTGTGTGTTTCATAATATATTGATCAGCGTGGAGATGTTATACTTCGCTGGCGGGGGGTACGTTAATTCACGAGCCAATCTGGATGCAGCTTGCACCGCCGCCCGTGCATTATGAAACAAGAAAACAGCCTTAACAGACTGTTGGAGAAAGTGCACCTATTAACTTCTTAGGTTTTTTCGGTAAAGTCACGTAGAAAGTAAAATAAAATAAAAACAAAAATCACGACGTTTCGGAGGCAACACAAGTCTCCGTCATCAGGTGGGACCGTCACAGCCAGATTAGCTGTATCAAGTGAGGCAATGATTCAAGATGTAATCCCTTAAAAGCGAGTTGAGGGGGGAGGGAGAGGGAGGGGGGAGCTCATCAGACTATGGTAGCCAATGAAAGGAACGTATCGGGAGGGAGGGGGGGCGAGGCCAAAAGGGTGGGCGATGGACGTGGAAGCGCTTGTGCGCAAGCGGCCAATTACTGCACACGCCAACACAATGGAGCGATTGTGCGCAAGCGGCCAGCCACTGCACCCGCCAACACAATGGGCAGAGAGGAGGAGGGGAGGTCTAATACACATGATAGACAAAAGAACGAAAATGATGATGGGTACAAACTTAGGGGGAGCTCATCAGACTATGGTAGCCAATGAATGGAACGTATCGGGAGGGAGGGGGGGGGGGGGCGGGGGGGGGCGAGGCCAAAAGGGTGGGCGACGGACGTGAAAGCGCTTGGGGGGTCTGATACACATGTGTATCAGACCCCCCCCCTCCCCCTCTCTCTCCATTGTGTTGGCGTGTGCAGTAATTGGCCGCTTGCGCACAAGCGCTTCCACGTCCATCGCCCACCCTTTTGGCCTCGCCCCCCCCTCCCTCCCGATACGTTCCTTTCATTGGCTACCATAGTCTGATGAGCTCCCCCCTCCCTCTCCCTCCCCCCTCAACTCGCTTTTAAGGGATTACATCTTGAATCATTGCCTCACTTGATACAGCTAATCTGGCTGTGACGGTCCCACCTGATGACGGAGACTTGTGTTGCCTCCGAAACGTCGTGATTTTTGTTTTTATTTTATTTTACTTTCTACGTGACTTTACCTAAAAAACCCAAGAAGATGATTCCTTGCAGTCACGAAAGCTTCAAATCTAGAATGCACCTATTAAGCCGGAACGGCACACGAGGGGGGGGTAAATGACTGGCACAACACCTGGTCGACTTTTTTTCCCTAGTGGAAATATTTACACACCGGGTACTCATTTGAGGCTGAGTCGTCCTAGGGGAGGCTCAGGACCGGTTCAGAAAATCGTCACCGGCGTTTTTGGCCGTGAGCGAGAATCGAAGCCGGGTCACCGGGTCCATAGTGCAGCGTTCTAACCGCTACACTGCCACTTCCCATTACAGTGGGAAAGTGCACACACACACAATGCAAGATCCGACACCGTATCCATCCAATGCTCGCCAAGCTGCATTGGCTTCCGGTTGCCGAATGAATACATTGAGGTCGCGCTCATTACACTCACAGTGCTTGCTACAAATGAATCACAACACGTTGCTGCTGATCTCGTCAAGGAGCATCAACCATCATCACGAGAGCTCCGGTCATCCTCCCAGCAGTGACTTTTGGTTAGCCATCGCATAATAGGAAGCCAGTGGGACCTATGTACTGTTAAATTATTATCTAGATTGAAAATAATTTCTTTAGAACTGCTTTGCGTTTAGTATGTTGCTCTTCCCCGCACCTACGATCAGCACGGTTGGCTAAGTGCGTTGCGAAAGAAGTTCAACACAAGTACACACACACTGACCGACACAGGATTTCTCCACACCTCTGGCTGTCCCCTGATGATCCTGATTGTAATTCCCGGCGAAATGTCACGGTACTCGAATTGTAAATGTTGTGGGTTTTCCTCTCCAACACACCGGGGTGCTGAACTAGTAACTAATTGCCACGTTTTGTTTACGTGACAAACCTTACTAATTGGGTTGTGTCGGGTGGTGGTGGCGGGTTTAACGGCACATTTACACTTAGGCGATTTAACATACTTGTAGAAGAAGTGAGTCTCAAATCGAACAATGGAGTGCGAGGCCGCAGCGCGAACAATCAAAACCCAGCGTCATCGAACGACTGCAGGAGAAGCTCGCGTTTGCCCTGACGGAGGGATGGCTGGGGCGCTTGGGAAACTTCAGTGCTCGATCGATTATCCACCACCACAGAGGGGGAGGTGTCGGCCCCAGATTTAAAAAAAGATGAACAGCGCGGAGACGTCAGCGCGTGTGTGTAATTCAGGACGTGAACATTGTAATTGAACATAATTGCTCTCCGCCTGTGCAGAATGGGGGGTTAATGTGCAGGAGGCGTCGTCTGTCTTGTATTGGGGTTGATGTCCCTCCCTCCCCCCCTCATCCTTGAAGATACTGCGGTAACCATCAACCACAATCCGAACATCATCATCTGGCCGTTGCTGCACTACATCGCTCCTTCATAACCGGAAAATTCAAGACACGTCACAGGAATGCGATTGTGACCATACAACCCAAGCTCTGGACCACATACTAAACCTATAGAGACTCATAGAGATACCTCGAGACACATAGAGATACATAGAAATACATAGAGACATATAGAGATGTGTAGAGACATATTCATTGGTTCTTTCGGTAAAGTCACGTAGATAGAAAAATAAAAATTAAAAACTACGACGTTTCGATCACAACACAAGCGATCGTGTGTTGCGTATTCGAAACATCGTGGTTTATTTCTTTATTTATCGGCGTGACTTTCATAAAAAAAAACAGTTGCAAGTCAAAAATCTGTAGAGACACATAGAGATACATTATAGACATGACACAGAAATGCGATTGTGACCCCCTCCCCCCTTTCTCTATTTAAGGCCTCAACACACTGGCGCTGTCTTTCTGTGTCATTCTTTGGAGGAGCGTGGTCAGCCAGGTGGGGTGTTGGCTGTTGTGTTGGCCGGCTCTCTGTGTTGTGTTGCATTGCGTTTCTAAGTTTACTATGTTTGTTTTTTCGTCATTCATTCTTACCTGATGATGGTTGCTTGTGTTGCAATCGAAACGTCGTATTATATTATTATTTGATTTTATTTTCTACGTGACTTTACCGAAAGAACCAGAGTTATTCCTGCAGTCACAAAAGCTTTGAATCTCGTTAGGATGGTAGAGTTTGCTGGTGAAGCGAGCGTCTAGAGCCAGTGAGAAGGTCCTGGAAGGGGGGAGATGCGCGGGAGACTCGGGACTGTTGCAGTGGGGTCTCCGCCTCTTCAAGTGAATGCGTCTCGTTAATAAAGAAACCATCTCAAGACAAATGTTTCAAGTAGTCATTACAACTGGTGTCAGAAGTGCGGTGTCATCATGCCACGGCATAGCTGCAAGGAGAACACACGGATGATAACTTCGGATGGAGAGGAGACCACCTGTAGCAAGCCCCGGGTGGCGGGGACCCAGTGAACAACCCCGCAGGTGAGGAGGGAGCTGTGGCCGCAATGAGAAGAGAGGAGGCTGGCCGACGGAAACATATCACTGAAGAATGGGAAGAGGTGACGGAACAGTTGGACCGGCTATTGGCAGCGGTCTTGCAGCTCACCATGCAGCTTGTCATGCCTACGGCAAGAGGAGGAGCAGCGGAGAGCACGGTGGGAGTCCCCATAGTAGAAACCGCTCAACCGATGGCCTCCATGTCACGAGTGAACCGAAGCAACTACAGCTCCGGCAGCGCAGGAAAGAGCAACTGACCACCCGCTGCGGATAACCCCGACAAAATAATTTGTAGCAACAGGAGGTGACTGGGGTGCCTTCAACCGAAAGTTCAAGGCGGCATATTAGGCCATCAGATGGACGGAGGAGGAAGCGCTGAGAGCCTTGCCTACCGCCCTTGACGACGACACCTCACGGACTGTATCAGTTTAATGGTCTACTGATGGGGTTGCCACATTTCAAAGGCTCATGAAGTTGGTTCTGACAGGACTGCAATGGGACTCATGCCTCATTATTTGGATGATGTGATCATGTCCGTTGTACATTCCAGGAGCATTTGCAACGGTTGCGTATGGTGTTGTCCAGAGTATGCTTTGCTAATTTGAAATTGAAACCTACTAGATGTCATCTATTGCAATCCTCTGTACGGTACTTGGGACACATTGTTGCATTTGTCACCATACTACGCGACTACCTCTCCAATACACCCCCTTTGGCTTATCCCGATTTCTCCCTGCCCTTCACCTTAGACATGGACGCGAGTGACCTGGGCATAGGGGCTGTCCTTTCTCAGGTGAAGAACGGAGTCGAGAGGGTCATCGCCTATGTTAATCACGTTCTGTCGCCGGCTGAGCAGCGGCGTTGCTGCTGGCAATGGTGTGCTTTTTACAACAATACAGGCCCTACCTATATGGCAGGGACTTCGTGGTCCGCACTGACCATGCGGCCCTGCAGTACTCCCTGTGTGTAGACAAACCTTCTGGCCAGCTCTCACGCTGGCTGGAAATACTGCAGGAGTACTCCTTCCAGGTGATCTATAGGAAAGGCACAATACACAGTAACGCGGATGCATTATCTCGGCTGCCTCACGAGGAACTGTGTGCATGTGCGTCGGGCGGGGCGCGGTGTAAACCAACTGCATCTGTATCGCCGGCAGTCGAGGCTTTGCTGGGGGAGGCAGAACTTATCGGGGTGGATGTGCATAGAGACAGCACACTGGGGCTCATGCATGCAGAATAGGAACAGCTGCAGATGGAGCACGGTTCGCTGTTGGCTTTGCGGCGTCACGCAGAAACAAATCAGCATAACCCTGCCTCTGTGGGAGTCTTGTGGTTTATTATCCACGAGGGACTTTTGATGCGGTGGGATGGGGTCACCCAACATCGATGCCTGGTGGTCCCCACTTCCCTACGAGGTAAGCTGACGCATGCAGTGTGTGACATTAAGCTGTTGCACCTTGGAAATCGTAAGATGTGGTTGACTTAGCAGTGAGATTTTTACTGGGCTGGAATGTTAGCCGATGTCCATCACCTGGTCATGAGTTGGCACGGAGTTCACATGCCGGAAACCCCCATTGCAAAAGTCTCAGCCCCCGTTGCAGTCCATCACGGTGTCCCGCATCAATAAATTGGTCATACTATATATCCTGAGCCCATTTCCGTGTTCACAGAAGGGTAAGAAATTTCTCCTTTTGGGGGTGGAATATTTTACCAGGTGGCCAATGGCTTGGTCGTTACCAGACCAAACAACTGCGTCCATTGCTGACACATTCCTACACGGCTACGTGTTAGACAAGGGTGTCCCAGAGC